>NC_141412.1:8988531-9602486 GCF_034619465.1 Leptosomus discolor
CGTCCCGACGTAGAGCTGAAAGTAAGCTAAATCCTGATGTAGAGCCCAACACACGTCCCGACGTAGAGCCCAATACACGTCCCGACGTAGAGCCCAACACACGTCTCGACGTAGAGCCCAACACACGTCCCGAGGTAGAGCCCAACGCACGTCCCGACGTGGAGCCCAACACACGTCCCGACGTAGAGCCCAACACACTTCCCGACGTAGAGCCCAACACACGTCCCGACGTAGAGCTGAAAGTAAGCTAAATCCTGATGTAGAGCCCAACACACGTCCCGACGTAGAGCCCAACACACGTCCCGACGTAGAGCTGAAAGTAAGCTAAATCCTGATGTGGAGCCCAACACATGTCCCGACGTAGAGCCCAACACACGTCCCGACGTAGAGCCCAACACACGTCCCGACGTAGAGCTGAATAGAAGCTAAATCTTGATGTAGAGCCCAACACACTTCCCGACGTAGAGCCCAACACACGTCCCGACTTAGAGCCCAACACACTTCCCGATGTAGAGCCCAACACACTTCCCGACGTAGAGCCCAACACACTTCCCGACGTAGAGCCCAACACACGTCCCGACGTAGAGCCGAAAGTAAGCTAAATCCTGATATAGAGCCCAACACACGTCCCGACGGAGAGCCCAACGCACGTCCCGACGTAGAGACCAACGCACGTCCCGACGTAGAGCCCAACGCACGTCCCGACGTAGAGTTGAAATTTAGCTAACTACAGACGCAGAGCCCGATACACGTCCCGACGTAGAGCCCAACACACGTCCCGACGTAGAGCCCAACACACGTCCCGAGGTAGAGCCCAACGCACGTCCCGACGTGGAGCCCAACACACGTCCCGACGTAGAGCCCAACACACGTCCCGACGTAGAGCTGAAAGGAAGCTAAATCCTGATGTAGAGCCCAACACACGTCGCGACGTAGAGCCAAACACACGTCCCGACGTAGAGCTGAAAGTAAGCTAAATCCTGATGTAGAGCCCAACACACGTCCCGACGTAGAGCCCAACACACGTCCCGACGTAGAGCCCCACACAGGTCCCGACGTAGAGCCCAACACACGTCCCGACGTAGAGCCCAACACAAGTCCCGACGTAGAGATGAAAGTTAGCTAACTACAGACATAGAGCCCAACACACGTCCCGACATGGAGCCCAACACACGTCCCGACATGGAGCCCAACACACGTCCCGACGTGGAGCCCAACACACGTCCCGACGTGGAGCCCAACACACGTCCCGACGTAGAGCTGAATGTATGCTAAACCCCCACGTAGAGCCCAACAAACGTCCCGACGTAGAGCCCAACACACGTCCCGACGTAGAGCCCAACACACGTCCCGACGTAGAGATGAAAGTTAGCTAACTACAGACATAGAGCCCAACACACGTTCCGACGTAGAGCCCAACACACGTCCCGACATGGAGCCCAACACACGTCCCGACGTGGAGCCCAACACACGTCCCGACGTAGAGCTGAATGTATGCTAAACCCCCACATAGAGCCCAACAAACGTCCCGACGTAGAGCCCAACAGACGTCCCAACGTAGAGCTCAACACACGTCCCGACGCAGAGCCCAACACACGTCCCGACGTAGAGCTGAATGTAAGCTAAACCCCGACGTAGAGCCCAGCACACGTCCCGACGTAGAGCCCAACACACGTTGCGACGTAGAACCCAACACACGTCCCGACGTAGAGCCCAACACACGTCCCGACGTAGAGCTGAAAGTAAGCTAAATCCTGATGTAGAGCCCAACATACGTCTCGACGTAGAGCCCAACACACGTCGCGACGTAGAACCCAGCACACGTCCCGACGTAGAGCCCAACACACGTCCCGACGTAGAGCTGAAAGTAAGCTAAATCCTGATGTAGAGCCCAACATACGTCTCGACGTAGAGCCCAACACACGTCGCGACGTAGAACCCAACACACGTCCCGACGTAGAGCCCAACACACGTCCCGACGTAGAGCTGAAAGTACGCTAAATCCTGATGTAGAGCCCAACACACGTCCCGACGTAGAGCCCAACGCACGTCCTGACGTAGAGCCCAACGCACGTCCCGACGTAGAGCCCAACGCACGTCCCGACGTAGAGCTGAAAGTAAGCTAAAAAATGATGTCGAGCCCAACACACGTCCCCTCGTAGAGCTGAAAGTAAGCTAAATCCTGATGTAGAGCCCAACACATGTCTCGACGTAGAGCCCAACACACGTCCCGACGTACAGCTGAAAGTAAGCTAAATCCTGATATAGAGCCCAACACACGTCCCGACGTACAGCTGAAAGTAAGCTAAATCCTGATATAGAGCCCAACACACGTCCCGACGTAGAGCCCAACACACATCCCGCCGTAGAGCCCAACACACGTCCCGACGTAAAGCCCAACACACGTCCCGACGTAGAGCCCAACACACGTCCCAACGTAGAGCCCAACACACGTCCCGACGTACAGCTGAAAGTAAGCTAAATCCTGATGTAGAGCCCAACACACGTCCCGCCGTAGAGCCCACCACACGTCCCGACGTAGAGCCCACCACATACGTCCCGACGTAGAACCCAACACACGTCCCGACATGGAGCCCAACACACGTCCCGACGTAGAGCCCAACACACGTCCCGACGTAGAGCGCAACACACGTCCCGACATGGAGCCCAACACACGTCCCGACGTAGAGCCCAACACACGTCCCGACATAGAGGTGAAAGTAAGCTAAATCCTGATGTAGAACCCAACACACGTCCCGACGTAGAGACCAACAGACATCCCGACGTATAGCCCAACACACATCCCGACGTTGAGCTGAAAGTAAGCTAAATCCTGATGTAGAGCCCAACACACATCCCAACGTAGAGCCCAACACACGTCCCGACGTAGAGCTGAAAGTAAGCTAAGTCCTGATGTAGAGCCCAACACACGTCCCAACGTAGAGCCCAACACATGTCCCGACGTAGAGCTGTAAGTAAGCTAAATCCTGATGTAGAGCCCAACACACGTCCCGATGTAGAGCCCAACACACGTCCCGAAGTAGAGCTGAAAACAAGCTAAATCCTGATGTAGAGCCCAACACAAGTCCCGACGTAGAGCTGAAAGAAAGCTAAATCTGATGTAGAGCCCAACACACGTCCCGACAAAGAGCATAACACATTTCCCGACGTAGAGCTGCAAGTAAGCTAAATCCTGATGTAGAGCCCAACACACGTGCCGACGTAGAGCCCAACACACGTCCCGACGTAGAGCCCAACACACGTCCCGACGTAGAGCTGAAAGTACGCTAAATCCTGATGTAGAGCCCAACACACGTCCCGACGTAGAGCCCAACACACGTCCCGACGTAGAGCCCAACACATGTCCCGACGTAGAGGTGAAAGTAAGCTAAACCCTGATGTAGAACCCAACAGACGTCCCGACGTAGAGCCCAAAACACGTCACGACGTAGAGCCCAACAACACACGTCCCGACGTAGAGCCCAACACACGTCCCGACGTAGAGCTGAAAGTAAGCTAAATCCTGATGTAGAGCCCAATACACGTCCCGACGTAGAGCCCAACACACGTCCCGACGTAGAGCTGAAAGTAAGCTAAATCCTGATGTGGAGCCCAACACACGTCCTGACGTAGAGCCCAGCACACGTCCCGACGTAGAGCCCAACACACGTCCCGAAGCAGAGCTAAAAGTACGCTAAATCCTGATGTAGAGCCCAACACACGTCCTGACGTACAGCCCAGCACACGTCCCGACGTAGAGCCCAGCACACGTCCCGACGTAGAGCCCAACACATGTCCCGACGTAGAGCTGAAAGTAAGCTAAATCCTGATATAGAGCCCAACACACGTCCCGACGTAGAGCCCAACACACGTCCCGACGTAGAGCCCAACACACGTCCCGACGTAGAGCTGAAAGTAAGCTAAATCCTGATGTAGAGCCGAACATACGTCTCGACGTAGAGCCCAACACACATCGCGACGTAGAACCCAACAGACGTCCCGACGTAGAGCCCAACACACGTCCCGACGTAGAGCCCAACACACGTCCCGACGTAGAGCCCAACGCACGTCCCGACGTAGAGCTGAAAGTAAGCTAAATCCTGATGTAGAGCCCAACACACATCCCAACGTAGAGCCCAACACACGTCCCGACGTAGAGCTGAAAGTAAGCTAAGTCCTGATGTAGAGCCCAACACACGTCCCAACGTAGAGCCCAACACATGTCCCGACGTAGAGCTGTAAGTAAGCTAAATCCTGATGTAGAGCCCAACACACGTCCCGATGTAGAGCCCAACACACGTCCCGAAGTAGAGCTGAAAACAAGCTAAATCCTGATGTAGAGCCCAACACAAGTCCCGACGTAGAGCTGAAAGAAAGCTAAATCTGATGTAGAGCCCAACACACGTCCCGACAAAGAGCATAACACATTTCCCGACGTAGAGCTGAAAGTAAGCTAAATTCTGATGTAGAGCCCAACACATGTCCCGACGTAGAGCCCAACACACGTCCAGACGAAGAGCTGAAAGTACTCTAAATCCTGATGTAGAGCCCAACACACGTCCCGACGTAGAGCCCAGCACACGTCCCAACGTAGTGCCCAAAACACGTCCCGACGTAGAGCTGAAATTAAGCTAAATCCTGATGTAGATCCGAACACACGTCCCGACGTGGAGCCCAACACACGTCCCGACATAGAGTCCAACACACGTCCCGACGTAGAGCTGAAAGTAAGATAAATCCTTATGTAGAGCCCAACACTCGTCCCGACGTAGAGCCCAACACTCGTCCCGACGTAGAGCCCAACACACGTCCCGACGTAGAGCCCAACACACATCCCGACGTAGAGCTGAAAGTAACTAAATCCCGACGTAGAGCCCAACACACATCCCGACGTAGAGCCCAAAACACGTCCCGACGTAGAGCTCAACACACGTCCCGACATGCACCCCAACACACGTCGCGACGTACAGCCCAACACACGTCCCGACGTAGAGCCCAACACACGTCCCGACGTAGAGCTGAAAGTAAGCTAAATCCTGATGTCGAGCCCAACACACGTCCCCTCGTAGAGCTGAAAGTAAGCTAAATCCTGATCTAGAGCCCAACACACGTCCCGACGTAGAGCCCAACACACGTCCCGACGTAGAGCCAAACACACGTCCCGATGTAGAGCTGAAAACAAGCTAAATCCTGACGTAGAGCCCAACAGACGTCCCGACGAAGAGCCCAACACACGTCCCGACGTAGAGCCCAGCACACATCCCGACGTAGAGCCCAGCACACGTCCCGACACAGAGCCCAGCACACGTCCCGAAGTAGAGCTGAAAGTAAGCTAAGTCCTGATGTCGAGCCAAACACACGTCCCCACGTAGAGCTGAAAGTAAGCTAAATCCTTATGTAGAGCCCAACACACATCCCGAAGTAGAGCCGAACACACATCCCGACGTAGTGCCCAACACACGTCCCGACGTAGAGATGAAAGTAAGCTAAATCCTGATGTAGAGCCCAACACACGTCCCGACGTAGAGCCCAACACACGTCCCGACGTAGAGCCCAACACACGTCCCGACGCAGAACCCAACACACATCCCGACGCAGAGTCCAACACACGTCGCGACGTAGAGCCCAACACACGTCGCGACGTAAAGCCCAACACACGTCCCGACGTAGAGCCCAACACACGTCCCGACGCAGAACCCAAAACATGTCCCGACGTAGAGCTCAACACACGTCCCGACATGCAGCCCAACACGCGTCCCGACGTAGAGCCCAACACACGTCCCGACGTAGAGCGCAACACACGTCCCGACGTAGAGCCCAACACATGTCCCGACGTAGAGCTGAAAGTAAGCTAAATCCTGATGTCGAGACCAACACACGTCCCCTAGTAGAGCTGAAAGTAAGCTAAATCCTGATCTAGACCCCAACCCACGTCCCGACGTAGAGCCCAACCCACGTCCCGACGTAGAACCCAACCCACGTCCCGACGTAGAGCCCAACCCACGTCCCGACGTAGAGCCCAACCCACGTCCCGACGTAGAGCCCAACACACGTCCTGACGTAGAGCCCAACACACGTCCCGACGTAGAGGCCAACACACGTCCCAACGTAGAGCCCAACAGACGTCCCGACGTAGAGCCAAACACACGTCCCCACGTAGAGCTGAAAGTAAGCTAAATCCTGATGTAGAGCCCAACACACGTCCTGACTTAGAGCCCAACACTCGCCCAGACGTAGAGCTGAAAGTAAGCTAAATCCTGATGTAGAGCCCAACACACGTCCCAACGTAGAGCCCAACACATGTCCCGACGTAGAGCTGAAAGTAAGCTAAATCCTGATGTAGAGCCCAACACACGTCCCAACGTAGAGCCCAACACACGTCCAGAAGTAGAGCTGAAAGTACGCTAAATCCTGATGTAGAGCCCAACATACGTCTCGACGTAGAACCCAACACACAGTGCAACGTAGAACCCAACAGAAGTCCCGACGTGGAGCCCAGCACACGTCCCGACGTAGACCCGAACTCACGTCCCGACGTAGACCTGAAAGTAAGCTGAACCCTGATGTAGAGCCCAACATACGTCTCGACGTAGAGCCCAACACACGTCGCGACGTAGAGCCCAACACACGTCCCGACGTAGAGGCCAACACACGTCCCGACGTAGAGCCCAACAAACGTCCCGACGTAGAGCCCAACACACGTCCCAACGTAGAGCCCAACAGACGTCCCGACGTAGAGCCAAACACACGTCCCCACGTAGAGCTGAAAGTAAGCTAAATCCTGATGTAGAGCCCAACACACGTCCTGACTTAGAGCCCAACACTCGCCCAGACGTAGAGCTGAAAGTAAGCTAAATCCTGATGTAGAGCCCAACACACGTCCCAACGTAGAGCCCAACACATGTCCCGACGTAGAGCTGAAAGTAAGCTAAATCCTGATGTAGAACCCAACACACGTCCCAACGTAGAGCCCAACACACGTCCAGAAGTAGAGCTGAAAGTACGCTAAATCCTGATGTAGAGCCCAACATACGTCTCGACGTAGAACCCAACACACAGTGCAACGTAGAACCCAACAGAAGTCCCGACGTGGAGCCCAGCACACGTCCCGACGTAGACCCGAACTCACGTCCCGACGTAGACCTGAAAGTAAGCTGAACCCTGATGTAGAGCCCAACATACGTCTCGACGTAGAGCCCAACACACGTCGCGACGTAGAGCCCAACACACGTCCCGACATAGAGCCCAACACACGTCCTGAAGTAGAGCTGAAAGTAAGCTAAATCCCGACGTAGAGCCCAACACACGTCCCAACATAGAGCCCAACACACGTCCCGACGTAGAGCCCAACACACGTCCCGAAGTAGAGCTGAAAGTACGCTAAATCCTGATGTAGAGCCCAACACACGTCCCGACGTAGAGCCCAACACACGTCCCGACGTAGAGCTGAAAGTAAGCTAAATCCTGATGTCGAGCCCAACACACATTCCGACGTAGAGCCCAACACACGTCCCAACGTACAGCTGAAAGGAAGCTAAATCTGATGTAGAGCCCAACACACGTCCCGACTTAGAGCATAACACGTGTCCCGACGTAGAACTGAAAGTATGCTAGATCCTGATGTAGAGCCCAACATACGTCCCGACGTAGAGCCCAACACACGTCCCGAATTAGAGCCCAACACACGTCCCAACTTAGAGCATAACACGTGTCCCGAAGTAGAGCTGAAAACAAGCTAGATCCTGATGTAGAGCCCAACACACGTCCCGACGTAGAGCCCAACACACGTCCCGACGTAGAGCCCAACACACATCCCGACGTACAGCTGAAAGTAAGCTAAATGGTTATGTAGAGCCCAACACTCGTCCCGACGTAGAGCCCAACACTCGTCCCGACGTAGAGCCCAACACTCGTCCCGACGTAGGGCCCAACACTCGTCCCGACGTAGAGCCCAACACTGGTCCAGACGTAGAGCCCAACACACGTCCCGACGTAGAGCGCAACATACGTCCCGATGTAGAGCCCAACATATGTCCCGACGTAGAGCTGAAAGTAAGCTAAATCCTGATGTCGAGCCCAACACACGTCCCCTCGTAGAGCTGAAAGTAAGCTAAATCCTGATCTAGAGCCCAACACACTTCCCGATGTAGAGCCCAACACGCGTCCCAACGTACATGTGATAATAAGCTAAATCCTAATGTCGAGCCCAACACACATCCCCTCGTAGAGCTGAAAGTAAGCTAAATCCTGATCTAGAGCCCAACACACGTCCCGACGTAGAGCCCAACACACGTCCCGAGGTAGAGCCCAACACACGTCCCGACGTAGAGCCCAACACACCTCCCTACGTAGAGCTGAAAACAAGCTAAATCCTGATGTAGAGCCCAACACACGTCCCGACGTAGAGCTGAAAGTAAGCTAAATCCTGATATAGAGCCCAACACACGTCCCGACGTAGAGCTGAAAGGAAGCTAAAACCCGACGTAGAGCCCAACAGACGTCCCGACGAAGAGCCCAACACATGTCCCGACGTAGAGCCCAGCACACGTCCCGACGTAGAGCCCAGCACACGTCCCCACGTAGAGCACAGCACAGGTCCCGACGTAGAGTCCAACACACGTCCCGACGTAGAGCTGAAAGTAAGCAAAATCTGATGTAGAGCCCAACACACGTCCCGACTTAGAGCATAACACGTGTCCCGACGTAGAACTGAAAGTATGCAAGATCCTGATGTAGAGCCCAACACACGTCCCGACGTAGAGCCCAACACACGTCCCGACGTAGAGCCCAACACACGTCCCGACGTACAGCTGAAAGTAAGCTAAATCCTGACGTAGAGCCCAACACACGTCCCGACGTAGAGCCCAACACACGTTCCGACGTCGAGCTGAAAGTAAGCTAAATCCTGATGTAGAGCCCAACACACGTCCCGACGTAGAGCCCAACACACGTCCCGAAGCAGAGCTAAAAGTACGCTAAATCCTGATGTAGAGCCCAACACACGTCCTGACGTAGAGCCCAGCACACGTCCCGACGTAGAGCCCAGCACACGTCCCGACGTAGAGCCCAACACACGTCCCGAAGTAGAGCTAAAAGTACGCTACATCCTGATGTAGAGCCCAACCCACGTCTCGACGTAGAGCCCAGCACACGTCCCGACGTAGAGCCCAACCCACATCCCGACGTAGAGCCCAACCCACGTCCCGACGTAGAGCCCAACCCACGTCCCGACGTAGAGCCCAACCCACGTCCCGACGTAGAGCCCAACACACGTCCCGAAGTAGAGCTAAAAGTACGCTAAATCCTGATGTAGAGCCCAACCCACGTCCCGACGTAGAGCCCAACCCACGTCCCGACGTAGAGCCCAACACACGACCCGACGTACAGCTGAAAGTCAGCTAACTACAGACGTAGAGCCCAACACACGTCTCGACGTAGACCTGAAAGTAAGCTAAATCCTGATGCCGAGCCTAACACACGTCCCAACGAAGAGCTCAAAGTAAGCTAAATACTGATGTAGAGCCCAACACACATCCCGACGTAGAGCCCAACACATGTCCCGATGTAGAGCCAAACACACATCCCGACGTAGAGCACAACACACGTCCCGACGTAGAGCCCAACACACGTCCCGACGTAGAGCCCAACACACGTCCGGACGTAGAGCCCAACACACGTCCCGACGTAGAGCCCAACACACGTCCGGACGTAGAGCCCAACACACGTCCCGACGTAGAGCCAAACACATGTCCCGACGTAGAGGTGAAAGTAAGCTAAACAGTGATGTAGAGCCCAACACACGTCCCGACGTAGAGCCCAACACACGTCCCGACGTAGAGCTCAACATAAGCTAAACCTGATGTAGAGCCCAACACACGACCCGACGTACAGCTGAAAGTCAGCTAACTACAGACGTAGAGCCCAACACACGTCTCGACGTAAAGCTGAACGTTAGCTAACTACAGACGTAGAACCCAACACACGTCCCGACGTAGGGCCCAACTCACGTACCGACGTAGGGCCCAACACACGTACCGACGTAGGGCCCAACACACGTCCCGACGTAGGGCCCAACATACGTCCCAACGTAGAGCTGAAAGTTAGCTAACAACAGCCGTAGAGCCCAACACAAGTCCCGACATGGAGCCCAACACACGTCCCGACGTAGAGCTGAAATTAAGCTAAATCCTGATGTAGAGCCCAACACACGTCCCGACGTAGAGCCCAACGCACGTCCCGACGTAGAGCCCAACGCACGTCCCGACGTAGAGCCCAACGCACCTCCCTACGTAGAGCTGAAAACAAGCTAAATCCTGATGTAGAGCCCAACACACGTCCCGACGTAGAGCTGAAAGTAAGCTAAATCCTGATATAGAGCCCAACACACGTCCCGACGTAGAGCTGAAAGGAAGCTAAAACCCGACGTAGAGCCCAACAGACGTCCCGACGAAGAGCCCAACACATGTCCCGACGTAGAGCCCAGCACACGTCCCGACGTAGAGCCCAGCACACGTCCCCACGTAGAGCACAGCACAGGTCCCGACGTAGAGTCCAACACACGTCCCGACGTAGAGCTGAAAGTAAGCTAAATCTGATGTAGAGCCCAACACACGTCCCGACTTAGAGCATAACACGTGTCCCGACGTAGAACTGAAAGTATGCAAGATCCTGATGTAGAGCCCAACACACGTCCCGACGTAGAGCCCAACACACGTCCCGACGTAGAGCCCAACACACGTCCCGACGTACAGCTGAAAGTAAGCTAAATCCTGACGTAGAGCCCAACACACGTCCCGACGTAGAGCCCAACACACGTTCCGACGTCGAGCTGAAAGTAAGCTAAATCCTGATGTAGAGCCCAACACACGTCCCGACGTAGAGCCCAACACACGTCCCGAAGCAGAGCTAAAAGTACGCTAAATCCTGATGTAGAGCCCAACACACGTCCTGACGTAGAGCCCAGCACACGTCCCGACGTAGAGCCCAGCACACGTCCCGACGTAGAGCCCAACACACGTCCCGAAGTAGAGCTAAAAGTACGCTACATCCTGATGTAGAGCCCAACCCACGTCTCGACGTAGAGCCCAGCACACGTCCCGACGTAGAGCCCAACCCACATCCCGACGTAGAGCCCAACCCACGTCCCGACGTAGAGCCCAACCCACGTCCCGACGTAGAGCCCAACCCACGTCCCGACGTAGAGCCCAACACACGTCCCGAAGTAGAGCTAAAAGTACGCTAAATCCTGATGTAGAGCCCAACCCACGTCCCGACGTAGAGCCCAACCCACTTCCCGACGTAGAGCCCAACACACGACCCGACGTACAGCTGAAAGTCAGCTAACTACAGACGTAGAGCCCAACACACGTCTCGACGTAGACCTGAAAGTAAGCTAAATCCTGATGCCGAGCCTAACACACGTCCCAACGAAGAGCTCAAAGTAAGCTAAATACTGATGTAGAGCCCAACACACATCCCGACGTAGAGCCCAACACATGTCCCGATGTAGAGCCAAACACACATCCCGACGTAGAGCACAACACACGTCCCGACGTAGAGCCCAACACACGTCCCGACGTAGAGCCCAACACACGTCCGGACGTAGAGCCCAACACACGTCCCGACGTAGAGCCCAACACACGTCCGGACGTAGAGCCCAACACACGTCCCGACGTAGAGCCAAACACATGTCCCGACGTAGAGGTGAAAGTAAGCTAAACAGTGATGTAGAGCCCAACACACGTCCCGACGTAGAGCCCAACACACGTCCCGACGTAGAGCTCAATATAAGCTAAACCTGATGTAGAGCCCAACACACGACCCGACGTACAGCTGAAAGTCAGCTAACTACAGACGTAGAGCCCAACACACGTCTCGACGTAAAGCTGAACGTTAGCTAACTACAGACGTAGAACCCAACACACGTCCCGACGTAGGGCCCAACTCACGTACCGACGTAGGGCCCAACACACGTACCGACGTAGGGCCCAACACACGTCCCGACGTAGGGCCCAACATACGTCCCAACGTAGAGCTGAAAGTTAGCTAACAACAGCCGTAGAGCCCAACACAAGTCCCGACATGGAGCCCAACACACGTCCCGACGTAGAGCTGAAATTAAGCTAAATCCTGATGTAGAGCCCAACACACGTCCCGACGTAGAGCCCAACGCACGTCCCGACGTAGAGCCCAACGCACGTCCCGACGTAGAGCCCAACGCACGTGCCGACGTAGAGCCCAACGCACGTGCCGACGTAGAGCCCAACGCACGTGCCGACGTAGAGCTGAAAGTTAGCTATCTACAATGTAGAGCCCAACACACGTCCCGACGTAGAGCCCAACACACGTCCCGACGTAGAGCCCAACACACATCCCGACGTAGAGCCCAACACACGTCCCGATGTAGAGCCCAACACATGTCCCGACGTAGATCTGAAAGTTATCTAACTACAGATGTAGAGCCCAACACTCGTCCCGACGCAGAGCTGAAAGTACGCTAAATCCTGAGGTAGAGCCCAACACACGTCCCGATGTAGAGCCCAACACACGTCCCAACGTAGAGCTGAAAGTAAGCTAAATCCTGATGTAGAGCCCAACACACGTCCCGACGTAGAGCCTAACACACGTCCCGACGTAGAGCCCAACACACGTCCCGACGTAGAGCTGACAGTACGCTAAATCCTGATGGAGAGCCCAACACATGTCCCGACGTAGAGCCCAGCAGACGTCTCGACGTAGAGCCCAAGACACGTCCCGAAGTAGAGCTGAAAGTAAGCTAAATCCTGATGTAGAGCCCAACACACATCCCGACGTAGAGCCCAACACACGTCCCGAAGTAGAGCTGAAAGTACGCTAAATTCTGATGTAGAGCCCAACAGACGTCCTGATGTAGAGCCCAACACACGTCCCGACGTAGAGCCCAACACACGTCCCGAGGCAGACTCCAACACATGTCCCGACGTAGAGCCCAACACAGGTCCCGACCTAGAGCCCAACACACGTCCCGACGTAGAGCCCAACACACGTCCCGACGTAGAGCTGAAAGTAAGCTAAATCCTGATGTCAAGGCCA
The DNA here is from genome assembly GCF_034619465.1 of Leptosomus discolor. NCBI lineage: Eukaryota > Metazoa > Chordata > Aves > Leptosomiformes > Leptosomidae > Leptosomus > Leptosomus discolor. Next base: position 9,001,603 of record NC_141412.1, read on the forward strand.
ACACACGTCCCGACGTAGAGCTGAAAGTAAGCTAAACCCTGATGTAGAGCCCAACACACGTCCCGACGTAGAGCCCAACACATGTCGCGACGTAGAGCTGAAAGTAAGCTAAATCCTGATGTAGAGCCCAACACACGTCCCGACGTAGAGCCCAACACACGTCCCGACGTAGAGCTGAAAGTAAGCTAAATCCTGATGTAGAGCCGAACACACGTCCCGACGTAGAGCCCAACACACGTCCCGACGTAGAGCCCAACACACGTCCCGACGTAGAGCCCAACGCACGTCCCGACGTAGAGCCCAACGCACGTCCCGAAGCAGAGACCAACACACGTCGCGACGTAGAGCCCAACACACGTCCCGACGTAGAGCTGAAAATAAGCTAAATCCAGATGTAGAGCCCAATACACGTCCCGACGTAGAGCCCAACGCACGTCCTGACGTAGAGCCCAACGCACGTCCCGACGTAGAGCTGTAAGTACGCTAAATCCTGATGTAGAGCCCAACACACGTCCCGACGTAGAGCCCAACACACGTTCCGACTTAGAGCTGAAAGTAATCTAAATCCTGATGTAGAGCCCAACACACGTCCCGACGTAGAGCTGAAAGTAATTTAAATCCTGATGTAGAGCCCAACACACGTCCCGACGTAGAGCTGAAAGTAAGCTAAATCCTGATGTAGAGCCCAACACACGTCCCGACGTAGAGCCCCACATACGTCCCGACGTAGAACCCAACACACGTCCCGACGTAGAGGTGAAAGTAAGGTAAACCCTGATGTCGAGCCCAACACACGTCCCCACGTAGAGCTGAAAAAAAGCTAAATCCTGATGTAGAGCCCAACACACGTCCCGACGTAGAGCCCAACACACGTCCTGACGTAGAGCCCAACACAAGTCCCGACGTAGAGCACAACACACGTCCCGACGTAGAGACCAACACAAGTCCTGACGTAGAGCCCAACACACGTCCCGACGTAGAGACCAACACACGTCCTGACGTAGAGCCCAACACACGTCCCGACGCAGAGTCCAACACTCGTCGCGACGCAGAGCCCAACACACGTCCCAACGTAGAGCCCAACAGACGTCCCGACGTAGAGCCCAACACACGTCCCGACGTAGAGCCCAACACACGTCCCGATGAAGAGCCCAACACACGTCCCGACATAGAGCTGAAAGTAAGCTAAATCCTGACGTAGAGACCAACACACGTCCCGACGCAGAGCCCAACACATGTCACGACGTAGAGCCCAACAGATGTCCCGACGTAGAGCCCGACAGACGTCCCGACGTAGAGCCCAACCCACGTCCCGACGTAGGGCCCGACAGACGTCCCGACGTAGAGCCCAACACACGTCCCGACGTAGAGCCCAACCCACGTCCCGACGTAGAGCCCAACACACGTTCCGATGTAGAGCCCAACACACGTCCCGACGTAGAGTCCAACACACGTCCCGACGTAGAGCTGGAAGTAAGCTAAATCCCCACGTAGAGCCCAACACACGTCCCGACGGAGAGCCCAACACACGTCCCGACGGAGAGCCCAACACATGTCCCGACGTAGAGGTGAAAGTAAGCTAAACACTGATGTAGAGCCCAACACACGTCCCGACGTAGAGCCCAACACACGTCCCGACGTAGAGCTCAATATAAGCTAAACCTGATGTAGAGCCCAACACACGTCCCGACGTAGAGCCCAACACACGTCCCGACGTAGAGCTGAAAACAAGCTAAATCCTGATGTCGAGCCCAACACACTTCCCGACGTAGAGCTGAAAGTAAGCTAAATCCTGACGTAGAGCCCAACACACGTCTCGATGTAGTGCTGAACGTTAGCTAACTACAGACGTAGAACCCAACACACGTCCCGACGTAGGGCCCAACGCACGTCCCGACGTAGAGCCCAACGCACGTCCCGACGTAGAGCCCAACGCACGTCCCGACGTAGAGCCCAACGCACGTCCCGACGTAGAGCCGAAAGTAAGCTAAGTCCTGATGTAGAGCCCAACACACGTCCCGACGTAGAGCCCAACACACGTCCCGACGTAGAGCCCAACACACGTCCCGACGTAGAGCCCAATGCATGTCCCGACGTAGAGCCCAACACACGTCCCGACGTAGAGCTAAAAGTAAGTTAAATCCTGATGTAGAGCCCAACACACGTCCCGACGTAGAGCCCAACACACGTCCCGATGAAGAGCCCAACACACGTCCCGACATAGAGCTGAAAGTAAGCTAAATCCTGACGTAGAGACCAACACACGTCCCGACGCAGAGCCCAACACATGTCACGACGTAGAGCCCAACAGATGTCCCGACGTAGAGCCCGACAGACGTCCCGACGTAGAGCCCAACCCACGTCCCGACGTAGGGCCCGACAGACGTCACGACGTAGAGCCCAACCCACGTCCCGACGTAGAGCCCAACCCACGTCCCGACGTAGAGCCCAACCCACGTCCCGACGTAGAGCCCATCACACGTCCCGACGTAGAGCCAACCGACGTCCCGACGTAGAGCCCAACACACGTCCCGACGTAGAGCCCAACACACGTCCCGGGCCAGACTCCAACACAAGTCGCGACGAGAGCCCAAAACACGTCCCGACGTAGAGCCCAGCACACGTCCCGACGTAGAGCCCAGCACACGTCCCGACGTAGACACAAACTCACGTCCCGACGTAGAGCTGAAAGTAAGGTAAACCCTGATGTAGAGCCCAACATACGTCTCGACGTAGAGCCCAACACACGTCGCGACGTAGAGCCCAACACACGTCGCGACGTAGAGCCCAACACACGTCCCGACATAGAGCCCAACACACGTCCCGACATAGAGCTGAAAGTAAGCTACATCCCGACGTAGAGCCGAACAGATGTCCCGACGAAGAGCCCAACACACGTCCCGACGTAGAGCCCAACACACGTCCTGAAGTAGAGCTGAAAGTAAGCTAAATCCTGATGTCGAGCACAACACACGTCCCGACGTAGAGCCCAACACACGTCCCGACGTAGAGCCCAACACACGTCCCGACGTAGAGCCCAACACACGTCCGGACGTAGAGCCCAACATACGTCCCGACGTAGAGCCCAACACATGTCCCGACGTAGAGGTGAAAGTAAGCTAAACACTGATGTAGAGCCCAACACACGTCCCGACGTAGAGCCCAACACACGTCCCGACGTAGAGCTCAATATAAGCTAAACCTGATGTAGAGCCCAACACACGTCCCGACGTAGAGCCCAACACACGTCCCGACGTAGAGCCCAACACACGTCCCGACGTAGAGCTGAAAACAAGCTAAATCCTGATGTCGAGCCCAACACACTTCCCGACGTAGAGCTGAAAGTAAGCTAAATCCTGATGTAGAGCCCAACACACGTCCCGACGTACAGCTGAAAGTCAGCTAAGTAGAGACGTAGAGCCCAACACACGTCTCGATGTAGAGCTGAACGTTAGCTAACTACAGACGTAGAACCCAACACACGTCCCGACGTAGGGCCCAACGCACGTCCCGACGTAGAGCCCAACACACGTCCCGACGTAGAGCCCAACGCACGTCCCGACGTAGAGCCCAACGCACGTCCCGACGTAGAGCCGAAAGTAAGCTAAGTCCTGATGTAGAGCCCAACACACGTCCCGACGTAGAGCCCAACACACGTCCCGACGTAGAGCCCAACACACGTCCCGACGTAGAGCCCAATGCATGTCCCGACGTAGAGCCCAACACACGTCCCGACGTAGAGCTAAAAGTAAGCTAAATCCTGATGTAGAGCCCAACACACGTCCCGACGTAGAGCCCAACACACGTCCCGACATAGAGCTGAAAGTAAGCTAAATCCTGACGTAGAGACCAACACACGTCCCGACGCAGAGCCCAACACATGTCACGACGTAGAGCCCAACAGATGTCCCGACGTAGAGCCCAACACATGTCCCGACGTAGAGGTGAAAGTAAGCTAAACACTGATGTAGAGCCCAACACACGTCCCGACGTAGAGCCCAACACACGTCCCGACGTAGAGCTCAATATAAGCTAAACCTGATGTAGAGCCCAACACACGTCCCGACGTAGAGCCCAACACACGTCCCGACGTAGAGCCCAACACACGTCCCGACGTAGAGCTGAAAACAAGCTAAATCCTGATGTCGAGCCCAACACACTTCCCGACGTAGAGCTGAAAGTAAGCTAAATCCTGATGTAGAGCCCAACGCACGTCCCGACGTACAGCTGAAAGTCAGCTAACTACAGACGTAGAGCCCAACACACGTCTCGATGTAGAGCTGAACGTTAGCTAACTACAGACGTAGAACCCAACACACGTCCCGACGTAGGGCCCAACGCACGTCCCGACGTAGGGCCCAACGCACTTCCCGACGTAGAGCCCAACGCACGTCCCGACGTAGAGCTGAAAGTAAGCTAAATCCTGATGTAGAGCCCAACACACGTCCCGACGTACAGCTGAAAGTCAGCTAACTACAGACGTAGAGCCCAACACACGTCTCGATGTAGAGCTGAACGTTAGCTAACTACAGACGTAGAACCCAACACACGTCCCGACGTAGAGCCCAACGCACGTCCCGACGTAGAGCCCAACGCACTTCCCGACGTAGAGCCGAAAGTAAGCTAAGTCCTGATGTAGAGCCCAACACACGTCCCGACGTAGAGCCCAACACACGTCCCGACGTAGAGCCCAACACACGTCCCGACGTAGAGCCCAACGCATGTCCCGACGTAGAGCCCAACACACGTCCCGACGTAGAGCTAAAAGTAAGCTAAATCCTGATGTACAGCCCAACACACGTCCCGACGTAGAGCCCAACACACGTCCCGATGAAGAGCCCAACACACGTCCCGACATAGAGCTGAAAGTAAGCTAAATCCTGACGTAGAGACCAACACACGTCCCGACGCAGAGCCCAACACATGTCACGAAGTAGAGCCCAACAGATGTCCCGACGTAGAGCCCGACAGACGTCCCGACGTAGAGCCCAACCCACGTCCCGACGTAGGGGCCGACAGACGTCCCGACGTAGAGCCCAACCCACGTCCCGACGTAGAGCCCAACCCACATCCCGACGTAGAGCCCATCACACGTCCCGATGTAGAGCCAACCGACGTCCCGACGTAGAGCCCAACACACGTCCCGACGTAGAGCCCAACACACGTCCCGGGCCAGACTCCAACACAAGTCGCGACGTAGAGCCCAAAACACGTCCCGACGTAGAGCCCAGCACACGTCCCGACGTAGAGCCCAGCACACGTCCCGACGTAGACACAAACTCACGTCCCGACGTAGAGCTGAAAGTAAGGTAAACCCTGATGTAGAGCCCAACATACGTCTCGACGTAGAGCCCAACACACGTCGCGACGTAGAGCCCAACACACGTCGCGACGTAGAGCCCAACACACGTCCCGACATAGAGCCCAACACACGTCCCGACATAGAGCTGAAAGTAAGCTACATCCCGACGTAGAGCCGAACAGATGTCCCGACGAAGACACAAACTCACGTCCCGACGTAGAGCCCAACAGACGTCCTGAAGTAGAGCTGAAAGTAAGCTAAATCCTGATGTCGAGCACAACACACGTCCCGACGTAGAGCCCAACACACGTCCCGACGTAGAGCCCAACACACGTCCCGACGTAGAGCCCAACACACGTCCCGACGTAGAGCCCAACACATGTCCCGACGTAGAGGTGAAAGTAAGCTAAACACTGATGTAGAGCCCAACACACGTCCCGACGTAGAGCCCAACACACGTCCCGACGTAGAGCTCAATATAAGCTAAACCTGATGTAGAGCCCAACACACGTCCCGACGTAGAGCCCAACACACGTCCCGACGTAGAGCCCAACACACGTCCCGACGTAGAGCTGAAAACAAGCTAAATCCTGATGTCGAGCCCAACACACTTCCCGACGTAGAGCTGAAAGTAAGCTAAATCCTGATGTAGAGCCCAACACACGTCCCGACGTACAGCTGAAAGTCAGCTAAGTAGAGACGTAGAGCCCAACACACGTCTCGATGTAGAGCTGAACGTTAGCTAACTACAGACGTAGAACCCAACACACGTCCCGACGTAGGGCCCAACGCACGTCCCGACGTAGAGCCCAACACACGTCCCGACGTAGAGCCCAACGCACGTCCCGACGTAGAGCCCAACGCACGTCCCGACGTAGAGCCGAAAGTAAGCTAAGTCCTGATGTAGAGCCCAACACACGTCCCGACGTAGAGCCCAACACACGTCCCGACGTAGAGCCCAACACACGTCCCGACGTAGAGCCCAATGCATGTCCCGACGTAGAGCCCAACACACGTCCCGACGTAGAGCTAAAAGTAAGCTAAATCCTGATGTAGAGCCCAACACACGTCCCGACGTAGAGCCCAACACACGTCCCGATGAAGAGCCCAACACACGTCCCGACATAGAGCTGAAAGTAAGCTAAATCCTGACGTAGAGACGAACACACGTCCCGACGCAGAGCCCAACACATGTCACGACGTAGAGCCCAACAGATGTCCCGACGTAGAGCCCGACAGACGTCCCGACGTAGAGCCCAACCCACGTCCCGACGTAGGGCCCGACAGACGTCCCGACGTAGAGCCCAACCCACGTCCCGACGTAGAGCCCAACCCACGTCCCGACGTAGAGCCCATCACACGTCCCGACGTAGAGCCAACCGACGTCCCGACGTAGAGCCCAACACACGTCCCGACGTAGAGCCCAACACACGTCCCGGGCCAGACTCCAACACAAGTCGCGACGTAGAGCCCAAAACACGTCCCGACGTAGAGCCCAGCACACGTCCCGACGTAGAGCCCAGCACACGTCCCGATGTAGACACAAACTCACGTCCCGACGTAGAGCTGAAAGTAAGGTAAACCCTGATGTAGAGCCCAACATACGTCTCGACGTAGAGCCCAACACACGTCGCGACGTAGAGCCCAACACACGTCGCGACGTAGAGCCCAACACACGTCCCGACATAGAGCTGAAAGTAAGCTACATCCCGACGTAGAGCCGAACAGATGTCCCGACGAAGAGCCCAACACACGTCCCGACGTAGAGCCCAACACACGTCCTGAAGTAGAGCTGAAAGTAAGCTAAATCCTGATGTCGAGCACAACACACGTCCCGACGTAGAGCCCAACACACGTCCCGACGTAGAGCCCAACACACGTCCCGACGTAGAGCCCAACACACGTTCGGACGTAGAGCCCAACACACGTCCCGACGTAGAGCCCAACACATGTCCCGACGTAGAGGTGAAAGTAAGCTAAACACTGATGTAGAGCCCAACACACGTCCCGACGTAGAGCCCAACACACGTCCCGACGTAGAGCTCAATATAAGCTAAACCTGATGTAGAGCCCAACACACGTCCCGACGTAGAGCCCAACACACGTCCCGACGTAGAGCCCAACACACGTCCCGACGTAGAGCTGAAAACAAGCTAAATCCTGATGTCGAGCCCAACACACTTCCCGACGTAGAGCTGAAAGTAAGCTAAATCCTGATGTAGAGCCCAACACACGTCCCGACGTACAGCTGAAAGTCAGCTAACTACAGACGTAGAGCCCAACACACGTCTCGATGTAGAGCTGAACGTTAGCTAACTACAGACGTAGAACCCAACACACGTCCCGACGTAGGGCCCAACGCACGTCCCGACGTAGAGCCCAACGCACGTCCCGACGTAGAGCTGAAAGTAAGCTAAATCCTGATGTAGAGCCCAACACACGTCCCGACGTACAGCTGAAAGTCAGCTAACTACAGACGTAGAGCCCAACACACGTCTCGATGTAGAGCTGAACGTTAGCTAACTACAGACGTAGAACCCAACACACGTCCCGACGTAGAGCCCAACGCACGTCCCGACGTAGAGCCCAACGCACGTCCCGACGTAGAGCCGAAAGTAAGCTAAGTCCTGATGTAGAGCCCAACACACGTCCCGACGTAGAGCCCAACACACGTCCCGACGTAGAGCCCAACACACGTCCCGACGTAGAGCCCAACGCATGTCCCGACGTAGAGCCCAACACACGTCCCGACGTAGAGCTAAAAGTAAGCTAAATCCTGATGTAGAGCCCAACACACGTCCCGACGTAGAGCCCAACACACGTCCCGATGAAGAGCCCAACACACGTCCCGACATAGAGCTGAAAGTAAGCTAAATCCTGACGTAGAGACCAACACACGTCCCGACGCAGAGCCCAACACATGTCACGAAGTAGAGCCCAACAGATGTCCCGACGTAGAGCCCGACAGACGTCCCGACGTAGAGCCCAACCCACGTCCCGACGTAGGGGCCGACAGACGTCCCGACGTAGAGCCCAACCCACGTCCCGACGTAGAGCCCATCACACGTCCCGATGTAGAGCCAACCGACGTCCCGACGTAGAGCCCAACACACGTCCCGACGTAGAGCCCAACACACGTCCCGACGTAGACACAAACTCACGTCCCGACGTAGAGCTGAAAGTAAGATAAACCCTGATGTAGAGCTCAACATACGTCTCGACGTAGAGCCCAACACACGTCGCGACGTAGAGCCCAACACACGTCCGGACATAGAGCCCAACACACGTCCCGACATAGAGCCCAACACACGTCCCGACGTAGAGCCCAACACACGTCCGGACGTAGAGCCCAACACACGTCCCGACGTAGAGCCCAACACATGTCCCGACGTAGAGGTGAAAGTAAGCTAAACACTGATGTAGAGCCCAACACACGTCCCGACGTAGAGCCCAACAAACGTCCCGACGTAGAGCTCAATAAAAGCTAAACCTGATGTAGAGCCCAACACACGTCCCGACGTAGAGCCCAACACACGTCCCGACGTAGAGCCCAACACACGTCCCGACGAAGAGCCCAACACACGTCCCGACGTAGAGCTGAAAACAAGCTAAATCCTGATGTCGAGCCCAACACACTTCCCGACGTAGAGCTGAAAGTCAGCTAACTACAGACGTAGAGCCCAACACACGTCTCGATGTAGAGCTGAACGTTAGCTAACTACAGACGTAGAACCCAACACACGTCCCGACGTAGGGCCCAACGCACGTCCCGACGTAGAGCCCAACGCACGTCCCGACGTAGAGCTGAAAGTAAGCTAAATCCTGATGTAGAGCCCAACACACGTCCCGACGTACAGCTGAAAGTCAGCTAACTACAGACGTAGAGCCCAACACACGTCTCGATGTAGAGCTGAACGTTAGCTAACTACAGACGTAGAACCCAACACACGTCCCGACGTAGAGCCCAACGCACGTCCCGACGTAGAGCCCAACGCACGTCCCGACGTAGAGCCGAAAGTAAGCTAAGTCCTGATGTAGAGCCCAACACACGTCCCGACGTAGAGCCCAACACACGTCCCGACGTAGAGCCCAACACACGTCCCGACGTAGAGCCCAACGCATGTCCCGACGTAGAGCCCAACACACGTCCCGACGTAGAGCTAAAAGTAAGCTAAATCCTGATGTAGAGCCCAACACACGTCCCGACGTAGAGCCCAACACACGTCCCGATGAAGAGCCCAACACACGTCCCGACGTAGAGCCCAACACACGTCCTGAAGTAGAGCTGAAAGTAAGCTAAATCCTGATGTCGAGCACAACACACGTCCCGACGTAGAGCCCAACACACGTCCCGACGTAAAGCCCAACACACGTCCCGACGTAGAGCCCAACACACGTTCGGACGTAGAGCCCAACACACGTCCCGACGTAGAGCCCAACACATGTCCCGACGTAGAGGTGAAAGTAAGCTAAACACTGATGTAGAGCCCAACACACGTCCCGACGTAGAGCCCAACACACGTCCCGACGTAGAGCTCAATATAAGCTAAACCTGATGTAGAGCCCAACACACGTCCCGACGTAGAGCCCAACACACGTCCCGACGTAGAGCCCAACACACGTCCCGACGTAGAGCTGAAAACAAGCTAAATCCTGATGTCGAGCCCAACACACTTCCCGACGTAGAGCTGAAAGTAAGCTAAATCCTGATGTAGAGCCCAACACACGTCCCGACGTACAGCTGAAAGTCAGCTAACTACAGACGTAGAGCCCAACACACGTCTCGATGTAGAGCTGAACGTTAGCTAACTACAGACGTAGAACCCAACACACGTCCCGACGTAGGGCCCAACGCACGTCCCGACGTAGAGCCCAACGCACGTCCCGACGTAGAGCTGAAAGTAAGCTAAATCCTGATGTAGAGCCCAACACACGTCCCGACGTACAGCTGAAAGTCAGCTAACTACAGACGTAGAGCCCAACACACGTCTCGATGTAGAGCTGAACGTTAGCTAACTACAGACGTAGAACCCAACACACGTCCCGACGTAGAGCCCAACGCACGTCCCGACGTAGAGCCCAACGCACGTCCCGACGTAGAGCCGAAAGTAAGCTAAGTCCTGATGTAGAGCCCAACACACGTCCCGACGTAGAGCCCAACACACGTCCCGACGTAGAGCCCAACACACGTCCCGACGTAGAGCCCAACGCATGTCCCGACGTAGAGCCCAACACACGTCCCGACGTAGAGCTAAAAGTAAGCTAAATCCTGATGTAGAGCCCAACACACGTCCCGACGTAGAGCCCAACACACGTCCCGATGAAGAGCCCAACACACGTCCCGACATAGAGCTGAAAGTAAGCTAAATCCTGACGTAGAGACCAACACACGTCCCGACGCAGAGCCCAACACATGTCACGAAGTAGAGCCCAACAGATGTCCCGACGTAGAGCCCGACAGACGTCCCGACGTAGAGCCCAACCCACGTCCCGACGTAGGGGCCGACAGACGTCCCGACGTAGAGCCCAACCCACGTCCCGACGTAGAGCCCATCACACGTCCCGATGTAGAGCCAACCGACGTCCCGACGTAGAGCCCAACACACGTCCCGACGTAGAGCCCAACACACGTCCCGACGTAGACACAAACTCACGTCCCGACGTAGAGCTGAAAGTAAGATAAACCCTGATGTAGAGCCCAACGTACGTCTCGACGTAGAGCCCAACACACGTCGCGACGTAGAGCCCAACACACGTCCGGACATAGAGCCCAACACACGTCCCGACATAGAGCCCAACACACGTCCCGACGTAGAGCCCAACACACGTCCGGACGTAGAGCCCAACACACGTCCCGACGTAGAGCCCAACACATGTCCCGACGTAGAGGTGAAAGTAAGCTAAACACTGATGTAGAGCCCAACACACGTCCCGACGTAGAGCCCAACAAACGTCCCGACGTAGAGCTCAATAAAAGCTAAACCTGATGTAGAGCCCAACACACGTCCCGACGTAGAGCCCAACACACGTCCCGACGTAGAGCCCAACACACGTCCCGACGAAGAGCCCAACACACGTCCCGACGTAGAGCTGAAAACAAGCTAAATCCTGATGTCGAGCCCAACACACTTCCCGACGTAGAGCTGAAAGTAAGCTAAATCCTGATGTAGAGCCCAACACACGTCCCGACGTACAGCTGAAAGTCAGCTAACTACAGACGTAGAGCCCAACACACGTCTCGATGTAGAGCTGAACGTTAGCTAACTACAGACGTAGAACCCAACACACGTCCCGACGAAGGGCCCAATGCACGTCCCGACGTAGAGCCCAACGCACGTCCCGACGTAGAGCTGAAAGTAAGCTAAATCCTGATGTAGAGCCCAACACACGTCCCGACGTACAGCTGAAAGTCAGCTAACTACAGACGTAGAGCCCAACACACGTCTCGATGTAGAGCTGAACGTTAGCTAATTACAGGCGTAGAACCCAACACACGTCCCGACGTAGAGCCCAACGCACGTCCCGACGTAGAGCCCAACGCACGTCCCGACGTAGAGCCCAACGCACGTCCCGACGTAGAGCCGAAAGTAAGCTAAGTCCTGATGTAGAGCCCAACACACGTCCCGACGTAGAGCCCAACACACGTCCCGACGTAGAGCCCAACGCATGTCCCGACGTAGAGCCCAACACACGTCCCGACGTAGAGCTAAAAGTAAGCTAAATCCTGATGTAGAGCCCAACACACGTCCCGACGTAGAGCCCAACACACGTCCCGATGAAGAGCCCAACACACGTCCCGACATAGAGCTGAAAGTAAGCTAAATCCTGACGTAGAGACCAACACACGTCCCGACGCAGAGACCAACAGATGTCACGACGTAGAGCCCAACAGATGTCCCGACGTAGAGCCCGAAAGACGTCCCGACGTAGAGCCCAACCCACGTCCCGACGTAGGGCCCGACAGACGTCCCGACGTAGAGCCCAACCCACGTCCCGACGTAGAGCCCAACCCACGTCCCGACGTAGAGCCCAACCCACGTCCCGACGTAGAGCCAACCGACGTCCCGACGTAGAGCCCAACACACGTCCCGACGTAGAGCCCAACACACGTCCCGGGCCAGACTCCAACACAAGTCGCGACGTAGAGCCCAACACACGTCCCGACGTAGAGCCCAGCACACGTCCCGACGTATAGACCAGCACACGTCCCGACGTAGACACAAACTCACGTCCCGACGTAGAGCTGAAAGTAAGGTAAACCCTGATGTAGAGCCCAACATACGTCTCGACGTAGAGCCCAACACACATCGCGACGTAGAGCCCAACACACGTCCCGACATAGAGCCCAACACACGTCCCGACATAGAGCTGAAAGTAAGCTACATCCCGACGTAGAGCCGAACAGACGTCCCGACGAAGACCCCAACACACGTCCCGACGTAGGGCCCAACGCACGTCCCGACGTAGAGCCCAACACACGTCCCGACGTAGAGCCCAACGCACGTCCCGACGTAGAGCCCAACGCACGTCCCGACGTAGAGCCGAAAGTAAGCTAAGTCCTGATGTAGAGCCCAACACACGTCCCGACGTAGAGCCCAACACACGTCCCGACGTAGAGCCCAACACACGTCCCGACGTAGAGCCCAATGCATGTCCCGACGTAGAGCCCAACACACGTCCCGACGTAGAGCTAAAAGTAAGCTAAATCCTGATGTAGAGCCCAACACACGTCCCGACGTAGAGCCCAACACACGTCCCGATGAAGAGACCAACACACGTCCCGACATAGAGCTGAAAGTAAGCTAAATCCTGACGTAGAGACCAACACACGTCCCGACGCAGAGCCCAACACATGTCACGACGTAGAGCCCAACAGATGTCCCGACGTAGAGCCCGACAGACGTCCCGACGTAGAGCTGAATATAAGCTAAACCTGATGTAGAGCCCAACACACATCCCGACGTGGAGCCCAACACACGTCCCGACGTAGAGCCAAACACACGTCCCGACGTAGAGCCCAACACAGGTCCCCACGTAGAGCTGAAAGTACGCTAAATCCTGATGTCGAGCCCAACACACGTCCCCTCGTAGAGCTGAAAGTAAGATAAATCCTGATCTAGTGCCCAAAACACGTCCCGACGTACAGCCCAACACACGTCCCGACGTAGAGCCCAACACACGTCCCGACGCAGAGCCCAACACACGTCGCGACGCAGAGCCCAACAAACGTCGCGACGTAGAGCCCAACACACGTCGCGATGTAGAGCTGAAAGTAACTAAATCCCGACGTAGAGCCCAACACACGTCCCGACATGCAGCCCAACACGCGTCCCGACGTGGAGCCCAACACACGTCCCGACGTAGAGCCCAACACACGTCCCCACGTAGAGCTGAAAGTACACTAAATCCTGATGTCGAGCCCAACACACGTCCCCTCGTAGAGCTGAAAGTAAAATAAATCCTGATCTAGAGCCCAACACACGTCCCGACGTAGAGCCCAACACACGTCCCGACGTAGAGCCCAACACACGTCCCGACGTAGAGCTGAAAACAAGCTAAATCCTGATGTAGATCCCAACACACGTCCCGACGTAGAGCCCAACACACGTCCCGAGGCAGACTCCAACACACGTCGCGATGTAGAGCCCAGCACACGTCCCGCCGTAGAGCCCAGCACACGTCCCGACGTAGAGCCCAACACACGTCCCGACGTAGAGCTGAAAGTAACTAAATCCTGACGTAGAGCCCAACACACGTCCCGACATGCAGCCCAACACGCGTCCCGACGTGGAGCCCAACACACGTCCCGACGTAGAGCCCAACACAGGTCCCCACGTAGAGCTGAAAGTACGCTAAATCCTGATGTCGAGCCCAAGACACGTCCCCTCGTAGAGCTGAAAGTAAGATAAATCCTGATCTAGTGCCCAAAACACGTCCCGACGTAGAGCCCAACACACGTCCCGACGTAGAGCCCAACACACGTCCCGACGTAGAGCGCAACACACGTCCCGACGTAGAGCCCAACACACGTCCCGACGTAGAGCCCAACACACGTCCCGATGTAGAGGTGAAAGTAAGCTAAACCCTGATGTAGAGCACAACGCACGTCCCGACGTAGAGCCCAACGCAAGTCCCGACGTAGAGCCCAACGCACGTCCCGACGTAGAGCCCAGCGCACGTCCCGACGTAGAGCTGAAAGTAAGCTAAATCCCGACGTAGAGGCCAACGCACGTCCCGACGTAGCGCCCAACGCACGTCCCGACGTACAGCCCAACGCACGTCCCGACGTAGAGCCCAACGCACGTCCCGACGTAGAGCTGAAAGGTAAATGCCGACGTAGAGGCCAACGCACGTCCCGACGTAGAGCTGAAAGTAAGCTAAATCCCGACGTAGAGCCCAATGCACGTCCCGACGTGGAGCCCAACTCACGTCCCGACGTAGAGCCCAACGCACGTCCCGACGTAGAGGTGAAAGTTAGCTAACTACAGACGTAGAGCCCAACGCACGTCCCGACGTAGAGCCCAACGCACGTCCCGACGTAGAGCTGAAAGCTAAATGCCGACGTAGAGGCCAACGCACGTCCCGACGTAGAGCTGAAAGTAAGCTAAATCCCGACGTAGAGCCCAAAGCACGTCCCGACGTAGAGCCCAACGCACGTCCCGACGTAGAGCCCAACGCACGTCCCGACGTAGAGCAGAAAGTTAGCTAACTACAGACGTAGAGCCCAACGCACGTCCCGACGTAGAGCCCAACGCACGTCCCGACGTAGAGCTGAAAGTAAGCTAAATCCCGACGTAGAGCCCAACGCACGTCCCGACGTAGAGCCCAACGCACGTCCCGACGTAGAGCCCAACGCACGTCCCGACATAGAGCCTAACACACGTCCCGACGTAGAGCTGAAAGTAACCTAAATCCCGACGTAGATCCCAACGCGTGTCCCGACGTAGAGCCCAACGCAGGTCCCGACGTAGAGCTGAAAGTAAGCTAAATCCCGACGTAGAGCCCAACGCACGTCCCGACGTAGAGGCCAACGCACGTCCCGACGTAGAGGCCAACGCACGTCCCGACGTAGCGCCCAACGCACGTCCCGACGTAGAGGCCAACGCACGTCCCGACGTAGAGCTGAAAGTTAGCTAACTACAGACGAAGAGCCCAACGCGCGTCCCGACGTAGAGCTGAAAGTTAGCTAACTACAGACGTGGAGCCCAACGCACGTCCCGACGTAGAACCCAACGCACGTCCCGACATAGAGCCCAACGCACGTCCCGACGTAGAGCCCAACGCACGTCCCGACGTAGAGCTGAAAGTAAGCTAAATCCCGACGTAGAGCCCAAAGCACGTCCCGACGTAGAGCCCAACGCACGTCCCGACGTAGCGCCCAACGCACGTCCCGACATAGAGCCCAACGCACGTCCCGACGTAGAGGTGAAAGTTAGCTAACTACAGACGTAGAGCCCAACGCACGTCCCGACGTAGAGCTAAAATTAAGCTAAATCCCGACGTAGAGCCCAACGCACGTCCCGACGTAGAGGACAACGCACGTCCCGACGTAGCGCCCAACGCACGTCCCGACATAGAGCCCAACGCACGTCCCGACGTAGAGCTGAAAGTTAGCTAACTACAGACGTAGAGCCCAACGCACGTCCCGACGTAGAGCTAAAATTAAGTTAAATCCCGACGTAGAGCCCAACGCACGTCCCGACGTAGAGCCCAACGCACGTCCCGACGTAGAGCCCAACGCACGTCCCGACGTAGAGCTGAAAGTAAGCTAAATCCCGACGTAGAGCCCAACGCACGTACCGACGTAGAGCCCAACGCACGTGCCGACGTAGAGCTGAAAGTTAGCTAACTACAGACGTAGAGCACAATTCACGTCCCGACGTAGAGCTGAAAGTTAGCTAACTACAGACGTAGAGCCCAACGCACGTCCCGACGTAGAGCCCAACGCGTGTCCCGACGTAGAGCCCAACGCACATCCCGACGTAGAGGCCAACGCACGTCCCGACGTAGAGCTGAAATTAAGCTAAATCCCGACGTAGAGGCCAACGCACGTCGCGACGTAGAGGCCAACGCACGTCCCGACGTAGCGCCCAACGCACGTCCCGGCGTAGAGGCCAACGCACGTCCTGACGTAGAGCTGAAAGTAACCTAAATCCCGACGTAGAGACCAACGCACGTCCCGACGTAGAGCCCAACGCACGTCCCGACGTAGCGCCCAACGCACGTCCCGACGTAGAGCTGAAAGTTAGCTAACTACAGACGTAGAGCCCAACGCACGTCCCGACGTAGAGCAGAAAGTTAGCTAACTACAGACGTAGAGCCCAACGCACGTCCCGACGTAGAACCCAACGCACGTCCCGACGTAGAGCCCAACGCACGTCCCGTTGTAGAGCCCAACGCACGTCCCGACGTAGAGCTGAAAGTAAGCTAAATGCCGACTTAGAGGCCAACGCACGTCCCGACGTAGAGCTGAAAGTAAGCAAAATCCCGACGTAGAGCCCAACGCAAGTCCCGACGTAGAGCCCAACTCACGTCTCGACGTAGAGCCCAACGAACGTCCCGACGTAGAGCTGAAAGTAAGCTAAATCCCGACGTAGAGCCCAACGCACGTCCCGACGTAGAGCCCAACGCACGACTCGACGTAGAGCTGAAAGTTAGCTAACTACAGACGTAGAGCCCAACGCACGTCCCGACGTAGAGCCCAACGCACGTCCCGACGTAGAGCCCAACGCACGTCCCGACGTAGAGCTGAAAGTAAGCTAAATCCCGACGTAGAGCCCAACGCGCGTCCCGACGTAGAGCTGAAAGTAAGCTAAATCCCGACGTAGAGGCCAACGCACGTCCCGACGTAGAGGCCAACGCACGTCCCGACGTAGAACTGAAAGTAAGCTAAATCCCGACGTAGAGGCCAACGCACGTCCCAATGTAGAGGCCAACGCACGTCCCGACGTAGAGCTGAAAGTAAGCTAAATCCCGACGTAGAGCCCAACGCACGTCCCGACGTAGAGGCCAACGCACGTCCCGACGTAGAGGCCAACACACGTCCCGACGTAGAGCTGAAAGTAAGCTAAATCCCGACGTAGAGCCCAACGCATGTCCCGACGTAGAGCCCAACGCACGTCCCGACGTAGCGCCCAACGCACGTCCCGACGTAGAGCTGAAAGTTAGCTAACTACAGACGTAGAGCCCAACGCACGTCCCGATGTAGAGCTGAAAGTTAGCTAACTACAGACGTAGAGCCCAACGCACGTCCCGACGTAGAGCCCAACGCACGTCCCGACGTAGAGCTGAAAGTAAGCTAAATCCCGACGTAGAGGCCAACGCACGTCCCGACGTAGAGGCCAACGCACGTCCCGATGCAGAGGCCAACGCACGTCCCGACGTAGAGGCCAACGCACGTCTCGACGTAGAGCTGAAAGTAAGCTAAATCCCGACGTAGAGCCCAACGCACGTCCCGACGTAGAGCCCAACGGACGTCCCGACGTAGAGCCCAACGCACGTCCCGACGTAGTGCCCAACGCACGTCCCGACGTAGAGCTGAAAGTTAGCTAACTACAGACGTAGAGCCCAACGCACGTCCCGACGTAGAGCAGAAAGTTAGCTAACTACAGACGTAGAGCCCAACGCACGTCCCGACGTGGAGCCCAACGCACGTCCCGACGTAGAGCTGAAAGTAAGCTAAATCCCGACGTAGAGGCCAACGCACGTCCCGACGTAGAGGCCAACGCACGTCCCGACGTAGAGCCCAACGCACGTTCCGACGTAGCGCCCAACGCACGTCCCGACGTAGAGCTGAAAGTTAGCTAACTACAGATGTAGAGCCCAACGCACGTCCCGACGTAGAGCTGAAAGTTAGCTAACTACAGACGTAGAGCCCAACGCACGTCCCGACGTAGAGCAGAAAGTTTGCTAACTACAGACGTAGAGCCCAACGCACGTCCCGACGTGGAGCCCAACGCACGTTCCGACGTAGAGCCCAACGCACGTCCCGACGTAGAGCTGAAAGTAAGCTAAATCCCGACGTAGAGGCCAAAGCACGTCCCGACGTAGAGGCCAACGCACGTCCCGACGTAGAGCCCAACGCACGTCCCGACGTAGAGCTGAAAGTAAGCTAAATCCCGACGTAGAGCCCAACGCACGTCCCGACGTAGAGCCCAACGCACGTCCCGACGTAGAGCCCAACGCACGTTCCGACGTAGCGCCCAACGCACGTCCCGACGTAGAGCTGAAAGTTAGCTAACTACAGATGTAGAGCCCAACGCACGTCCCGACGTAGAACTGAAAGTTAGCTAACTACAGACGTAGAGCCCAACGCACGTCCCGACGTAGAGTTGAAAGTTAGCTAACTACAGACGTAGAGCCCAACGCACGTCCCGACGTAGAGCCCAACGCACGTCCCGACGTAGACCTGAAAGTCAGCTAAATCCCGACGTAGAGCCCAACGCACGTCCCGACGTAGAGCCCAACGCACGTCCCGACGTAGAGCCCAACGCACGTCCCGACGTAGAGCCTAACGCACGTCCCGACGTAGAGCTGAAAGTAAGCTAAATCCCGACGTAGAGCTCAACGCACGTCCCGACGTAGAACCCAACGCACATCCCGACGTAGAGCCCAACGCACGTCCCAACGTAGAGCCCAACGCACGTCCCGACGTAGAGCTGAAAGTTAGCTAACTACAGACGAAGAGCCCAACGCGCGTCCCGACGTAGAGCTGAAAGTTAGCTAACTACAGACGTAGAGCCCAACGCGCGTCCCGACGTAGAGCCCAACGCGTGTCCCGACGTAGAGCCCAACCCACGTCCCGACGTAGAGCTGAAAGTAAGCTAAATCCCGACGTAGAGCTCAACGCACGTCCCGACGTAGAACCCAACGCACATCCCGACGTAGAGCCCAACGCACGTCCCAACGTAGAGCCCAACGCACGTCCCGACGTAGAGCTGAAAGTTAGCTAACTACAGACGAAGAGCCCAACGCGCGTCCCGACGTAGAGCTGAAAGTTAGCTAACTACAGACGTAGAGCCCAACGCGCGTCCCGACGTAGAGCCCAACGCGTGTCCCGACGTAGAGCCCAACGCACGTCCCGACGTAGAGCCCAACGCACGTCCCGACGTAGAGCTGAAAGTAAGCTAAATCCCGACGTAGAGCCCAACGCACGTCCCGACGTAGAGGCCAACGCACGTCCCGACGTAGAGGCCAACGCACGTCCCGACGTAGAGGCCAACGCACGTCCCGACGTAGAGCTGAAAGTAAGCTAAATCCCGACGTAGAGCCCAACGCACGTCCCGACGTAGAGCCCAACGCACGTCCCGACGTAGAGCCCAACGCACGTCCCGACGTAGAGCCCAACGCACGTCCCGACGTAGAGCTGAAAGCTAAATGCCGACGTAGAGGCCAACGCACGTCCCGACGTAGAGCTGAAAGTAAGCTAAATCCCGACGTAGAGCCCAAAGCACGTCCCGACGTAGAGCCCAACGCACGTCCCGACGTAGAGCCCAACGCACGTCCCGACGTAGAGCAGAAAGTTAGCTAACTACAGACGTAGAGCCCAACGCACGTCCCGATGTAGAGCCCAACGCACGTCCCGACGTAGAGCTGAAAGTAAGCTAAATCCCGACGTAGAGCCCAACGCACGTCCCGACGTAGAGCCCAACGCACGTCCCGACGTAGAGCCCAACGCACGTCCCGACATAGAGCCTAACGCACGTCCCGACGTAGAGCTGAAAGTAACCTAAATCCTGACGTAGATCCCAACGCACGTCCCGACGTAGAGCCCAACGCACGTCCTGACGTAGAGCCCAACGCAGGTCCCGACGTAGAGCTGAAAGTAAGCTAAATCCCGACGTAGAGCCCAACGCACGTCCCGACGTAGAGGCCAACGCACGTCCCGACGTAGAGGCCAACGCACGTCCCGACGTAGCGCCCAACGCACGTCCCGACGTAGAGGCCAACGCACGTCCCGACGTAGAGCTGAAAGTTAGCTAACTACAGACGAAGAGCCCAACGCGCGTCCCGACGTAGAGCTGAAAGTTAGCTAACTACAGACGTGGAGCCCAACGCACGTCCCGACGTAGAGCCCAACGCACGTCCCGACGTAGAGCTGAAAGTAAGCTAAATCCCGACGTAGAGCCCAACGCACGTCCCGACGTAGAGCCCAACGCACGTCCCGACGTAGCGCCCAACGCACGTCCCGACATAGAGCCCAACGCACGTCCCGACGTAGAGGTGAAAGTTAGCTAACTACAGACGTAGAGCCCAACGCACGTCCCGACGTAGAGCTAAAATTAAGCTAAATCCCGACGTAGAGCCCAACGCACGTCCCGACGTAGAGCCCAACGCACGTCCCGACGTAGCGCCCAACGCACGTCCCGACGTAGCGCCCAACGCACGTCCCGACATAGAGCCCAAAGCACGTCCCGACGTAGAGCTGAAAGTTAGCTAACTACAGACGTAGAGCCCAACGCACGTCCCGACGTAGAGCTAAAATTAAGTTAAATCCCGACGTAGAGCCCAACGCACGTCCCGACGTAGAGCCCAACGCACGTCCCGACGTAGAGCTGAAAGTAAGCTAAATCCCGACGTAGAGCCCAACGCACGTACCGACGTAGAGCCCAACGCACGTGCCGACGTAGAGCTGAAAGTTAGCTAACTACAGACGTAGAGCACAATTCACGTCCCGACGTAGAGCTGAAAGTTAGCTAACTACAGACATAGAGCCCAACGCACGTCCCGACGTAGAGCCCAACGCGTGTCCCGACGTAGAGCCCAACGCACATCCCGACGTAGAGGCCAACGCACGTCCCGACGTAGAGCTGAAAGTAAGCTAAATCCCGACGTAGAGGCCAACGCACGTCGCGACGTAGAGGCCAACGCACGTCCCGACGTAGCGCCAAACGCACGTCCCGGCGTAGAGGCCAACGCACGTCCTGACGTAGAGCTGAAAGTAACCTAAATCCCGACGTAGAGCCCAACGCACGTCCCGACGTAGAGCCCAACGCATGTCCCGACGTAGCGCCCAACGCACGTCCCGACGTAGAGCCCAACGCACGTCCCGACATAGAGCCCAACGCACGTCCCGACGTAGAGCTGAAAGTAAGCTAAATCCCGACGTAGCGCCCAACGCATTTCCCGAAGTACCGCCCAACGCACGTCCCGACGTAGCGCCCAATGCACGTCCCGACGTAGAGCTGAAAGTAAGCTAAATCCCGACGTAGAGGCCAACGCACATCCCGACGTAGAGCTGAAAGTAAGCTAAATCCCGACGTAGAGCCCAACGCATGTCCCGACGTAGAGCCCAACGCACGTCCCGACGTAGCGCCCAACGCACGTCCCGACGTAGAGCTGAAAGTTAGCTAACTACAGACGTAGAGCCCAACGCACGTCCCGATGTAGAGCTGAAAGTTAGCTAACTACAGACGTAGAGCCCAACGCACGTCCCGACGTAGAGCCCAACGCACGTCTCGACGTAGAGCTGAAAGTAAGCTAAATCCCGACGTAGAGCCCAACGCACGTCCCGACGTAGAGCCCAACGGACGTCCCGACGTAGAGCCCAACGCACGTCCCGACGTAGAGCCCAACGCACGTCCCGACGTAGAGCTGAAAGTTAGCTAACTACAGACGAAGAGCCCAACGCGCGTCCCGACGTAGAGCTGAAAGTTAGCTAACTACAGACGTAGTGCCCAACGCGCGTCCCGACGTAGAGCCCAACGCGTGTCCCGACGTAGAGCCCAACGCACGTCCCGACGTAGAGCTGAAAGTAAGCTAAATCCCGACGTAGAGCTCAACGCACGTCCCGACGTAGAACCCAACGCACATCCCGACGTAGAGCCCAACGCACGTCCCAACGTAGAGCCCAACGCACGTCCCGACGTAGAGCTGAAAGTTAGCTAACTACAGACGAAGAGCCCAACGCGCGTCCCGACGTAGAGCTGAAAGTTAGCTAACTACAGACGTAGAGCCCAACGCGCGTCCCGACGTAGAGCCCAACGCGTGTCCCGACGTAGAGCCCAACGCGTGTCCCGACGTAGAGCCCAACGCACGTCCCGACGTAGAGCTGAAAGTAAGCTAAATCCCGACGTAGAGCCCAACGCACGTCCCGACGTAGAGGCCAACGCACGTCCCGACGTAGAGGCCAACGCACGTCCCGACGTAGAGGCCAACGCACGTCCCGACGTAGAGCTGAAAGTAAGCTAAATCCCGACGTAGAGCCCAACGCACGTCCCGACGTAGAGCCCAACGCACGTCCCGACGTAGAGCCCAATGCACGTCCCGACTTAGAGCTGAAAGCTAAATGCCGACGTAGAGGCCAACGCACGTCCCGACGTAGAGCTGAAAGTAAGCTAAATCCTGATGTAGAGCCCAAAGCACGTCCCGACGTAGAGCCCAACGCACGTCCCGACGTAGAGCCCAACGCACGTCCCGACGTAGAGCAGAAAGTTAGCTAACTACAGACGTAGAGCCCAAGGCACGTCCCGACGTAGAGCCCAACGCACGTCCCGACGTAGAGCTGAAAGTAAGCTAAATCCCGACGTAGAGCCCAACGCACGTCCCGACGTAGAGCCCAACGCACGTCCCGACGTAGAGCCCAACGCACGTCCCGACATAGAGCCTAACGCACGTCCCGACGTAGAGCTGAAAGTAACCTAAATCCCGACGTAGATCCCAACGCACGTCCCGACGTAGAGCCCAACGCACGTCCCGACGTAGAGCTGAAAGTAAGCTAAATTCCAACGTAGCGCCCAACGCACGTCCCGACGTAGAGCCCAACGCACGTCCCGACGTAGAGCTGAAAGTAAGCTAAATCCCGACGTAGAGCTCAACGCACGTCCCGACGTAGAACCCAACGCACATCCCGACGTAGAGCCCAACGCACGTCCCAACGTAGAGCCCAACGCACGTCCCGACGTAGAGCTGAAAGTTAGCTAACTACAGACGAAGAGCCCAACGCGCGTCCTGACGTAGAGCTGAAAGTTAGCTAACTACAGACGTAGAGCCCAACGCGCGTCCCGACGTAGAGCCCAACGCGTGTCCCGACGTAGAGCCCAACGCACGTCCCGACGTAGAGCCCAACGCACGTCCCGACGTAGAGCTGAAAGTAAGCTAAATCCCGACGTAGAGCCCAACGCACGTCCCGACGTAGAGGCCAACGCACGTCCCGACGTAGAGGCCAACGCACGTCCCGACGTAGAGGCCAACGCACGTCCCGACGTAGAGCTGAAAGTAAGCTAAATCCCGACGTAGAGCCCAACGCACGTCCCGACGTAGAGCCCAACGCACGTCCCGACGTAGAGCCCAACGCACGTCCCGACGTAGAGCTGAAAGCTAAATGCCGACGTAGAGGCCAACGCACGTCCCGACGTAGAGCTGAAAGTAAGCTAAATCCCGACGTAGAGCCCAAAGCACGTCCCGACGTAGAGCCCAACGCACGTCCCGACGTAGAGCCCAACGGACGTCCCGACGTAGAGCCCAACGCACGTCCCGACGTAGTGCCCAACGCACGTCCCGACGTAGAGCTGAAAGTTAGCTAACTACAGACGTAGAGCCCAACGCACGTCCCGACGTAGAGCAGAAAGTTAGCTAACTACAGACGTAGAGCCCAACGCACGTCCCGACGTGGAGCCCAACGCACGTTCCGACGTAGAGCCCAACGCACGTCCCGACGTAGAGCTGAAAGTAAGCTAAATCCCGACGTAGAGGCCAACGCACGTCCCGATGTAGAGGCCAACGCACGTCCCGACGTAGAGGCCAACGCACGTCCCGACGTAGAGCTGAAAGTAAGCTAAATCCCGACGTAGAGCCCAACGCACGTCCCGACGTAGAGCCCAACGCACGTCCCGACGTAGAGCCCAACGCACGTCCCGACGTAGAGCTGAAAGTTAGCTAACTACAGATGTAGAGCCCAACGCACGTCCCGACGTAGAGCTGAAAGTTAGCTAACTACAGACGTAGAGCCCAACGCACGTCCCGACGTAGAGCAGAAAGTTAGCTAACTACAGACGTAGAGCCCAACGCACGTCCCGACGTGGAGCCCAACGCACGTTCCGACGTAGAGCCCAACGCACGTCCCGACGTAGAGCTGAAAGTAAGCTAAATCCCGACGTAGAGGCCAAAGCACGTCCCGACGTAGAGGCCAACGCACGTCCCGACGTAGAGGCCAACGCACGTCCCGACGTAGAGCTGAAAGTAAGCTAAATCCCGACGTAGAGTCCAACGCACGTCCCGACGTAGAGCCCAACGCACGTCCCGACGTAGAGCCCAACGCACGTCCCGACGTAGCGCCCAACGCACGTCCCGACGTAGAGCTGAAAGTTAGCTAACTACAGATGTAGAGCCCAACGCACGTCCCGACGTAGAACTGAAAGATAGCTAACTACAGACGTAGAGCCCAACGCACGTCCCAACGTAGAGTTGAAAGTTAGCTAACTACAGACGTAGAGCCCAACGCACGTCCCGACGTAGAGCCCAACGCACGTCCCGACGTAGACCTGAAAGTCAGCTAAATCCCGACGTAGAGCCCAACGCACGTCCCGACGTAGAGCCTAACGCACGTCCCGACGTAGAGCTGAAAGTAAGCTAAATCCCGACGTAGAGCTCAACGCACGTCCCGACGTAGAACCCAACGCACATCCCGACGTAGAGCCCAACGCACGTCCCAACGTAGAGCCCAACGCACGTCCCGACGTAGAGCTGAAAGTTAGCTAACTACAGACGAAGAGCCCAACGCGCGTCCCGACGTAGAGCTGAAAGTTAGCTAACTACAGACGTAGAGCCCAACGCGCGTCCCGACGTAGAGCCCAACGCGTGTCCCGACGTAGAGCCCAACGCACGTCCCGACGTAGAGCCCAACGCACGTCCCGACGTAGAGCTGAAAGTAAGCTAAATCCCGACGTAGAGCTCAACGCACGTCCCGACGTAGAACCCAACGCACATCCCGACGTAGAGCCCAAAGCACGTCCCAACGTAGAGCCCAACGCACGTCCCGACGTAGAGCTGAAAGTTAGCTAACTACAGACGAAGAGCCCAACGCGCGTCCCGACGTAGAGCTGAAAGTTAGCTAACTACAGACGTAGAGCCCAACGCGCGTCCCGACGTAGAGCCCAACGCGTGTCCCGACGTAGAGCCCAACGCACGTCCCGACGTAGAGCCCAACGCACGTCCCGACGTAGAGCTGAAAGTAAGCTAAATCCCGACGTAGAGCCCAACGCACGTCCCGACGTAGAGGCCAACGCACGTCCCGACGTAGAGGCCAACGCACGTCCCGACGTAGAGGCCAACGCACGTCCCGACGTAGAGCTGAAAGTAAGCTAAATCCCGACGTAGAGCCCAACGCACATCCCGACGTAGAGCTGAAAGTAAGCTAAATCCCGACGTAGAGCTCAACGCACGTCCCGACGTAGAACCCAACGCACATCCCGACGTAGAGCCCAACGCACGTCCCAACGTAGAGCCCAACGCACGTCCCGACGTAGAGCTGAAAGTTAGCTAACTACAGACGAAGAGCCCAACGCGCGTCCCGACGTAGAGCTGAAAGTTAGCTAACTACAGACGTAGAGCCCAACGCGCGTCCCGACGTAGAGCCCAACGCGTGTCCCGACGTAGAGCCCAACGCACGACCCGACGTAGAGCCCAACGCACGTCCCGACGTAGAGCTGAAAGTAAGCTAAATCCCGACGTAGAGCCCAACGCACGTCCCGACGTAGAGGCCAACGCACGTCCCGACGTAGAGGCCAACGCACGTCCCGACGTAGAGCTGAAAGTAAGCTAAATCCCGACGTAGAGCCCAACGCACGTCCCGACGTAGAGCCCAACGCACGTCCCGACGTAGAGCCCAACGCACGTCCCGACGTAGAGCTGAAAGCTAAATGCCGACGTAGAGGCCAACGCACGTCCCGACGTAGAGCTGAAAGTAAGCTAAATCCCGACGTAGAGCCCAAAGCACGTCCCGACGTAGAGCCCAACGCACGTCCCGACGTAGAGCCCAACGCACGTCCCGACGTAGAGCAGAAAGTTAGCTAACTACAGACGTAGAGCCCAACGCACGTCCCGACGTAGAGCCCAACGCACGTCCCGACGTAGAGCTGAAAGTAAGCTAAATCCCGACGTAGAGCCCAACGCACGTCCCGACGTAGAGCCCAACGCACGTCCCGACATAGAGCCTAACGCACGTCCCGACGTAGAGCTGAAAGTAACCTAAATCCCGACGTAGATCCCAACGCGTGTCCCGACGTAGAGCCCAACGCACGTCCTGACGTAGAGCACAACGCAGGTCCCGACGTAGAGCTGAAAGTAAGCTAAATCCCGACGTAGAGCCCAACGCACGTCCCGACGTAGAGGCCAACGCACGTCCCGACGTAGAGGCCAACGCACGTCCCGACGTTGCGCCCAACGCACGTCCCGATGTAGAGGCCAACGCACGTCCCGACGTAGAACTGAAAGTTAGCTAACTACAGACGTAGAGCCCAACGCACGTCCCAACGTAGAGTTGAAAGTTAGCTAACTACAGACGTAGAGCCCAACGCACGTCCCGACGTAGAGCCCAACGCACGTCCCGACGTAGACCTGAAAGTCAGCTAAATCCCGACGTAGAGCCCAACGCACGTCCCGACGTAGAGCCTAACGCACGTCCCGACGTAGAGCTGAAAGTAAGCTAAATCCCGACGTAGAGCTCAACGCACGTCCCGACGTAGAACCCAACGCACATCCCGACGTAGAGCCCAACGCACGTCCCAACGTAGAGCCCAACGCACGTCCCGACGTAGAGCTGAAAGTTAGCTAACTACAGACGAAGAGCCCAACGCGCGTCCCGACGTAGAGCTGAAAGTTAGCTAACTACAGACGTAGAGCCCAACGCGCGTCCCGACGTAGAGCCCAACGCGTGTCCCGACGTAGAGCCCAACGCACGTCCCGACGTAGAGCCCAACGCACGTCCCGACGTAGAGCTGAAAGTAAGCTAAATCCCGACGTAGAGCTCAACGCACGTCCCGACGTAGAACCCAACGCACATCCCGACGTAGAGCCCAAAGCACGTCCCAACGTAGAGCCCAACGCACGTCCCGACGTAGAGCTGAAAGTTAGCTAACTACAGACGAAGAGCCCAACGCGCGTCCCGACGTAGAGCTGAAAGTTAGCTAACTACAGACGTAGAGCCCAACGCACGTCCCAACGTAGAGCCCAACGCACGTCCCGACGTAGAGCTGAAAGTTAGCTAACTACAGACGAAGAGCCCAACGCGCGTCCTGACGTAGAGCTGAAAGTTAGCTAACTACAGACGTAGAGCCCAACGCGCGTCCCGACGTAGAGCCCAACGCGTGTCCCGACGTAGAGCCCAACGCACGTCCCGACGTAGAGCCCAACGCACGTCCCGACGTAGAGCTGAAAGTAAGCTAAATCCCGACGTAGAGCCCAACGCACGTCCCGACGTAGAGGCCAACGCACGTCCCGACGTAGAGGCCAACGCACGTCCCGACGTAGAGGCCAACGCACGTCCCGACGTAGAGCTGAAAGTAAGCTAAATCCCGACGTAGAGCCCAACGCACGTCCCGACGTAGAGCCCAACGCACGTCCCGACGTAGAGCCCAACGCACGTCCCGACGTAGAGCTGAAAGCTAAATGCCGACGTAGAGGCCAACGCACGTCCCGACGTAGAGCTGAAAGTAAGCTAAATCCCGACGTAGAGCCCAAAGCACGTCCCGACGTAGAGCCCAACGCACGTCCCGACGTAGAGCCCAACGGACGTCCCGACGTAGAGCCCAACGCACGTCCCGACGTAGTGCCCAACGCACGTCCCGACGTAGAGCTGAAAGTTAGCTAACTACAGACGTAGAGCCCAACGCACGTCCCGACGTAGAGCAGAAAGTTAGCTAACTACAGACGTAGAGCCCAACGCACGTCCCGACGTGGAGCCCAACGCACGTTCTGACGTAGAGCCCAACGCACGTCCCGACGTAGAGCTGAAAGTAAGCTAAATCCCGACGTAGAGGCCAACGCACGTCCCGACGTAGAGGCCAACGCACGTCCCGACGTAGAGGCCAACGCACGTCCCGACGTAGAGCTGAAAGTAAGCTAAATCCCGACGTAGAGCCCAACGGACGTCCCGACGTAGAGCCCAACGCACGTCCCGACGTAGAGCCCAACGCACGTCCCGACGTAGAGCTGAAAGTTAGCTAACTACAGATGTAGAGCCCAACGCACGTCCCGACGTAGAGCTGAAAGTTAGCTAACTACAGACGTAGAGCCCAACGCACGTCCCGACGTAGAGCAGAAAGTTAGCTAACTACAGACGTAGAGCCCAACGCACGTCCCGACGTGGAGCCCAACGCACGTTCCGACGTAGAGCCCAACGCACGTCCCGACGTAGAGCTGAAAGTAAGCTAAATCCCGACGTAGAGGCCAAAGCACGTCCCGACGTAGAGGCCAACGCACGTCCCGACGTAGAGGCCAACGCACGTCCCGACGTAGAGCTGAAAGTAAGCTAAATCCCGACGTAGAGTCCAACGCACGTCCCGACGTAGAGCCCAACGCACGTCCCGACGTAGAGCCCAACGCACGTCCCGACGTAGCGCCCAACGCACGTCCCGACGTAGAGCTGAAAGTTAGCTAACTACAGATGTAGAGCCCAACGCACGTCCCGACGTAGAACTGAAAGATAGCTAACTACAGACGTAGAGCCCAACGCACGTCCCAACGTAGAGTTGAAAGTTAGCTAACTACAGACGTAGAGCCCAACGCACGTCCCGACGTAGAGCCCAACGCACGTCCCGACGTAGACCTGAAAGTCAGCTAAATCCCGACGTAGAGCCCAACGCACGTCCCGACGTAGAGCCTAACGCACGTCCCGACGTAGAGCTGAAAGTAAGCTAAATCCCGACGTAGAGCTCAACGCACGTCCCGACGTAGAACCCAACGCACATCCCGACGTAGAGCCCAACGCACGTCCCAACGTAGAGCCCAACGCACGTCCCGACGTAGAGCTGAAAGTTAGCTAACTACAGACGAAGAGCCCAACGCGCGTCCCGACGTAGAGCTGAAAGTTAGCTAACTACAGACGTAGAGCCCAACGCGCGTCCCGACGTAGAGCCCAACGCGTGTCCCGACGTAGAGCCCAACGCACGTCCCGACGTAGAGCCCAACGCACGTCCCGACGTAGAGCTGAAAGTAAGCTAAATCCCGACGTAGAGCTCAACGCACGTCCCGACGTAGAACCCAACGCACATCCCGACGTAGAGCCCAAAGCACGTCCCAACGTAGAGCCCAACGCACGTCCCGACGTAGAGCTGAAAGTTAGCTAACTACAGACGAAGAGCCCAACGCGCGTCCCGACGTAGAGCTGAAAGTTAGCTAACTACAGACGTAGAGCCCAACGCGCGTCCCGACGTAGAGCCCAACGCGTGTCCCGACGTAGAGCCCAACGCACGTCCCGACGTAGAGCCCAACGCACGTCCCGACGTAGAGCTGAAAGTAAGCTAAATCCCGACGTAGAGCCCAACGCACGTCCCGACGTAGAGGCCAACGCACGTCCCGACGTAGAGGCCAACGCACGTCCCGACGTAGAGGCCAACGCACGTCCCGACGTAGAGCTGAAAGTAAGCTAAATCCCGACGTAGAGCCCAACGCACATCCCGACGTAGAGCTGAAAGTAAGCTAAATCCCGACGTAGAGCTCAACGCACGTCCCGACGTAGAACCCAACGCACATCCCGACGTAGAGCCCAACGCACGTCCCAACGTAGAGCCCAACGCACGTCCCGACGTAGAGCTGAAAGTTAGCTAACTACAGACGAAGAGCCCAACGCGCGTCCCGACGTAGAGCTGAAAGTTAGCTAACTACAGACGTAGAGCCCAACGCGCGTCCCGACGTAGAGCCCAACGCGTGTCCCGACGTAGAGCCCAACGCACGACCCGACGTAGAGCCCAACGCACGTCCCGACGTAGAGCTGAAAGTAAGCTAAATCCCGACGTAGAGCCCAACGCACGTCCCGACGTAGAGGCCAACGCACGTCCCGACGTAGAGGCCAACGCACGTCCCGACGTAGAGCTGAAAGTAAGCTAAATCCCGACGTAGAGCCCAACGCACGTCCCGACGTAGAGCCCAACGCACGTCCCGACGTAGAGCCCAACGCACGTCCCGACGTAGAGCTGAAAGCTAAATGCCGACGTAGAGGCCAACGCACGTCCCGACGTAGAGCTGAAAGTAAGCTAAATCCCGACGTAGAGCCCAAAGCACGTCCCGACGTAGAGCCCAACGCACGTCCCGACGTAGAGCCCAACGCACGTCCCGACGTAGAGCAGAAAGTTAGCTAACTACAGACGTAGAGCCCAACGCACGTCCCGACGTAGAGCCCAACGCACGTCCCGACGTAGAGCTGAAAGTAAGCTAAATCCCGACGTAGAGCCCAACGCACGTCCCGACGTAGAGCCCAACGCACGTCCCGACATAGAGCCTAACGCACGTCCCGACGTAGAGCTGAAAGTAACCTAAATCCCGACGTAGATCCCAACGCGTGTCCCGACGTAGAGCCCAACGCACGTCCTGACGTAGAGCACAACGCAGGTCCCGACGTAGAGCTGAAAGTAAGCTAAATCCCGACGTAGAGCCCAACGCACGTCCCGACGTAGAGGCCAACGCACGTCCCGACGTAGAGGCCAACGCACGTCCCGACGTTGCGCCCAACGCACGTCCCGACGTAGAGGCCAACGCACGTCCCGACGTAGAACTGAAAGTTAGCTAACTACAGACGTAGAGCCCAACGCACGTCCCAACGTAGAGTTGAAAGTTAGCTAACTACAGACGTAGAGCCCAACGCACGTCCCGACGTAGAGCCCAACGCACGTCCCGACGTAGACCTGAAAGTCAGCTAAATCCCGACGTAGAGCCCAACGCACGTCCCGACGTAGAGCCTAACGCACGTCCCGACGTAGAGCTGAAAGTAAGCTAAATCCCGACGTAGAGCTCAACGCACGTCCCGACGTAGAACCCAACGCACATCCCGACGTAGAGCCCAACGCACGTCCCAACGTAGAGCCCAACGCACGTCCCGACGTAGAGCTGAAAGTTAGCTAACTACAGACGAAGAGCCCAACGCGCGTCCCGACGTAGAGCTGAAAGTTAGCTAACTACAGACGTAGAGCCCAACGCGCGTCCCGACGTAGAGCCCAACGCGTGTCCCGACGTAGAGCCCAACGGACGTCCCGACGTAGAGCCCAACGCACGTCCCGACGTAGAGCTGAAAGTAAGCTAAATCCCGACGTAGAGCTCAACGCACGTCCCGACGTAGAACCCAACGCACATCCCGACGTAGAGCCCAAAGCACGTCCCAACGTAGAGCCCAACGCACGTCCCGACGTAGAGCTGAAAGTTAGCTAACTACAGACGAAGAGCCCAACGCGCGTCCCGACGTAGAGCTGAAAGTTAGCTAACTACAGACGTAGAGCCCAACGCGCGTCCCGACGTAGAGCCCAACGCGTGTCCCGACGTAGAGGCCAACGCACGTCCCGACGTAGAGGCCAACGCACGTCCCGACGTAGAGCTGAAAGTAAGCTAAATCCCGACGTAGAGCCCAACGCACGTCCCGACGTAGAGCCCAACGCACGTCCCGACGTAGAGCCCAACGCACGTTCCGACGTAGCGCCCAACGCACGTCCCGACGTAGAGCTGAAAGTTAGCTAACTACAGATGTAGAGCCCAACGCACGTCCCGACGTAGAACTGAAAGTTAGCTAACTACAGACGTAGAGCCCAACGCACGTCCCAACGTAGAGTTGAAAGTTAGCTAACTACAGACGTAGAGCCCAACGCACGTCCCGACGTAGAGCCCAACGCACGTCCCGACGTAGACCTGAAAGTCAGCTAAATCCCGACGTAGAGCCCAACGCACGTCCCGACGTAGAGCCTAACGCACGTCCCGACGTAGAGCTGAAAGTAAGCTAAATCCCGACGTAGAGCTCAACGCACGTCCCGACGTAGAACCCAACGCACATCCCGACGTAGAGCCCAACGCACGTCCCAACGTAGAGCCCAACGCACGTCCCGACGTAGAGCTGAAAGTTAGCTAACTACAGACGAAGAGCCCAACGCGCGTCCCGACGTAGAGCTGAAAGTTAGCTAACTACAGACGTAGAGCCCAACGCGCGTCCCGACGTAGAGCCCAACGCGTGTCCCGACGTAGAGCCCAACGCACGTCCCGACGTAGAGCCCAACGCACGTCCCGACGTAGAGCTGAAAGTAAGCTAAATCCCGACGTAGAGCTCAACGCACGTCCCGACGTAGAACCCAACGCACATCCCGACGTAGAGCCCAACGCACGTCCCAACGTAGAGCCCAACGCACGTCCCGACGTAGAGCTGAAAGTTAGCTAACTACAGACGAAGAGCCCAACGCGCGTCCCGACGTAGAGCTGAAAGTTAGCTAACTACAGACGTAGAGCCCAACGCGCGTCCCGACGTAGAGCCCAACGCGTGTCCCGACGTAGAGCCCAACGCACGTCCCGACGTAGAGCCCAACGCACGTCCCGACGTAGAGCTGAAAGTAAGCTAAATCCCGACGTAGAGCCCAACGCACGTCCCGACGTAGAGGCCAACGCACGTCCCGACGTAGAGGCCAACGCACGTCCCGACGTAGAGCTGAAAGTAAGCTAAATCCCGACGTAGAGCCCAACGCACGTCCCGACGTAGAGCCCAACGCACGTCCCGACGTAGAGCCCAACGCACGTCCCGACGTAGAGCTGAAAGCTAAATGCCGACGTAGAGGCCAACGCACGTCCCGACGTAGAGCTGAAAGTAAGCTAAATCCCGACGTAGAGCCCAACGCACGTCCCGACGTAGAGCCCAACGCACGTCCCGACGTAGAGCCCAACGCACGTCCCGACGTAGAGCTGAAAGCTAAATGCCGACGTAGAGGCCAACGCACGTCCCGACGTAGAGCTGAAAGTAAGCTAAATCCCGACGTAGAGCCCAAAGCACGTCCCGACGTAGAGCCCAACGCACGTCCCGACGTAGAGCCCAACGCACGTCCCGACGTAGAGCAGAAAGTTAGCTAACTACAGACGTAGAGCCCAACGCACGTCCCGACGTAGAGCCCAACGCACGTCCCGACGTAGAGCTGAAAGTAAGCTAAATCCCGACGTAGAGCCCAACGCACGTCCCGACGTAGAGCCCAACGCACGTCCCGACGTAGAGCCCAACGCACGTCCCGACATAGAGCCTAACGCACGTCCCGACGTAGAGCTGAAAGTAACCTAAATCCCGACGTAGATCCCAACGCGTGTCCCGACGTAGAGCCCAACGCACGTCCTGACGTAGAGCACAACGCAGGTCCCGACGTAGAGCTGAAAGTAAGCTAAATCCCGACGTAGAGCCCAACGCACGTCCCGACGTAGAGGCCAACGCACGTCCCGACGTAGAGGCCAACGCACGTCCCGACGTTGCGCCCAACGCACGTCCCGACGTAGAGGCCAACGCACGTCCCGACGTAGAGCTGAAAGTTAGCTAACTACAGACGAAGAGCCCAACGCGCGTCCCGACGTAGAGCTGAAAGTTAGCTAACTACAGACGTAGAGCCCAACGCGCGTCCCGACGTAGAGCCCAACGCGTGTCCCGACGTAGAGCCCAACGCACGTCCCGACGTAGAGCCCAACGCACGTCCCGACGTAGAGCTGAAAGTAAGCTAAATCCCGACGTAGAGCTCAACGCACGTCCCGACGTAGAACCCAACGCACATCCCGACGTAGAGCCCAAAGCACGTCCCAACGTAGAGCCCAACGCACGTCCCGACGTAGAGCTGAAAGTTAGCTAACTACAGACGAAGAGCCCAACGCGCGTCCCGACGTAGAGCTGAAAGTTAGCTAACTACAGACGTAGAGCCCAACGCGCGTCCCGACGTAGAACCCAACGCGTGTCCCGACGTAGAGCCCAACGCACGTCCCGACGTAGAGCCCAACGCACGTCCCGACGTAGAGCTGAAAGTAAGCTAAATCCCGACGTAGAGCCCAACGCACGTCCCGACGTAGAGGCCAACGCACGTCCCGACGTAGAGGCCAACGCACGTCCCGACGTAGAGGCCAACGCACGTCCCGACGTAGAGCTGAAAGTAAGCTAAATCCCGACGTAGAGCCCAACGCACGTCCCGACGTAGAGCTGAAAGTAAGCTAAATCCCGACGTAGAGCTCAACGCACGTCCCGACGTAGAACCCAACGCACATCCCGACGTAGAGCCCAACGCACGTCCCAACGTAGAGCCCAACGCACGTCCCGACGTAGAGCTGAAAGTTAGCTAACTACAGACGAAGAGCCCAACGCGCGTCCCGACGTAGAGCTGAAAGTTAGCTAACTACAGACGTAGAGCCCAACGCGCGTCCCGACGTAGAGCCCAACGCGTGTCCCGACGTAGAGCCCAACGCGCGTCCCGACGTAGAGCCCAACGCACGTCCCGACGTAGAGCTGAAAGTAAGCTAAATCCCGACGTAGAGGCCAACGCACGTCCCGACGTAGAGGCCAACGCACGTCCCGACGTAGAGGGCAACGCACGTCCCGACGTAGAGCTGAAAGTAAGCTAAATCCCGACGTAGAGCCCAACGCACGTCCCGACGTAGAGCCCAACGCACGTCCCGACGTAGAGCCCAACGCACGTCCCGACGTAGAGCTGAAAGCTAAATGCCGACGTAGAGGCCAACGCACATCCCGACGTAGAGCTGAAAGTAAGCTAAATCCCGACGTAGAGCCCAAAGCACGTCCCGACGTAGAGCCCAACGCACGTCCCGACGTAGAGCCCAACGCACGTCCCGACGTAGAGCAGAAAGTTAGCTAACTACAGACGTAGAGCCCAACGCTCGTCCCGACGTAGAGCCCAACGCACGTCCCGACGTAGAGCTGAAAGTAAGCTAAATCCCGACGTAGAGCCCAACGCACGTCCCGACGTAGAGCCCAACGCACGTCCCGACATAGAGCCTAACGCACGTCCCGACGTAGAGGTGAAAGTAACCTAAATCCCGACGTAGATCCCAACGCGTGTCCCGACGTAGAGCCCAACGCACGTCCTGACGTAGAGCACAACGCAGGTCCCGACGTAGAGCTGAAAGTAAGCTAAATCCCGACGTAGAGCCCAACGCACGTCCCGACGTAGAGGCCAACGCCCGTCCCGACGTAGAGGCCAACGCACGTTCCGACGTTGCGCCCAACGCACGTCCCGACGTAGAGGCCAACGCACGTCCCGACGTAGAGCTGAAAGTTAGCTAACTACAGACGAAGAGCCCAACGCGCGTCCCGACGTAGAGCTGAAAGTTAGCTAACTACAGACGTGGAGCCCAACGCACGTCCCGAAGTAGAACCCAACGCACGTCCCGACATAGAGCCCAACGCACGTCCCGACGTAGAGCCCAACGCACGTCCCGACGTAGAGCTGAAAGTAAGCTAAATCCCGACGTAGAGCCCAACGCACGTCCCGACGTAGAGCCCAACGCACGTCCCGACGTAGCGCCCAACGCACGTCCCGACATAGAGCCCAACGCACGTCCCGACGTAGAGGTGAAAGTTAGCTAACTAGAGACGTAGAGCCCAAAGCACGTCCCGACGTAGAGCTAAAATTAAGCTAAATCCCGACGTAGAGCCCAACGCACGTCCCGACGTAGAGCCCAACGCACGTCCCGACGTAGCGCCCAACGCACGTCCCGACGTAGCGCCCAACGCACGTCCCGACATAGAGCCCAACGCACGTCCCGACGTAGAGCTGAAAGTTAGCTAACTACAGACGTAGAGCCCAACGCACGTCCCGACGTAGAGCTAAAATTAAGTTAAATCCCGACGTAGAGCCCAACGCACGTCCCGACGTAGAGCCCAACGCACGTCCCGACGTAGAGCCCAACGCACGTCCCGACGTAGAGCTGAAAGTAAGCTAAATCCCGACGTAGAGCCCAACGCACGTACCGACGTAGAGCCCAACGCACGTGCCGACGTAGAGCTGAAAGTTAGCTAACTACAGACGTAGAGCACAATTCACGTCCCGACGTAGAGCTGAAAGTTAGCTAACTACAGACGTAGAGCCCAACGCACGTCCCGACGTAGAGCCCAACGCGTGTCCCGACGTAGAGCCCAACGCACATCCCGACGTAGAGGCCAACGCACGTCCCGACGTAGAGCTGAAAGTAAGCTAAATCCCGACGTAGAGGCCAACGCACGTCGCGACGTAGAGGCCAACGCACGTCCCGACGTAGCGCCCAACGCACGTCCCGGCGTAGAGGCCAACGCACGTCCTGACGTAGAGCTGAAAGTAACCTAAATCCCGACGTAGAGCCCAACGCACGTCCCGACGTAGAGCCCAACGCACGTCCCGACGTAGCGCCCAACGCACGTCCCGACGTAGAGCTGAAAGTTAGCTAACTACAGACGTAGAGCCCAACGCACGTCCCGACGTAGAGCAGAAAGTTAGCTAACTACAGACGTAGAGCCCAACGCACGTCCCGACGTAGAACCCAAAGCACGTCCCGACGTAGAGCCCAACGCACGTCCCGTCGTAGAGCCCAACGCACGTCCCGACGTAGAGCTGAAAGTAACCTAAATGCCGACTAGAGGCCAACGCACGTCCCGACGTAGAGCTGAAAGTAAGCTAAATCCCGACGTAGAGCCCAACGCAAGTCCCGACGTAGAGCCCAACTCACGTCCCGACGTAGAGCCCAACGCACGTCCCGACGTAGAGCTGAAAGTAAGCTAAATCCCGACGTACAGCCCAACGCACGTCCCGACGTAGAGCCCAACGCACGACCCGACGTAGAGCTGAAAGTTAGCTAACTACAGACGTAGAGCCCAACGCACGTCCCGACGTAGAGCCCAACGCACGTCCCGACGTAGAGCTGAAAGTAAGCTAAATCCCGACGTAGAGCCCAACGCGCGTCCCGACGTTGAGCTGAAAGTAAGCTAAATCCCGACGTAGAGGCCAACGCACGTCCCGACGTAGAGGCCAACGCACGTCCCGACGTAGAGCTGAAAGTAAGCTAAATCCCGACGTAGAGGCCAACGCACGTCCCAATGTAGAGGCCAACGCACGTCCCGACGTAGAGCTGAAAGTAAGCTAAATCCCGACGTAGAGCCCAACGCACGTCCCGACGTAGAGCCCAACGCACGTCCCGACATAGAGCCCAACGCACGTCCCGACGTAGAGCTGAAAGTAAGCTAAATCCCGACGTAGCGCCCAACGCATTTCCCGAAGTACCGCCCAACGCACGTCCCGACGTAGTGCCCAACGCACGTCCCGACGTAGCGCCCAATGCACGTCCCGACGTAGAGCTGAAAGTAAGCTAAATCCCGACGTAGAGGCCAACGCACGTCCCGACGTAGAGGCCAACGCACGTCCCGACGTAGAGCTGAAAGTAAGCTAAATCCCGACGTAGAGCCCAACGCATGTCCCGACGTAGAGCCCAACGCACGTCCCGACGTAGCGCCCAACGCACGTCCCGACGTAGAGCTGAAAGTTAGCTAACTACCGACGTAGAGCCCAACGCACGTCCCGATGTAGAGCTGAAAGTTAGCTAACTACAGACGTAGAGCCCAACGCACGTCCCGACGTAGAGCCCAACGCACGTCCCGACGTAGAGCTGAAAGTAAGCTAAATCCCGACGTAGAGGCCAACGCACGTCCCGACGTAGATGCCAACGCACGTCCCGATGTAGAGGCCAACGCACGTCCCGACGTAGAGGCCAACGCACGTCTCGACGTAGAGCTGAAAGTAAGCTAAATCCCGACGTAGAGCCCAACGCACGTCCCGACGTAGAGCCCAACGGACGTCCCGACGTAGAGCCCAACGCACGTCCCGACGTAGTGCCCAACGCACGTCCCGACGTAGAGCTGAAAGTTAGCTAACTACAGACGTAGAGCCCAACGCACGTCCCGACGTAGAGCAGAAAGTTAGCTAACTACAGACGTAGAGCCCAACGCACGTCCCAACGTGGAGCCCAACGCACGTTCCGACGTAGAGCCCAACGCACGTCCCGACGTAGAGCTGAAAGTAAGCTAAATCCCGACGTAGAGGCCAACGCACGTCCCGACGTAGAGGCCAACGCACGTCCCGACGTAGAGGCCAACGCACGTCCCGACGTAGAGCTGAAAGTAAGCTAAATCCCTACGTAGAGCCCAACGCACGTCCCGACGTAGAGCCCAACGCACGTCCCGACGTAGAGCCCAACGCACGTTCCGACGTAGCGCCCAACGCACGTCCCGACGTAGAGCTGAAAGTTAGCTAACTACAGATGTAGAGCCCAACGCACGTCCCGACGTAGAACTGAAAGTTAGCTAACTACAGACGTAGAGCCCAACGCACGTCCCAACGTAGAGTTGAAAGTTAGCTAACTACAGACGTAGAGCCCAACGCACGTCCCGACGTAGAGCCCAACGCACGTCCCGACGTAGACCTGAAAGTCAGCTAAATCCCGACGTAGAGCCCAACGCACGTCCCGACGTAGAGCCCAACGCACGTCCCGACGTAGAGCCTAACGCACGTCCCGACGTAGAGCTGAAAGTAAGCTAAATCCCGACGTAGAGCTCAACGCACGTCCTGACGTAGAACCCAACGCACATCCCGACGTAGAGCCCAACGCACGTCCCAACGTAGAGCCCAACGCACGACCCGACGTAGAGCTGAAAGTTAGCTAACTACAGACGAAGAGCCCAACACGCGTCCCGACGTAGAGCTGAAAGTTAGCTAACTACAGACGTAGAGCCCAACGCGCGTACCGACGTAGAGCCCAACGCGTGTCCCGACGTAGAGCCCAACGCACGTCCCGACGTAGAGCCCAACGCACGTCCCGACGTAGAGCTGAAAGTAAGCTAAATCCCGACGTAGAGCCCAACGCACGTCCCGACGTAGAGCCCAACGCACGTCCCGATGTAGAGGCCAACGCACGTCCCGACGTAGAGGCCAACGCACGTCTCGACGTAGAGCTGAAATTAAGCTAAATCCCGAGGTAGAGCCCAACGCACGTCCCGACTTAGAGCCCAACGCACGTCCCGACGTAGAGCCCAACGCACGTCCCGACGTAGCGCCCAACGCACGGATCGACGTAGAGCTGAAAGTTACCTAACTACAGACGTAGAGCCCAACGCACGTCCCGACGTAGAGCAGAAAGTTAGCTAACTACAGACGTAGAGCCCAACGCACGTCCCGACGTAGAGCCCAACGCACGTCCCGACGTAGAGCCCAACGCACGTCCCGACGTAGAGCTGAAAGTAAGCTAAATCCTGATGTAGAGCCCAACGCACGTCCCGACGTAGAGCCCAACGCACGTCCCGACATAGCGCCCAACGCACGTCCCGACGTAGAGCTGCAAGTTAGCTAACTACAGACGTAGAGCCCAACGCACGTCCCGACGTAGAACCCAACGCACGTCCCGACGTAGAGCCCAACGCACGTCCCGACGTAGCGCCCAATGCACGTCCCGACGTAGAGCTGAAAGTAAGCTAAATCCCGACGTAGAGCCCAATGCACGTCCCGACGTAGAGCCCAACGCACGTCCCGACGTAGAGCTGAAAGATAGGTAACTACAGACGAAGAGCCCAACGCGCGTCCCGTCGTAGAGCTGAAAGTAACCTAAATCCCGACGTAGAGCCCAACGCACGTGCTGACGTAGAGCATAACGCACGTCCCGACGTAGAGCCCA
Source organism: Leptosomus discolor (assembly GCF_034619465.1). Lineage (NCBI taxonomy): Eukaryota > Metazoa > Chordata > Aves > Leptosomiformes > Leptosomidae > Leptosomus > Leptosomus discolor. The sequence goes on from NC_141412.1 coordinate 9,041,537, forward strand.
ACGCACGTCCCGACGTAGAGCCCAACGCACGTCCCGACGAAGAGCTGAAAGTAAGCTAAATCCCGACGTAGAGCCCAACGCACGTACCGACGTAGAGCCCAACGCACGTGCCGACGTAGAGCTGAAAGTTAGCTAACTACAGACGTAGAGCACAATTCACGTCCCGACGTAGAGCTGAAAGTTAGCTAACTACAGACGTAGAGCCCAACGCACGTCCCGACGTAGAGCCCAACGCACGTCCCGACGTAGAGGCCAACGCACGTCCCGACGTAGAGCTGAAAGTAAGCTAAATCCCGACCTAGAGGCCAACGCACGTCGCGACGTAGAGGCCAACGCACGTCCCGACGTAGCGCCCAACGCACGTCCCGGCGTAGAGGCCAACGCACGTCCTGACGTAGAGCTGAAAGTAACCTAAATCCCGACGTAGAGCCCAACGCACGTCCCGACGTAGAGCCCAACGCACGTCCCGACGTAGCGCCCAACGCACGTCCCGACGTAGAGCTGAAAGTTAGCTAACTACAGACGTAGAGCCCAACGCACGTCCCGACGTAGAGCCCAACGCACGTCCCGACGTAGAGCTGAAAGTAAGCTAAATCCCGACGTAGCGCCCAACGCATTTCCCGAAGTACCGCCCAATGCACGTCCCGACGTAGCGCCCAACGCACGTCCCGACGTAGCGCCCAATGCACGTCCCGACGTAGAGCTGAAAGTAAGCTAAATCCCGACGTAGAGGCCAACGCACGTCCCGACGTAGAGGCCAACGCACGTCCCGACGTAGAGGCCAACGCACGTCCAGACGTAGAGCTGAAAGTAAGCTAAATCCCGACGTAGAGCCCAACGCATGTCCCGACGTAGAGCCCAACGCACGTCCCGACGTAGCGCCCAACGCACGTCCCGACGTAGAGCTGAAAGTTAGCTAAATACAGACGTAGAGCCCAACGCACGTCCCGATGTAGAGCTGAAAGTTAGCTAACTACAGACGTAGAGCCCAACGCACGTCCTGACGTAGAGCCCAACGCACGTCCCGACGTAGAGCTGAAAGTAAGCTAAATCCCGACGTAGAGGCCAACGCACGTCCCGACGTAGAGACCAACGCACGTCCCGATATAGAGGCCAACGCACGTCCCGACGTAGAGGCCAACGCACGTCTCAACGTAGAGCTGAAAGTAAGCTAAATCCCTACGTAGAGCCCAACGCACGTCCCGACGTAGAGCCCAACGGACGTCCCGACGTAGAGCCCAACGCACGTCCCGACGTAGCGCCCAACGCACGTCCCGACGTAGAGCTGAAAGTTAGCTAACTACAGACGTAGAGCCCAACGCACGTCCCGACGTAGAGCAGAAAGTTAGCTAACTACAGACGTAGAGCCCAACGCACGTCCCGACGTGGAGCCCAACGCACGTTCCGACGTAGAGCCCAACGCACGTCCCGACGTAGAGCTGAAAGTAAGCTAAATCCCGACGTAGAGCCCAACGCACGTCCCGACGTAGAGCCCAACGCAAGTTCCGACGTAGCGCCCAACGCACGTCCCGACGTAGAGCTGAAAGTTAGCTAACTACAGATGTAGAGCCCAACGCCCGTCCCGACGTAGAACTGAAAGTTAGCTAAATACAGACGTAGAGCCCAACGCACGTCCCGACGTAGAGCCCAACGCACGTCCCGACGTAGACCTGAAAGTAAGCTAAATCCCGACGTAGAGCCCAACGCACGTCCCGACATAGAGCCCAACGCACGTCCCGACGTAGAGCCTAACGCACGTCCCGACGTAGAGCTGAAAGTAAGCTAAATCCCGACATAGAGCTCAACGCACGTCCCGACGTAGAACCCAACGCACATCCCGACGTAGAGCCCAACGCACGTCCCAACGTAGAGCCCAACGCACGTCCCGACGTAGAGCTGAAAGTTAGCTAACTACAGACGAAGAGCCCAACGCGCGTCCCGACGTAGAGCTGAAAGTTAGCTAACTACAGACGTAGAGCCCAACGCGCGTCCCGACGTAGAGCCCAACGCACGTCCCGACGTAGAGCCCAACGCACGTCCCGACGTAGAGCTGAAAGTAAGCTAAATCCCGACGTAGAGCCCAACGCACGTCCCGACGTAGAGCCCAACGCACGTCCCGATGTAGAGGCCAACGCACGTCCCGACGTAGAGGCCAACGCACGTCTCGACGTAGAGCTGAAATTAAGCTAAATCCCGAGGTAGAGCCCAACGCACGTCCCGACTTAGAGCCCAACGCACGTCCCGACGTAGAGCCCAACGCACGTCCCGACGTAGCGCCCAACGCACGTCCCGACGTAGAGCTGAATGTTACCTAACTACAGACGTAGAGCCCAACGCACGTCCCGACGTAGAGCAGAAAGTTAGCTAACTACAGACGTAGAGCCCAACGCACGTCCCGACGTAGAGCCCAACGCACGTCCCGACGTAGAGCTGAAAGTAATCTAAATCCTGATGTAGAGCCCAACACACGTCCCGACGTAGAGCCCAACGCACGTCCCGACATAGCGCCCAACGCACGTCCCGACGTAGAGCAGAAAGTTAGCTAACTACAGACGTAGAGCCCAACGCACGTCCCGACGTAGAGCCCAACGCACGTCCCGACGTAGAGCCCAACGCACGTCCCGACGTAGAGCTGAAAGTAAGCTAAATCCTGATGTAGAGCCCAACGCACGTCCCGACGTAGAGCCCAACGCACGTCCCGACGTAGAACCCAACGCACGTCCCGACGTAGAGCCCAACGCACATCCCGACGTAGCGCCCAATGCACGTCCCGACGTAGAGCTGAAAGTAAGCTAAATCCCGACCTAGAGCCCAACGCACGTCCCGACGTAGAGCCCAACGCACGTCCCGACGTAGAGCCCAACGCACGTCCCGACGTAGAGCTGAAAGTTAGCTAACTACAGACGAAGAGCCCAACGCGCGTCCCGACGTAGAGCTGAAAGTTAGCTAACTACAGACGAAGAGCCCAACGCGCGTCCCGACGTAGAGCTGAAAGCTAGCTAACTACAGACGTAGAGCCCAACGCGCGTCCCGACGTAGAGCCCAACGCGTGTCCCGACGTAGAGCCCAACGCACGTCCCGACGTAGAGCCCAACGCACGTCGCGACGTAGAGCTGAAGGTAAGCTAAATCCCGACGTAGAAGCCAACGCACGTCCCGACGTAGAGACCAACGCACGTCCCGACGTAGAGCCCAACGCACGTCCCGACGTAGAGGCCAACGCACGTCCCGACGTAGAGCTGAAAGTAAACTAAATCCCGACGTAGAGCCCAACGCACGTCCCGACGTAGAGCCCAACGCACGTCCCGACGTAGAGCCCAACGCACGTCCCGACGTAGAGCTGAAAGTTAGCTAACTACAAACGTAGAGCCCAACGCACGTCCCGACGTAGAGCCCAACGCACGTCCCGACGTAGAGCTGAAAGTAAGCTAAATCCCGACGTAGAGCCCAACGCAAGTCCCGACGTAGAGCCCAACGCACGTCCCGACGTAGAGCTGAAAGTAAGCTAAATCCCGAAGTAGAGGCCAACGCACGTCCCGACGTAGAGGCCAACGCACGTCCCGACGTAGAGCTGAAAGTAAGCTAAATCCCGACGTAGCGCCCAACGCACGTCCCGAAGCAACGCCCAACGCACGTCCCGACCTAGCGCCCAACGCACGTCCCGACGTAGAGCTGAATGTTACCTAACTACAGACGTAGAGCCCAACGCACGTCCCGACGTAGAGCAGAAAGTTAGCTAACTACAGACGTAGAGCCCAACGCACGTCCCGACGTAGAGCCCAACGCACGTCCCGACGTAGAGCTGAAAGTAATCTAAATCCTGATGTAGAGCCCAACACACGTCCCGACGTAGAGCCCAACGCACGTCCCGACATAGCGCCCAACGCACGTCCCGACGTAGAGCAGAAAGTTAGCTAACTACAGACGTAGAGCCCAACGCACGTCCCGACGTAGAGCCCAACGCACGTCCCGACGTAGAGCCCAACGCACGTCCCGACGTAGAGCTGAAAGTTAGCTAAATCCTGATGTAGAGCCCAACGCACGTCCCGACGTAGAGCCCAACGCACGTCCCGACGTAGAACCCAACGCACGTCCCGACGTAGAGCCCAACGCACATCCCGACGTAGCGCCCAATGCACGTCCCGACGTAGAGCTGAAAGTAAGCTAAATCCCGACCTAGAGCCCAACGCACGTCCCGACGTAGAGCCCAACGCACGTCCCGACGTAGAGCCCAACGCACGTCCCGACGTAGAGCTGAAAGTTAGCTAACTACAGACGAAGAGCCCAACGCGCGTCCCGACGTAGAGCTGAAAGTTAGCTAACTACAGACGAAGAGCCCAACGCGCGTCCCGACGTAGAGCTGAAAGCTAGCTAACTACAGACGTAGAGCCCAACGCGCGTCCCGACGTAGAGCCCAACGCGTGTCCCGACGTAGAGCCCAACGCACGTCCCGACGTAGAGCCCAACGCACGTCGCGACGTAGAGCTGAAGGTAAGCTAAATCCCGACGTAGAAGCCAACGCACGTCCCGACGTAGAGACCAACGCACGTCCCGACGTAGAGCCCAACGCACGTCCCGACGTAGAGGCCAACGCACGTCCCGACGTAGAGCTGAAAGTAAACTAAATCCCGACGTAGAGCCCAACGCACGTCCCGACGTAGAGCCCAACGCACGTCCCGACGTAGAGCCCAACGCACGTCCCGACGTAGAGCTGAAAGTTAGCTAACTACAAACGTAGAGCCCAACGCACGTCCCGACGTAGAGCCCAACGCACGTCCCGACGTAGAGCTGAAAGTAAGCTAAATCCCGACGTAGAGCCCAACGCAAGTCCCGACGTAGAGCCCAACGCACGTCCCGACGTAGAGCTGAAAGTAAGCTAAATCCCGAAGTAGAGGCCAACGCACGTCCCGACGTAGAGGCCAACGCACGTCCCGACGTAGAGCTGAAAGTAAGCTAAATCCCGACGTAGCGCCCAACGCACGTCCCGAAGCAACGCCCAACGCACGTCCCGACCTAGCGCCCAACGCACGTCCCGACGTAGCGCCCAACGCACGTCCCGACGTAGAGCTGAAAGTAAGCTAAATCCCGACGTAGAGGCCAACGCACGTCCCGACGTAGAGGCCAACGCACGTCCCGACGTAGAGCTGAAAGTAAGCTAAATCCCGAAGTAGAGCCCAACGCACGTCCCGACGTAGTGCCCAACGCACGTCCCGACGTAGAGCCCAACGCACGTCCCGACGTAGAGCTGAAAGTAAGCTAAATCCCGACGTAGAGCCCAACGCACGTCCCGACGTAGAGCCCAACGCACGTCCCGACGTAGAGCCCAACGCACGTCCCGACGTAGAGCTGAAAGTTAGCTAACTACAAACGTAGAGCCCAACGCACGTCCCGACGTAGAGCCCAACGCACGTCCCGACGTGGAGCCCAACGCACGTCCCGACGTAGAGCTGAAAGTAAGCTAAATCCCGACGTAGAGCCCAACGCAAGTCCCGACGTAGAGCCCAACGCACGTCCCGACGTAGAGCTGAAAGTAAGCTAAATCCCGAACTAGAGGCCAACGCACGTCCCGACGTAGAGGCCAACGCACGTCCCGACGTAGAGCTGAAAGTAAGCTAAATCCCGACGTAGCGCCCAACGCACGTCCCGAAGCAACGCCCAACGCACGTCCCGACCTAGCGCCCAACGCACGTCCCGACGTAGCGCCCAACGCACGTCCCGACGTAGAGCTGAAAGTAAGCTAAATCCCGACGTAGAGGCCAACGCACGTCCCGACGTAGAGGCCAACGCACGTCCCGACGTAGACCTGAAAGTAAGCTAAATCCCGAAGTAGAGCCCAACGCACGTCCCGACGTAGTGCCCAACGCACGTCCCGACGTAGAGCCCAACGCACGTCCCGACGTAGAGCTGAAAGTAAGCTAAATCCCGACGTAGAGCCCAACGCACGTCCCGACGTAGAGCCCAACGCACGTCCCGACGTAGAGCCCAACGCACGTCCCGACGTAGCGCCCAACGCACGTCCCGACGTAGAGCTGAAAGTTAGCTAACTACAGACGTAGAGCCCAACGCACGTCCCGACGTAGAGCAGAAAGTTAGCTAACTACAGACGTAGAGCCCAACGCACGTCCCGACGTAGAACCCAACGCACGTCCCGACGTAGAGCCCAACGCACGTCCCGACGTAGAGCCCAACGCACGTCCCGACGTAGAGCTGAAAGTAAGCTAAATGCCGACTTAGAGGCCAACGCACGTCCCGACGTAGAGCTGAAAGTAAGCTAAATCCCGACGTAGAGCCCAACGCACGTCCCGACGTAGAGCCCAACTCACGTCCCGACGTAGAGCCCAACGCACGTCCCGACGTAGAGCTGAAAGTAAGCTAAATCCCGACGTAGAGCCCAACGCACGTCCCGACGTAGAGCCCAACGCACGTCCGGACGTAGAGCTGAAAGTTAGCTAACTACAGACTTAGAGCCCAACGCACGTCCCGACGTAGAGCCCAACGCACGTCCCGACGTAGAGCCCAACGCACGTCCCGACGTAGAGCTGAAAGTAAGCTAAATCCCGACGTAGAGCCCAACGCGCGTCCCGACGTAGAGCTGAAAGTAAGCTAAATCCCGACGTAGAGGCCAACGCACGTCCCAACGTAGAGGCCAACGCACGTCCCGACGTAGAGCTGAAAGTAAACTAAATCCCGACGTAGAGGCCAACGCACGTCCCAATGTAGAGGCCAACACACGTCCCGACGTAGAGCTGAAAGTAAGCTAAATCCCGACGTAGAGCCCAACGCATGTCCCGACGTAGAGCCCAACGCACGTCCCGACGTAGCGCCCAACGCACGTCCCGACGTAGAGCTGAAAGTTAGCTAAATACAGACGTAGAGCCCAACGCACGTCCCGATGTAGAGCTGAAAGTTAGCTAACTACAGACGTAGAGCCCAACGCACGTCCTGACGTAGAGCCCAACGCACGTCCCGACGTAGAGCTGAAATTAAGCTAAATCCCGACGTAGAGGCCAACGCACGTCCCGACGTAGAGACCAACGCACGTCCCGATATAGAGGCCAACGCACGTCCCGACGTAGAGGCCAACGCACGTCTCGACGTAGAGCTGAAAGTAAGCTAAATCCCTACGTAGAGCCCAACGCACGTCCCGACGTAGAGCCCAACGGACGTCCCGACGTAGAGCCCAACGCACGTCCCGACGTAGCGCCCAACGCACGTCCCGACGTAGAGCTGAAAGTTAGCTAACTACAGACGTAGAGCCCAACGCACGTCCCGACGTAGAGCAGAAAGTTAGCTAACTACAGACGTAGAGCCCAACGCACGTCCCGACGTGGAGCCCAACGCACGTTCCGACGTAGAGCCCAACGCACGTCCCGACGTAGAGCTGAAAGTAAGCTAAATCCCGACGTAGAGCCCAACGCACGTCCCGACGTAGAGCCCAACGCAAGTTCCGACGTAGCGCCCAACGCACGTCCCGACGTAGAGCTGAAAGTTAGCTAACTACAGATGTAGAGCCCAACGCCCGTCCCGACGTAGAACTGAAAGTTAGCTAAATACAGACGTAGAGCCCAACGCACGTCCCGACGTAGAGCCCAACGCACGTCCCGACGTAGACCTGAAAGTAAGCTAAATCCCGACGTAGAGCCCAACGCACGTCCCGACATAGAGCCCAACGCACGTCCCGACGTAGAGCCTAACGCACGTCCCGACGTAGAGCTGAAAGTAAGCTAAATCCCGACGTAGAGCTCAACGCACGTCCCGACGTAGAACCCAACGCACATCCCGACGTAGAGCCCAACGCACGTCCCAACGTAGAGCCCAACGCACGTCCCGACGTAGAGCTGAAAGTTAGCTAACTACAGACGAAGAGCCCAACGCGCGTCCCGACGTAGAGCTGAAATTTAGCTAACTACAGACGTAGAGCCCAACGCGCATCCCGACGTAGAGCCCAACGCACGTCCCGACGTAGAGCCCAACGCACGTCCCGACGTAGAGCTGAAAGTAAGCTAAATCCCGACGTAGAGCCCAACGCACGTCCCGACGTAGAGCCCAACGCACGTCCCGATGTAGAGGCCAACGCACGTCCCGACGTAGAGGCCAACGCACGTCTCGACGTAGAGCTGAAATTAAGCTAAATCCCGAGGTAGAGCCCAACGCACGTCCCGACGTAGAGCCCAACGCACGTCCCGACGTAGCGCCCAACGCACGTCCCGACGTAGAGCTGAAAGTTACCTAACTACAGACGTAGAGCCCAACGCACGTCCCGACGTAGAGCAGAAAGTTAGCTAACTACAGACGTAGAGCCCAACGCACGTCCCGACGTAGAGCCCAACGCACGTCCCGACGTAGAGCTGAAAGTAAGCTAAATCCTGATGTAGAGCCCAACACACGTCCCGACGTAGAGCCCAACGCACGTCCCGACATAGCGCCCAACGCACGTCCCGACGTAGAGCAGAAAGTTAGCTAACTACAGACGTAGAGCCCAACGCACGTCCCGACGTAGAGCCCAACGCACGTCCCGACGTAGAGCCCAACGCACGTCCCGACGTAGAGCCCAACGCACGTCCCGACGTAGAGCTGAAAGTAAGCTAAATCCTGATGTAGAGCCCAACGCACGTCCCGACGTAGAGCCCAACGCACGTCCCGACGTAGAACCCAACGCACGTCCCGACGTAGAGCCCAACGCACATCCCGACGTAGCGCCCAATGCACGTCCCGACGTAGAGCTGAAAGTAAGCTAAATCCCGACCTAGAGCCCAACGCACGTCCCGACGTAGAGCCCAACGCACGTCCCGACGTAGAGCCCAACGCACGTCCCGACGTAGAGCTGAAAGTTAGCTAACTACAGACGAAGAGCCCAACGCGCGTCCCGACGTAGAGCTGAAAGTTAGCTAACTACAGACGAAGAGCCCAACGCGCGTCCCGACGTAGAGCTGAAAGCTAGCTAACTACAGACGTAGAGCCCAACGCGCGTCCCGACGTAGAGCCCAACGCGTGTCCCGACGTAGAGCCCAACGCACGTCCCGACGTAGAGCCCAACGCACGTCGCGACGTAGAGCTGAAGGTAAGCTAAATCCCGACGTAGAAGCCAACGCACGTCCCGACGTAGAGGCCAACGCACGTCCCGACGTAGAGCCCAACGCACGTCCCGACGTAGAGGCCAACGCACGTCCCGACGTAGAGCTGAAAGTAAACTAAATCCCGACGTAGAGCCCAACGCACGTCCCGACGTAGAGCCCAACGCACGTCCCGACGTAGAGCCCAACGCACGTCCCGACGTAGAGCTGAAAGTTAGCTAACTACAAACGTAGAGCCCAACGCACGTCCCGACGTAGAGCCCAACGCACGTCCCGACGTGGAGCCCAACGCACGTCCCGATGTAGAGCTGAAAGTAAGCTAAATCCCGACGTAGAGCCCAACGCAAGTCCCGACGTAGAGCCCAACGCACGTCCCGACGTAGAGCTGAAAGTAAGCTAAATCCCGAAGTAGAGGCCAACGCACGTCCCGACGTAGAGGCCAACGCACGTCCCGACGTAGAGCTGAAAGTAAGCTAAATCCCGACGTAGCGCCCAACGCACGTCCCGAAGCAACGCCCAACGCACGTCCCGACCTAGCGCCCAACGCACGTCCCGACGTAGCGCCCAACGCACGTCCCGACGTAGAGCTGAAAGTAAGCTAAATCCCGACGTAGAGGCCAACGCACGTCCCGACGTAGAGGCCAACGCACGTCCCGACGTAGACCTGAAAGTAAGCTAAATCCCGAAGTAGAGCCCAACGCACGTCCCGACGTAGTGCCCAACGCACGTCCCGACGTAGAGCCCAACGCACGTCCCGACGTAGAGCTGAAAGTAAGCTAAATCCCGACGTAGAGCCCAACGCACGTCCCGACGTAGAGCCCAACGCACGTCCCGACGTAGAGCCCAACGCACGTCCCGACGTAGTGCCCAACGCACGTCCCGACGTAGAGCCCAACGCACGTCCCGACGTAGAGCTGAATGTAAGCTAAATCCCGACGTAGAGCCCAACGCACGTCCCGACGTAGAGCCCAACGCACGTCCCGACGTAGAGCCCAACGCACGTCCCGACGTAGAGCTGAAACTTAGCTAACTACAGACGAAGAGCCCAACGCGCGTCCCGACGTAGAAACCAACGCACGTCCCGACGTAGAGCCCAACGCACGTCCCGACGTAGAGGCCAACGCACGTCCCGACGTAGAGCTGAAAGTAAGCTAAATCCCGACGTAGAGGCCAACGCACGTCCCGACGTAGAGGCCAACGCACGTCCCGACGTAGAGGCCAACGCACGTCCCGACGTAGCGCCCAACGCATGTCCCGACGTAGAGGCCAACGCACGTCCCGACGTAGAGCTGAAAGTAAGCTAAATCCTGACGTAGAGCCCAACGCACGTCCCGACGTAGAGCCCAACGCACGTCCCGACGTAGAGCTGAAAGTAAGCTAAATCCCAACGTAGAGCCCAACACACGTCCCGACGTAGAGCCCAACGCACGTCCCGAAGTAGAGCCCAACGCACGTCCCGACGTAGACCTGAAAGTAAGCTAAATCCCGAAGTAGAGCCCAACGCACGTCCCGACGTAGAGCCCAACGCACGTCCCGACGTAGAGCCCAACGCACGTCCCGACGTAGAGCTGAAAGTAAGCTAAATCCCGACGTAGAGCCCAACGCACGTCCCGACGTAGAGCCCAACGCACGTCCCGACGTAGACCTGAAAGTAAGCTAAATCCCGACGTAGAGCCCAACGCACGTCCCGACGTAGCGCCCAACGCACGTCCCGACGTAGAGGCCAACGCACGTCCCGACGTAGAGCTGAAAGTAAGCTAAATCCCGACGTAGAGGCCAACGCACGTCCCGACGTAGAGGCCAACGCACGTCGCGACGTAGAGCTGAAGATAAGCTAAATCCCGACATAGAGCCCAACGCACGTCCCGACGTAGAGCCCAACGCACGTCCCGAAGTAGAGCCGAACGCACGTCCCGACGTAGAGCTGAAAGTAAGCTAAATCCCGACGTAGAGCCCAACGCACGTCCCGACGTAGAGCCCAACGCACGTCCCGACGTAGAGCCCAACGCACGTCCCGACGTAGACCTGAAAGTAAGCTAAATCCCGACGTAGAGCCCAACGCACGTCCCGACGTAGCGCCCAACGCACGTCCCGACGTAGAGGCCAACGCACGTCCCGACGTAGAGCTGAAAGCAAGCTAAATCCCGACGTAGAGCCCAACGCACGTCCCGACGTAGAGCCCAATGCACGTCCCGACGTAGAGCTGAAAGTAAGCTAAATCCCAACGTAGAGCCCAACGCACGTCCCGACGTAGAGCCCAACGCACGTCCCGACGTAGTGCCCAACGCACGTCCCGACGTAGAGCCCAACGCACGTCCCGACGTAGAGCTGAAAGTAAGCTAAATCCCGACGTAGAGCCCAACGCACGTCCCGACGTAGAGCCCAACGCACGTCCCGACGTAGAGCCCAACGCACGTCCCGACGTAGACCTGAAAGTAAGCTAAATACCGACGTAGAGCCCAACGCACGTCCCGACGTAGAGCCCAACGCACGTCCCGACGTAGAGCTGAAAGTTAGCTAAATCCCGACGTAGAGCCCAACGCACGTCCCGACGTAGAGCCCAACGCACGTCCCGACGTAGCGCCCAACGCACGTCCCGACATAGAGCCCAACGCACGTCCCGACGTAGAGGTGAAAGTTAGCTAACTAGAGACGTAGAGCCCAAAGCACGTCCCGACGTAGAGCTAAAATTAAGCTAAATCCCGACGTAGAGCCCAACGCACGTCCCGACGTAGAGCCCAACGCACGTCCCGACGTAGCGCCCAACGCACGTCCCGACGTAGCGCCCAACGCACGTCCCGACATAGAGCCCAACGCACGTCCCGACGTAGAGCTGAAAGTTAGCTAACTACAGACGTAGAGCCCAACGCACGTCCCGACGTAGAGCTAAAATTAAGTTAAATCCCGACGTAGAGCCCAACGCACGTCCCGACGTAGAGCCCAACGCACGTCCCGACGTAGAGCCCAACGCACGTCCCGACGTAGAGCTGAAAGTAAGCTAAATCCCGACGTAGAGCCCAACGCACGTACCGACGTAGAGCCCAACGCACGTGCCGACGTAGAGCTGAAAGTTAGCTAACTACAGACGTAGAGCACAATTCACGTCCCGACGTAGAGCTGAAAGTTAGCTAACTACAGACGTAGAGCCCAACGCACGTCCCGACGTAGAGCCCAACGCGTGTCCCGACGTAGAGCCCAACGCACATCCCGACGTAGAGGCCAACGCACGTCCCGACGTAGAGCTGAAAGTAAGCTAAATCCCGACGTAGAGGCCAACGCACGTCGCGACGTAGAGGCCAACGCACGTCCCGACGTAGCGCCCAACGCACGTCCCGGCGTAGAGGCCAACGCACGTCCTGACGTAGAGCTGAAAGTAAACTAAATCCCGACGTAGAGCCCAACGCACGTCCCGACGTAGAGCCCAACGCACGTCCCGACGTAGCGCCCAACGCACGTCCCGACGTAGAGCTGAAAGTTAGCTAACTACAGACGTAGAGCCCAACGCACGTCCCGACGTAGAGCAGAAAGTTAGCTAACTACAGACGTAGAGCCCAACGCACGTCCCGACGTAGAACCCAAAGCACGTCCCGACGTAGAGCCCAACGCACGTCCCGTCGTAGAGCCCAACGCACGTCCCGACGTAGAGCTGAAAGTAACCTAAATGCCGACTAGAGGCCAACGCACGTCCCGACGTAGAGCTGAAAGTAAGCTAAATCCCGACGTAGAGCCCAACGCAAGTCCCGACGTAGAGCCCAACTCACGTCCCGACGTAGAGCCCAACGCACGTCCCGACGTAGAGCTGAAAGTAAGCTAAATCCCGACGTAGAGCCCAACGCACGTCCCGACGTAGAGCCCAACGCACGACCCGACGTAGAGCTGAAAGTTAGCTAACTACAGACGTAGAGCCCAACGCACGTCCCGACGTAGAGCCCAACGCACGTCCCGACGTAGAGCTGAAAGTAAGCTAAATCCCGACGTAGAGCCCAACGCGCGTCCCGACGTTGAGCTGAAAGTAAGCTAAATCCCGACGTAGAGGCCAACGCACGTCCCGACGTAGAGGCCAACGCACGTCCCGACGTAGAGCTGAAAGTAAGCTAAATCCCGACGTAGAGGCCAACGCACGTCCCAATGTAGAGGCCAACGCACGTCCCGACGTAGAGCTGAAAGTAAGCTAAATCCCGACGTAGAGCCCAACGCACGTCCCGACGTAGAGCCCAACGCACGTCCCGACATAGAGCCCAACGCACGTCCCGACGTAGAGCTGAAAGTAAGCTAAATCCCGACGTAGCGCCCAACGCATTTCCCGAAGTACCGCCCAACGCACGTCCCGACGTAGTGCCCAACGCACGTCCCGACGTAGCGCCCAATGCACGTCCCGACGTAGAGCTGAAAGTAAGCTAAATCCCGACGTAGAGGCCAACGCACGTCCCGACGTAGAGGCCAACGCACGTCCCGACGTAGAGCTGAAAGTAAGCTAAATCCCGACGTAGAGCCCAACGCATGTCCCGACGTAGAGCCCAACGCACGTCCCGACGTAGCGCCCAACGCACGTCCCGACGTAGAGCTGAAAGTTAGCTAACTACCGACGTAGAGCCCAACGCACGTCCCGATGTAGAGCTGAAAGTTAGCTAACTACAGACGTAGAGCCCAACGCACGTCCCGACGTAGAGCCCAACGCACGTCCCGACGTAGAGCTGAAAGTAAGCTAAATCCCGACGTAGAGGCCAACGCACGTCCCGACGTAGAGGCCAACGCACGTCCCGATGTAGAGGCCAACGCACGTCCCGACGTAGAGGCCAACGCACGTCTCGACGTAGAGCTGAAAGTAAGCTAAATCCCGACGTAGAGCCCAACGCACGTCCCGACGTAGAGCCCAACGGACGTCCCGACGTAGAGCCCAACGCACGTCCCGACGTAGTGCCCAACGCACGTCCCGACGTAGAGCTGAAAGTTAGCTAACTACAGACGTAGAGCCCAACGCACGTCCCGACGTAGAGCAGAAAGTTAGCTAACTACAGACGTAGAGCCCAACGCACGTCCCAACGTGGAGCCCAACGCACGTTCCGACGTAGAGCCCAACGCACGTCCCGACGTAGAGCTGAAAGTAAGCTAAATCCCGACGTAGAGGCCAACGCACGTCCCGACGTAGAGGCCAACGCACGTCCCGACGTAGAGGCCAACGCACGTCCCGACGTAGAGCTGAAAGTAAGCTAAATCCCTACGTAGAGCCCAACGCACGTCCCGACGTAGAGCCCAACGCACGTCCCGACGTAGAGCCCAACGCACGTTCCGACGTAGCGCCCAACGCACGTCCCGACGTAGAGCTGAAAGTTAGCTAACTACAGATGTAGAGCCCAACGCACGTCCCGACGTAGAACTGAAAGTTAGCTAACTACAGACGTAGAGCCCAACGCACGTCCCAACGTAGAGTTGAAAGTTAGCTAACTACAGACGTAGAGCCCAACGCACGTCCCGACGTAGAGCCCAACGCACGTCCCGACGTAGACCTGAAAGTCAGCTAAATCCCGACGTAGAGCCCAACGCACGTCCCGACGTAGAGCCCAACGCACGTCCCGACGTAGAGCCTAACGCACGTCCCGACGTAGAGCTGAAAGTAAGCTAAATCCCGACGTAGAGCTCAACGCACGTCCTGACGTAGAACCCAACGCACATCCCGACGTAGAGCCCAACGCACGTCCCAACGTAGAGCCCAACGCACGACCCGACGTAGAGCTGAAAGTTAGCTAACTACAGACGAAGAGCCCAACACGCGTCCCGACGTAGAGCTGAAAGTTAGCTAACTACAGACGTAGAGCCCAACGCGCGTCCCGACGTAGAGCCCAACGCGTGTCCCGACGTAGAGCCCAACGCACGTCCCGACGTAGAGCCCAACGCACGTCCCGACGTAGAGCTGAAAGTAAGCTAAATCCCGACGTAGAGCCCAACGCACGTCCCGACGTAGAGCCCAACGCACGTCCCGATGTAGAGGCCAACGCACGTCCCGACGTAGAGGCCAACGCACGTCTCGACGTAGAGCTGAAATTAAGCTAAATCCCGAGGTAGAGCCCAACGCACGTCCCGACTTAGAGCCCAACGCACGTCCCGACGTAGAGCCCAACGCACGTCCCGACGTAGCGCCCAACGCACGGATCGACGTAGAGCTGAAAGTTACCTAACTACAGACGTAGAGCCCAACGCACGTCCCGACGTAGAGCAGAAAGTTAGCTAACTACAGACGTAGAGCCCAACGCACGTCCCGACGTAGAGCCCAACGCACGTCCCGACGTAGAGCCCAACGCACGTCCCGACGTAGAGCTGAAAGTAAGCTAAATCCTGATGTAGAGCCCAACGCACGTCCCGACGTAGAGCCCAACGCACGTCCCGACATAGCGCCCAACGCACGTCCCGACGTAGAGCTGCAAGTTAGCTAACTACAGACGTAGAGCCCAACGCACGTCCCGACGTAGAACCCAACGCACGTCCCGACGTAGAGCCCAACGCACGTCCCGACGTAGCGCCCAATGCACGTCCCGACGTAGAGCTGAAAGTAAGCTAAATCCCGACGTAGAGCCCAACGCACGTCCCGACGTAGAGCCCAACGCACGTCCCGACGTAGAGCTGAAAGATAGGTAACTACAGACGAAGAGCCCAACGCGCGTCCCGTCGTAGAGCTGAAAGTAACCTAAATCCCGACGTAGAGCCCAACGCACGTGCTGACGTAGAGCATAACGCACGTCCCGACGTAGAGCCCAACGCACGTCCCGACGTAGAGCCCAACGCACGTCCCGACGAAGAGCTGAAAGTAAGCTAAATCCCGACGTAGAGCCCAACGCACGTACCGACGTAGAGCCCAACGCACGTGCCGACGTAGAGCTGAAAGTTAGCTAACTACAGACGTAGAGCACAATTCACGTCCCGACGTAGAGCTGAAAGTTAGCTAACTACAGACGTAGAGCCCAACGCACGTCCCGACGCAGAGCCCAACGCGTGTCCCGACGTAGAGCCCAACGCACGTCCCGACGTAGAGGCCAACGCACGTCCCGACGTAGAGCTGAAAGTAAGCTAAATCCCGACCTAGAGGCCAACGCACGTCGCGACGTAGAGGCCAACGCACGTCCCGACGTAGCGCCCAACGCACGTCCCGGCGTAGAGGCCAACGCACGTCCTGACGTAGAGCTGAAAGTAACCTAAATCCCGACGTAGAGCCCAACGCACGTCCCGACGTAGAGCCCAACGCACGTCCCGACGTAGCGCCCAACGCACGTCCCGACGTAGAGCTGAAAGTTAGCTAACTACAGACGTAGAGCCCAACGCACGTCCCGACGTAGAGCCCAACGCACGTCCCGACGTAGAGCTGAAAGTAAGCTAAATCCCGACGTAGCGCCCAACGCATTTCCCGAAGTACCGCCCAATGCACGTCCCGACGTAGCGCCCAACGCACGTCCCGACGTAGCGCCCAATGCACGTCCCGACGTAGAGCTGAAAGTAAGCTAAATCCCGACGTAGAGGCCAACGCACGTCCCGACGTAGAGGCCAACGCACGTCCCGACGTAGAGGCCAACGCACGTCCAGACGTAGAGCTGAAAGTAAGCTAAATCCCGACGTAGAGCCCAACGCATGTCCCGACGTAGAGCCCAACGCACGTCCCGACGTAGCGCCCAACGCACGTCCCGACGTAGAGCTGAAAGTTAGCTAAATACAGACGTAGAGCCCAACGCACGTCCCGATGTAGAGCTGAAAGTTAGCTAACTACAGACGTAGAGCCCAACGCACGTCCTGACGTAGAGCCCAACGCACGTCCCGACGTAGAGCCTAACGCACGTCCCGACGTAGAGCTGAAAGTAAGCTAAATCCCGACGTAGAGCTCAACGCACGTCCTGACGTAGAACCCAACGCACATCCCGACGTAGAGCCCAACGCACGTCCCAACGTAGAGCCCAACGCACGACCCGACGTAGAGCTGAAAGTTAGCTAACTACAGACGAAGAGCCCAACACGCGTCCCGACGTAGAGCTGAAAGTTAGCTAACTACAGACGTAGAGCCCAACGCGCGTCCCGACGTAGAGCCCAACGCGTGTCCCGACGTAGAGCCCAACGCACGTCCCGACGTAGAGCCCAACGCACGTCCCGACGTAGAGCTGAAAGTAAGCTAAATCCCGACGTAGAGCCCAACGCACGTCCCGACGTAGAGCCCAACGCACGTCCCGATGTAGAGGCCAACGCACGTCCCGACGTAGAGGCCAACGCACGTCTCGACGTAGAGCTGAAATTAAGCTAAATCCCGAGGTAGAGCCCAACGCACGTCCCGACTTAGAGCCCAACGCACGTCCCGACGTAGAGCCCAACGCACGTCCCGACGTAGCGCCCAACGCACGGATCGACGTAGAGCTGAAAGTTACCTAACTACAGACGTAGAGCCCAACGCACGTCCCGACGTAGAGCAGAAAGTTAGCTATCTACAGACGTAGAGCCCAACGCACGTCCCGACGTAGAGCCCAACGCACGTCCCGACGTAGAGCCCAACGCACGTCCCGACGTAGAGCTGAAAGTAAGCTAAATCCTGATGTAGAGCCCAACGCACGTCCCGACGTAGAGCCCAACGCACGTCCCGACATAGCGCCCAACGCACGTCCCGACGTAGAGCTGCAAGTTAGCTAACTACAGACGTAGAGCCCAACGCACGTCCCGACGTAGAACCCAACGCACGTCCCGACGTAGAGCCCAACGCACGTCCCGACGTAGCGCCCAATGCACGTCCCGACGTAGAGCTGAAAGTAAGCTAAATCCCGACGTAGAGCCCAACGCACGTCCCGACGTAGAGCCCAACGCACGTCCCGACGTAGAGCTGAAAGATAGGTAACTACAGACGAAGAGCCCAACGCGCGTCCCGTCGTAGAGCTGAAAGTAACCTAAATCCCGACGTAGAGCCCAACGCACGTGCTGACGTAGAGCATAACGCACGTCCCGACGTAGAGCCCAACGCACGTCCCGACGTAGAGCCCAACGCACGTCCCGACGAAGAGCTGAAAGTAAGCTAAATCCCGACGTAGAGCCCAACGCACGTACCGACGTAGAGCCCAACGCACGTGCCGACGTAGAGCTGAAAGTTAGCTAACTACAGACGTAGAGCACAATTCACGTCCCGACGTAGAGCTGAAAGTTAGCTAACTACAGACGTAGAGCCCAACGCACGTCCCGACGCAGAGCCCAACGCGTGTCCCGACGTAGAGCCCAACGCACGTCCCGACGTAGAGGCCAACGCACGTCCCGACGTAGAGCTGAAAGTAAGCTAAATCCCGACCTAGAGGCCAACGCACGTCGCGACGTAGAGGCCAACGCACGTCCCGACGTAGCGCCCAACGCACGTCCCGGCGTAGAGGCCAACGCACGTCCTGACGTAGAGCTGAAAGTAACCTAAATCCTGACGTAGAGCCCAACGCACGTCCCGACGTAGAGCCCAACGCACGTCCCGACGTAGCGCCCAACGCACGTCCCGACGTAGAGCTGAAAGTTAGCTAACTACAGACGTAGAGCCCAACGCACGTCCCGACGTAGAGCCCAACGCACGTCCCGACGTAGAGCTGAAAGTAAGCTAAATCCCGACGTAGCGCCCAACGCATTTCCCGAAGTACCGCCCAATGCACGTCCCGACGTAGCGCCCAACGCACGTCCCGACGTAGCGCCCAATGCACGTCCCGACGTAGAGCTGAAAGTAAGCTAAATCCCGACGTAGAGGCCAACGCACGTCCCGACGTAGAGGCCAACGCACGTCCCGACGTAGAGGCCAACGCACGTCCAGACGTAGAGCTGAAAGTAAGCTAAATCCCGACGTAGAGCCCAACGCATGTCCCGACGTAGAGCCCAACGCACGTCCCGACGTAGCGCCCAACGCACGTCCCGACGTAGAGCTGAAAGTTAGCTAAATACAGACGTAGAGCCCAACGCACGTCCCGATGTAGAGCTGAAAGTTAGCTAACTACAGACGTAGAGCCCAACGCACGTCCTGACGTAGAGCCCAACGCACGTCCCGACGTAGAGCTGAAAGTAAGCTAAATCCCGACGTAGAGGCCAACGCACGTCCCGACGTAGAGACCAACGCACGTCCCGATATAGAGGCCAACGCACGTCCCGACGTAGAGGCCAACGCACGTCTCGACGTAGAGCTGAAAGTAAGCTAAATCCCTACGTAGAGCCCAACGCACGTCCCGACGTAGAGCCCAACGGACGTCCCGACGTAGAGCCCAACGCACGTCCCGACGTAGCGCCCAACGCACGTCCCGACGTAGAGCTGAAAGTTAGCTAACTACAGACGTAGAGCCCAACGCACGTCCCGACGTAGAGCAGAAAGTTAGCTAACTACAGACGTAGAGCCCAACGCACGTCCCGACGTGGAGCCCAACGCACGTTCCGACGTAGAGCCCAACGCACGTCCCGACGTAGAGCTGAAAGTAAGCTAAATCCCGACGTAGAGCCCAACGCACGTCCCGACGTAGAGCCCAACGCAAGTTCCGACGTAGCGCCCAACGCACGTCCCGACGTAGAGCTGAAAGTTAGCTAACTACAGATGTAGAGCCCAACGCCCGTCCCGACGTAGAACTGAAAGTTAGCTAAATACAGACGTAGAGCCCAACGCACGTCCCGACGTAGAGCCCAACGCACGTCCCGACGTAGACCTGAAAGTAAGCTAAATCCCGACGTAGAGCCCAACGCACGTCCCGACATAGAGCCCAACGCACGTCCCGACGTAGAGCCTAACGCACGTCCCGACGTAGAGCTGAAAGTAAGCTAAATCCCGACATAGAGCTCAACGCACGTCCCGACGTAGAACCCAACGCACATCCCGACGTAGAGCCCAACGCACGTCCCAACGTAGAGCCCAACGCACGTCCCGACGTAGAGCTGAAAGTTAGCTAACTACAGACGAAGAGCCCAACGCGCGTCCCGACGTAGAGCTGAAAGTTAGCTAACTACAGACGTAGAGCCCAACGCGCGTCCCGACGTAGAGCCCAACGCACGTCCCGACGTAGAGCCCAACGCACGTCCCGACGTAGAGCTGAAAGTAAGCTAAATCCCGACGTAGAGCCCAACGCACGTCCCGACGTAGAGCCCAACGCACGTCCCGATGTAGAGGCCAACGCACGTCCCGACGTAGAGGCCAACGCACGTCTCGACGTAGAGCTGAAATTAAGCTAAATCCCGAGGTAGAGCCCAACGCACGTCCCGACTTAGAGCCCAACGCACGTCCCGACGTAGAGCCCAACGCACGTCCCGACGTAGCGCCCAACGCACGTCCCGACGTAGAGCTGAAAGTTACCTAACTACAAACGTAGAGCCCAACGCACGTCCCGACGTAGAGCAGAAAGTTAGCTAACTACAGACGTAGAGCCCAACGCACGTCCCGACGTAGAGCCCAACGCACGTCCCGACGTAGAGCTGAAAGTAATCTAAATCCTGATGTAGAGCCCAACACACGTCCCGACGTAGAGCCCAACGCACGTCCCGACATAGCGCCCAACGCACGTCCCGACGTAGAGCAGAAAGTTAGCTAACTACAGACGTAGAGCCCAACGCACGTCCCGACGTAGAGCCCAACGCACGTCCCGACGTAGAGCCCAACGCACGTCCCGACGTAGAGCTGAAAGTAAGCTAAATCCTGATGTAGAGCCCAACGCACGTCCCGACGTAGAGCCCAACGCACGTCCCGACGTAGAACCCAACGCACGTCCCGACGTAGAGCCCAACGCACATCCCGACGTAGCGGCCAATGCACGTCCCGACGTAGAGCTGAAAGTAAGCTAAATCCCGACCTAGAGCCCAACGCACGTCCCGACGTAGAGCCCAACGCACGTCCCGACGTAGAGCCCAACGCACGTCCCGACGTAGAGCTGAAAGTTAGCTAACTACAGACGAAGAGCCCAACGCGCGTCCCGACGTAGAGCTGAAAGTTAGCTAACTACAGACGAAGAGCCCAACGCGCGTCCCGACGTAGAGCTGAAAGCTAGCTAACTACAGACGTAGAGCCCAACGCGCGTCCCGACGTAGAGCCCAACGCGTGTCCCGACGTAGAGCCCAACGCACGTCCCGACGTAGAGCCCAACGCACGTGGCGACGTAGAGCTGAAGGTAAGCTAAATCCCGACGTAGAAGCCAACGCACGTCCCGACGTAGAGACCAACGCACGTCCCGACGTAGAGCCCAACGCACGTCCCGACGTAGAGGCCAACGCACGTCCCGACGTAGAGCTGAAAGTAAACTAAATCCCGACGTAGAGCCCAACGCACGTCCCGACGTAGAGCCCAACGCACGTCCCGACGTAGAGCCCAACGCACGTCCCGACGTAGAGCTGAAAGTTAGCTAACTACAAACGTAGAGCCCAACGCACGTCCCGACGTAGAGCCCAACGCACGTCCCGACGTGGAGCCCATCGCACGTCCCGACGTAGAGCTGAAAGTAAGCTAAATCCCGACGTAGAGCCCAACGCACGTCCCGACGTAGCGCCCAACGCACGTCCCGACGTAGAGCTGAAAGTAAGCTAAATCCCGAAGTAGAGGCCAACGCACGTCCCGACGTAGAGGCCAACGCACGTCCCGACGTAGAGCTGAAAGTAAGCTAAATCCCGACGTAGCGCCCAACGCACGTCCCGAAGCAACGCCCAACGCACGTCCCGACCTAGCGCCCAACGCACGTCCCGACGTAGCGCCCAACGCACGTCCCGACGTAGAGCTGAAAGTAAGCTAAATCCCGACGTAGAGGCCAACGCACGTCCCGACGTAGAGGCCAACGCACGTCCCGACGTAGAGCTGAAAGTAAGCTAAATCCCGAAGTAGAGCCCAACGCACGTCCCGACGTAGTGCCCAACGCACGTCCCGACGTAGAGCCCAACGCACGTCCCGACGTAGAGCTGAAAGTAAGCTAAATCCCGACGTAGAGCCCAACGCACGTCCCGACGTAGAGCCCAACGCACGTCCCGACGTAGAGCCCAACGCACGTCCCGACGTAGAGCTGAAAGTTAGCTAACTACAAACGTAGAGCCCAACGCACGTCCCGACGTAGAGCCCAACGCACGTCCCGACGTGGAGCCCAACGCACGTCCCGACGTAGAGCTGAAAGTAAGCTAAATCCCGACGTAGAGCCCAACGCAAGTCCCGACGTAGAGCCCAACGCACGTCCCGACGTAGAGCTGAAAGTAAGCTAAATCCCGAAGTAGAGGCCAACGCACGTCCCGACGTAGAGGCCAACGCACGTCCCGACGTAGAGCTGAAAGTAAGCTAAATCCCGACGTAGCGCCCAACGCACGTCCCGAAGCAACGCCCAACGCACGTCCCGACCTAGCGCCCAACGCACGTCCCGACGTAGCGCCCAATGCACGTCCCGACGTAGAGCTGAAAGTAAGCTAAATCCCGACGTAGAGGCCAACGCACGTCCCGACGTAGAGGCCAACGCACGTCCCGACGTAGACCTGAAAGTAAGCTAAATCCCGAAGTAGAGCCCAACGCACGTCCCGACGTAGTGCCCAACGCACGTCCCGACGTAGAGCGCAACGCACGTCCCGACGTAGAGCTGAAAGTATGCTAAATCCCGACGTAGAGCCCAACGCACGTCCCGACGTAGAGCCCAACGCACGTCCCGACGTAGAGCCCAACGCACGTCCCGACGTAGCGCCCAACGCACGTCCCGACGTAGAGCTGAAAGTTAGCTAACTACAGACGTAGAGCCCAACGCACGTCCCGACGTAGAGCAGAAAGTTAGCTAACTACAGACGTAGAGCCCAACGCACGTCCCGACGTAGAACCCAACGCACGTCCCGACGTAGAGCCCAACGCACGTCCCGACGTAGAGCCCAACGCACGTCCCGACGTAGAGCTGAAAGTAAGCTAAATGCCGACTTAGAGGCCAACGCACGTCCCGACGTAGAGCTGAAAGTAAGCTAAATCCCGACGTAGAGCCCAACGCACGTCCCGACGTAGAGCCCAACTCACGTCCCGACGTAGAGCCCAACGCACGTCCCGACGTAGAGCTGAAAGTAAGCTAAATCCCGACGTAGAGCCCAACGCACGTCCCGACGTAGAGCCCAACGCACGTCCGGACGTAGAGCTGAAAGTTAGCTAACTACAGACTTAGAGCCCAACGCACGTCCCGACGTAGAGCCCAACGCACGTCCCGACGTAGAGCCCAACGCACGTCCCGACGTAGAGCTGAAAGTAAGCTAAATCCCGACGTAGAGCCCAACGCGCGTCCCGACGTAGAGCTGAAAGTAAGCTAAATCCCGACGTAGAGGCCAACGCACGTCCCAACGTAGAGGCCAACGCACGTCCCGACGTAGAGCTGAAAGTAAACTAAATCCCGACGTAGAGGCCAACGCACGTCCCAATGTAGAGGCCAACACACGTCCCGACGTAGAGCTGAAAGTAAGCTAAATCCCGACGTAGAGCCCAACGCATGTCCCGACGTAGAGCCCAACGCACGTCCCGACGTAGCGCCCAACGCACGTCCCGACGTAGAGCTGAAAGTTAGCTAAATACAGACGTAGAGCCCAACGCACGTCCCGATGTAGAGCTGAAAGTTAGCTAACTACAGACGTAGAGCCCAACGCACGTCCTGACGTAGAGCCCAACGCACGTCCCGACGTAGAGCTGAAAGTAAGCTAAATCCCGACGTAGAGGCCAACGCACGTCCCGACGTAGAGACCAACGCACGTCCCGATATAGAGGCCAACGCACGTCCCGACGTAGAGGCCAACTCATGTCTCGACGTAGAGCTGAAAGTAAGCTAAATCCCTACGTAGAGCCCAACGCACGTCCCGACGTAGAGCCCAACGGACGTCCCGACGTAGAGCCCAACGCACGTCCCGACGTAGCGCCCAACGCACGTCCCGACGTAGAGCTGAAAGTTAGCTAACTACAGACGTAGAGCCCAACGCACGTCCCGACGTAGAGCAGAAAGTTAGCTAACTACAGACGTAGAGCCCAACGCACGTCCCGACGTGGAGCCCAACGCACGTTCCGACGTAGAGCCCAACGCACGTCCCGACGTAGAGCTGAAAGTAAGCTAAATCCCGACGTAGAGCCCAACGCACGTCCCGACGTAGAGCCCAACGCAAGTTCCGACGTAGAGCCCAACGCACGTCCCGACGTAGAGCTGAAAGTTAGCTAACTACAGATGTAGAGCCCAACGCCCGTCCCGACGTAGAACTGAAAGTTAGCTAAATACAGACGTATAGCCCAACGCACGTCCCGACGTAGAGCCCAACGCACGTCCCGACGTAGACCTGAAAGTAAGCTAAATCCCGACGTAGAGCCCAACGCACGTCCCGACATAGAGCCCAACGCACGTCCCGACGTAGAGCCTAACGCACGTCCCGACGTAGAGCTGAAAGTAAGCTAAATCCCGACGTAGAGCTCAACGCACGTCCCGACGTAGAACCCAACGCACATCCCGACGTAGAGCCCAACGCACGTCCCAACGTAGAGCCCAACGCACGTCCCGACGTAGAGCTGAAAGTTAGCTAACTACAGACGAAGAGCCCAACGCGCGTCCCGACGTAGAGCTGAAAGTTAGATAACTACAGACTTAGAGCCCAACGCGCGTCCCGACGTAGAGCCCAACGCACGTCCCGACGTAGAGCCCAACGCACGTCCCGACGTAGAGCTGAAAGTAAGCTAAATCCCGACGTAGAGCCCAACGCACGTCCCGACGTAGAGCCCAACGCACGTCCCGATGTAGAGGCCAACGCACGTCCCGACGTAGAGGCCAACGCACGTCTCGACGTAGAGCTGAAATTAAGCTAAATCCCGAGGTAGAGCCCAACGCACGTCCCGACGTAGAGCCCAACGCACGTCCCGACGTAGCGCCCAACGCATGTCCCGACGTAGAGCTGAAAGTTACCTAACTACAGACGTAGAGCCCAACGCACGTCCCGACGTAGAGCAGAAAGTTAGCTAACTACAGACGTAGAGCCCAACGCACGTCCCGACGTAGAGCCCAACGCACGTCCCGACGTAGAGCTGAAAGTAAGCTAAATCCTGATGTAGAGCCCAACACACGTCCCGACGTAGAGCCCAACGCACGTCCCGACATAGCGCCCAACGCACGTCCCGACGTAGAGCAGAAAGTTAGCAAACTACAGACGTAGAGCCCAACGCACGTCCCGACGTAGAGCCCAACGCACGTCCCGACGTAGAGCCCAACGCACGTCCCGACGTAGAGCCCAACGCACGTCCCGACGTAGAGCTGAAAGTAAGCTAAATCCTGATGTAGAGCCCAACGCACGTCCCGACGTAGAGCCCAACGCACGTCCCGACGTAGAGCCCAACGCACGTCCCGACGTAGAGCTGAAAGTTAGCTAACTACAGACGAAGAGCCCAACGCGCGTCCCGACGTAGAGCTGAAAGTTAGCTAACTACAGACGAAGAGCCCAACGCGCGTCCCGACGTAGAGCTGAAAGCTAGCTAACTACAGACGTAGAGCCCAACGCGCGTCCCGACGTAGAGCCCAACGCGTGTCCCGACGTAGAGCCCAACGCACGTCCCGACGTAGAGCCCAACGCACGTCGCGACGTAGAGCTGAAGGTAAGCTAAATCCCGACGTAGAAGCCAACGCACGTCCCGACGTAGAGGCCAACGCACGTCCCGACGTAGAGCCCAACGCACGTCCCGACGTAGAGGCCAACGCACGTCCCGACGTAGAGCTGAAAGTAAACTAAATCCCGACGTAGAGCCCAACGCACGTCCCGACGTAGAGCCCAACGCACGTCCCGACGTAGAGCCCAACGCACGTCCCGACGTAGAGCTGAAAGTTAGCTAACTACAAACGTAGAGCCCAACGCACGTCCCGACGTAGAGCCCAACGCACGTCCCGACGTGGAGCCCAACGCACGTCCCGACGTAGAGCTGAAAGTAAGCTAAATCCCGACGTAGAGCCCAACGCAAGTCCCGACGTAGAGCCCAACGCACGTCCCGACGTAGAGCTGAAAGTAAGCTAAATCCCGAAGTAGAGGCCAACGCACGTCCCGACGTAGAGGCCAACGCACGTCCCGACGTAGAGCTGAAAGTAAGCTAAATCCCGACGTAGCGCCCAACGCACGTCCCGAAGCAACGCCCAACGCACGTCCCGACCTAGCGCCCAACGCACGTCCCGACGTAGCGCCCAACGCACGTCCCGACGTAGAGCTGAAAGTAAGCTAAATCCCGACGTAGAGGCCAACGCACGTCCCGACGTAGAGGCCAACGCACGTCCCGACGTAGACCTGAAAGTAAGCTAAATCCCGAAGTAGAGCCCAACGCACGTCCCGACGTAGTGCCCAACGCACGTCCCGACGTAGAGCCCAACGCACGTCCCGACGTAGAGCTGAAAGTAAGCTAAATCCCGACGTAGAGCCCAACGCACGTCCCGACGTAGAGCCCAACGCACGTCCCGACGTAGAGCCCAACGCACGTCCCGACGTAGTGCCCAACGCACGTCCCGACGTAGAGCCCAACGCACGTCCCGACGTAGAGCTGAATGTAAGCTAAATCCCGACGTAGAGCCCAACGCACGTCCCGACGTAGAGCCCAACGCACGTCCCGACGTAGAGCCCAACGCACGTCCCGACGTAGAGCTGAAACTTAGCTAACTACAGACGAAGAGCCCAACGCGCGTCCCGACGTAGAGCTGAAAGTTAGCTAACTACAGACGAAGAGCCCAACGCGCGTCCCGACGTAGAAACCAACGCACGTCCCGACGTAGAGCCCAACGCACGTCCCGACGTAGAGGCCAACGCACGTCCCGACGTAGAGCTGAAAGTAAGCTAAATCCCGACGTAGAGGCCAACGCACGTCCCGACGTAGAGGCCAACGCACGTCCCGACGTAGAGGCCAACGCACGTCCCGACGTAGCGCCCAACGCATGTCCCGACGTAGAGGCCAACGCACGTCCCGACGTAGAGCTGAAAGTAAGCTAAATCCTGACGTAGAGCCCAACGCACGTCCCGACGTAGAGCCCAACGCACGTCCCGACGTAGAGCTGAAAGTAAGCTAAATCCCAACGTAGAGCCCAACACACGTCCCGACGTAGAGCCCAACGCACGTCCCGAAGTAGAGCCCAACGCACGTCCCGACGTAGACCTGAAAGTAAGCTAAATCCCGAAGTAGAGCCCAACGCACGTCCCGACGTAGAGCCCAACGCACGTCCCGACGTAGAGCCCAACGCACATCCCGACGTAGAGCTGAAAGTAAGCTAAATCCCGACGTAGAGCCCAACGCACGTCCCGACGTAGAGCCCAACACACGTCCCGACGTAGAGCCCAACGCACATCCCGACATAGAGCCCAACGCACATCCCGACGTAGAGCTGAAAGTAAGCTAAATTCCAACGTAGCGCCCAACGCACGTCCCAAAGTAGCGCCCAACGCACGTCCCGACGTAGCGCCCAATGCACGTCCCGACGTAGCATCCAACACACGTCCCGACGTAGAGCTGAAAGTAAGCTAAATCCCGACTTAGAGGCCAACGCACGTCCTGACGTAGAGGCCAACGCAGGTCCCGACGTAGAGGCCAACGCACGTCCCGACGTAGAGCTGAAAAGTAAGCTAAATCCCGACGTAGAGCCCAACGCACGTCCCGACGTAGAGCCCAACGCACGTCCCGACGTAGAGTCCAACGCACGTCCCGACGTAGACCTGAAAGTAAGCTAAATCCCGACGTAGAGCCCAACGCACGTCCCGACGTAGACCCCAACGCACGTCCCGACGTAGAGCCCAACGCACGTCCCGACGTAGAGCTTAAAGTAAGCTAAATCCCGACGTAGAGCCCAACGCACGTCCCGACTTAGAGCCCAACGCACGTCCCGACGTAGAGCTGAAAGTAAGCTAAATCCCGACGTAGAGCCCAACGGACGTCCCGACGTAGAGCTTAAAGTAAGCTAAATCCCGACGTAGAGCCCAACGCACGTTCTGACGTAGCGCCCAACGCACGTCTTGACGTAGAGCTGAATGTTAGCTAACTACAGATGTAGAGCCCAACGCACGTCCCGACGTAGAGCTGAAAGTTAACTAACTACAGACGTAGAGCCCAACGCACGTCCCGACATAGAGCTGAAAGTAAGCTAACTACAGACGTAGAGCCCAACGCACGTCCCGACGTAGAGCCCAACGCACGTCCCGACATAGACCCCAACGCACGTCCCGACGTAGACCTGAAGGTAAGCTAAATCCCGACCCAGAGCCCAACGCACGTCCCGACGTAGAGCCCAACGCACGTCCCGACGTAGAGCCCAACGCACGTCCCGACGTAGAGCTGAAAGTTAGCTAACTACAGACGAAGAGCCCAACGCGCGTCCCGACGTAGAGCTGAAAGTTAGCTAACTACAGACGAAGAGCCCAACGCGCGTCCCGACGTAGAGCTGAAAGTTAGCTAACTACAGACGTAGAGCCCAAAGCGCGTCCCGACGTAGAGCCCAACGCGTGTCCCGACGTAGAGCCCAACGCACGTCCCGACGTAGAGCCCAACGCACGTCGCGACGTAGAGCTGAAGGTAAGCTAAATCCCGACGTAGAAGCCAACGCACGTCCAGACGTAGAGGCCAACGCACGTCCCGACGTAGAGCCCAACGCACGTCCCGACGTAGAGCCCAACGCACGTCCCGACGTAGAGCTGAAAGTAAACTAAATCCCGACGTAGAGCCCAACGCACGTCCCGACGTAGAGCCCAACGCACGTCCCGACGTAGAGCCCAACGCACGTCCCGACGTAGAGCTGAAAGTTAGCTAACTACAAACGTAGAGCCCAACGCACGTCCCGACGTAGAGCCCAACGCACGTCCCGACGTGGAGCCCAACGCACGTCCCGACGTAGAGCTGAAAGTAAGCTAAATCCCGACGTAGAGGCCAACGCACGTCCCGACGTAGAGCCCAACGCACGTCCCGACATAGAGCCCAACGCACGTCCCGACGTAGAGCTGAAAGTTAGCTAACTACAGACGTAGAGCCCAACGCACGTCCCGACGTAGAGCCCAACGCACGTCCCGACGTAGAGCCCAACGCACGTCCCGACGTAGAGCTGAAAGTAAGCTAAATCCCGACGTAGAGCCCAACACACGTCCCGACGTAGAGCTGAAAGTAAGCTAAATCCCGACGTAGAGGCCAAAGCACGTCCCGACGTAGAGCTGAAAGTAAGCTAAATCCCGACGTAGAGGCCAACGCACGTCCCGACGTAGAGGCCAACGCACGTCCCGACGTAGCGCCCAACGCATGTCCCGACGTAGAGGCCAACGCACGTCCCGACGTAGAGCTGAAAGTAAGCTAAATCCTGACGTAGAGCCCAACGCACGTTCCGACGTAGAGCCCAACGCACGTCCCGACGTAGAGCTGAAAGTAAGCTAAATCCCAACGTAGAGCCCAACGCACGTCCAGACGTAGAGCCCAACGCACGTCCCGAAGTAGAGCCCAACGCACGTCCCGACGTAGACCTGAAAGTAAGCTAAATCCCGAAGTAGAGCCCAACGCACGTCCCGACGTAGTGCCCAACGCACGTCCCGACGTAGAGCCCAACGCACGTCCCGACGTAGAGGTGAAAGTAAGCTAAATCCCGACGTAGAGCCCAACGCACGTCCCGACGTAGAGCCCAACGCACGTCCCGACGTAGAGCCCAACGCACGTCCCGACGTAGACCTGAAAGTAAGCTAAATCCCGACGTAGAGCCCAACGCACGTCCCGACGTAGCGCCCAACGCACGTCCCGACGTAGAGGCCAACGCACGTCCCGACGTAGAGCTGAAAGTAAGCTAAATCCCGACGTAGAGGCCAACGCACGTCCCGACGTAGAGGCCAACGCACGTCCCGACGTAGAGCTGAAGATAAGCTAAATCCCGACATAGAGCCCAACGCACGTCCCGACGTAGAGCCCAACGCACGTCCCGAAGTAGAGCCCAACGCACGTCCCGACGTAGAGCTGAAAGTAAGCTAAATCCCGACGTAGAGCCCAACGCACGTCCCGACGTAGAGCCCAACGCACGTCCCGACGTAGAGCCCAACGCACGTCCCGACGTAGACCTGAAAGTAAGCTAAATCCCGACGTAGAGCCCAACGCACGTCCCGACGTAGCGCCCAACGCACGTCCCGACGTAGAGGCCAACGCACGTCCCGACGTAGAGCTGAAAGCAAGCTAAATCCCGACGTAGAGCCCAACGCACGTCCCGACGTAGAGCCCAACGCACGTCCCGATGTGGAGCTGAAAGTAAGCTAAATCCCAACGTAGAGCCCAACGCACGTCCCGACGTAGAGCCCAACGCACGTCCCGAAGTAGAGCCCAACGCACGTCCCGACGTAGACCTGAAAGTAAGCTAAATCCCGAAGTAGAGCCCAACGCACGTCCCGACGTAGTGCCCAACGCACGTCCCGACGTAGAGCCCAACGCACGTCCCGACGTAGAGCTGAAAGTAAGCTAAATCCCGACGTAGAGCCCAACGCACGTCCCGACGTAGAGCCCAACGCACGTCCCGACATAGAGCTTAAAGTAAGCTAAATCCCGACGTAGAGCCCAACGCACCTCCCGACGTAGAGCCCAACGCACGTCCCGACGTAGAGCCCAACGCACGTACCGACGTAGAGCTGAAAGTAAGCTAAATGCCGACGTAGAGCCCAACGCACGTCCCGACGTAGAGCCCAACGCACGTCCCGACGTAGAGCCCAACGCACGTCCCGACGTAGAGCCCAACGCACGTCCCGACGTAGAGCTCAAAGTAAGCTAAATCCCGACGTAGAGCCCAACGCACGTCCCGACGTAGAGCCCAACGCACGTCCCGACGTAGAGCCCAACGCACATCCCGACGTAGAGCTGAAAGTAAGCTAAATTCCAACGTAGCGCCCAACGCACGTCCCGAAGTAGCGCCCAACGCACGTCCCGACATAGCGCCCAATGCACGTCCCGACGTAGCATCCAACGCACGTCCCGACGTAGAGCTGAAAGTAAGCTAAATCCCGACGTAGAGGCCAACGCACGTCCTGACGTAGAGGCCAACGCACGTCCCGACGTAGAGGCCAACGCACGTCCCGACGTAGAGCTGAAAAGTAAGCTAAATCCCGACGTAGAGCCCAACGCACGTCCCGACGTAGAGCCCAACGCACGTCCCGACGTAGAGCCCAACGCACGTCCCGACGTAGACCTGAAAGTAAGCTAAATCCCGACGTAGAGCCCAACGCACGTCCCGACGTAGACCCCAACGCACGTCCCGACGTAGAGCCCAACGCACGTCCCGACGTAGAGCTTAAAGTAAGCTAAATCCCGACGTAGAGCCCAACGCACGTCCCGACTTAGAGCCCAACGCACGTCCCGACGTAGAGCTGAAAGTAAGCTAAATCCCGACGTAGAGCCCAACGGACGTCCCGACGTAGAGCTGAAAGTAAGCTAAATCCCGACGTAGAGGCCAACGCACGTCCCGACGTAGAGGCCAACGCACGTCCCGATGTAGAGCTGAAAGTAAGCTAAATCCCGACGTAGAGGCCAACGCACGTCCCGACGTAGAGGCCAACGCACGTCCCGACGTAGATCTGAAAGTAAGCTAAATCCCGACGTAGAGCCCAACGCACGTCCCGACGTAGAGCCCAACGCACGTCCTGACGTAGAGCCCAACGCACATCCCGACATAGAGCCCAACGCACGTCCCGAGGTAGAGCTGAAAGTAAGCTAAATCCCGACATAGCGCCCAACACATGTCCCGAAGTAGCGCCCAACGCACGTCCCGACGTAGCGCCCAACGCACGTCCCGACGTAGCGCCCAACGCACGTCCCGACGTAGCGTCCAACGCACGTCCCGACGTAGAGCTGAAAGTAAGCTAAATCCCGACGTAGAGGCCAACGCACGTCCCGACGTAGAGCCCAACGCACGTCCCGACGTAGAGCTGAAAGTAAGCTAAATCCCGACGTAGAGCCCAACGCATGTCCCGACGTAGAGCTCAACGCACGTCCCGACGTAGAGCCCAACGCACGTTCCGACGTAGCTCCCAACGCACGTCTTGACGTAGAGCTGAAAGTTAGCTAACTACAGATGTAGAGCCCAACGCACGTCCCGACGTAGAGCTGAAAGTTAGCTAAATCCCGACGTAGAGCCCAACGCACGTCCCGACGTAGAGCCCAACGCACGTCCCGACGTAGAGCTGAAAGTTAGCTAACTACAGACGTAGAGCCCAACGCACGTCCCGACCTAGAGCCCAACGCACGTCCCAACGTAGAGCCCAACGCACGTACCGACGTAGAGCTGAAAGTTAGCTAACTACAGACGAAGAGCCCAACGCGCGTCCCGACGTAGAGCTGAAAGTTAGCTAACTACAGACGTAGAGCCCAACGCGCGTCCCGACGTAGAGCCCAACGCGCGTCCCGACGTAGAGCCCAACGCACGTCCCGACGTAGAGCCCAATGCACATCCCGACGTAGAGCTGAAGGTAAGCTAAATCCCGACGTAGAAGCCAACGCACGTCCCGACGTAGAGGCCAACGCACGTCCCGACGTAGAGCCCAACGCACGTCCCGACGTAGAGGCCAACGCACGTCCCGACGTAGAGCTGAAAGTAAACTAAATCCCGACGTAGAGCCCAACGCACGTCCCGACGTAGAGCCCAACGCACGTCCCGACGTAGAGCTGAAAGTTAGCTAACTACAAACGTAGACCCCAACGCACGTCCCGACGTAGAGCAGAAAGTTAGGTAACTACAGACGTAGAGCCCAACGCACGTCCCGACGTAGAGCCCAACGCACGTCCCGACGTGGAGCCCAACGCCCGTCCCGACGTAGAGCTGAAAGTAAGCTAAATCCCGACGTAGAGCCCAAGGCACGTCCCGACGTAGAGCCCAACGCACGTCCCGACATAGAGCCCAACGCACGTCCCGACGTAGAGCTGAAAGTTAGCTAACTACAGACGTAGAGCCCAACGCACGTCCCGACGTAGAGCCCAACGCACGTCCCGACGTAGAGCCCAACGCACGTCGCGACGTAGAGCTGAAAGTAAGCTAAATCCCGACGTAGAGCCCAACACACGTCCCGACGTAGAGCTGAAAGTAAGCTAAATCCCGACGTAGAGGCCAACGCACGTCCCGACGTAGAGGCCAACGCACGTCCCGACGTAGAGCTGAAAGTAAGCTAAATCCCGAAGTAGAGGCCAACGCACGTCCCGAAGTAGAGGCCAACGCACGTCCCGACGTAGAGCTGAAAGTAAGCTAAATCCCGACGTAGAGCCCAACGCACGTCCCGACGTAGAGCCCACCGCACGTCCCAACGTAGAGCCCAACGCACGTCCCGACGTAGAGCTGAAAGTAAGCTAAATCCCGACGTAGCGCCAAACGCACGTCCCGAAGCAACGCCCAACGCACGTCCCGACGTAGCGCCCAACGCACGTCCCGACGTAGAGCTGAAAGTAAGCTAAATCCCGACGTAGAGGCCAACGCACGTCCCGACGTAGAGGCCAACGCACGTCCCGACTTAGAGGCCAACGCACGTCCCGGCGTAGAGGACAACGCACGTCCCGACGTAGCGCCCAACGCACGTCCCGACGTAGAGCTGAAAGTAAGCTAAATCCCGACGTAGAGCCCAACGCACGTCCCGACGTAGAGCCCAACGCACGTCCCGACGTAGAGCTGAAAGTTAGCTAACTACAGACGTAGAGCCCAACGCACGTCCCGACGTAGAGCTGAAAGTTAGCTAACTACAGATGTAGAGCCCAACGAACGTCCCGACGTAGAGCCCAACGCACGTCCCGACGTAGAGCCCAACGCACGTCCCGACGTAGAGCTGAAAGTAAGCTAAATCCCGACGTAGAGCCCAACGCACGTCCCAACATAGAGCTGAAAATAAGCTAAATCCCGACGTAGAGCCCAACGCACGTCCCGACCTAGAGCCCAACGCACGTCCCGACGTAGAGCCCAACGCACGTCCCGACGTAGAGCTGAAAGATAGCTAAATCCCGACGTAGACCCCAACGCACGTCCCGACGTAGAGCCCAACGCACGTCCCGACGTAGAGCTGAAAGTAAGCTAAATCCCGACGTAGAGCCCAACACACGTCCCGACGTAGAGCTGAAAGTAAGCTAAATCCCGACGTAGAGGCCAACGCACGTCCTGACGTAGAGGCCAACGCACGTCCCGACGTAGAGGCCAACGCACGTCCCGACGTAGAGCTGAAAAGTAAGCTAAATCCCGACGTAGAGCCCAACGCACGTCCCGACGTAGAGCCCAACGCACGTCCCGACGTAGAGCCCAACGCACGTCCCGACGTAGACCTGAAAGTAAGCTAAATCCCGACGTAGAGCCCAACGCACGTCCCGACGTAGACCCCAACGCACGTCCCGACGTAGAGCCCAACGCACGTCCCGACGTAGAGCTTAAAGTAAGCTAAATCCCGACGTAGAGCCCAACGCACGTCCCGACTTAGAGCCCAACGCACGTCCCGACGTAGAGCTGAAAGTAAGCTAAATCCCGACATAGAGCCCAACGGACGTCCCGACGTAGAGCTGAAAGTAAGCTAAATCCCGACGTAGAGGCCAACGCACGTCCCGACGTAGAGGCCAACGCACGTCCCGATGTAGAGCTGAAAGTAAGCTAAATCCCGACGTAGAGGCCAACGCACGTCCCGACGTAGAGGCCAACGCACGTCCCGACGTAGATCTGAAAGTAAGCTAAATCCCGACGTAGAGCCCAACGCACGTCCCGACGTAGAGCCCAACGCACGTCCTGACGTAGAGCCCAACGCACATCCCGACATAGAGCCCAACGCACGTCCCGAGGTAGAGCTGAAAGTAAGCTAAATCCCGACATAGCGCCCAACACATGTCCCGAAGTAGCGCCCAACGCACGTCCCGACGTAGCGCCCAACGCACGTCCCGACGTAGCGCCCAACGCACGTCCCGACGTAGCGTCCAACGCACGTCCCGACGTAGAGCTGAAAGTAAGCTAAATCCCGACGTAGAGGCCAACGCACGTCCCGACGTAGAGCCCAACGCACGTCCCGACGTAGAGCTGAAAGTAAGCTAAATCCCGACGTAGAGCCCAACGCATGTCCCGACGTAGAGCTCAACGCACGTCCCGACGTAGAGCCCAACGCACGTTCCGACGTAGCTCCCAACGCACGTCTTGACGTAGAGCTGAAAGTTAGCTAACTACAGATGTAGAGCCCAACGCACGTCCCGACGTAGAGCTGAAAGTTAGCTAAATCCCGACGTAGAGCCCAACGCACGTCCCGACGTAGAGCCCAACGCACGTCCCGACGTAGAGCTGAAAGTTAGCTAACTACAGACGTAGAGCCCAACGCACGTCCCGACCTAGAGCCCAACGCACGTCCCAACGTAGAGCCCAACGCACGTACCGACGTAGAGCTGAAAGTTAGCTAACTACAGACGAAGAGCCCAACGCGCGTCCCGACGTAGAGCTGAAAGTTAGCTAACTACAGACGTAGAGCCCAACGCGCGTCCCGACGTAGAGCCCAACGCGCGTCCCGACGTAGAGCCCAACGCACGTCCCGACGTAGAGCCCAATGCACATCCCGACGTAGAGCTGAAGGTAAGCTAAATCCCGACGTAGAAGCCAACGCACGTCCCGACGTAGAGGCCAACGCACGTCCCGACGTAGAGCCCAACGCACGTCCCGACGTAGAGGCCAACGCACGTCCCGACGTAGAGCTGAAAGTAAACTAAATCCCGACGTAGAGCCCAACGCACGTCCCGACGTAGAGCCCAACGCACGTCCCGACGTAGAGCTGAAAGTTAGCTAACTACAAACGTAGACCCCAACGCACGTCCCGACGTAGAGCAGAAAGTTAGGTAACTACAGACGTAGAGCCCAACGCACGTCCCGACGTAGAGCCCAACGCACGTCCCGACGTGGAGCCCAACGCCCGTCCCGACGTAGAGCTGAAAGTAAGCTAAATCCCGACGTAGAGCCCAAGGCACGTCCCGACGTAGAGCCCAACGCACGTCCCGACATAGAGCCCAACGCACGTCCCGACGTAGAGCTGAAAGTTAGCTAACTACAGACGTAGAGCCCAACGCACGTCCCGACGTAGAGCCCAACGCACGTCCCGACGTAGAGCCCAACGCACGTCGCGACGTAGAGCTGAAAGTAAGCTAAATCCCGACGTAGAGCCCAACACACGTCCCGACGTAGAGCTGAAAGTAAGCTAAATCCCGACGTAGAGGCCAACGCACGTCCCGACGTAGAGGCCAACGCACGTCCCGACGTAGAGCTGAAAGTAAGCTAAATCCCGAAGTAGAGGCCAACGCACGTCCCGAAGTAGAGGCCAACGCACGTCCCGACGTAGAGCTGAAAGTAAGCTAAATCCCGACGTAGAGCCCAACGCACGTCCCGACGTAGAGCCCACCGCACGTCCCAACGTAGAGCCCAACGCACGTCCCGACGTAGAGCTGAAAGTAAGCTAAATCCCGACGTAGCGCCAAACGCACGTCCCGAAGCAACGCCCAACGCACGTCCCGACGTAGCGCCCAACGCACGTCCCGACGTAGAGCTGAAAGTAAGCTAAATCCCGACATAGAGGCCAACGCACGTCCCGACGTAGAGGCCAACGCACGTCCCGACTTAGAGGCCAACGCACGTCCCGGCGTAGAGGACAACGCACGTCCCGACGTAGCGCCCAACGCACGTCCCGACGTAGAGCTGAAAGTAAGCTAAATCCCGACGTAGAGCCCAACGCACGTCCCGACGTAGAGCCCAACGCACGTCCCGACGTAGAGCTGAAAGTTAGCTAACTACAGACGTAGAGCCCAACGCACGTCCCGACGTAGAGCTGAAAGTTAGCTAACTACAGATGTAGAGCCCAACGAACGTCCCGACGTAGAGCCCAACGCACGTCCCGACGTAGAGCCCAACGCACGTCCCGACGTAGAGCTGAAAGTAAGCTAAATCCCGACGTAGAGCCCAACGCACGTCCCAACATAGAGCTGAAAATAAGCTAAATCCCGACGTAGAGCCCAACGCACGTCCCGACCTAGAGCCCAACGCACGTCCCGACGTAGAGCCCAACGCACGTCCCGACGTAGAGCTGAAAGATAGCTAAATCCCGACGTAGACCCCAACGCACGTCCCGACGTAGAGCCCAACGCACGTCCCGACGTAGAGCTGAAAGTAAGCTAAATCCCGACGTAGCGCCCAACGCACGTCCCGAAGTAGCGCCCAACGCACGTCCCGACGTAGCGCCCAACGCACGTCCCGACTTAGAGCTGAAAGTAAGCTAAATCCCGACGTAGAGGCCAACGCACGTCCCGAAGTAGAGGCCAACGCACGTCCCGACGTAGAGGCCAACGCACGTACTGACGTAGAGCTGAAAGTAAGCTAAATCCCGACGTAGACCCCAACGCACGTCCCGACGTAGAGCCCAACGCACGTCCCGACGTAGCGCCCAACGCACGTCCCGACGTAGAGCTGAAAGTTAGCTAACTACAGACGTAGAGCCCAACGCACGTCCCGACGTAGAGCTGAAATTAGCTAACTACAGACGTAGAGCCCAACGCACGTCCCGACGTAGAGCTGAAAGTAAGCTAAATCCCGACGTAGAGGCCAACGCACGTCCCAACATAGAGCTGAAAGTAAGCTAAATCCCGACGTAGAGCCCAACGCACGTCCCGACGTAGAGCCCAACGCACGTCCCGACATAGAGCCCAACGCACGTCCCGACGTAGAGCTGAAAGTTAGCTAAATCCCGACGTAGAGGCCAACGCACGTCCCGACGTAGAGCCCAACGCACGTCCCGACGTAGACCTGAAAGTAAGCTAAATCCCGACGTAGAGCCCAACGCAGGTCCCGACGTAGAGCCCAACGCACGTCCCGACGTAGAGCCCAACGCACGTCCCAACGTAGAGCCCACCGCACGTCCCGACATAGAGAGCCCAACGTACGTCCCGACGTAGAGCTGAAAGTAAGCTAAATCCCGACGTAGCGCCCAAGGCACGTCCCGAAGTAGCGCCCAACGCACGTCCCGACGTAGCGCCCAACGCACGTCCCGACGTAGAGCTGAAAGTAAGCTAAATCCCGACGTAGAGGCCAAAGCACGTCCCGACGTAGAGGCCAACGCACGTCCCGACGTAGAGCCCAACGCACGTCCCGACGTAGAGCTGAAAGTAAGCTAAATCCCGACGTAGAGCCCAACGCACGTCTCGACGTAGAGCCCAACGCACGTCCAGACCTAGAGCCCAACGCACGTCCCGACGTAGAGCTGAAAGTTAGCTAACTACAGACGTAGAGCCCAACGCACGTCCCGACGTAGAGCTGAAAGTTAGCTAACTACAGATGTAGAGCCCAACGCACGTCCCGACGTAGAGCCCAACGCACGTCCCAACGTAGAGCCCAACGAAACTCCCAACATAGAGCCCAACGCACGTATCGACATAGAGCTGAAAGTTAGCTAACTACAGACGTAAAGCCCAACGCACGTCCCAACGTAGAGCCCAACGCACGTCCCGACGTAGAGCCGAGCGCACGTCCCGACGTATATCCCAAAACATGTCCCGACGTAGAGCCCAACGCACGTCCCGACGTAGACCTGAAAGTAAGCTAAATCCCGACGTAGAGCCCAACGCACGTCCCGACGTAGAGCCCAACGCACGTCCCGACGTAGAGTCCAACGCACGTCCCGACGTAGAGCTGAAAGTAAGCTAAATCCCGACGTAGAGCCCAACGCACGTCCCGACGTAGAGCCCAACGCACGTCCCGACGTAGAGCCCAACGCACGTCCCGACGTAGAGCTGAATGTTAGCTAACTACAGACGTAGAGACCAACGCACGTCCCGACGTAGAGCCCAACGCATGTCCCGACGTAGAGCCCAACGCACGTCCCGACGTAGAGCTGAAAGTAAGCTAAATCCCGACGTAGAGCCCAACGCACGTCCCGACGTAGAGGCCAACGCACGTCCCGACGTAGAGCTGAAAGAAACTAAATCCCGACGTATAGGCCAACGCACGTCCCGACGTAGAGGCCAACGCACGTCCCGACGTAGAGCTGAAAGTAAACTAAATCCCGACGTAGAGCCCAACGCACGTCCCGACGTAGAGCCCAACGCAAGTCCCGACGTAGCGCCCAACGCACGTCCCGACATAGAGCTGAAAGTTAGCTAACTACAAACGTAGAGCCCAACGCACGTCCCGACGTAGAGCAGAAAGTTAGCTAACTACAGACGTAGAGCCCAACGCACGTCCCGACGTAGAGCCCAACGCACGTCCCGACGTAGAGCCCAACGCACGTCCCGACGTAGAGCCCAACGCACGTCCCGACGTAGAGCTTAAAGTAAGCTAAATCCCGACGTAGAGCCCAACGCACGTCCCGACGTAGAGCCCAACGCACGTCCCGACGTAGAGCCCAACGCACGTACCGACGTAGAGCTGAAAGTAAGCTAAATGCCGACGTAGAGCCCAACGCACGTCCCGACGTAGAGCCCAACGCACGTCCCGACGTAGAGGCCAACGCACGTCCCGACGTAGAGCTGAAAGTAAGCTAAATCCCGACGTAGAGCCCAACGCACGTCCCGACGTAGAGCCCAACGCACGTCCCGACATAGAGCCCAACGCACGTCCCGACGTAGAGCTGAAAGTTAGCTAACTACAGACGTAGAGCCCA
This sequence comes from Leptosomus discolor, assembly GCF_034619465.1. Lineage (NCBI taxonomy): Eukaryota > Metazoa > Chordata > Aves > Leptosomiformes > Leptosomidae > Leptosomus > Leptosomus discolor. Next base: position 9,081,186 of record NC_141412.1, read on the forward strand.
ACGCACGTCCCGACGTAGAGCCCAACGCACGTCCCGACGTAGAGCTTAAAGTAAGCTAAATCCCGACGTAGAGCCCAACGCACGTCCCGACGTAGAGCCCAACGCACGTCCCGACGTAGAGCCCAACGCACGTACCGACGTAGAGCTGAAAGTAAGCTAAATGCCGACGTAGAGGCCAACGCACGTCCCGACGTAGAGCTGAAAGTAAGCTAAATCCCGACGTAGAGCCCAACGCACGTCCCGACGTAGAGCCCAACGCACGTCCCGACGTAGAGCTCAAAGTAAGCTAAATCCCGACGTAGAGCCCAACGCACGTCCCGACGTAGAGCCAAACGCACGTCCCGACGTAGAGCCCAACGCACATCCCGACGTAGAGCTGAAAGTAAGCTAAATTCCAACGTAGCGCCCAACGCACGTCCCGAAGTAGCGCCCAACGCACGTCCCGACATAGCGCCCAATGCACGTCCCGACGTAGCATCCAACGCACGTCCCGACGTAGAGCTGAAAGTAAGCTAAATCCCGACGTAGAGGCCAACGCACGTCCTGACGTAGAGGCCAACGCACGTCCCGACGTAGAGGCCAACGCACGTCCCGACGTAGAGCTGAAAAGTAAGCTAAATCCCGACGTAGAGCCCAACGCACGTCCCGACGTAGAGCCCAACGCACGTCCCGACGTAGAGCCCAACGCACGTCCCGACGTAGACCTGAAAGTAAGCTAAATCCCGACGTAGAGCCCAACGCACGTCCCGACGTAGACCCCAACGCACGTCCCGACGTAGAGCCCAACGCACGTCCCGACGTAGAGCTTAAAGTAAGCTAAATCCCGACGTAGAGCCCAACGCACGTCCCGACTTAGAGCCCAACGCACGTCCCGACGTAGAGCTGAAAGTAAGCTAAATCCCGACGTAGAGCCCAACGGACGTCCCGACGTAGAGCTGAAAGTAAGCTAAATCCCGACGTAGAGGCCAACGCACGTCCCGACGTAGAGGCCAACGCACGTCCCGATGTAGAGCTGAAAGTAAGCTAAATCCCGACGTAGAGGCCAACGCACGTCCCGACGTAGAGGCCAACGCACGTCCGACGTAGATCTGAAAGTAAGCTAAATCCCGACGTAGAGCCCAACGCACGTCCCGACGTAGAGCCCAACGCACGTCCTGACGTAGAGCCCAACGCACATCCCGACATAGAGCCCAACGCACGTCCCGAGGTAGAGCTGAAAGTAAGCTAAATCCCGACATAGCGCCCAACACATGTCCCGAAGTAGCGCCCAACGCACGTCCCGACGTAGCGCCCAACGCACGTCCCGACGTAGCGCCCAACGCACGTCCCGACGTAGAGCTGAAAGTAAGCTAAATCCCGACGTAGAGGCCAACGCACGTCCCGACTTAGAGCCCAACGCACGTCCCGACGTAGAGCTGAAAGTAAGCTAAATCCCGACGTAGAGCCCAACGCACGTCCCGACGTAGAGCTCAACGCACGTCCCGACGTAGAGCCCAACGCACGTTCCGACGTAGCTCCCAACGCACGTCTTGACGTAGAGCTGAAAGTTAGCTAACTACAGATGTAGAGCCCAACGCACGTCCCGACGTAGAGCTGAAAGTTAGCTAAATCCCGACGTAGAGCCCAACGCACGTCCCGACGTAGAGCCCAACGCACGTCCCGACGTAGAGCTGAAAGTTAGCTAACTACAGACGTAGAGCCCAACGCACGTCCCGACCTAGAGCCCAACGCACGTCCCAACGTAGAGCCCAACGCACGTACCGACGTAGAGCTGAAAGTTAGCTAACTACAGACGAAGAGCCCAACGCGCGTCCCGACGTAGAGCTGAAAGTTAGCTAACTACAGACGTAGAGCCCAACGCGCGTCCCGACGTAGAGCCCAACGCGCGTCCCGACGTAGAGCCCAACGCACGTCCCGACGTAGAGCCCAATGCACGTCCCGACGTAGAGCTGAAGGTAAGCTAAATCCCGACGTAGAAGCCAACGCACGTCCCGACGTAGAGGCCAACGCACGTCCCGACGTAGAGCCCAACGCACGTCCCGACGTAGAGGCCAACGCACGTCCCGACGTAGAGCTGAAAGTAAACTAAATCCCGACGTAGAGCCCAACGCACGTCCCGACGTAGAGCCCAACGCACGTCCCGACGTAGAGCCCAACGCACGTCCCGACGTAGAGCTGAAAGTTAGCTAACTACAAACGTAGAGCCCAACGCACGTCCCGACGTAGAGCAGAAAGTTAGGTAACTACAGACGTAGAGCCCAACGCACGTCCCGACGTAGAGCCCAACGCACGTCCCGACGTGGAGCCCAACGCACGTCCCGACGTAGAGCTGAAAGTAAGCTAAATCCCGACGTAGAGCCCAAGGCACGTCCCGACGTAGAGCCCAACGCACGTCCCGACATAGAGCCCAACGCACGTCCCGACGTAGAGCTGAAAGTTAGCTAACTACAGACGTAGAGCCCAACGCACGTCCCGACGTAGAGCCCAACGCACGTCCCGACGTAGAGCCCAACGCACGTCCCGACGTAGAGCTGAAAGTAAGCTAAATCCCGACGTAGAGCCCAACACACGTCCCGACGTAGAGCTGAAAGTAAGCTAAATCCCGACGTAGAGGCCAACGCACGTCCCGACGTAGAGGCCAACGCACGTCCCGACGTAGAGCTGAAAGTAAGCTAAATCCCGAAGTAGAGGCCAACGCACGTCCCGAAGTAGAGGCCAACGCACGTCCCGACGTAGAGCTGAAAGTAAGCTAAATCCCGACGTAGAGCCCAACGCACGTCCCGACGTAGAGCCCACCGCACGTCCCAACGTAGAGCCCAACGCACGTCCCGACGTAGAGCTAAAAGTAAGCTAAATCCCGACGTAGAGCCCAACACACGTCCCGACGTAGAGCTGAAAGTAAGCTAAATCCCGACGTAGAGGCCAACGCACGTCCCGACGTAGAGGCCAACGCACGTCCCGACTTAGAGGCCAACGCACGTCCCGGCGTAGAGGACAACGCACGTCCCGACGTAGCGCCCAACGCACGTCCCGACGTAGACCTGAAAGTAAGCTAAATCCCGACGTAGAGCCCAACGCACGTCCCGACGTAGAGCCCAACGCACGTCCCGACGTAGAGCTGAAAGTTAGCTAACTACAGACGTAGAGCCCAACGCACGTCCCGACGTAGAGCTGAAAGTTAGCTAACTACAGATGTAGAGCCCAACGAACGTCCCGACGTAGAGCCCAACGCACGTCCCGACGTAGAGCCCAACGCACGTCCCGACGTAGAGCCCAACGCACGTCCCGACGTAGAGCTGAAAGTAAGCTAAATCCCGACGTAGAGCCCAACGCACGTCCCAACATAGAGCTGAAAGTAAGCTAAATCCCGACGTAGAGCCCAACGCACGTCCCGACCTAGAGCCCAACGCACGTCCCGACGTAGAGCCCAACGCACGTCCCGACGTAGAGCTGAAAGATAGCTAAATCCCGACGTAGACCCCAACGCACGTCCCGACGTAGAGCCCAACACACGTCCCGACGTAGAGCTGAAAGTAAGCTAAATCCCGACGTAGCGCCCAACGCACGTCCCGAAGTAGCGCCCAACGCACGTCCCGACGTAGCGCCCAACGCACGTCCCGACTTAGAGCTGAAAGTAAGCTAAATCCCGACGTAGAGGCCAACGCACGTCCCGAAGTAGAGGCCAACGCACGTCCCGACGTAGAGGCCAGCGCACGTCCTGACGTAGAGCTGAAAGTAAGCTAAATCCCGACGTAGACCCCAACGCACGTCCCGACGTAGAGCCCAACGCACGTCCCGACGTAGCGCCCAACGCACGTCCCGACGTAGAGCTGAAAGTTAGCTAACTACAAACGTAGAGCCCAACGCACGTCCCGACGTAGAGCAGAAAGTTAGCTAACTACAGACGTAGAGCCCAACGCACGTCCCGACGTAGAGCCCAACGCACGTCCCGACGTAGAGCCCAACGCACGTCCCGACGTAGAGCTGAAAGTAAGCTAAATCCCGACGTAGAGCCCAACGCACGTCCCGACGTAGAGCCCAACGCACGTCCCGACATAGAGCCCAACGCACGTCCCGACGTAGAGCTGAAAGTTAGCTAACTACAGACGTAGAGCCCAACGCACGTCCCGACGTAGAGCCCAACGCACGTCCCGACGTAGAGCCCAACGCACGTCCCGACGTAGAGTCCAACGCACGTCCTGACGTAGAGCTGAATGTAAGCTAAATCCCGACGTAGAGCCCAACACACGTCCCGACGTAGAGCTGAAAGTAAGATAAATCCCGACGTAGAGGCCAACGCACGTCCCGACGTAGAGGCCAACGCACGTCCCGACGTAGAGCTGAAAGTAAGCTAAATCCCGACGTAGAGGCCAACGCACGTCCCGACGTAGAGCTGAAAGTAAGCTAAATCCCGACGTAGAGCCCAACGCACGTCCCGACGTAGAGCCCAACACACGTCCCGACGTAGACCCCAACGCACGTCCCGACGTAGAGCCCAACGCACGTCCCGACGTAGAGCTGAAAGTAAGCTAAATCCCGACGTAGCGCCCAACGCACGTCCCGAAGTAGCGCCCAACGCACGTCCCGATGTAGCGCCCAACGCACGTCCCGACGTAGAGCTGAAAGTAAGCTAAATCCCGACTTAGAGGCCAACGCACGTCCCGACGTAGAGGCCAACGCACGTCCCGACTTAGAGGCCAACGCACGTCCCGACGTAGAGGACAACGCACGTCCCGACGTAGCGCCCAACGCACGTCCCGACGTAGAGCTGAAAGTAAGCTAAATCCCGACGTAGAGCCCAACGCACGTCGCGACGTAGAGCCCAACGCACGTCCCGACGTAGAGCCCAACGCACGTCCCGACGTAGAGCTGAAATGAGCTAACTACAGACGTAGAGCCCAACGCACGTCCCGACGTAGAGCTGAAAGTTAGCTAACTACAGATGTAGAGCCCAACGCACGTCCCGACGTAGAGCCCAACGCACGTCCTGACGTAGAGCCCAACGCACGTCCCGACGTAGAGCTGAAAGTAAGCTAAATCCCGACGTAGAGCCCAACGCACGTCCCAACATAAAGCTGAAAGTAAGCTAAATCCCGACGTAGCGCCCAACGCACGTCCCGAAGTAGCGCCCAACGCACGTCCCGACGTAGCGCCCAACGCACGTCCCGACTTAGAGCTGAAAGTAAGCTAAATCCCGACGTAGAGACCAACGCACGTCCCGACGTAGAGGCCAACGCATGTCCCGACGTAGAGGACAACGCACGTCCCGACGTAGAGGCCAACGCACGTCCCGACGTAGAGCTGGAAGTAAGCTAAATCCCGACGTAGAGCCCAACGCACGTCCCGACGTAGAGCCCAACGCACGTCCCGACGTAGCGCCCAACGCACGTCCCGACGTAGAGCTGAAAGTTAGCTAATTACAGACGTAGAGCCCAACGCACGTCCCGACGTAGAGCTGAAATTAGCTAACTACAGACGTAGAGCCCAACGCACGTCCCGACGTAGAGCTGAAAGTAAGCTAAATCCCGACGTAGAGCCCAACGCACGTCCCAACATAGAGCTGAAAGTAAGCTAAATCCCGACGTAGAGCCCAACGCACGTCCCGACGTAGAGCCCAACGCACGTTCCGACGTAGAGCTGAAAGTTAGCTAACTACAGACGTAGAGCCCAACGCACGTCCCGACGTAGAGCCCAACGCACGTCCCGACGTAGAGCCCAACGCACGTCCCGACGTAGAGCTAAAAGTAAGCTAAATCCCGACGTAGAGCCCAACACACGTCCCGACGTAGAGCTGAAAGTAGGCTAAATCCCGACGTAGAGGCCAACGCACGTCCCGACGTAGAGGCCAACGCACGTCCCGACGTAGAGCTGAAAGTAAGCTAAATACCGACGTAGAGGCCAACGCACGTCCCGACGTAGAGGCCAACGCTCGTCCCGACGTAGAGCTGAAAGTAAGCTAAATCCCGACGTAGAGCCCAATGCACGTCCCGACGTAGAGGCCAACGCACGTCCCGACGTAGAGCTGAAAGTAAGCTAAATCCCGACGTAGAGGCCAACGCACGTCCCGACGTAGAGGCCAACGCATGTCCCGACGTAGACCTGAAAGTAAGCTAAATCCCGACGTAGAGCCCAACGCAGGTCCTGACGTAGAGCCCAACGCACGTCCCGACGTAGAGCCCAACGCACGTCCTGACGTAGAGCCCAACGCACGTCCCAACGTAGAGCCCACCGCACGTCCCGACATAGAGAGCCCAACGCACGTCCCGACATAGAGCTGAAAGTAAGCTAAATCCCGACGTAGCGCCCAACGCACGTCCCGACGTAGCGCCCAACGCACGTCCCGACGTAGAGCTGAAAGTAAGCTAAATCCCGACGTAGAGGCCAACGCACGTCCCGACGTAGAGCTCAACGCACGTCCCGACGTAGAGCCCAACGCACGTCCCGACGTAGAGCTGAAAGTAAGCTAAATCCCGACGTAGAGCCCAACGCACGTCCCGACGTAGAGCCCAACGCCCGTCCCGACGTAGAGCTGAAAGTTAGCTAACTACAGACGTAGAGCCCAACGCACGTCCCGACGTAGAGCTGAAAGTTAGCTAACTACAGATGTAGAGCCCAACGCACGTCCCGACGTAGAGCCCAAAGCACGTCCCAACGTAGAGCCCAAAGAAAGTCCCAACGTAGAGCCCAACGCACGTCCCGACGTAGAGCTAAAAGTAAGCTAAATCCCGACGTAGAGCCCAACACACGTCCCGACGTAGAGCTGAAAGTAGGCTAAATCCCGACGTAGAGGCCAACGCACGTCCCGACGTAGAGGCCAACGCACGTCCCGACGTAGAGCTGAAAGTAAGCTAAATACCGACGTAGAGGCCAACGCACGTCCCGACGTAGAGGCCAACGCTCGTCCCGACGTAGAGCTGAAAGTAAGCTAAATCCCGACGTAGAGCCCAATGCACGTCCCGACGTAGAGGCCAACGCACGTCCCGACGTAGAGCTGAAAGTAAGCTAAATCCCGACGTAGAGGCCAACGCACGTCCCGACGTAGAGGCCAACGCATGTCCCGACGTAGACCTGAAAGTAAGCTAAATCCCGACGTAGAGCCCAACGCAGGTCCTGACGTAGAGCCCAACGCACGTCCCGACGTAGAGCCCAACGCACGTCCTGACGTAGAGCCCAACGCACGTCCCAACGTAGAGCCCACCGCACGTCCCGACATAGAGAGCCCAACGCACGTCCCGACATAGAGCTGAAAGTAAGCTAAATCCCGACGTAGCGCCCAACGCACGTCCCGACGTAGCGCCCAACGCACGTCCCGACGTAGAGCTGAAAGTAAGCTAAATCCCGACGTAGAGGCCAACGCACGTCCCGACGTAGAGCTCAACGCACGTCCCGACGTAGAGCCCAACGCACGTCCCGACGTAGAGCTGAAAGTAAGCTAAATCCCGACGTAGAGCCCAACGCACGTCCCGACGTAGAGCCCAACGCCCGTCCCGACGTAGAGCTGAAAGTTAGCTAACTACAGACGTAGAGCCCAACGCACGTCCCGACGTAGAGCTGAAAGTTAGCTAACTACAGATGTAGAGCCCAACGCACGTCCCGACGTAGAGCCCAAAGCACGTCCCAACGTAGAGCCCAAAGAAAGTCCCAACGTAGAGCCCAACGCACGTCCCGACGTAGAGCTGAAAGTTAGCTAACTACAGACGTAGAGCCCAACGCACGTCCCGACGTAGAGCCCAAAGCACGTCCCGACGTAGAGCCCAGCGCACGTCCCGACGTATATCCAAAAGCATGTCCCGACGTAGAGCCCAACGCACGTCCCGACGTAGACCTGAAAGTAAGCTAAATCCCGACGTAGAGCCCAACGCACGTCCCGACGTAGAGCCCAACACACGTCCCGACGTAGAGCTGAAAGCAAGCTAAATCCCGACGTAGAGCCCAACGCACGTCCCGACGTAGAGCCGAGCGCACGTCCCGACGTAGAGCCGAGCGCACGTCCCGACGTATATCCCAAAACATGTCCCGACGTAGAGCCCAACGCACGTCCCGACGTAGACCTGAAAGTAAGCTAAATCCCGACGTAGAGCCCAACGCACGTCCCGACGTAGAGCCCAACGCACGTCCCGACGGAGAGCCCAACGAACGTCCCGACGTAGAGCTGAAAGTTAGCTAACTACAGACGTAGAGACCAACGCACGTCCCGACGTAGAGCCCAACGCATGTCCCGACGTAGAGCCCAACGCACGTCCCGACGTAGAGCTGAAAGTAAGCTAAATCCCGACGTAGAGCCCAACGCACGTCCCGACGTAGAGGCCAACGCACGTCCCGACGTAGAGCTGAAAGAAACTAAATCCCGACGTAGAGGCCAACGCACGTCCCGACGTAGAGGCCAACGCACGTCCCGACGTAGAGCTGAAAGTAAACTAAATCCCGACGTAGAGCCCAACGCACGTCCCGACGTAGAGCCCAACGCAAGTCCCGACGTAGCGCCCAACGCACGTCCCGACATAGAGCTGAAAGTTAGCTAACTACAAACGTAGAGCCCAACGCACGTCCCGACGTAGAGCAGAAAGTTAGCTAACTACAGACGTAGAGCCCAACGCACGTCCCGACGTAGAGGCCAACGCACGTCCCGACGTAGAGCCCAACGCACGTCCCGACGTAGAGCTGAAAGTAAGCTAAATCCCGACGTAGAGCCCAACGCACGTCCCGACGTAGAGCCCAACGCACGTCCTGACGTAGAGCTGAAAGTAAGCTAAATCCCGACGTAGAGCCCAACACACGTCCCGACGTAGAGCTGAAAGTAAGATAAATCCCGACGTAGAGGCCAACGCACGTCCCGACGTAGAGGCCAACGCACGTCCCGACGTAGAGCTGAAAGTAAGCTAAATCCCGACGTAGAGGCCAACGCACGTCCCGACGTAGAGCTGAAAGTAAGCTAAATCCCGACGTAGAGCCCAACGCACGTCCCGACGTAGAGCCCAACGCACGTCCCGACGTAGAGCCCAACGCACGTCCCGACGTAGAGCCCAACGCACGTCCCGACGTAGAGCCCAACGCACGTCCTGACGTAGAGCTGAAAGTAAGCTAAATCCCGACGTAGCGCCCAACGCACGTCCCGAAGTAGCGCCAAACGCACGTCCCGATGTAGCGCCCAACGCACGTCCCGACGTAGAGCTGAAAGTAAGCTAAATCCCGACGTAGAGGCCAACGCACGTCCCGAAGTAGAGGCCAACGCACGTCCCGACTTAGAGGCCAACGCACGTCCCGACGTAGAGGACAACGCACGTCCCGACGTAGCGCCCAACGCACGTCCCGACGTAGAGCTGAAAGTAAGCTAAATCCCGACGTAGCGCCCAAGGCACGTCCCGAAGTAGCGCCCAACGCACGTCCCGACGTAGCGCCCAACGCACGTCCCGACGTAGAGCTGAAAGTAAGCTAAATCCCGACGTAGAGGCCAACGCACGTCCCGACGTAGAGGCCAACGCATTTCCCGACGTAGAGGCCAACGCACGTCCCGACGTAGAGCTGAAAGTAAGCTAAATCCCGACGTAGAGCCCAACGCACGTCTCGACGTAGAGCCCAACGCACGTCCCGACCTAGAGCCCAACGCACGTCCCGACGTAGAGCTGAAAGTTAGCTAACTACAGACGTAGAGCCCAACGCACGTCCCGACGTAGAGCTGAAAGTTAGCTAACTACAGATGTAGAGCCCAACGCACGTCCCGACGTAGAGCCCAACGCACGTCCCAACGTAGAGCCCAACGAAAGTCCCAACATAGAGCCCAACGCACGTATCGACATAGAGCTGAAAGTTAGCTAACTACAGACGTAAAGCCCAACGCACGTCCCGACGTAGAGCCCAACGCACGTCCCGACGTAGAGCCGAGCGCACGTCCCGACGTAGAGCCGAGCGCACGTCCCGACGTATATCCCAAAACATGTCCCGACGTAGAGCCCAACGCACGTCCCGACGTAGACCTGAAAGTAAGCTAAATCCCGACGTAGAGCCCAACGCACGTCCCGACGTAGAGCCCAACGCACGTCCCGACGTAGAGCCCAACGCACGTCCCGACGTAGAGCTGAAAGTTAGCTAACTACAGACGTAGAGACCAACGCACGTCCCGACGTAGAGCCCAACGCACGTCCCGACGTAGAGCTGAAAGTAAGCTAAATCCCGACGTAGAGCCCAACGCACGTCCCGACGTAGAGGCCAACGCACGTCCCGACGTAGAGCTGAAAGAAACTAAATCCCGACGTAGAGGCCAACGCACGTCCCGACGTAGAGGCCAACGCACGTCCCGACGTAGAGCTGAAAGTAAACTAAATCCCGACGTAGAGCCCAACGCACGTCCCGACGTAGAGCCCAACGCAAGTCCCGACGTAGCGCCCAACGCACGTCCCGACATAGAGCTGAACGTTAGCTAACTACAAACGTAGAGCCCAACGCACGTCCCGACGTAGAGCAGAAAGTTAGCTAACTACAGACGTAGAGCCCAACGCACGTCCCGACGTAGAGCCCAACGCACGTCCCGACGTAGAGCCCAACGCACGTCCCGACGTAGAGCTGAAAGTAAGCTAAATCCCGACGTAGAGCCCAACGCACGTCCCGACGTAGAGCCCAACGCACGTCCCGACGTAGAGCCCAACGCACGTCCTGACGTAGAGCTGAAAGTAAGCTAAATCCCGACGTAGAGCCCAACACACGTCCCGACGTAGAGCTGAAAGTAAGATAAATCCCGACGTAGAGGCCAACGCACGTCCCGACGTAGAGGCCAACGCACGTCCCGACGTAGAGCTGAAAGTAAGCTAAATCCCGACGTAGAGGCCAACGCACGTCCCGACGTAGAGCTGAAAGTAAGCTAAATCCCGACGTAGAGCCCAACGCACGTCCCGACGTAGAGCCCAACGCACGTCCCGACGTAGAGCCCAACGCACGTCCCGATGTAGAGCTGAAAGTAAGCTAAATCCCGACGTAGCGCCCAACGCACGTCCCGAAGTAGCGCCCAACGCACGTCCCGATGTAGCGCCCAACGCACGTCCCGACGTAGAGCTGAAAGTAAGCTAAATCCCGACGTAGAGGCCAACGCACGTCCCGAAGTAGAGGCCAACGCACGTCCCGACTTAGAGGCCAACGCACGTCCCGACGTAGAGGACAACGCACGTCCCGACGTAGCGCCCAACGCACGTCCCGACGTAGAGCTGAAAGTAAGCTAAATCCCGACGTAGAGCCCAACGCACATCGCGACGTAGAGCCCAACGCACGTCCCGACGTAGCGCCCAACGCACGTCCCGACATAGAGCTGAAAGTTAGCTAACTACAGACGTAGAGCCCAACGCACGTCCCGACGTAGAGCTGAAATTAGCTAACTACAGACGTAGAGCCCAACGCACGTCCCGACGTAGAGCTGAAAGTTAGCTAACTACAGATGTAGAGCCCAACGCACGTCCCGACGTAGAGCCCAACGCACGTCCCGACGTAGAGCCCAACGCACGTCCCGACGTAGAGCTGAAAGTTAGCTAACTACAGACGTAGAGACCAACGCACGTCCCGACGTAGAGCCCAACGCATGTCCCGACGTAGAGCCCAACGCACGTCCCGACGTAGAGCTGAAAGTAAGTTAAATCCCGACGTAGCGCCCAACGCACGTCCCGACGTAGAGCCCAACGCACGTCCCGACGTAGAGCTGAAAGTAAGCTAAATCCCGACGTAGAGGCCAACGCACGTCCCGACGTAGAGGCCAACGCACGTCCCGACGTAGAGCTGAAAGTAAGCTAAATCCCGAAGTAGAGCCCAACGCACGTCCCGACGTAGAGCCCAACGCACGTCCCGACGTAGAGCCCAACGCACGTCCCGACGTAGAGCTGAAAGCAAGCTAAATCCCGACGTAGAGGCCAACGCACGTCCCGACGTAGAGCCCAACGCACGTCCCGACGTAGAGCCCAACGCACGTCCCGACGTAGAGCCCAACACACGTCCCTACGTAGAGCTGAAAGTAAGGTAAATCCCGACGTAGAGCCCAACACACGTCCCGACGTACAGCTGAAAGTAAGCTAAATCCCGACGTAGAGGCCAACGCACGTCCCGACGTAGAGCCCAACGCACGTCCCGACGTAGAGTTGAAAGTAAGCTAAATCCCGACGTAGAGCCCAACACACGTCCCGACGTAGAGCTGAAAGTAAGCTAAATCCCGACTTAGAGGCCAACGCACGTCCCGACGTAGAGGCCAACGCACGTCCCGACGTAGAGCTGAAAGTAAGCTAAATCCCGACGTAGAGCCCAACGCACATCCCGACGTAGAGCCCAACGCACGTCCCGACGTAGAGCCCAACGCACGTCCCGACGTAGACCTGAAAGTAAGCTAAATCCCGACGTAGAGCCCAACGCAGGTCCCGACGTAGAGCCCAACGCACGTCCCGACGTAGAGCCCAACGCACGTCCCAACGTAGAGCCCACCGCACGTCCCGACATAGAGCTGAAAGTAAGCTAAATCCCGACGTAGCGCCCAAGGCACGTCCCGAAGTAGCGCCCAACGCACGTCCCGACGTAGCGCCCAACGCACGTCCCGACGTAGAGCTGAAAGTAAGCTAAATCCCGACGTAGAGGCCAACGCACGTCCCGACGTAGAGGCCAACGCACGTCCCGACGTAGAGCCCAACGCACGTCCCGATGTAGAGCCCAACGCACGTCCCGACGTAGAGCTGAAAGTAAGCTAAATCCCGACGTAGAGCCCAACGCACGTCTCGACGTAGAGCCCAACGCACGTCCCGACGTAGAGCCCAACGCACGTCCCGACGTAGAGCTGAAAGTTAGCTAACTACAGACGTAGAGCCCAACGCACGTCCCGACGTAGAGCTGAAAGTTAGCTAACTACAGATGTAGAGCCCAACGCACGTCCCGACGTAGAGCCCAACGCACGTCCCAACGTAGAGCCCAACGAAAGTCCCAACATAGAGCCCAACGCACGTATCGACATAGAGCTGAAAGTTAGCTAACTACGGACGTAAAGCCCAACGCACGTCCCGACGTAGAGCCCAACGCACGTCCCGACGTAGAGCCGAGCGCACGTCCCGACGTAGAGCCGAGCGCACGTCCCGACGTATATCCCAAAACATATCCCGACGTAGAGCCCAACGCACGTCCCGACGTAGACCTGAAAGTAAGCTAAATCCCGACGTAGAGGCCAACGCACGTCCCGACGTAGAGCTGAAAGTAAACTAAATCCCGACGTAGAGCCCAACGCACGTCCCGACGTAGAGCCCAACGCACGTCCCGACGTAGCGCCCAACGCACGTCCCGACGTAGAGCTGAAAGTTAGCTAACTACAGACGTAGAGACCAACGCACGTCCCGACGTAGAGCCCAACGCATGTCCCGACGTAGAGCCCAACGCACGTCCCGACGTAGAGCTGAAAGTAAGCTAAATCCCGACGTAGAGCCCAACGCACGTCCCGACGTAGAGGCCAACGCACGTCCCGACGTAGAGCTGAAAGAAACTAAATCCCGACGTAGAGGCCAACGCACGTCCCGACGTAGAGGCCAACGCACGTCCCGACGTAGAGCTGAAAGTAAACTAAATCCCGACGTAGAGCCCAACGCACGTCCCGACGTAGAGCCCAACGCAAGTCCCGACGTAGCGCCCAACGCACGTCCCGACATAGAGCTGAAAGTTAGCTAACTACAAACGTAGAGCCCAACGCACGTCCCGACGTAGAGCAGAAAGTTAGCTAACTACAGACGTAGAGCCCAACACACGTCCCGACGTAGAGCCCAACGCACGTCCCGACGTAGAGCTGAAAGTAAGCTAAATCCCGACGTAGAGCCCAACGCACGTCCCGACGTAGAGCCCAACGCACGTCCCGACGTAGAGCCCAACGCACGTCCCGACGTAGAGCTGAAAGTTAGCTAACTACAGACGTAGAGCCCAACGCACGTCCCGACGTAGAGCCCAACGCACGTCCCGACGTAGAGCCCAACGCACGTCCTGACGTAGAGCTGAAAGTAAGCTAAATCCCGACGTAGAGCCCAACACACGTCCCGACGTAGAGCTGAAAGTAAGATAAATCCCGACGTAGAGGCCAACGCACGTCCCGACGTAGAGGCCAACGCACGTCCCGACGTAGAGCTGAAAGTAAGCTAAATCCCGACGTAGAGGCCAACGCACGTCCCGACGTAGAGCTGAAAGTAAGCTAAATCCCGACGTAGAGCCCAACGCACGTCCCGACGTAGAGCCCAACGCACGTCCCGACGTAGAGCCCAACGCACGTCCCGACGTAGAGCCCAACGCACGTCCCGACGTAGAGCCCAACGCACGTCCCGATGTAGCGCCCAACGCACGTCCCGACGTAGAGCTGAAAGTAAGCTAAATCCCGACGTAGAGGCCAACGCACGTCCCGAAGTAGAGGCCAACGCACGTCCCGACTTAGAGGCCAACGCACGTCCCGACGTAGAGGACAACGCACGTCCCGACGTAGCGCCCAACGCACGTCCCGACGTAGAGCTGAAAGTTAGCTAACTACAGACGTAGAGCCCAACGCACGTCCCGACGTAGAGCTGAAATTAGCTAACTACAGACGTAGAGCCCAACGCACGTCCCGACGTAGAGCTGAAAGTTAGCTAACTACAGATGTAGAGCCCAACGCACGTCCCGACGTAGAGCCCAACGCACGTCCCGACGTAGAGCCCAACGCACGTCCCGACGTAGAGCTGAAAGTAAGCTAAATCCCGACGTAGAGGCCAACGCACGTCCAAACATAAAGCTGAAAGTAAGCTAAATCCCGACGTAGCGCCCAACGCACGTCCCGAAGTAGCGCCCAACGCACGTCCCGACGTAGCGCCCAACGCACGTCCCGGCTTAGAGCTGAAAGTAAGCTAAATCCCGACGTAGAGGCCAACGCACGTCCCGACGTAGAGGCCAACGCACGTCCCGACGTAGAGGACAACGCACGTCCCGACGTAGAGGCCAACGCACGTCCCGACGTAGAGCTGAAAGTAAGCTAAATCCCGACGTAGAGCCCAACGCACGTCCCGACGTAGAGCCCAACGCACGTCCCGACGTAGCGCCCAACGCACGTCCCGACGTAGAGCTGAAAGTTAGCTAATTACAGACGTAGAGCCCAACGCACGTCCCGACGTAGAGCTGAAATTAGCTAACTACAGACGTAGAGCCCAACGCACGTCCCGACGTAGAGCTGAAAGTAAGCTAAATCCCGACGTAGAGCCCAACGCACGTCCCAACATAGAGCTGAAAGTAAGCTAAATCCCGACGTAGACCCCAACGCACGTCCCGACGTAGAGCCCAACGCACGTCCCGACGTAGAGCTGAAAGTTAGCTAACTACAGACGTAGAGCCCAACGCACGTCCCGACGTAGAGCCCAACGCACGTCCCGACGTAGAGCCCAACGCACGTCCCGACGTAGAGCTGAAAGTAAGCTAAATCCCCACGTAGAGCCCAACGCACGTCCCGACGTAGAGCTGTAAGTAAGCTAAATCCCGACGTAGAGGCCAACGCACGTCCCGACGTACAGGCCAAGGCACGTCCCGACGTAGAGCTGAAAGTAAGCTAAATCCCGACGTTAAGGCCAACGCACGTCCCGACGTAGAGGCCAGCGCACGTGCCGACGTAGAGGCCAGCGCACGTCCCGACGTAGAGGCCAGCGCACGTCCCGACGTAGAGCCCAACGCACGTCCCGACGTAGAGCTTAAAGTAAGCTAAATCCCGACGTAGAGCCCAACGCACGTCCCGACGTAGAGCTGAAAGTTAGCTAACTACAGACGTAGAGCCCAACGCACGTCCCGACGTAGAGCCCAACGCACGTCCCGACGTAGAGCCCAACGCACGTCCCGACGTAGAGCCCAACGCACGTCCCGACGTAGAGCCCAACGCACGTCCCGACGTAGAGCTAAAAGTAAGCTAAATCCCGACGTAGAGCCCAACACACGTCCCGACGTAGAGCTGAAAGTAAGCTAAATCCCGACGTAGAGGCCAACGCACGTCCCGACGTAGAGGCCAACGCACGTCCCGACGTAGAGCTGAAAGTAAGCTAAATACCGACGTAGAGGCCAACGCACGTCCCGACGTAGAGGCCAACGCACGTCCCGACGTAGAGCTGAAAGTAAGCTAAATCCCGACGTAGAGCCCAACACACGTCCCGACGTAGAGCTGAAAGTAAGCTAAATCCCGACGTAGAGCCCAATGCACGTCCCGACGTAGAGGCCAACGCACGTCCCGACGTAGAGCTGA
Organism: Leptosomus discolor; assembly: GCF_034619465.1. Classification (NCBI taxonomy): domain Eukaryota; kingdom Metazoa; phylum Chordata; class Aves; order Leptosomiformes; family Leptosomidae; genus Leptosomus; species Leptosomus discolor. The sequence goes on from NC_141412.1 coordinate 9,097,423, forward strand.
AAGTAAGCTAAATCCCGACGTAGAGGCCAACGCACGTCCCGACGTAGAGGCCAACGCATGTCCCGACGTAGACCTGAAAGTAAGCTAAATCCCGACGTAGAGCCCAACGCAGGTCCCGACGTAGAGCCCAACGCACGTCCCGACGTAGAGCCCAACGCACGTCCCGACGTAGAGCCCAACGCACGTCCCGACATAGAGCTGAAAGTAAGCTAAATCCCGACGTAGCGCCCAACGCACGTCCCGACGTAGCGCCCAACGCACGTCCCGACGTAGAGCTGAAAGTAAGCTAAATCCCGACGTAGAGGCCAACGCACGTCCCGACGTAGAGCTCAACGCACGTCCCGACGTAGAGCTCAACGCACGTCCCGACGTAGAGCCCAACGCACGTCCCGACGTAGAGCTGAAAGTAAGCTAAATCCCGACGTAGAGCCCAACGCACGTCCCGACGTAGAGCCCAATGCCCGTCCCGACGTAGAGCTGAAAGTTAGCTAACTACAGACGTAGAGCCCAACGCACGTCCCGACGTAGAGCTGAAAGTTAGCTAACTACAGATGTAGAGCCCAACGCACGTCCCGACGTAGAGCCCAACGCACGTCCCAACGTAGAGCCCAACGAAAGTCCCAACGTAGAGCCCAACGCACGTCCCGACGTAGAGCTGAAAGTTAGCTAACTACAGACGTAGAGCCCAACGCACGTCCCGACGTAGAGCCCAAAGCACGTCCCGACGTAGAGCCCAGCGCACGACCCGACGTATATCCAAAAGCATGTCCCGACGTGGAGCCCAACGCACATCCCGACGTAGACCTGAAAGTAAGCTAAATCCCGACGTAGAGCCCAACGCACGTCCCGACGTAGAGCCCAACACACGTCCCGACGTAGAGCTGAAAGCAAGCTAAATCCCGACGTAGAGCCCAACGCACGTCCCGACGTAGAGCCCAACGCACGTCCCGACGTAGAGCCCAACGCACGTCCCGACGTAGAGCCCAACGCACGTCCCGACGTAGAGCTGAAAGTTAGCTAACTACAGACGTAGAGACCAACGCACGTCCCGACGTAGAGCCCAACGCATGTCCCGACGTAGAGCCCAACGCACGTCCCGACGTAGAGCTGAAAGTAAGTTAAATCCCGACGTAGCGCCCAACGCACGTCCCGACGTAGAGCCCAACGCACGTCCCGACGTAGAGCTGAAAGTAAGCTAAATCCCGACGTAGAGCCCAACGCACGTCCCGACGTAGAGGCCAACGCACGTCCCGACGTAGAGCTGAAAGTAAGCTAAATCCCGACGTAGAGCCCAACGCACGTCCCGACGTAGAGCCCAACGCACGTCCCGACGTAGAGCCCAACGCACGTCCCGACGTAGAGCCCAACGCACGTCCCGACGTAGAGCTGAAAGCAAGCTAAATCACGACGTAGAGCCCAACGCACGTCCCGACGTAGAGCCCAACGCACGTCCCGACGTAGAGCCCAACGCACGTCCCGACGTAGAGCTGAAAGTTAGCTAACTACAGACCTAGAGACCAACGCACATCCCGACGTAGATCCCAACGCATGTCCCGACGTAGAGCCCAACGCACGTCCCGACGTAGAGCTGAAAGTAAGTTAAATCCCGACGTAGCGCCCAACGCACGTCCCGACGTAGAGCCAAACGCACGTCCCGACGTAGAGCTGAAAGTAAGCTAAATCCTGACGTAGAGGCCAACGCACGTCCCGACGTAGAGGCCAACGCACGTCCCGACGTAGAGCTGAAAGTAAGCTAAATCCCGACGTAGAGCCCAACGCACGTCCCGACGTAGAGCCCAACGCACGTCCCGACGTAGAGCCCAACGCACGTCCCGACATAGAGCCGAACGCACGTCCCGACGTAGAGCTGAAAGTAAGCTAAATCCCGACGTAGCGCCCAACGCACGTCCCGAAGTAGCGCCCAACACACGTCCCGACGTAGCGCCCAACGCACGTCCCGACGTAGCGCCCAACGCACGTCCCGACGTAGAGCTGAAAGTAAGCTAAATCCCGACGTAGAGGCCAGCGCACGTCCCGACGTAGAGGCCAGCGGACGTCCCGACGTAGAGGCCAGCGCACGTCCCGACGTAGAGGCCAGCGCACGTCCCGACGTAGAGGCCAGCGCACGTCCCGACGTAGAGCCCAACGCACGTCCCGACGTAGAGCTGAAAGTAAGCTAAATCCCGACGTAGAGGCCAACGCACGTCCCGACGTAGAGGCCAACGCACGTCCCGACGTAGAGCTGAAAGTAAGCTAAATCCCGACGTAGAGGCCAACGCACGTCCCGACGTAGAGGCCAACGCACGTCCCGACGTAGAGCTGAAAGTAAGCTAAATCCCGACGTAGAGGCCAACGCACGTCCCGACGTAGAGGCCAACGCACGTCCCGACGTAGAGCTGAAAGTAAGCTAAATCCCGACGTAGAGGCCAACGCACGTCCCGACGTAGAGTCCAACGCACGTCCCGACGTAGAGCCCAACGCACGTCCCGACGTAGAGCTGAAAGTAAGCTAAATCCCGACGTAGCGCCCAACGCACGTCCCGAACTAGCGCCCAACGCACGTCCCGACGTAGCGCCCAACGCACGTCCCGACGTAGAGCTGAAAGTAAGCTAAATCCCGACGTAGAGGCCAACGCACGTCCCGACGTAGAGGCCAACGCACGTCCCGACGTAGAGGCCAACGCACGTCCCGACGTAGAGGCCAAAGCACGTCCCGATGTAGAGGCCAACGCACGTCCCGACGTACAGCTGAAAGTAAGCTAAATCCCGACGTAGAGCCCAACGCACGTCCCGACGTAGAGCCCAACGCACGTCCCGACGTAGCGCCCAACGCACGTCCCGACGTAGAGCTGAAAGTTAGCTAACTACAGACGTAGAGCCCAACGCACGTCCCGACGTAGAGCTGAAAGTTAGCTAACTACAGATGTAGAGCCCAACGCACGTCCCGACGTAGAGCCCAACGCACGTCCCGACGTAGAGCATAACGCACGTCCCGACGTAGAGCTGAAAGTAAGCTAAATCCCGACGTAGAGGCGAACGCACGTCCCAACGTAGAGCTGAAAGTAAGCTAAATCGCGACGTAGAGGCGAACGCACGTCCCGACGTAGAGCCCAACGCACGTCCCGATGTAGAGCTGAAAGTTAGCTAAATCCCGACGAAGAGCCCAACGCACGTCCCGACATAGAGCCCAACGCACGTCCCGACGTAGAGCCCAACGCACGTCCCAACGTAGAGCTGAAAGTTAGCTAACTACAGACGTAGAGCCCAACGCACGTCCCGACGTAGAGCCCAACGCACGTCCCGACGTAGAGCTGAAAGTAAGCTAAATCCCGACGTAGACCCCAACGCACGTCCCGACGTACAGGCCAAGGCACGTCCCGACGTAGAGCTGAAAGTAAGCTAAATCCCGACGTAGAGGCCAACGCACGTCCCGACGTAGAAGCCAGCGCACGTCCCGACGTAGAGGCCAGCGCACGTCCCGACGTAGAGGCCAGCGCACGTCCCGACGTAGAGCCCAACGCACGTCCCGACGTAGAGCGTAAAGTAAGCTAAATCCCTACGTAGAGCCCAACGCACGTCCCGACGTAGAGCCCAACGCACGTCCCGACGTAGAGCTGAAAGTAAGCTAAATCCCGACGTAGCGCCCAACGCACGTCCCGACGTAGCGCCCAACGCACGTCCCGATGTAGAGCTGAAAGTTAACTAACTACAGACGTAGAGCCCAACGCACATCCCGACGTAGAGCTGAAAGTTAGCTAACTACAGACGTAGAGCCCAACGCACGTCCCGACGTAGAGCCCAACGCGTGTCCCGACGTAGAGTCCAACGCACGTCCTGACGTAGAGCCAAACGCACGTCCCGACGTAGAGCTGAAAGTAAGCTAAATCCCAACGTAGAGGCCAACGCACGTCCCGACGTAGAGGCCAACGCACGTCCCGACGTAGAGCTGAAAGTAAGCTAAATCCCGACGTAGAGGCCAACGCACGTCCCGACGTAGAGGCCAACGCACGTCCCGACGTAGAGCTGAAAGTAAGCTAAATCCCGACGTAGAGCCCAACGCATGTCCCGACGTAGAGCCCAACGCACGTCCCGACGTAGAGCCCAACGCACGTCCCGACGTAGAGCCCAACGCACGTCCCGATGTAGAGCTGAAAGTAAGCTAAATCCCGACGTAGCGCCCAACGCACTTCCCGAAGCAGCGCCCAACACACGTCCCGACGTAGCGCCCAACGCACGTCCCGACGTAGCGCCCAACGCACGTCCCGACGTAGAGCTGAAAGTAAGCTAAATCCCGACGTAGAGGCCAACGCACGTCCCGACGTAGAGGCCAACGCACGTCCCGACGTAGAGCCCAACGCACGTCCCGACGTAGAGCCCAACGCACGTCCCGACGTAGCGCCAAACGCACGTCGCGACGTAGAGCTGAAACTTAGCTAACTACAGACGTAGAGCCCAACGCACGTCCCGACGTAGAGCTGAAAGTTAGCTAACTACAGATGTAGAGCCCAACGCACGTCCCGACGTAGAGCCCAACGCAAGTCCCGACGTAGAGCCCAACGAAAGTCCCAACGTAGAGCCCAACGCACGTCCCGACGTAGAGCTGAAAGTTAGCTAACTACAGACGTAGAGCCCAACGAAAGTCCCAACGTAGAGCCCAACGCACGTCCCGACGTAGACCTGAAAGTAAGCTAAATCCCGACGTAGAGCCCAACGCACGTCCCGACGTAGAGCCCAACGTACGTCCCGACGTAGAGCCCAACGCACGTCCCGACGTAGAGCTGAAAGTAAGCTAAATCCGAACGTAGAGCCCAACGCACTTCCCGACGTAGAGCCCAACGCACGTCCCGACGTAGAGCTGAAAGTTAGCTAACTACAGACGTAGAGCCCAACGCACGTCCCGACGTACAGGCCAAGGCACGTCCCGACGTAGAGCTGAAAGTAAGCTAAATCCCGCCGTAGAGGCCATCGCACGTCCCGACGTAGAAGCCAGCGCACGTCCCGACGTAGAGGCCAGCGCACGTCCCGACGTAGAGGCCAGCGCACGTCCCGACGTAGAGGCCAGCGCACGTCCCGACGTAGAGCCCAACGCACGTCCCGACGTAGAGCTTAAAGTAAGCTAAATCCCTACGTAGAGCCCAACGCACGTCCCGACGTAGAGCCCAACGCACGTCCCGACGTAGAGCTGAAAGTAAGCTAAATCCCGACGTAGCGCCCAACGCACGTCCCGACGTAGCGCCCAACGCACGTCCCGATGTAGAGCTCAAAGTTAACTAACTACAGACGTAGAGCCCAACGCACATCCCGACGTAGAGCTGAAAGTTAGCTAACTACAGACGTAGAGCCCAACGCGCGTCCCGACGTAGAGCCCAACGCGTGTCCCGACGTAGAGTCCAACGCACGTCCCGACGTAGAGCCCAACGCACGTCCCGACGTAGAGCTGAAAGTAAGCTAAATCCCAACGTAGAGGCCAACGCACGTCCCGACGTAGAGGCCAACGCACGTCCCGACGTAGAGCTGAAAGTAAGCTAAATCCCGACGTAGAGGCCAACGCACGTCCCGACGTAGAGGCCAACGCACGTCCCGACGTAGAGGCCAACGCACGTCCCGACGTAGAGCTGAAAGTAAGCTAAATCCCGACGTAGAGCCCAACGCATGTCCCGACGTAGAGCCCAACGCATGTCCCGACGTAGAGCCCAACGCACGTCCCGACGTAGAGGCCAACGCACGTCCCGAAGTAGAGGCCAACGCACGTCCCGACGTAGAGCTGAAAGTAAGCTAAATCCCGACGTAGCGCCCAACGCACTTCCCGAAGCAGCGCCCAACACACGTCCCGACGTAGCGCCCAACGCACGTCCCGACGTAGCGCCCAACGCACGTCCCGACGTAGGGCTGAAAGTAAGCTAAATCCCGACGTAGAGGCCAACGCACGTCCCGACGTAGAGGCCAACGCACGTCCCGACGTAGAGCCCAACGCACGTCCCGACGTAGAGCCCAACGCACGTCCCGACGTAGCGCCAAACGCACGTCCCGACGTAGAGCTGAAACTTAGCTAACTACAGACGTAGAGCCCAACGCACGTCCCGACGTAGAGCTGAAAGTTAGCTAACTACAGATGTAGAGCCCAACGCACGTCCCGACGTAGAGCCCAACGCGAGTCCCGACGTAGAGCCCAACGAAAGTCCCAACGTAGAGCCCAACGCACGTCCCGACGTAGAGCTGAAAGTTAGCTAACTACAGACGTAGAGCCCAACGCACGTCCCGACGTAGAGCCCAACGCACGTCCCGACGTATATCCCAAAGCATGTCCCGACGTAGAGCCCAACGCACGTCCCGACGTAGACCTGAAAGTAAGCTAAATCCCGACGTAGAGCCCAACGCACGTCCCGACGTAGAGCCCAACGTACGTCCCGACGTAGAGCCCAACGCACGTCCCGACGTAGAGCTGAAAGTAAGCTAAATCCCGACGTAGAGCCCAACGCACGTCCCGACGTAGAGCCCAACGCACGTCCCGACGTAGAGCCCAACGCACGTCCCGACGTAGAGCCGAAAGTAAGCTAAATCCCGACGTAGAGCCCAACGCACGTCCCGACGTAGAGCCCAACGCACGTCCCGACGTAGAGCCCAACGCACGTCCCGACGTAGAGCCCAACGCACGTCCCGACGTAGAGCTGAAAGTTAGCTAACTACAGACGTAGAGACCAACGCACGTCCCGACGTAGAGCCCAACGCATGTCCCGACGTAGAGCCCAACGCACGTCCCGACGTAGAGCTGAAAGTAAGTTAAATCCCGACGTAGCGCCCAACGCACGTCCCGACGTAGAGCCCAACGCACGTCCCGACGTAGAGCTGAAAGTAAGCTAAATCCCGACGTAGAGGCCAACGCACGTACCGACGTAGAGCTGAAAGTAAGCTAAATCCCGACGTAGAGCCCAACGCACGTCCCGACGTAGAGCCCAACGCACGTCCCGACGTAGAGCCCAACGCACGTCCCGACGTAGAGCCCAACGCACGTCCCGACGTAGAGCTGAAAGCAAGCTAAATCCCGACGTAGAGCCCAACGCACGTCCCGACGTAGAGCCCAACGCACGTCCCGACGTAGAGCCCAACGCACGTCCCGACGTAGAGCTGAAAGTTAGCTAACTACAGACCTAGAGACCAACGCACATCCCGACGTAGATCCCAACGCATGTCCCGACGTAGAGCCCAACGCACGTCCCGACGTAGAGCCCAACGCACGTCCCGACGTAGAGCTGAAAGTAAGTTAAATCCCGACGTAGCGCCCAACGCACGTCCCGACGTAGAGCCAAACGCACGTCCCGACGTAGAGCTGAAAGTACGCTAAATCCTGACGTAGAGGCCAATGCACGTCCCGACGTAGAGGCCAACGCACGTCCCGACTTAGAGCTGAAAGTAAGCTAAATCCCGACGTAGAGCCCAACGCACGTCCCGACGTAGAGCCCAACGCACGTCCCGACGTAGAGCCCAACGCACGTCCCGACATAGAGCCCAACGCACGTCCCGACGTAGAGCTGAAAGTAAGCTAAATCCCGACGTAGCGCCCAACGCACGTCCCGAAGTAGCGCCCAACACACGTCCCGACGTAGCGCCCAACGCACGTCCCGACGTAGCGCCCAACGCACGTCCCGACGTAGCGCCCAACGCACGTCCCGACGTAGAGCTGAAAGTAAGCTAAATCCCGACGTAGAGGCCAACGCACGTCCCGACGTAGAGCCCAACGCACGTCCCGACGTAGAGCCCAACGCACGTCCCGACGTAGAGCTGAAAGTAAGCTAAATCCCGACGTAGAGCCCAACGCACGTCCCGAAGTAGAGCCCAAAGCATGTCCCGACGTTAAGGCCAGCGCACGTCCCGACGTAGAGGCCAGCGGACGTCCCGACGTAGAGGCCAGCGCACGTCCCGACGTAGAGGCCAGCGCACGTCCCGACGTAGAGCTTAAAGTAAGCTAAATCCCGACGTAGAGCCCAACACACTTCCCGACGTAGAGCCCAACGCACGTCCCTACGTAGAGCCCAACGCACGTCCCGACGTAGAGCTGAAAGTAAGCTAAATCCCGACGTAGAGGCCAACGCACGTCCCGACGTAGAGGCCAACGCACGTCCCGACGTAGAGCTGAAAGTAAGCTAAATCCCGACGTAGAGGCCAACGCACGTCCCGACGTAGAGGCCAAGGCACGTCCCGACGTAGAGCTGAAAGTAAGCTAAATCCCGACGTAGAGGCCAACGCACGTCCCGACGTAGAGTCCAACGCACGTCCCGACGTAGAGCCCAACGCACGTCCCGACGTAGAGCTGAAAGTAAGCTAAATCCCGACGTAGCGCCCAACGCACGTCCCGACGTAGAGCCCAACGCACGTCCCGACGTAGAGCTGAAAGTAAGCTAAATCCCGACGTAGCGCCCAACGCACGTCCCGAACTAGCGCCCAACGCACGTCCCGACGTAGCGCCCAACGCACGTCCCGACGTAGAGCTGAAAGTAAGCTAAATCCCGACGTAGAGGCCAACGCACGTCCCGACGTAGAGGCCAACGCACGTCCCGACGTAGAGGCCAAAGCACGTCCCGAAGTAGAGGCCAACGCACGTCCCGACGTAGAGCTGAAAGTAAGCTAAATCCCGACGTAGAGCCCAACGCACGTCCCGACGTAGAGCCCAACGCACGTCCCGACGTAGAGCCCAACGCACGTCCCGACGTAGCGCCCAACGCACGTCCCGACGTAGAGCTGAAAGTTAGCTAACTACAGACGTAGAGCCCAACGCACGTCCCAACGTAGAGCTGAAATTAGCTAACTACAGACATAGAGCCCAACGCACGTCCCGACGTAGAGCTGAAAGTTAGCTAACTACAGATGTAGAGCCCAACGCACGTCCCGACGTAGAGCCCAACGCACGTCCCGACGTAGAGCATAACGCACGTCCCGACGTAGAGCTGAAAGTAAGCTAAATCCCGACGTAGAGGCGAACGCACGTCCCAACATAGAGCTGAAAGTAAGCTAAATCGCGACGTAGAGGCGAACGCACGTCCCGACGTAGAGCCCAACGCACGTCCCGATGTAGAGCTGAAAGTTAGCTAAATCCCGACGAAGAGCCCAACGCACGTCCCGACATAGAGCCCAACGCACGTCCCGACGTAGAGCCCAACGCACGTCCCGACGTAGAGCTGAAAGTTAGCTAACTACAGACGTAGAGCCCAACGCACGTCCCGACGTAGAGCCCAACGCACGTCCCGACGTAGAGCCCAACGCACGTCCCGACGTAGAGCTGAAAGTAAGCTAAATCCCGACGTAGAGCCCAACGCACGTCCCGACGTACAGGCCAAGGCACGTCCCGACGTAGAGCTGAAAATAAGCTAAATCCCGACGTAGAGGCCAACGCACGTCCCGACGTAGAGCTGAAAGTAAGCTAAATCCCGACGTAGAGGCCAACGCACGTCCCGACGTAGAGGCCAACGCACGTCCCGACGTAGAGCTGAAAGTAAGCTAAATCCCGACGTAGAGCCCAACGCATGTCCCGACGTAGAGCCCAACGCATCTCCCGACGTAGAGCCCAACGCACGTCCCGACGTAGAGCCCAACGCACGTCTCGACGTAGAGCCCAACGCACGTCCCGATGTAGAGCTGAAAGTAAGCTAAATCCCGACGTAGCGCCCAACGCACTTCCCGAAGCAGCGCCCAACACACGTCCCGACGTAGCGCCCAATGCACGTCCCGACGTAGCGCCCAACGCACGTCCCGACGTAGAGCTGAAAGTAAGCTAAATCCCGACGTTAAGGCCAACGCACGTCCCGACGTAGAGGCCAACGCACGTCCCGACGTAGAGCCCAACGCACGTCCCGACGTAGAGCCCAACGCACGTCCCGACGTAGCGCCAAACGCACGTCCCGACGTAGAGCTGAAACTTAGCTAACTACAGACGTAGAGCCCAACGCACGTCCCGACGTAGAGCTGAAAGTTAGCTAACTACAGATGTAGAGCCCAACGCACGTCCCGACGTAGAGCCCAACGCAAGTCCCGACGTAGAGCCCAACGAAAGTCCTAACGTAGAGCCCAACGCACGTCCCGACGTAGAGCTGAAAGTTAGCTAACTACAGACGTAGAGCCCAACGCACGTCCCGACGTAGAGCCCAACGCACGTCCCGACGTAGAGCCCAACGCACGTCCCGACTTAGAGCCCAGCGCACGTCCCGACGTATATCCCAAAGCATGTCCCGACGTAGAGCCCAACGCACGTCCCGACGTAGACCTGAAAGTAAGCTAAATCCCGACGTAGAGCCCAACGCACGTCCCGACGTAGAGCCCAACGTACGTCCCGACGTAGAGCCCAACGCACGTCCCGACGTAGAGCTGAAAGTAAGCTAAATCCCGACGTAGAGCCCAACGCACTTCCCGACGTAGAGCCCAACGCACGTCCCGACGTAGAGCTGAAAGTAAGCTAAATCCCGACGTAGAGCCCAACGCACGTCCCGACGTACAGGCCAAGGCACGTCCCGACGTAGAGCTGAAAGTAAGCTAAATCCCGACGTAGAGGCCATCGCACGACCCGACGTAGAAGCCAGCGCACGTCCCGACGTAGAGGCCAGCGCACGTCCCGACGTAGAGGCCAGCGCACGTCCCGACGTAGAGCCCAACGCACGTCCCGACGTAGAGCTTAAAGTAAGCTAAATCGCTACGTAGAGCCCAACGCACATCCCGACGTAGAGCCCAACGCACGTCCCGACGTAGAGCCCAACGCACGTCCCGACGTAGAGCTGAAAGTAAGCTAAATCCCGACGTAGCGCCCAACGCACGTCCCGACGTAGCGCCCAACGCACGTCCTGATGTAGAGCTGAAAGTTAACTAACTACAGACGTAGAGCCCAACGCACATCCCGACGTAGAGCTGAAAGTTAGCTAAGTACAGACGTAGAGCCCAACGCGCGTCCCGACGTAGAGCCCAACGCGTGTCCCGACGTAGAGTCCAACGCACGTCCCGACGTAGAGCCCAACGCACGTCCCGACGTAGAGCTGAAAGTAAGCTAAATCCCAACGTAGAGGCCAACGCACGTCCCGACGTAGAGGCCAACGCACGTCCCGACGTAGAGGCCAACGCACGTCCCGACGTAGAGCTGAAAGTAAGCTAAATCCCGACGTAGAGGCCAACGCACGTCCCGACGTAGAGCCCAACGCACGTCCCGACGTAGAGCCCAACGCACGTCCCGACGTAGAGCCCAACGCACGTCCCGATGTAGAGCTGAAAGTAAGCTAAATCCCGACGTAGCGCCCAACGCACTTCCCGAAGCAGCGCCCAACACACGTCCCGACGTAGCGCCCAACGCACGTCCCGACGTAGCGCCCAACGCACGTCCCGACGTAGGGCTGAAAGTAAGCTAAATCCCGACGTAGAGGCCAACGCACGTCCTGACGTAGAGGCCAACGCACGTCCCGACGTAGAGCCCAACGCACGTCCCGACGTAGAGCCCAACGCACGTCCCGACGTAGCGCCCAACGCACGTCCCGACGTAGAGCTGAAACTTAGCTAACTACAGACGTAGAGCCCAACGCACGTCCCGACGTAGAGCTGAAAGTTAGCTAACTACAGATGTAGAGCCCAACGCACGTCCCGACGTAGAGCCCAACGCAAGTCCCGACGTAGAGCCCAACGAAAGTCCCAACGTAGAGCCCAACGCACGTCCCGACGTAGAGCTGAAAGTTAGCTAACTACAGACGTAGAGCCCAACGCACGTCCCGACGTAGAGCCCAACGCACGTCCCGACGTATATCCCAAAGCATGTCCCGACGTAGAGCCCAACGCACGTCCCGACGTAGACCTGAAAGTAAGCTAAATCCCGACGTAGAGCCCAACGCACGTCCCGACGTAGAGCCCAACGTACGTCCCGACGTAGAGCCCAACGCACGTCCCGACGTAGAGCTGAAAGTAAGCTAAATCCCGACGTAGAGCCCAACGCACGTCCCAACGTAGAGCCCAACGCACGTCCCGACGTAGAGCCCAACGCACGTCCCGACGTAGAGCTGAAAGTTAGCTAAATCCCGACGTAGAGCCCAACGCACGTCCCGACGTAGAGCACAACGCATGTCCCGACGTAGAGCCCAACGCACGTCCCGACGTAGAGCTGAAAGTAAGCTAAATCCCGACGTAGAGGCCAACGGACGTCCCGACGTAGAGCTGAAAGTAAGCTAAATCCCAACGTAGAGGCCAACGCACGTCCCGACGTAGAGGCCAACGCATGTCCCGACGTAGAGCTGAAAGTAAGCTAAATCCCGACGTAGAGCCCAACGCACGACCCAACGTAGAGGCCAACGCAGGTCCCGACGTAGAGCTGAAAGTAAGCTAAATCCCGACGTAGAGCCCAATGCACGTCCCGACGTAAAGCCCAACGCACGTCCCGACGTAGAGCGCAACGCACGGCCCGACATAGAGCCCAACGCACGGCCCGACATAGAGCTGAAAGTAAGCTAAATCCCGACGTAGCGCCCAACGCACGTCCCGAAGTAGCGCCCAACACACGTCCCGACGTAGCGCCCAACGCACGTCCCGACGTAGAGCTGAAAGTAAGCTAAATCCCGACGTAGAGGCCAACGCACGTCCCAACGTAGAGCTGAAAGTAAGCTAAATCCCGACGTAGAGCCCAACGCACGTCCCGACGTAGAGCCCAACGCATGTCCCGACGTAGAGCTGAAAGTTCGCTAAATCCTGACGTAGAGCCCAACGCACGTCCCGACGTAGAGCCCAACGCACGTCCCGACGTAGAGCCCAACGCACGTCCCGACGTAGAGCTTGAAGTTAGCTAACTACAGACGTAGAGCCCAACGCACGTCCCGACGTAGAGCCCAACGCACGTCCCGACGTAGAGCTGAAAGTAAGCTAAATCCCGACGTAGAGCCCAACGCACGTCCCGACGTAGAGCTGAAAGTTAGCTAACTACAGACGTAGAGGCCAACGCACGTCCCGACGTACACGCCAACGCACGTCCCGACGTATAGCTGAAAGTAAGCTAAATCCCGACGTAGAGGACAACGCACGTCCCGACGTAGAGGCCAACACACGTCCCGACGTAGAGCTGAAAGTAAGCTAAATCCCGACGTAGAGCCCAACGCACGTCCCGACGTAGAGCCCAACGCACGTCCCGACGTAGAGCCCAACGCACGTCCCGACGTAGCGCCCAACACACGTCCCGACGTAGAGCTGAAAGTTAGCTAACTACAGATGTAGAGCCCAACGCACGTCCCGACGTAGAGCTGAAAGTTAGCTAACTACACACGTAGAGCCCAACGCACGTCCCGACGTAGAGCCCAACGCACGTCCTGACGTAGAGCCCAACGCACGTCCCGACGTAGAGCTGAAAGTAAGCTAAATCCCGACGTAGAGCCCAACGCACGTCCCGACGTAGAGCTGAAAGTAAGCTAAATACCGACGTAGAGGCCAACGCACGTCCCGACGTACAGGCCAAAGCACGTCCCGACGTAGAGCTGAAAGTAAGATAAATCCCGACGTAGAGGCCAACGCACGTCCCGACGTAGAGGCCAGCGCACGTCCCGACGTAGAGGCCAGCACACGTCCCGACGTAGAGGCCAGCGCACGTCCCGACGTAGAGCTTAATGTAAGCTAAATCCCGACGTAGATCCCAACGCACGTCCCGACGTAGAGCCCAACGCACGTCCCGACGTAGAGCCCAACGCACGTCCCGACGTAGAGCTGAAAGTAAGCTAAATCCCGACGTAGAGCCCAACGCACGTCCCGACGTAGCGCCCAACGCACGTCCCGATGTAGTGCCCAACGCACGTCCCGACGTAGAGCTGAAAGTTAGCTAACTACAGACGTAGAGCCCAACGCACGTCCCGACGTAGAGCTGAAAGTTAGCTAACTACAGACGTAGAGCCCAACGCACGTCCCGACGTAGAGCCCAACGCACGTCCCGACGTAGAGCCCAACGCACGTCCCGACGTAGAGCCCAACGCACGTCCCGACGTAGAGCTGAAAGTAAGCTAAATCCCGACGTAGAGCCCAACGCACGTCCCGACGTAGAGCCCAACGCACGTCCCGACGTAGAGCTGAAAGTAAGCTAAATCCCGACGTAGAGCCCAACGCACGTCCCGACGTAGAGCCCAACGCACGTCCCGACGTAGAGCCCAACGCACGTCCCGACGTAGAGCTGAAAGTCAGCTAACTACAGACGAAGAGCCCAACACGCGTCCCGACGTAGAGCTGAAAGTTAGCTAACTACAGACGTAGAGCCCAACGCGCGCCCCGACGTAGAGCCCCATGCGTGTCCCGACATAGAGCCCAACGCACGTCCCGACGTAGAGCCCAACGCACGTCCCGACGTAGAGCCCAACGCACGTCCCGACGTAGAGCTGAAAGTAAGCTAAATCCCGACGTAGAGGCCAACGCACGTCCCGACGTAGAGGCCAACGCACGTGGCGACGTAGAGCCCAAACCACGTCCCGACGTAGAGGCCAACGCACGTCCCGACGTAGAGGCCAACGCACGTCCCGACGTAGAGGCAAACGCACGTCCCGACGTAGAGCTGAAAGTAAGCTAAATCCCGACGTAGAGCCCAACGCACGTCCCGACGTAGAGCCCATCGCACGTCCCGACGTAGCGACCAACGCACGTCCCGACGTAGAGCTGAAAGTTAGCTAACTACAGACATAGAGCCCAACGCACGTCCCGACGTAGAGCCCAACGCACGTCCCGACCTACAGCCCAACGCACGTCCCGACGTAGAGCTGAAAGTAAGCTAAAACCCGACGTAGAGCCCAACGCACGTCCCGACAAAGAGCTGAAAGTAAGCTAAATCCCGACGTAGAGGCCAAGGCACGTCCAGACGTAGAGGCCAACGCACGTCCCGACGTAGAGCTGAAAGTAAGCTAAATCCCGAAGTAGAGGCCAACGCACGTCCCGACGTAGAGGCCAACGCACGTCCCGACGTAGAGCTGAAAGTAAGCTAAATCCCGACGTAGAGCCCAACGCACGTCCCGACGTAGAGCCCAACGCACGTCCCGACGTAGAGCCCAACGCACGTCCCGACGTAGAGCTGAAAGTAAGCTAAATCCCGATGTAGAGGCCAACGCACGTCCCGACGTAGAGGCCAACGCGCGTCCCGACTTAGAGGCCAACGCACGTCCCGACGTAGAGGACAACGCACGTCCCGACGTAGAGGCCAACGCACGTCCCGACGTAGAGCTGTAAGTAAGTTAAATCCCGACGTAGAGCCCAACGCACGTCCCGACGTAGAGCCCAACGCACGTCCCGACGTAGAGCCCAACGCACGTCCCGACGTAGCGCCCAACGCACGTCCCGACGTAGAGCTGAAAGTTAGCTAACTACAGACGTAGAGCCCAACGCACGTCCCGACGTAGAGCTGAAAGTTAGCTAACAACAGACGTAGAGCCCAACGCACGTCCCGACGTAGAGCTGAAAGGTACCTAACTACAGACGTAGAGCCCAACGCACGTCCCGACGTAGAGCCCAACGCAGGTCCCGACGTAGAGCCCAACGCACGTCCCGACGTAGAGCTGAAAGTAAGCTAAATCCCGACGTAGAGGCCAACGCACGTCCCAACGTAGAGCTGAAAGTAAGCTAAATCCCGACGTAGAGCCCAACGCACGTCCCGACGTAGAGCCCAACGCATGTCCCGACGTAGAGCTGAAAGTTAGCTAAATCCTGACGTAGAGCCCAACGCACGTCCCGACGTAGAGCCCAACGCACGTCCCGACGTAGAGCTGAAAGTTAGCTAACTACAGACGTAGAGCCCAACGCACGTCCCGACGTAGAGCCCAACGCACGTCCCGACGTAGAGCCCAACGCACGTCCCGACGTAGAGCTGAAAGTAAGCTAAATCCCGACGTAGAGCCCAACGCACGTCCCGACGTAGAGCTGAAAGTAAGCTAAATCCCGACGTAGAGCCCAAAGCACGTCCCGACGTACAGGCCAAAGCACGTCCCGACGTACAGCTGAAAGTAAGATAAATCCCGTCGTAGAGGCCAACGCACGTCCCGACGTAGAGGCCAGCGCACGTCCCGACGTAGAGGCCAGCACACGTCCCGACGTAGAGGCCAGCGCACGTCCCGACGTAGAGGCCAGCGCACGTCCCGACGTAGAGGCCAGCGCACGTCCCGACGTAGAGCCCAACGCACGTCCCGACGTAGAGCTTAATGTAAGCTAAATCCCGACGTAGAGCCCAACGCACGTCCCGACGTAGAGCCCAACGCACGTCCCGACGTAGAGCCCAACGCACGTCCCGACGTAGAGCCCAACGCACGTCCCGACGTAGAGCCCAACGCACGTCCCGACGTAGAGCTGAAAGTAAGCTAAATCCCGACGTAGAGCCCAACGCACGTCCCGACGTAGCGCCCAACGCACGTCCCGACGTAGAGCTGAAAGTTAGATAACTACAGACGTAGAGCCCAACGCACGTCCCGACGTAGAGCTGAAAGTTAGCTAACTACAGACGAAGAGCCCAACGCGCGTCCCGACGTAGAGCTGAAAGTTAGCTAACTACAGACGTAGAGCCCAACGCGCGTCCCGACGTAGAGCTCAACGCACGTCCCGACGTAGAGGCCAACGCACGTCCCGACGTAGAGCTGAAAGTAAGCAAAATCCCGACGTAGAGGCCAACGCACGTCCCGACGTAGAGGCCAACGCACGTCCCGACGTAGAGGCCAACGCACGTCCCGAAGTAGAGGCCAACGCACGTCCCGACGTAGAGCTGAAAGTAAGCTAAATCCCGACGTAGAGCCCAACGCACGTCCCGACGTAGAGCCCAACGCATGTCCCGACGTAGCGCCCAACGCACGTCCCGACGTAGAGCTGAAAGTTAGCTAACTACAGACGTAGAGCCCAACGCACGTCCCGACGTAGAGCAGAAAGTTAGCTAACTACAGACGTAGAGCCCAACGCACGTCCCGACGTAGAGCCCAACGCACGTCCCGACGTAGAGCCCAACGCACGTCCCGACGTAGCGCCCAACGCACGTCCCGACGTAGAGCTGAAAGTAAGTTAAATCCCGACGTAGAGGCCAACGCACGTCCCGACGTAGAGGCCAACGCACGTCCCGACGTAGAGGCCAACGCACGTCCCGACGTAGAGGACAACGCACATCCCGACGTAGAGGCCAACGCACGTCCCGACGTAGAGCTGAAA
The DNA here is from genome assembly GCF_034619465.1 of Leptosomus discolor. NCBI lineage: Eukaryota > Metazoa > Chordata > Aves > Leptosomiformes > Leptosomidae > Leptosomus > Leptosomus discolor. The sequence goes on from NC_141412.1 coordinate 9,114,576, forward strand.
GTAAGCTAAATCCCGACGTAGCGCCCAACGCACGTCCCGACGTAGCGCCCAACGCACGTCCCGACGTAGAGCTGAAAGTTAGCTAACTACAGACGTAGAGCCCAACGCACGTCCCGACATAGAGCCCAACGCACGTCCCGACGTAGAGCTGAAAGTAAGCTAAATCCCGAAGTAGAGCCCAACACACGTCCCGACGTAGAGCTGAAAGTAAGCTAAATCCCGACGTAGAGGCCAACGCACGTCCCGACGTAGAGGCCAACGCACATCCCGACCTAGAGGCCAACGCACGTCCCGACCTAGAGGCCAACGCACGTCCCGACCTAGAGGCCAACGCACGTCCCGACCTAGAGGCCAACGCACGTCCCGACGTAGAGGCCAACGCACGTCCCGACGTAGAGCTGAAAGTAAGCTAAATCCCGACGTAGAGCACAACGCACGTCCCGACGTAGAGCCCAACGCACGTCCCGACGTAGAGCCCAACGCACGTCCCGACGTAGAGCCCAACGCACGTCCCGACGTAGAGCTGAAAGTTAGCTAACTACAGACGTAGAGCCCAACGCACGTCCCGACGTAGAGCCCAACGCACGTCCCGACGTAGCGCCCAACGCACGTCCCGACGTAGAGCCCAACGAAAGTCCCAACGTAGAGCCCAACGCACGTCCCGACGTAGAGCTGAAAGTTAGCTAACTACAGACGTAGAGCCCAACGCACGTCCCGACGTAGAGCCCAGCGCACGTCCTGACGTATATCCCAAAGCATGTCCCGACGTAGAGCCCAACGCACGTCCCGACGTAGACCTGAAAGTAAGCTAAATCCCGACGTAGAGCCCAACGCACGTCCCGACGTAGAGCCCAACACACGTCCCGACGTAGAGCTGAAAGCAAGCTAAATCCCGACGTAGAGCCAAACGCACGTCCCGACGTAGATCCCAACGCACGTCCCGACGTAGAGCCCAACGCACGTCCCGACGTAGAGCCCAACGCACGTCCCGACGTAGAGCGCAACGCACGTCCCGACGTAGAGCCCAACGCACGTCCCGACGTAGAGCCCAACGCACGTCCCGACGTAGAGCTGAAAGCAAGCGAAATCCCGACGTACAGCCCAACGCACGTCCCGACGTAGAGCCCAACGCACGTCCCGACGTAGAGCCTAACGCACGTCCCGACGTAGAGCCCAACGCACGTCCCGACGTAGAGCTGAAAGTTAGCTAACTACAGACGTAGAGACCAACGCACGTCCCGACGTAGAGCCCAACGCATGTCCCGACGTAGAGCCCAAAGCACGTCCCGACGTAGAGCTGAAAGTAAGTTAAATCCCGACGTAGTGCCCAACGCACGTCCCGACGTAGAGCCCAACGCACGTCCCGACGTAGAGCTGAAAGTAAGCTAAATCCCGACGTAGAGGCCAACGCACGTCCCGACGTAGAGGCCAACGCACGTCCCGACGTAGAGCTGAAAGTAAGCTAAATCCCGACGTAGAGCCCAACGCACGTCCCGACGTAGAGCCCAACGCACGTCCCGACGTAGAGCCCAACGCACGTCCCGACGTAGAGCTGAAAGTAAGCTAAATCCCGACGTAGCGCCCAACGCACGTCCCGACGTAGCGCCCAACGCACGTCCCGACGTAGCGCCCAACGCATGTCCCGACGTAGCGCCCAACGCACGTCCCGACGTAGAGCTCAACGCACGTCCCGACGTAGAGCCCAACGCACGTCCCGACGTAGAGCTTAATGTAAGCTAAATCCCGACGTAGAGCCCAACGCACGTCCCGACGTAGAGCCCAACGCACGTCCCAACGTAGAGCCCAACGCACGTCCCGACGTAGAGCTGAAAGTAAGCTAAATCCCGACGTAGAGCCCAACGCACGTCCCGACGTAGCGCCCAACGCACGTCCCGACGTAGAGCTGAAAGTTAGCTAACTACAGACGTAGAGCCCAACGCACGTCCCGACGTAGAGCTGAAAGTTAGCTAACTACAGACGAAGAGCCCAACGCGCGTCCCGACGTAGAGCTGAAAGTTAGCTAACTACAGACGTAGAGCCCAACGCGCGTCCCGACGTAGAGCTCAACGCACGTCCCGACGTAGAGCCCAACGCACGTCCCGACGTAGAGCTGAAAGTAAGCTAAATCCCGACGTAGAGGCCAACGCACGTCCCGACGTAGAGGCCAACGCACGTCCCGAAGTAGAGGCCAACGCACGTCCCGACGTAGAGCTGAAAGTAAGCTAAATCCCGACGTAGAGCCCAACGCACGTCCCGACGTAGAGCCCAACGCATGTCCCGACGTAGCGCCCAACGCACGTCCCGACGTAGAGCTGAAAGTTAGCTAACTACAGACGTAGAGCCCAACGCACGTCCCGACGTAGAGCAGAAAGTTAGCTAACTACAGACGTAGAGCCCAACGCACGTCCCGACGTAGAGCCCAACGCACGTCCCGACGTAGAGCTGAAAGTTAGCTAACTACAGACGTAGAGCCCAACGCACGTCCCGACGTAGAGCAGAAAGTTAGCTAACTACAGACGTAGAGCCCAACGCACGTCCCGACGTAGAGCCCAACGCACGTCCCGACGTAGAGCCCAACGCACGTCCCGACGTAGCGCCCAACGCACGTCCCGACGTAGAGCTGAAAGTAAGTTAAATCCCGACGTAGAGGCCAACGCACGTCCCGACGTAGAGGCCAACGCACGTCCCGACGTAGAGGCCAACGCACGTCCCGACGTAGAGGACAACGCACATCCCGACGTAGAGGCCAACGCACGTCCCGACGTAGAGCTGAAAGTAAGCTAAATCCCGACGTAGCGCCCAACGCACGTCCCGACGTAGCGCCCAACGCACGTCCCGACGTAGAGCTGAAAGTTAGCTAACTACAGACGTAGAGCCCAACGCACGTCCCGACATAGAGCCCAACGCACGTCCCGACGTAGAGCTGAAAGTAAGCTAAATCCCGAAGTAGAGCCCAACACACGTCCCGACGTAGAGCTGAAAGTAAGCTAAATCCCGACGTAGAGGCCAACGCACGTCCCGACGTAGAGGCCAACGCACGTCCCGACCTAGAGGCCAACGCACGTCCCGACCTAGAGGCCAACGCACGTCCCGACCTAGAGGCCAACGCACGTCCCGACGTAGAGGCCAACGCACGTCCCGACGTAGAGCTGAAAGTAAGCTAAATCCCGACGTAGAGCCCAACGCACGTCCCGACGTAGAGCCCAACGCACGTCCCGACGTAGAGCCCAACGCACGTCCCGACGTAGAGCCCAACGCACGTCCCGACGTAGCGCCAAACGCACATCCCGACGTAGAGCTGAAAGTTAGCTAACTACAGACGTAGAGCCCAACGCACGTCCCGACGTAGAGCCCAACGCACGTCCCGACGTAGCGCCCAACGCACGTCCCGACGTAGAGCCCAACGAAAGTCCCAACGTAGAGCCCAACGCACGTCCCGACGTAGAGCTGAAAGTTAGCTAACTACAGACGTAGAGCCCAACGCACGTCCCGACGTAGAGCCCAAAGCACGTCCCGACGTAGAGCCCAGCGCACGTCCCGACGTATATCCCAAAGCATGTCCCGACGTAGAGCCCAACGCACGTCCCGACGTAGACCTGAAAGTAAGCTAAATCCCGACGTAGAGCCCAACGCACGTCCCGACGTAGAGCCCAACACACGTCCCGACGTAGAGCTGAAAGCAAGCTAAATCCCGACGTAGAGCCCAACGCACGTCCCGACGTAGAGCCCAACGCACGTCCCGACGTAGAGCCCAACGCACGTCCCGACGTAGAGCCCAACGCACGTCCCGACGTAGAGCTGAAAGCAAGCGAAATCCCGACGTACAGCCCAACGCACGTCCCGACGTAGAGCCCAACGCACGTCCCGACGTATAGCCTAACGCACGTCCCGACGTAGAGCCCAACGCACGTCCCGACGTAGAGCTGAAAGTTAGCTAACTACAGACGTAGAGACCAACGCACGTCCTGACGTAGAGCCCAACGCATGTCCCGACGTAGAGCCCAAAGCACGTCCCGACGTAGAGCTGAAAGTAAGTTAAATCCCGACGTAGCGCCCAACGCAAGTCCCGACGTAGAGCCCAACGCACGTCCCGACGTAGAGCTGAAAGTAAGCTAAATCCCGACGTAGAGGCCAACGCACGTCCCGACGTAGAGGCCAACGCACGTCCCGACGTAGAGCTGAAAGTAAGCTAAATCCCGACGTAGAGCCCAACGCACGTCCCGACGTAGAGCCCAACGCACGTCCCGACGTAGAGCCCAACGCACGTCCCGACGTAGAGCCCAACGCACGTCCCGACGTAGCGCCAAACGCACATCCCGACGTAGAGCTGAAAGTTAGCTAACTACAGACGTAGAGCCCAACGCACGTCCCGACGTAGAGCCCAACGCACGTCCCGACGTAGCGCCCAACGCACGTCACGACGTAGAGCCCAACGAAAGTCCCGACGTAGAGCCCAACGCACGTCCCGACGTAGAGCTGAAAGTTAGCTAACTACAGACGTAGAGCCCAACGCACGTCCTGACGTAGAGCCCAAAGCACGTCCCGACGTAGAGCCCAGCGCACGTCCCGACGTATATCCCAAAGCATGTCCCGACGTAGAGCCCAACGCACGTCCCGACGTAGACCTGAAAGTAAGCTAAATCCCGACGTAGAGCCCAACGCACGTCCCGACGTAGAGCCCAACACACGTCCCGACGTAGAGCTGAAAGCAAGGTAAATCCCGACGTAGAGCCCAACGCACGTCCCGACGTAGAGCCCAACGCACGTCCCGACGTAGAGCCCAACGCACGTCCCGACGTAGAGCCCAACGCACGTCCCGACGTAGAGCTGAAAGCAAGCGAAATCCCGAAGTACAGCCCAACGCACGTCCCGACGTAGAGCCCAACGCACGTCCCGACGTAGAGCCTAACGCACGTCCCGACGTAGAGCCCAACGCACGTCCCGACGTAGAGCTGAAAGTTAGCTAACTACAGACGTAGAGACCAACGCACGTCCCGACGTAGAGCCCAACGCATGTCCCGACGTAGAGCCCAAAGCACGTCCCGACGTAGAGCTGAAAGTAAGTTAAATCCCGACGTAGCGCCCAACGCACGTCCCGACGTAGAGCCCAACGCACGTCCCGACGTAGAGCTGAAAGTAAGCTAAATCCCGACGTAGAGGCCAACGCACGTCCCGACGTAGAGGCCAACGCACGTCCCGACGTAGAGCTGAAAGTAAGCTAAATCCCGACGTAGAGCCCAACGCACGTCCCGACGTAGAGCCCAACGCACGTCCCGACGTAGAGCCCAACGCACGTCCCGACGTAGAGCCCAACGCACGTCCCGACATAGAGCCCAACGCACGTCCCGACGTCGACCTGAAAGTAAGCTAAATCCCGATGTAGAGCCCAACGCACGTCCCGACGTAGAGCTGAAAGTAAGCTAAATCCCGACGTAGAGCCCAACGCATGTCCCGACGTAGAGCCCAACGCACGTCCCGACGTAGAGCTGAAAGTAAGCTAAATCCCGACGTAGAGCCCAACGCACGTCCCGACGTAGCGCCCAACGCACGTCCCGACGTAGAGCTGAAAGTTAGCTAACTACAGACGTAGAGCCCAACGCGCGTCCCGACGTAGAGCTGAAAGTTAGCTAACTACAGACGAAGAGCCCAACGCGCGTCCCGACGTAGAGCTGAAAGTTAGCTAACTACAGACGTAGAGCCCAACGCGCGTCCCGACGTAGAGCTCAACGCACGTCCCGACGTAGAGCCCAACGCACGTCCCGACGTAGAGCCCAACGCACGTCCCGACGTAGAGCTGAAAGTAAGCTAAATCCCGACGTAGAGCCCAACGCACGTCCCGACGTAGAGCCCAACGCATGTCCCGACGTAGCGCCCAACGCACGTCCCGACGTAGAGCTGAAAGTTAGCTAACTACAGACGTAGAGCCCAACGCACGTCCCGACGTAGAGCAGAAAGTTAGCTAACTACAGACGTAGAGCCCAACGCACGTCCCGACGTAGAGCCCAACGCACGTCCCGACGTAGAGCCCAACGCACGTCCCGACGTAGAGCCCAACGCACGTCCTGACGTAGCGCCCAACGCACGTCCCGACGTAGAGCTGAAAGTAAGTTAAATCCCGACGTAGAGGCCAACGCACGTCCCGACGTAGAGGCCAACGCACGTCCCGACGTAGAGGCCAACGCACGTCCCGACGTAGAGGCCAACGCACGTCCCGACGTAGAGCTGAAAGTAAGCTAAATCCCGACGTAGCGCCCAACGCACGTCCCGACGTAGCGCCCAACGCACGTCCCGACGTAGCGCCCAACGCACGTCCCGACGTAGAGCTCAACGCAAGTCCCGACGTAGAGCCCAACGCACGTCCCGACGTAGAGCTGAAAGTAAGCTAAATCCCGACGTAGAGGCCAACGCACGTCCCGACGTAGAGGCCAACGCACGTCCCGAAGTAGAGGCCAACGCACGTCCCGACGTAGAGCTGAAAGTAAGCTAAATCCCGACGTAGAGCCCAACGCACGTCCCGACGTAGAGCCCAACGCACGTCCCGACGTAGAGCTGAAAGTAAGCTAAATCCCGACGTAGAGGCCAACGCACGTCCCGACGTAGAGGCCAACGCACGTCCCGACGTAGAGCTGAAAGTAAGCTAAATCCCGACGTAGAGCCCAACGCACGTCCCGACGTAGAGCCCAACGCACGTCCCGACGTAGAGCCCAACGCACGTCCCGACGTAGAGCCCAACGCACGTCCCGACGTAGAGCCCAACGCACGTCCCGACATAGAGCCCAACGCACGTCCCGACGTAGAGCTGAAAGTAAGATAAATCCCGACGTAGCGCCCAACGCACGTCCCGAAGTAGCGCCCAACACACGTCCCGACGTAGCGCCCAACGCACGTCCCGACGTAGCGCCCAACGCACGTCCCGACGTAGAGCTGAAAGTAAGCTAAATCCCGACGTAGAGCCCAACGCACGTCCCGACGTAGAGCCCAAAGCATGTCCCGACGTTAAGGCCAGCGCACGTCCCGATGTAGAGGCCAGCGCACGTCCCGACGTAGAGGCCAGCGCACGTCCCGACGTAGAGGCCAGCTCACGTCCCGACGTAGAGGCCAGCGCACGTCCCGACGTAGAGCTTAAAGTAAGCTAAATCCTGACGTAGAGGCCAACGCACGTCCCGACGTACAGGCCAACGCACGTCCCGACGTAGAGCTGAAAGTTAGCTAACTACAGACGTAGAGCCCAACGCACGTCCCGACGTAGAGCCCAAAGCACGTCCCGACGTAGAGCCCAGCGCACGTCCCGACGTATATCCCAAAGCATGTCCCGACGTAGAGCCCAACGCACGTCCCGACGTAGACCTGAAAGTAAGCTAAATCCCGACGTAGAGCCCAACGCACGTCCCGACGTAGAGCCCAACACACGTCCCGACGTAGAGCTGAAAGCAAGCTAAATCCCGACGTAGAGCCCAACGCACGTCCCGACGTAGAGCCCAACGCACGTCCCGACGTAGAGCCCAACGCACGTCCCGACATAGAGCCCAACGCACGTCCCGACGTAGAGCTGAAAGCAAGCGAAATCCCGACGTACAGCCCAACGCACGTCCCGACGTAGAGCCCAACGCACGTCCCGACGTATAGCCTAACGCACGTCCCGACGTAGAGCCCAACGCACGTCCCGACGTAGAGCTGAAAGTTAGCTAACTACAGACGTAGAGACCAACGCACGTCCTGACGTAGAGCCCAACGCATGTCCCGACGTAGAGCCCAAAGCACGTCCCGACGTAGAGCTGAAAGTAAGTTAAATCCCGACGTAGCGCCCAACGCAAGTCCCGACGTAGAGCCCAACGCACGTCCCGACGTAGAGCTGAAAGTAAGCTAAATCCCGACGTAGAGGCCAACGCACGTCCCGACGTAGAGGCCAACGCACGTCCCGACGTAGAGCTGAAAGTAAGCTAAATCCCGACGTAGAGCCCAACGCACGTCCCGACGTAGAGCCCAACGCACGTCCCGACGTAGAGCCCAACGCACGTCCCGACGTAGAGCCCAACGCACGTCCCGACGTAGCGCCAAACGCACATCCCGACGTAGAGCTGAAAGTTAGCTAACTACAGACGTAGAGCCCAACGCACGTCCCGACGTAGAGCCCAACGCACGTCCCGACGTAGCGCCCAACGCACGTCACGACGTAGAGCCCAACGAAAGTCCCGACGTAGAGCCCAACGCACGTCCCGACGTAGAGCTGAAAGTTAGCTAACTACAGACGTAGAGCCCAACGCACGTCCTGACGTAGAGCCCAAAGCACGTCCCGACGTAGAGCCCAGCGCACGTCCCGACGTATATCCCAAAGCATGTCCCGACGTAGAGCCCAACGCACGTCCCGACGTAGACCTGAAAGTAAGCTAAATCCCGACGTAGAGCCCAACGCACGTCCCGACGTAGAGCCCAACACACGTCCCGACGTAGAGCTGAAAGCAAGGTAAATCCCGACGTAGAGCACAACGCACGTCCCGACGTAGAGCCCAACGCACGTCCCGACGTAGAGCCCAACGCACGTCCCGACGTAGAGCCCAACGCACGTCCCGACGTAGAGCTGAAAGCAAGCGAAATCCCGAAGTACAGCCCAACGCACGTCCCGACGTAGAGCCCAACGCACGTCCCGACGTAGAGCCTAACGCACGTCCCGACGTAGAGCCCAACGCACGTCCCGACGTAGAGCCCAACGCACGTCCCGACGTAGAGCTGAAAGTTAGCTAACTACAGACGTAGAGACCAACGCACGTCCCGACGTAGAGCCCAACGCATGTCCCGACGTAGAGCCCAAAGCACGTCCCGACGTAGAGCTGAAAGTAAGTTAAATCCCGACGTAGCGCCCAACGCACGTCCCGACGTAGAGCCCAACGCACGTCCCGACGTAGAGCTGAAAGTAAGCTAAATCCCGACGTAGAGGCCAACGCACGTCCCGACGTAGAGGCCAACGCACGTCCCGACGTAGAGCTGAAAGTAAGCTAAATCCCGACGTAGAGCCCAACGCACGTCCCGACGTAGAGCCCAACGCACGTCCCGACGTAGAGCCCAACGCACGTCCCGACGTAGAGCCCAACGCACGTCCCGACATAGAGCCCAACGCACGTCCCGACGTCGACCTGAAAGTAAGCTAAATCCTGACGTAGCGCCCAACGCACGTCCCGACGTAGCGCCCAACGCACGTCCCGACGTAGCGCCCAACGCACGTCCCGACGTAGCGCCCAACGCACGTCCCGACGTAGAGCTCAACGCACGTCCCGACGTAGAGCCCAACGCACGTCCCGACGTAGAGCTTAATGTAAGCTAAATCCCGACTTAGAGCCCAACGCACGTCCCGACGTAGAGCCCAACGCACGTCCCGACGTAGAGCTGAAAGTAAGCTAAATCCCGACGTAGAGCCCAACGCACGTCCCGACGTAGCGCCCAACGCACGTCCCGACGTAGAGCTGAAAGTTAGCTAACTACAGACGTAGAGCCCAACGCGCGTCCCGACGTAGAGCTGAAAGTTAGCTAACTACAGACGAAGAGCCCAACGCGCGTCCCGACGTAGAGCTGAAAGTTAGCTAACTACAGACGTAGAGCCCAACGCGCGTCCCGACGTAGAGCTCAACGCACGTCCCGACGTAGAGCCCAACGCACGTCCCGACGTAGAGCCCAACGCACGTCCCGACGTAGAGCTGAAAGTAAGCTAAATCCCGACGTAGAGCCCAACGCACGTCCCGACGTAGAGCCCAACGCATGTCCCGACGTAGCGCCCAACGCACGTCCCGACGTAGAGCTGAAAGTTAGCTAACTACAGACGTAGAGCCCAACGCACGTCCCGACGTAGAGCAGAAAGTTAGCTAACTACAGACGTAGAGCCCAACGCACGTCCCGACGTAGAGCCCAACGCACGTCCCGACGTAGAGCCCAACGCACGTCCCGACGTAGAGCCCAACGCACGTCCTGACGTAGCGCCCAACGCACGTCCCGACGTAGAGCTGAAAGTAAGTTAAATCCCGACGTAGAGGCCAACGCACGTCCCGACGTAGAGGCCAACGCACGTCCCGACGTAGAGGCCAACGCACGTCCCGACGTAGAGCTGAAAGTAAGCTAAATCCCGACGTAGCGCCCAACGCACGTCCCGACGTAGCGCCCAACGCACGTCCCGACGTAGCGCCCAACGCACGTCCCGACGTAGAGCTCAACGCACGTCCCGACGTAGAGCCCAACGCACGTCCCGACGTAGAGCTGAAAGTAAGCTAAATCCCGACGTAGAGGCCAACGCACGTCCCGACGTAGAGGCCAACGCACGTCCCGAAGTAGAGGCCAACGCACGTCCCGACGTAGAGCTGAAAGTAAGCTAAATCCCGACGTAGAGCCCAACGCATGTCCCGACGTAGAGCCCAACGCACGTCCCGACGTAGAGCTGAAAGTAAGCTAAATCCCGACGTAGAGCCCAACGCACGTCCCGACGTAGCGCCCAACGCACGTCCCGACGTAGAGCTGAAAGTTAGCTAACTACAGACGTAGAGCCCAACGCGCGTCCCGACGTAGAGCTGAAAGTTAGCTAACTACAGACGAAGAGCCCAACGCGCGTCCCGACGTAGAGCTGAAAGTTAGCTAACTACAGACGTAGAGCCCAACGCGCGTCCCGACGTAGAGCTCAACGCACGTCCCGACGTAGAGCCCAACGCACGTCCCGACGTAGAGCCCAACGCACGTCCCGACGTAGAGCTGAAAGTAAGCTAAATCCCGACGTAGAGCCCAACGCACGTCCCGACGTAGAGCCCAACGCATGTCCCGACGTAGCGCCCAACGCACGTCCCGACGTAGAGCTGAAAGTTAGCTAACTACAGACGTAGAGCCCAACGCACGTCCCGACGTAGAGCAGAAAGTTAGCTAACTACAGACGTAGAGCCCAACGCACGTCCCGACGTAGAGCCCAACGCACGTCCCGACGTAGAGCCCAACGCACGTCCCGACGTAGAGCCCAACGCACGTCCTGACGTAGCGCCCAACGCACGTCCCGACGTAGAGCTGAAAGTAAGTTAAATCCCGACGTAGAGTCCAACGCACGTCCCGACGTAGAGGCCAACGCACGTCCCGACGTAGAGGCCAACGCACGTCCCGACGTAGAGGCCAACGCACGTCCCGACGTAGAGCTGAAAGTAAGCTAAATCCCGACGTAGCGCCCAACGCACGTCCCGACGTAGCGCCCAACGCACGTCCCGACGTAGCGCCCAACGCACGTCCCGACGTAGAGCTCAACGCACGTCCCGACGTAGAGCCCAACGCACGTCCCGACGTAGAGCTGAAAGTAAGCTAAATCCCGACGTAGAGGCCAACGCACGTCCCGACGTAGAGGCCAACGCACGTCCCGAAGTAGAGGCCAACGCACGTCCCGACGTAGAGCTGAAAGTAAGCTAAATCCCGACGTAGAGCCCAACGCACGTCCCGACGTAGAGCCCAACGCACGTCCCGACGTAGAGCTGAAAGTAAGCTAAATCCCGACGTAGAGGCCAACGCACGTCCCGACGTAGAGGCCAACGCACGTCCCGACGTAGAGCTGAAAGTAAGCTAAATCCCGACGTAGAGCCCAACGCACGTCCCGACGTAGAGCCCAACGCACGTCCCGACGTAGAGCCCAACGCACGTCCCGACGTAGAGCCCAACGCACGTCCCGACGTAGAGCCCAACGCACGTCCCGACGTAGAGCCCAACGCACGTCCCGACATAGAGCCCAACGCACGTCCCGACGTAGAGCTGAAAGTAAGATAAATCCCGACGTAGCGCCCAACGCACGTCCCGAAGTAGCGCCCAACACACGTCCCGACGTAGCGCCCAACGCACGTCCCGACGTAGCGCCCAACGCACGTCCCGACGTAGAGCTGAAAGTAAGCTAAATCCCGACGTAGAGCCCAACGCACGTCCCGACGTAGAGCCCAAAGCATGTCCCGACGTTAAGGCCAGCGCACGTCCCGATGTAGAGGCCAGCGCACGTCCCGACGTAGAGGCCAGCGCACGTCCCGACGTAGAGGCCAGCTCACGTCCCGACGTAGAGGCCAGCGCACGTCCCGACGTAGACCTTAAAGTAAGCTAAATCCTGACGTAGAGGCCAACGCACGTCCCGACGTACAGGCCAACGCACGTCCCGACGTAGAGCTGAAAGTAAGCTAAATCCCGACGTAGAGGCCAACGCACGTCCCGACGTAGAGGCCAACGCACGTCCCGACGTAGAGCTGAAAGTAAGCTAAATCCCGACGTAGAGGCCAACGCACGTCCCGACGTAGAGCCCAACGCACGTCCCGACGTAGAGCTGAAAGTAAGCTAAATCCCGACTTAGAGGCCAACGCACGTCCCGACGTAGAGTCCAACGCACGTCCCGACGTAGAGCCCAACGCACGTCCCGACGTAGAGCTGAAAGTAAGCTAAATCCCGACGTAGCGCCCAACGCACGTCCCGAACTAGCGCCCAACGCACGTCCCGACGTAGCGCCAAACGCACGTCCCGACGTAGAGCTGAAAGTAAGCTAAATCCCGACGTAGAGGGCAACGCACGTCCCGACGTAGAGGCCAACGCACGTCCCGACGTAGAGGCCAACGCACGTCCCGACGTAGAGGCCAACGCACGTCCCGACGTAGAGCTGAAAGTAAGCTAAATCCCGACGTAGAGCCCAACGCACGTCCCGACATAGAGCCCAACGCACGTCCCGACGTAGAGCCCAACGCACGTCCCGACGTAGAGCTGAAAGCAAACTAAATCCCGACGTAGAGCCCAACGCACGTCCCGACGTAGAGCCCAACGCACGTCCCGACGTAGAGCCCAACGCACGTCCCGACGTAGAGCCCAACGCACGTCCCGACGTAGAGCCCAACGCACGTCCCGACGTAGAGCCAAACGCACGTCCCGACGTAGAGCCCAACGCACGTCCCGACGTAGAGCTGAAAGTTAGCTAACTATAGACGTAGAGACCAACGCACATCGCGACGTAGAGCCCAACGCACGTCCCGACGTAGAGCCCAACGCACGTCCCGACGTAGAGCTGAAAGTAAGTTAAATCCCGACGTAGCGCCCAACGCACGTCCCGACGTAGAGCCCAACGCACGTCCCGACGTAGAGCTGAAAGTAAGCTAAATCCCGACGTAGAGCCCAACGCACGTCCCGACGTAGAGGCCAACGCACGTCCCGACGTAGAGCTGAAAGTAAGCTAAATCCCGACGTAGAGCCCAACGCACGTCCCGACGTAGAGCCCAACGCACGTCCCGACGTAGAGCCCAACGCACGTCCCGACATAGAGCTGAAAGTAAGCTAAATCCCGACGTAGCGCCCAACGCACGTCCCGACGTAGAGCCCAACGCACGTCCCGACGTAGAGCCCAACGCACGTCCCGACATAGAGCCCAACGCACGTCCCGACGTAGAGCTGAAAGTAAGCTAAATCCTGACGTAGCGCCCAACGCACGTCCCGACGTAGCGCCCAACGCACGTCCCGACGTAGCGCCCAACGCATGTCCCGACGTAGCGCCCAACGCACGTCCCGACGTAGAGCTCAACGCACGTCCCGACGTAGAGCCCAACGCACGTCCCGACGTAGAGCTTAATGTAAGCTAAATCCCGACGTAGAGCCCAACGCACGTCCCGACGTAGAGCCCAACGCACGTCCCGACGTAGAGCCCAACGCACGTCCCGACGTAGAGCTGAAAGTAAGCTAAATCCCGACGTAGAGCCCAACGCACGTCCCGACGTAGCACCCAACGCACGTCCCGACGTAGAGCTGAAAGTTAGCTAACTACAGACGTAGAGCCCAAGGCGCGTCCCGACGTAGAGCTGAAAGTTAGCTAACTACAGACGAAGAGCCCAACGCGCGTCCCGACGTAGAGCTGAAAGTTAGCTAACTACAGACGTACAGCCCAACGCGCGTCCCGACGTAGAGCTCAACGCACGTCCCGACGTAGAGCCCAACGCACGTCCCGACGTAGAGCTGAAAGTAAGCAAAATCCCGACGTAGAGGCCAACGCACGTCCCGACGTAGAGGCCAACGCACGTCCCGACGTAGAGGCCAGCGCACGTCCCGACGTAGAGGCCAGCTCACGTCCCGACGTAGAGGCCAGCGCACGTCCCGACGTAGACCTTAAAGTAAGCTAAATCCTGACGTAGAGGCCAACGCACGTCCCGACGTACAGGCCAACGCACGTCCCGACGTAGAGCTGAAAGTAAGCTAAATCCCGACGTAGAGGCCAACGCACGTCCCGACGTAGAGGCCAACGCACGTCCCGACGTAGAGCTGAAAGTAAGCTAAATCCCGACGTAGAGGCCAACGCACGTCCCGACGTAGAGCCCAACGCACGTCCCGACGTAGAGCTGAAAGTAAGCTAAATCCCGACTTAGAGGCCAACGCACGTCCCGACGTAGAGTCCAACGCACGTCCCGACGTAGAGCCCAACGCACGTCCCGACGTAGAGCTGAAAGTAAGCTAAATCCCGACGTAGCGCCCAACGCACGTCCCGAACTAGCGCCCAACGCACGTCCCGACGTAGCGCCAAACGCACGTCCCGACGTAGAGCTGAAAGTAAGCTAAATCCCGACGTAGAGGGCAACGCACGTCCCGACGTAGAGGCCAACGCACGTCCCGACGTAGAGGCCAACGCACGTCCCGACGTAGAGGCCAACGCACGTCCCGACGTAGAGCTGAAAGTAAGCTAAATCCCGACGTAGAGCCCAACGCACGTCCCGACATAGAGCCCAACGCACGTCCCGACGTAGAGCCCAACGCACGTCCCGACGTAGAGCTGAAAGCAAACTAAATCCCGACGTAGAGCCCAACGCACGTCCCGACGTAGAGCCCAACGCACGTCCCGACGTAGAGCCCAACGCACGTCCCGACGTAGAGCCCAACGCACGTCCCGACGTAGAGCCCAACGCACGTCCCGACGTAGAGCCAAACGCACGTCCCGACGTAGAGCCCAACGCACGTCCCGACGTAGAGCTGAAAGTTAGCTAACTATAGACGTAGAGACCAACGCACATCGCGACGTAGAGCCCAACGCACGTCCCGACGTAGAGCCCAACGCACGTCCCGACGTAGAGCTGAAAGTAAGTTAAATCCCGACGTAGCGCCCAACGCACGTCCCGACGTAGAGCCCAACGCACGTCCCGACGTAGAGCTGAAAGTAAGCTAAATCCCGACGTAGAGCCCAACGCACGTCCCGACGTAGAGGCCAACGCACGTCCCGACGTAGAGCTGAAAGTAAGCTAAATCCCGACGTAGAGCCCAACGCACGTCCCGACGTAGAGCCCAACGCACGTCCCGACGTAGAGCCCAACGCACGTCCCGACATAGAGCTGAAAGTAAGCTAAATCCCGACGTAGCGCCCAACGCACGTCCCGACGTAGAGCCCAACGCACGTCCCGACGTAGAGCCCAACGCACGTCCCGACATAGAGCCCAACGCACGTCCCGACGTAGAGCTGAAAGTAAGCTAAATCCTGACGTAGCGCCCAACGCACGTCCCGACGTAGCGCCCAACGCACGTCCCGACGTAGCGCCCAACGCATGTCCCGACGTAGCGCCCAACGCACGTCCCGACGTAGAGCTCAACGCACGTCCCGACGTAGAGCCCAACGCACGTCCCGACGTAGAGCTTAATGTAAGCTAAATCCCGACGTAGAGCCCAACGCACGTCCCGACGTAGAGCCCAACGCACGTCCCGACGTAGAGCCCAACGCACGTCCCGACGTAGAGCTGAAAGTAAGCTAAATCCCGACGTAGAGCCCAACGCACGTCCCGACGTAGCACCCAACGCACGTCCCGACGTAGAGCTGAAAGTTAGCTAACTACAGACGTAGAGCCCAAGGCGCGTCCCGACGTAGAGCTGAAAGTTAGCTAACTACAGACGAAGAGCCCAACGCGCGTCCCGACGTAGAGCTGAAAGTTAGCTAACTACAGACGTACAGCCCAACGCGCGTCCCGACGTAGAGCTCAACGCACGTCCCGACGTAGAGCCCAACGCACGTCCCGACGTAGAGCTGAAAGTAAGCAAAATCCCGACGTAGAGGCCAACGCACGTCCCGACGTAGAGGCCAACGCACGTCCCGAAGTAGAGGCCAACGCACGTCCCGACGTAGAGCTGAAAGTAAGCTAAATCCCGACGTAGAGCCCAACGCACGTCCCGACGTAGAGCCCAACGCATGTCCCGACGTAGCGCCCAACGCACGTCCCGACGTAGAGCTGAAAGTTAGCTAACTACAGACGTAGAGCCCAACGCACGTCCCGACGTAGAGCAGAAAGTTAGCTAACTACAGACGTAGAGCCCAACGCACGTCCCGACGTAGAGCCCAACGCACGTCCCGACGTAGAGCCCAACGCACGTCCCGACGTAGCGCCCAACGCACGTCCCGACGTAGAGCTGAAAGTAAGTTAAATCCCGACGTAGAGGCCAACGCACGTCCCGACGTAGAGGCCAACGCACGTCCCGACGTAGAGGCCAACGCACGTCCCGACGTAGAGGCCAACGCACGTCCCGACGTAGAGCCCAACGCACGTCCCGACGTAGAGCTGAAAGTAAGCTAAATCCCGACGTAGCGCCCAACGCACGTCCCGACGTAGCGCCCAACGCACGTCCCGACGTAGCGCCCAACGCATGTCCCGACGTAGCGCCCAACGCATGTCCCGACGTAGCGCCCAACGCACGTCCCGACGTAGAGCTCAACGCACGTCCCGACGTAGAGCCCAACGCACGTCCCGACGTAGAGCTGAAAGTAAGCTAAATCCCGACGTAGAGGCCAACGCACGTCCCGACGTAGAGGCCAACGCACGTCCCGAAGTAGAGGCCAACGCACGTCCCGACGTAGAGCTGAAAGTAAGCTAAATCCCGACGTAGAGCCCAACGCATGTCCCGACGTAGAGCCCAACGCACGTCCCGACGTAGAGCTGAAAGTAAGTTAAATCCCGACGTAGCGCCCAACGCACGTCCCGACGTAGAACCCAACGCACGTCCCGACGTAGAGCTGAAAGTAAGCTAAATCCCGACGTAGAGGCCAACGCACGTCCCGACGTAGAGGCCAACGCACGTCCCGACGTAGAGGCCAACGCACGTCCCGACGTAGAGCTGAAAGTAAGCTAAATCCCGACGTAGAGCCCAACGCACGTCCCGACGTAGAGCCCAACGCACGTCCCGACGTAGAGCCCAACGCACGTCCCGACGTAGAGCTGAAAGCAAGCTAAATCCCGACGTAGAGCCCAACGCACGTCCTGACGTAGAGCCCAACGCACGTCCCGACGTAGAGCCCAACGCACGTCCCGACGTAGAGCTGAAAGTTAGCTAACTACAGACGTAGAGACCAACGCACATCCCGACGTAGAGCCAAACGCATGTCCCGACGTAGAGCCCAACGCACGTCCCGACGTAGAGCTGAAAGTAAGTTAAATCCCGACGTAGCGCCCAACGCACGTCCCGACGTAGAGCCCAACGCACGTCCCGACGTAGAGCTGAAAGTAAGCTAAATCCCGACGTAGAGCCCAACGCACGTCCCGACGTAGAGCCCAACGCACGTCCCGACGTAGAGCTGAAAGTAAGCTAAATCCCGACGTAGAGCCCAACGCACGTCCCGACGTAGAGCCCAACGCACGTCCCGACGTATAGCCCAACGCACGTCCCGACGTAGAGCTGAAAGCAAGCTAAATCCCGACGTAGAGCCCAACGCACGTCCTGACGTAGAGCCCAACGCACGTCCCGACGTAGAGCCCAACGCACGTCCCGACGTAGAGCTGAAAGTTAGCTAACTACAGACGTAGAGACCAACGCACATCCCGACGTAGAGCCCAACGCATGTCCCGACGTAGAGCCCAACGGACGTCCCGACGTAGAGCTGAAAGTAAGTTAAATCCCGACGTAGCGCCCAACGCACGTCCCGACGTAGAGCCCAACGAACGTCCCGACGTAGAGCTGAAAGTAAGCTAAATCCCGACGTAGAGGCCAACGCACGTCCCGACGTAGAGGCCAACGCACGTCCCGACGTAGAGCTGAAAGTAAGCTAAATCCCGACGTAGAGCCCAACGCACGTCCCGACGTAGAGCCCAACGCACGTCCCGACGTAGAGCCCAACGCACGTCCCGACGTAGAGCCCAACGCACGTCCCGACGTAGAGCCCAACGCACGTCCCGACGTAGAGCTGAAAGTAAGCTAAATCCCGACGTAGCGCCCAACGCACGTCCCGACGTAGCGCCCAACGCACGTCCCGACGTAGCGCCCAACGCACGTCCCGACGTAGCGCCCAACGCACGTCCCGACGTAGAGCTGAAAGTAAGCTAAATCCCGACGTAGAGCCCAACGCACGTCCCGACGTAGAGCCCAACGCACGTCCCGACGTAGAGCCCAACGCACGTCCCGACGTAGAGCCCAACGCACGTCCCGACGTAGAGCTGAAAGTAAGCTAAATCCCGACGTAGAGCCCAACGCACGTCCCGACGTAGAGCCCAACGCACGTCCCGACGTTAAGGCCAGCGCACGTCCCGACGTAGAGGCCAGCGCACGTCCCGACGTAGAGGCCAGCGCACGTCCCGACGTAGAGCCCAACGCACGTCCCGACGTAGAGCTTAAAGTAAGCTAAATCCCGACGTAGAGCCCAACACACTTCCAGACGTAGAGCCCAACGCACGTCCCGACGTAGAGCTGAAAGTAAGCTAAATCCCGACGTAGAGGCCAACGCACGTCCCGACGTACAGGCCAACGCACGTCCCGACGTAGAGCTGAAAGTAAGCTAAATCCCGAAGTAGAGGCCAACGCACGTCCCGACGTAGAGGCCAACGCACGTCCCGACGTAGAGGCCAACGCACGTCCCGACGTAGAGGCCAACGCACGTCCCGACGTAGAGCTGAAAGTAAGCTAAATCCCAACGTAGAGGCCAACGCACGTCCCGACGTAGAGGCCAACGCACGTCCCGACGTAGAGCTGAAAGTAAGGTAAATCCCGACGTAGAGGCCAACGCACGTCCCGACGTAGAGTCCAACGCACGTCCCGACGTAGAGCCCAACGCACGTCCCGACGTAGAGCTGAAAGTAAGCTAAATCCCGAAGTAGCGCCCAACGCACGTCCCGAACTAGCGCCCAACGCACGTCCCGACGTAGCGCCCAACGCACATCCCGACGTAGAGCTGAAAGTAAGCTAAATCCCGACGTAGAGCCCAACGCACGTCCCGACGTAGAGCCCAACGCACGTCCCGACGTAGAGCCCAACGCACGTCCCGACGTAGCGCCCAACGCACGTCCCGACGTAGAGCTGAAAGTTAGCTAACTACAGACATAGAGCCCAACGCACGTCCCGACGTAGAGCCCAACGCACGTCCCGACGTAGAGCCCAACGCACGTCCCGACGTAGCGCCCAACGCACGTCCCGACGTAGAGCTGAAAGTTACCTAACTACAGACGTAGAGCCCTACACACGTCCCGACGTAGAGCCCAACGCACGTCCCGACGTAGAGCCCAACGCACGTCCCGACGTAGAGCTGAAAGTAAGCTAAATCCCGACGTAGAGGCCAACGCACGTCCCAACGTAGAGCTGAAAGTAAGCTAAATCCCGACGTAGAGGCCAACGCACGTCCCAACGTAGAGCTGAAAGTAAGCTAAATCCTGACGTAGAGCCCAACGCACGTCCCGACGTAGAGCCCAACGCACGTCCCGACGTAGAGCCCAACGCACGTCCCGACGTAGAGCTGAAAGTTAGCTAACTACAGACGTAGAGCCCAACGCACGTCCCGACGTGGAGCCCAACGCACGTCCCGACGTAGAGCCCAACGCACGTCCCGACGTAGAGGACAACGCACGTCCCGACTTAGAGGCCAACGCACGTCCCGACGTAGAGCTGAAAGTAAGCTAAATCCCGACGTAGCGCCCAACGCACGTCCCGACGTAGCGCCCAACGCACGTCCCGACGTAGAGCTGAAAGTTAGCTAACTACAGACGTAGAGCCCAACGCACGTCCCGACATAGAGCCCAACGCACGTCCCGACGTAGAGCTGAAAGTAAGCTAAATCCCGAAGTAGAGCCCAACACACGTCCCGACGTAGAGCTGAAAGTAAGCTAAATCCCGACGTAGAGGCCAACGCACGTCCCGACCTAGAGGCCAACGCACGTCCCGACCTAGACGCCAACGCACGTCCCGACGTAGAGGCCAACGCACGTCCCGACGTAGAGGCCAACGCACGTCCCGACGTAGAGCTGAAAGTAAGTTAAATCCCGACGTAGCGCCCAACGCACGTCCCGACGTAGCGCCCAAAGCACGTCCCGACGTAGCGCCCAACGCACGTCCCGACGTAGAGCTCAACGCACGTCCCGACGTAGAGCCCAACGCACGTCCCGACGTAGAGCTGAAAGTAAGCTAAATCCCGACGTAGAGGCCAACGCACGTCCCGACGTAGAGGCCAACGCACGTCCCGAAGTAGAGGCCAACGCACGTCCCGACGTAGAGCTGAAAGTAAGCTAAATCCCGACGTAGAGCACAACGCACGTCCCGACGTAGAGCTGAAAGTAAGTTAAATCCCGACGTAGCGCCCAACGCACGTCCCGACGTAGAGCCCAACGCACGTCCCGACGTAGAGCTGAAAGTAAGCTAAATCCCGACGCAGAGGCCAACGCACGTCCCGACGTAGAGGCCAACGCACGTCCCGACGTAGAGCTGAAAGTAAGCTAAATCCCGACGTAGAGCCCAACGCACGTCCCGACGTAGAGCCCAACGCACGTCCCGACGTAGAGCCCAACGCACGTCCCGACGTAGAGCCCAACGCACGTCCCGACATAGAGCCCAACGCACGTCCCGACGTAGAGCTGAAAGCAAGCTAAATCCCGACGTAGAGCCCAACGCACGTCCCGACGTAGAGCCCAACGCACGTCCCGACGTAGAGCCAAACGCACGTCCCGACGTAGAGCCCAACGCACGTCCCGACGTAGAGCTGAAAGTTAGCTAACTACAGACGTAGAGACCAACGCACATCCCGACGTAGAGCCCAACGCACGTCCCGACGTAGAGCCCAACGCACGTCCCGACGTAGAGCTGAAAGTAAGTTAAATCCCGACGTAGCGCCCAACGCACGTCCCGACGTAGAGCCCAACGCACGTCCCGACGTAGAGCTGAAAGTAAGCTAAATCCCGACGTAGAGGCCAACGCACGTCCCGACGTAGAGGGCAACGCACGTCCCGACGTAGAGCTGAAAGTAAGCTAAATCCCGACGTAGAGCCCAACGCACGTCCCGACGTAGAGCCCAACGCACGTCCCGACGTAGAGCCCAACGCACGTCCCGACGTAGAGCCCAACGCACGTCCCGACGTAGAGCTGAAAGTAAGCTAAATCCCGACGTAGCGCCCAACGCACGTCCCGAAGTAGCGCCCAACAGACGTCCCGACGTAGCGCCCAACGCACAACCCGACGTAGCGCCCAACGCACGTCCCGACGTAGCGCCCAACGCACGTCCCGACGTAGAGCTGAAAGTAAGCTAAATCCCGACGTAGAGGCCAACGCACGTCCCGACGTACAGGCCAACGCACGTCCCGAATAGAGCTGAAAGTAAGCTAAATCCCGACGTAGAGGCCAACGCACGTCCCGACGTAGAGGCCAACGCACGTCCCGACGTAGAGCCCAACGCACGTCCCAACGTAGAGCTGAAAGTAAGCTAAATCCCGACGTAGAGCCCAATGCACGTCCCGACGTAGCGCCCAACGCACGTCCCGACGTAGAGCTGAAAGTTAGCTAACTACAGACATAGAGCCCAACGCACGTCCCGACGTAGAGCAGAAAGTTAGCTAACTACAGACATAGAGCCCAACGCACGTCCCGACGTAGAGCCCAACGCACGTCCCGACGTAGAGCTGAAAGTAAGCTAAAACCCGACGTAGAGCCCAACGCACGTCCCGACGTAGAGCTGAAAGTAAGCTAAATCCCGACGTAGAGGCCAACGCACGTCCCGACGTAGAGGCCAACGCACGTCCCGACGTAGAGCTGAAAGTAAGCTAAATACCGAAGTAGAGGCCAACGCACGTCCCGACGTAGAGCTGAAAGTAAGCTAAATCCCGACGTAGAGCCCAACGCACGTCCCGACGTAGAGCCCAACGCACGTCCCGACGTAGAGCCCAACGCACGTCCCGACGTAGAGCCCAACGCACGTCCCGACGTAGAGCTGAAAGTAAGCTAAATCCCGATGTAGAGGCCAACGCACGTCCCGATGCAGAGGCCAACGCACGTCCCGACTTAGAGGCCAACGCACGTCCCGACATAGAGGACAACGCACGTCCCGACATAGAGGCCAACGCACGTCCCGACGTAGAGCTGAAAGTAAGTTAAATCCCGACGTAGAGCCCAACGCACGTCCCGACGTAGAGCCTAACGCACGTCCCGACGTAGAGCTGAAAGTTAGCTAACTACAGACGTAGAGCCCAACGCACGTCCCGACGTAGAGCCCAACGCACGTCCCGACGTAGAGCTGAAAGTAAGCTAAATCCCGACGTAGAGGCCAACGCACGTCCCAACGTAGAGCTGAAAGTAAGCTAAATCCCGACGTAGAGGCCAACGCACGTCCCGACGTAGAGGCCAACGCACGTCCCGACGTAGAGCTAAAAGTTAGCTAAATCCTGACGTAGAGCCCAACGCACGTCCCGACGTAGAGCCCAACGCACGTCCCGACGTAGAGCCCAACGCACGTCCCGACGTAGAGCTTGAAGTTAGCTAACTACAGACGTAGAGCCCAACACACGTCCCGACGTAGAGCCCAACGCACATCCCGACGTAGAGCTGAAAGTAAGCTAAATCCCGACGTAGAGCCCAACGCACGTCCCGACGTAGAGCTGAAAGTTAGCTAACTACAGACGTAGAGGCCAACGCACGTCCCGACGTAGAGCCCAACGCATGTCCCAACGTAGAGCCCAACGCACGTCCCGATGTAGAGCTGAAAGTAAGCTAAATCCCGACGTAGAGGAAAAACGGACGTCCCGACGTAGAGCTGAAAGTAAGCTAAATCCCAACGTAGAGGCCAACGCACGTCCCGACGTAGAGGCCAACGCACGTCCCGACGTAGAGCTGAAAGTAAGCTAAATCCCGACGTAGAGGCCAACGCACGTCCCGACGTAGAGGCCAACGCACGTCCCGACGTAGAGCTGAAAGTAAGCTAAATCCCGAAGTAGAGCCCAACGCACGTCCCGACGTAGAGCCCAACGCACGTCCCGACGTAGAGCCCAACGCACGTCCCGACGTAGAGCCCAACGCACGTCCCGACGTAGAGCCCAACGCACGTCCCGACGTAGAGCTGAAAGTAAGCTAAATCCCGACGTAGCGCCCAACGCACGTCCCGAAGCAGCGCCCAACGCACGTCCCGACGTAGCGCCCAACACACGTCCCGACGTAGAGCTGAAAGTAAGCTAAATCCCGACGTAGAGGCCAACGCACGTCCCGACGTAGAGGCCAACGCACGTCCCGACGTAGAGGCCAACGCACGTCCCGACGTAGAGCCCAACGCACGTCCCGACGTAGAGCCCAACGCACGTCCCGACGTAGATCTGAAACTTAGCTAACTACAGACGTAGAGCCCAACGCACGTCCCGACGTAGAGCCCAACGCACGTCCCGACGTAGAGCTGAAAGTTAGCTAACTACAGATGTAGAGCCCAACACACGTCCCGACGTAGAGCCCAACGCAAGTCCCGACGTAGAGCCCAACGAAAGTCCCAACGTAGAGTCCAACGAAAGTCCCAACGTAGAGCCCAACGCACGTCCCGACGTAGAGCTGAAAGTTAGCTAACTACAGACGTAGAGCCCAACGCACGTCCCGACGTAGAGCCCACCGCACGTCCCGACGTAGAGCTGAAAGTAAGCTAAATCCCGACGTAGAGGCCAACGCACGTCCCGACGTAGAGGCCAACGCACGTCCCGACGTAGAGGCCAACGCACGTCCCGACGTAGAGCCCAAAGCACGTCCCGACGTAGAGCCCAACGCACGTCCCAACGTAGAGCTGAAAGTAAGCTAAATCCCGACGTAGAGCCCAATGCACGTCCCGACGTAGCGCCCAACGCACGTCCCGACGTAGAGCTGAAAGTTAGCTAACTACAGACATAGAGCCCAACGCACGTCCCGACGTAGAGCAGAAAGTTAGCTAACTACAGACATAGAGCCCAACGCACGTCCCGACGTAGAGCCCAACGCACGTCCCGACGTAGAGCTGAAAGTAAGCTAAAACCCGACGTAGAGCCCAACGCACGTCCCGACGTAGAGCTGAAAGTAAGCTAAATCCCGACGTAGAGGCCAACGCACGTCCCGACGTAGAGGCCAACGCACGTCCCGACGTAGAGCTGAAAGTAAGCTAAATCCCGAAGTAGAGGCCAACGCACGTCCCGACGTAGAGGCCAACGCACGTCCCGACATAGAGGACAACGCACGTCCCGACATAGAGGCCAACGCACGTCCCGACGTAGAGCTGAAAGTAAGTTAAATCCCGACGTAGAGCCCAACGCACGTCCCGACGTAGAGCCTAACGCACGTCCCGACGTAGAGCTGAAAGTTAGCTAACTACAGACGTAGAGCCCAACGCACGTCCCGACGTAGAGCCCAACGCACGTCCCGACGTAGAGCTGAAAGTAAGCTAAATCCCGACGTAGAGGCCAACGCACGTCCCAACGTAGAGCTGAAAGTAAGCTAAATCCCGACGTAGAGCCCAACGCACGTCCCGACGTAGAGCCCAACGCATGTCCCGACGTAGAGCTAAAAGTTAGCTAAATCCTGACGTAGAGCCCAACGCACGTCCCGACGTAGAGCCCAACGCACGTCCCGACGTAGAGCCCAACGCACGTCCCGACGTAGAGCTTGAAGTTAGCTAACTACAGACGTAGAGCCCAACACACGTCCCGACGTAGAGCCCAACGCACGTCCCGACGTAGAGCTGAAAGTAAGCTAAATCCCGACGTAGAGCCCAACGCACGTCCCGACGTAGAGCTGAAAGTTAGCTAACTACAGACGTAGAGGCCAACGCACGTCCCGACGTAGAGCCCAACGCACGTCCCGACGTAGAGCTGAAAGTAAGCTAAATCCCGACGTAGCGCCCAACACACGTCCCGACGTAGAGGCCAACGCACGTCCCGACGTAGAGCCCAACGCACGTCCCGACGTAGAGCTGAAATTAAGCTAAATCCCGACGTAGAGCCCAACGCACGTCCCGACGTAGAGCCCAACGCACGTCCCGACGTAGAGCCCAACGCACGTCCCGACGTAGAGCTGAAAGTAAGCTAAATCCCGACGTAGCGCCCAACGCACGTCCCGACGTAGCGCCCAACGCACGTCCCGACGTAGAGCTGAAAGTTAGCTAACTACAGACGTAGAGCCCAACGCACGTCCCGACGTAGAGGTGAAAGTTAGCTAACTACAGACGAAGAGCCCAACGCGCGTCCCGACGTAGAGCTGAAAGTTAGCTAACTACAGACGTAGAGCCCAACGCGCGTCCCGACGTAGAGCCCAACGCGTGTCCCGACGTAGAGCCCAACGCGTGTCCCGACGTAGAGCCCAACGCACGTCCCGACGTAGAGCTGAAAGTAAGCTAAATCCCGACGTAGAGGCCAACGCACGTCCCGACGTAGAGGCCAACGCACATCCCGAAGTAAAGGCCAACGCACGTCCCGACGTAGAGCTTAAAGTAAGCTAAATCCCGACATAGAGCCCAACGCACGTCCCGACGTAGAGCCCAACGCACGTCCCGACGTAGAGCCCAACGCACGTCCCGACGTAGAGCCCAACGCACATCCCGACGTAGCGCCCAACGCACGTCCCGACGTAGAGCTGAAAGTTAGCTAACTACAGACGTAGAGCCCAACGCACGTCCCGACGTAGAGCAGTAAGTTAGCTAACTACAGACGTAGAGCCCAACGCACGACCCGACGTAGAGGCCAACGCACGTCCCGACGTAGAGGTCAACGCACGTCCCGACGTAGCGCCCAACGCACGTCCCGACGTAGCGCCCAACGCACGTCCCGACGTAGAGCTGAAAGTAAGCTAAATCCCGACGTAGAGGCCAACGCACGTCCCGACGTAGAGGCCAACGCACGTCCTGACTTAGAGGCCAACGCACGTCCCGACGTAGAGGACAACGCACGTCCCGACGTAGAGGACAACGCACGTCCCGACGTACAGGCCAACGCACGTCCCGACGTAGAGGACAACGCACGTCCCGACGTACAGGCCAACGCACGTCCCGACGTAGAGCTGAAAGTAAGCTAAATCCCGAAGTAGAGCCCAACACACATCCCGACGTAGAGCTGAAAGTAAGCTAAATCCCGACGTAGAGGCCAACGCACGTCCCGACGTAGAGGCCAACGCACGTCCCGACGTAGAGCTGAAAGTAAGCTAAATCCCGACGTAGAGGCCAACGCACGTCCCGACGTAGAGGCCAACGCACGTCCCGACGTAGAGGCCAACGCACGTCCCGACGTAGAGGCCAACGCACGTCCCGACGTAGAGCTGAAAGTAAGCTAAATCCCGACGTAGAGCCCAACGCACGTCCCGACGTAGAGCCCACCGCACGTCCCGACGTAGAGCCCACCGCACGTCCCGACGTGGAGGCAACGCACGTCCCGACGTAGAGCTGAAAGTAAGCTAAATCCCGACGCAGAGGCCAACGCACGTCCCGACGTAGAGGCCAACGCACGTCCCGACATAGAGGCCAACGCACGTCCCGACGTAGAGCTGAAAGTAAGCTAAATCCCGACGTAGAGCCCAACGCACGTCCCGACGTAGAGCCCAACGCACGTCCCGACGTAGAGCCCAACGCACGTCCCGACGTAGAGCCCAACGCACGTCCCGACGTAGAGCTGAAAGTAAGCTAAATCCCGACGTAGCGCCCAACGCACGTCCCGAAGTAGCGCCCAACACACGTCCGAACGTAGCGCCCAACGCACGTCCCGACGTAGAGCTGAAAGTAAGCTAAATCCCGACGTAGAGGCCAACGCACGTCCCGACGTAGAGGCCAACGCACGTCCCGACGTAGAGCCCAACGCACGTCCCGACGTAGAGCTGAAAGTAAGCTAAATCCCGACGTAGAGCCCAACGCACGTCCCGACGTAGAGCCCAACGCACGTCCCGACGTAGAGCCCAACGCACGTCCCGACGTAGAGCCCAACGCACGTCCCGACGTAGCGCCCAACACACGTCCCGACGTAGAGCTGAAAGTTAGCTAACTACAGATGTAGAGCCCAACGCACGTCCCGACGTAGAGCTGAAAGTTAGCTAACTACAGACGTAGAGCCCAACGCACGTCCCGACGTAGAGATGAAAGTTAGCTAACTACAGACGTAGAGCCCAACGCACGTCCCGACGTAGAGCCCAACGCACGTCCCGACGTAGAGCCCAACGCACGTCCCGACGTAGAGCTGAAAGTAAGGTAAATCCCGACGTAGAGGCCAACGCACGTCCCGACTTTAGAGGCCAACGCACGTGGCGACGTAGAGCCCAAAGCACGTCCCGACGTAGAGGCCAACGCACGTCCCGACGTAGATGCCAACGCATGTCCCGACGTAGAGCTGAAAGTAAGCTAAATCCCGACGTAGAGCCCAACGCACGTCCCGACGTAGAGCCCAACGCACGTCCCGACGTAGAGCCCAACGCACGTCCCGACGTAGAGCCCAACGCACGTCCCGACGTAGAGCTGAAAGTAAGCTAAATCCCGACGTAGAGCCCAACGCACGTCCCGACGTAGAGCTGAAAGTAAGCTAAATCCCGACGTAGAGGCCAACGCACGTCCCGACGTACAGGCCAAAGCACGTCCCGACGTAGATCTGAAAGTAAGATAAATCCCGACGTAGAGGCCAACGCACGTCCCGACGTAGAGGCCAGCGCACGTCCCGACGTAGAGGCCAGCGCACGTCCCGACGTAGAGCCCAACGCACGTCCCGACGTAGAGCTTAATGTAAGCTAAATCCCGACGTAGAGCCCAACGCACGTCCCGACGTAGAGCCCAACGCACGTCCCGACGTAGAGCCCAACGCACGTCCCGACGTAGAGCCCAACGCACGTCCCGACGTAGAGCTGAATGTAAGCTAAATCCCGACGTAGAGCCCAACGCACGTCCCGACGTAGCGCCCAACGCACGTCCCGACGTAGAGCTGAAAGTTAGCTAACCACAGACGTAGAGCCCAACGCACGTCTCGACGTAGAGCTGAAAGTTAGCTAACTACAGACGAAGAGCCCAACGCGCGTCCCGACGTAGAGCTGAAACTTAGCTAACTACAGACGTAGAGCCCAACGCGTGTCCCAACGAAGAGCTCAACGCACGTCCCGACGTAGAGCCCAACGCACGTCCCGACGTAGAGCCCAACGCACGACCCGACGTAGAGCTGAAAGTAAGCTAAATCCCGACGTAGAGGCCAACGCACGTCCCGACGTAGAGGCCAACGCACGTCCCGACGTAGAGCTGAAAGTAAGCTAAATCCCGACGTAGAGCCCAACGCACGTCCCGACGTAGAGCCCAACGCACGTCCCGACGTAGCGCCCAACACACGTCCCGACGTAGAGCTGAAAGTTAGCTAACTACAGACGTAGAGCCCAACGCACGTCCCGACGTAGAGCAGAAAGTTAGCTAACTAGAGACGTAGAGCCCAACGCACGTCCCGACGTAGAGCCCAACGCACGTCCCGACGTAGAGCCCAACGCACGTCCCGACGTAGCGCCCAACGCACGTCCCGACGTAGAGCTGAAAGTAAGTTAAATCCCGACGTAGAGGCCAACGCACGTCCCGACGTAGAGGCCAACGCACGTCCCGACGTAGAGGCCAACGCACGTCCCGACGTAGAGCTGAAAGTAAGCTAAATCCCGACGTAGCGCCCAACGCACATCCCGACGTAGCGCCCAACGCACGTCCCGACGTAGAGCTGAAAGTTAGCTAAATCCCGAAGTAGAGCCCAACACACGTCCCGACGTAGAGCTGAAAGTAAGCTAAATCCCGACGTAGAGGCCAACGCACGTCCCGACGTAGAGGCCAACGCACGTCCCGACCTAGAGGCCAACGCACGTCCCGACCTAGAGGCCAACGCACGTCCCGACCTAGAGGCCAACGCACGTCCCGACCTAGAGGCCAACGCACGTCCCGACGTAGAGCTGAAAGTAAGCTAAATCCCGACGTAGAGGCCAACGCACGTCCCGACGTAGAGCCCAACGCACGTCCCGACGTAGAGCCCAACGCACGTCCCGACGTAGAGCCCAACGCACGTCCCGACGTAGCGCCAAACGCACGTCCCGACGTAGAGCTGAAAGTTAGCTAACTACAGACGTAGAGCCCAACGCACGTCCCGACGTAGAGCCCAACGTACGTCCCGACGTAGCACCCAACGCACGTCCCGACGTAGAGCTGAAAGTAAGTTAAATCCCGACGTAGAGGCCAACGCACGTCCCGACGTAGAGGCCAACGCACGTCCCGACTTAGAGGCCAACGCACGTCCCGACGTAGAGCTGAAAGTAAGCTAAATCCCGACGTAGAGCCCAACGCACGTCCCGACGTAGAGCCCAACGCACGTCCCGACGTAGAGCCCAACGCACGTCCCGACGTAGAGCCCAACGCACGTCCCGACGTAGAGCTGAAAGTAAGCTAACTACAGACGTAGAGCCCAACGCACGTCCCGACGTAGAGCCCAACGCACGTCCCGACGTAGAGCTAAAAGTAAGCTAAATCCCGACGTAGAGCCCAACACACGTCCCGACGTAGAGCTGAAAGTAAGCTAAATCCCGACGTAGAGGCCAACGCACGTCCCGACGTAGAGGCCAACGCACGTCCCGACGTAGAGGCCAACGCACGTCCCGACGTAGAGCTGAAAGTAAGCTAAATCCCGACGTAGAGGCCAACGCACGTCCCTACGTAGAGGCCAACGCACCTCCCGACGTAGAGCTGAAAGTAAGCTAAATCCCGACGTAGAGCCCAACGCACGTCCCGACGTAGAGCCCACCGCACGTCCCGACGTAGAGCCCACCGCACGTCCCGACGTAGAGCCCACCGCACGTCCCGACGTAGAGCCCAATGCACGTCCCGACGTAGAGCTCAAAGTAAGCTAAATCCCGACGTAGCGCCCAACGCACGTCCCGACGTAGCGCCCAACGCACGTCCCGACGTAGCGCCCAACGCACGTCCCGACGTAGAGCCCAACGCACGTCCCGACGTAGAGCTGAAAGTAAGCTAAATCCCGACGCAGAGGCCAACGCACGTCCCGACGTAGAGGCCAACGCACGTCCCGACTTAGAGGCCAACGCACGTCCCGACGTAGAGCTGAAAGTAAGCTAAATCCCGACGTAGAGCCCAACGCACGTCCCGACGTAGAGCCCAACGCACGTCCCGACGTAGAGCCCAACGCACGTCCCGACGTAGAGCCCAACGCACGTCCCGACGTAGAGCCCAACGCACGTCCCGACGTAGAGCTGAAAGTAAGCTAACTACAGACGTAGAGCCCAACGCACGTCCCGACGTAGAGCTAAAAGTAAGCTAAATCCCGACGTAGAGCCCAACACACGTCCCGACGTAGAGCTGAAAGTAAGCTAAATCCCGACGTAGAGGCCAACGCACGTCCCGACGTAGAGGCCAACGCACGTCCCGACGTAGAGGCCAACGCACGTCCCGACGTAGAGCTGAAAGTAAGCTAAATCCCGACGTAGAGGCCAACGCACGTCCCGACGTAGAGGCCAACGCACGTCCCGACGTAGAGCTGAAAGTAAGCTAAATCCCGACGTAGAGCCCAACGCACGTCCCGACGTAGAGCCCACCGCACGTCCCGACGTAGAGCCCACCGCACGTCCCGACGTAGAGCCCACCGCACGTCCCGACGTAGAGCTCAAAGTAAGCTAAATCCCGACGTAGCGCCCAACGCACGTCCCGACGTAGCGCCCAACGCACGTCCCGACGTAGAGCTGAAAGTAAGCTAAATCCCGACGCAGAGGCCAACGCACGTCCCGACGTAGAGGCCAACGCACGTCCCGACATAGAGGCCAACGCACGTACCGACGTAGAGCTGAAAGTAAGCTAAATCCCGACGTAGAGCCCAATGCACGTCCCGACGTAGAGCCCAAAGCACGTCCCGACATAGAGCCCAACGCACGTCCCGACATAGAGCCCAACGCACGTCCCGACGTAGAGCTGAAAGTAAGCTAAATCCCGACGTAGCGCCCAACGCACGTCCCGAAGTAGCGCCCAACGCACGTCCCGACGTAGCGCCCAACGCACGTCCCGACGTAGCGCCCAACGCACGTCCCAACGTAGAGCTGAAAGTAAGCTAAATCCCGACGTAGAGCCCAACGCACGTCCCGACGTAGAGCTGAAAGTTAGCTAACTACAGACGAAGAGCCCAACGCGCGTCCCGACGTAGAGCTGAAAGTTAGCTAACTACAGACGTAGAGCCCAACGCGCGCCCCGACGTAGAGCCCCACGCGTGTCCCGACGTAGAGCCCAACGCACGTCCCGACGTAGAGCCCAACGCACGTCCCGACGTAGAGCTGAAAGTAAGCTAAATCCCGACGTAGACGCCAACGCACGTCCCGAGGTAGAGGCCAACGCACGTGGCGACGTAGAGCCCAAAGCACGTCCCGACGTAGAGGCCAACGCACGTCCCGACGTAGAGGCCAACGCACGTCCCGACGTAGAGGCCAAGGCACGTCCCGACGTAGAGCTGAAAGTAAGCTAAATCCCGACGTAGAGCCCAACGCACGTCCCGACGTAGAGCCCAACGCACGTCCCGACGTAGCGCCCAACGCACGTCCCGACGTAGAGCTGAAAGTTAGCTAACTACAGACATAGAGCCCAACGCACGTCCCGACGAAGAGCCCAACGCACGTCCCGACCTAGAGCCCAACGCAAGTCCCGACGTAGAGCTGAAAGTAAGCTAAAACCCGACGTAGAGCCCAACGCACGTCCCGACGTAGAGCTGAAAGTAAGTTAAATCCCGACGTAGAGGCCAACGCACGTCCCGACTTAGAGGCCAACGCACGTCCCGACTTAGAGGCCAACGCACGTCCCGACTTAGAGGCCAACGCACGTCCCGACTTAGAGGCCAACGCACGTCCCGACGTAGAGCTGAAAGTAAGCTAAATCCCGACGTAGAGCCCAACGCACGTCCCGACGTAGAGCCCAACGCACGTCCCGACGTAGAGCTGAAAGTAAGCTAACTACAGACGTAGAGCGCAACGCACGTCCCGACGTAGAGCCCAACGCACGTCCCGACGTAGAGCTAAAAGTAAGCTAAATCCCGACGTAGAGCCCAACGCACGTCCCGACGTAGAGCTGAAAGTAAGCTAAATCCCGACGTAGAGGCCAACGCACGTCCCGACGTAGAGGCCAACGCACGTCCCGACGTAGAGCTGAAAGTAAGCTAAATCCCGACGTAGAGGCCAACGCACGTCCCGACGTAGAGGCCAACGCACGTCCCGACGTAGAGCTGAAAGTAAGCTAAATCCCGACGTAGAGCCCACCGCACGTCCCGACGTAGAGCCCACCGCACGTCCCGACGTAGAGCCCACCGCACGTCCCGACGTAGAGCCCACCGCACGTCCCGACGTAGAGCTAAAAGTAAGCTAAATCCCGACGTAGAGCCCAACACACGTCCCGACGTAGAGCTGAAAGTAAGCTAAATCCCGACGTAGAGGCCAACGCACGTCCCGACGTAGAGGCCAACGCACGTCCCGACGTAGAGCTGAAAGTAAGCTAAATCCCGACGTAGAGGCCAACGCACGTCCCGACGTAGAGGCCAACGCACGTCCCGACGTAGAGCTGAAAGTAAGCTAAATCCCGACGTAGAGCCCACCGCACGTCCCGACGTAGAGCCCACCGCACGTCCCGACGTAGAGCCCACCGCACGTCCCGACGTAGAGCCCAATGCACGTCCCGACGTAGAGCTCAAAGTAAGCTAAATCCCGACGTAGCGCCCAACGCACGTCCCGACGTAGCGCCCAACGCACGTCCCGACGTAGAGCTGAAAGTAAGCTAAATCCCGAATTAGAGGCCAACGCACGTCCCGACGTAGAGGTCAACGCACGTCCCGACTTAGAGGCCAACGCACGTCCCGACTTAGAGGCCAACGCACGTCCCGACGTACAGCTGAAAGTAAGCTAAATCCCGACGTAGAGCCCAACGCACGTCCCGACG
This sequence comes from Leptosomus discolor, assembly GCF_034619465.1. NCBI lineage: Eukaryota > Metazoa > Chordata > Aves > Leptosomiformes > Leptosomidae > Leptosomus > Leptosomus discolor. The sequence continues at coordinate 9,147,703 of NC_141412.1, forward strand.
TAGAGCCCAACGCACGTCCCAACGTAGAGCCCAACGCACGTCCCGACGTAGAGCTGAAAGTAAGCTAACTACAGACGTAGAGCCCAACGCACGTCCCGACGTAGAGCTAAAAGTAAGCTAAATCCCGACGTAGAGCCCAACACACGTCCCGACGTAGAGCTGAAAGTAAGCTAAATCCCGACGTAGAGGCCAACGCACGTCCCGACGTAGAGGCCAACGCACGTCCCGACGTAGAGCTGAAAGTAAGCTAAATCCCGACGTAGAGGCCAACGCACGTCCCGACGTAGAGGCCAACGCACGTCCCGACGTAGAGCTGAAAGTAAGCTAAATCCCGACGTAGAGGCCAACGCACGTCCCGACGTAGAGGCCAACGCACGTCCCGACGTAGAGCTGAAAGTAAGCTAAATCCCGACGTAGAGCCCACCGCACGTCCCGACGTAGAGCCCACCGCACGTCCCGACGTAGAGCTCCAAGTAAGCTAAATCCCGACGTAGCGCCCAACGCACGTCCCGACGTAGCGCCCAACGCACGTCCCGACGTAGAGCTGAAAGTAAGCTAAATCCCGACGCAGAGGCCAACGCACGTCCCGACGTAGAGCTGAAAGTAAGCTAAATCCCGACGTAGAGCCCAACGCACGTCCCGACGTAGAGCTGAAAGTAAGCTAAATCCCGACGTAGAGCCCAACGCACGTCCCGACGTAGAGCCCAACGCACGTCCCGACATAGAGCCCAACGCACGTCCCGACGTAGAGCTGAAAGTAAGCTAAATCCCGACGTAGCGCCCAACGCACGTCCCGAAGTAGCGCCCAACACACGTCCCGACGTAGCGCCCAACGCACGTCCCGACGTAGAGCTGAAAGTAAGCTAAATCCCGACGTAGAGGCCAACGCACGTCCCGACGTAGAGGCCAACGCACGTCCCGACGTAGAGGCCAACGCACGTCCCGACGTAGAGCCCAACGCACGTCCCGACGTAGAGCCCAACGCACGTCCCGACGTAGAGCCCAACGCACGTCCCGACGTAGAGCTGAAAGTAATCTAAATCCCGACGTAGAGCCCAACGCACGTCCCGACGTAGAGCCCAACGCACGTCCCGACGTAGAGCCCAACGCACGTCCCGACGTAGAGCCCAACGCACGTCCCGACGTAGAGCTGAAAGTTAGCTAACTACAGACGTAGAGCCCAACGCACGTCCCGACGTAGAGCTGAAAGTTAGCTAACTACAGACGTAGAGCCCAACGCACGTCCCGACGTAGAGCTGAAAGTTAGCTAACTACAGACGTAGAGCCCAACGCACGTCCCGACGTAGAGCTGAAAGTTAGCTAACTACAGACGTAGAGCCCAACGCACGTCCCGACGTAGAGCTGAAAGTTAGCTAACTACAGACGTAGAGCCCAACGCACGTCCCGACGTAGAGCTGAAAGTTAGCTAACTACAGACGTAGAGCCCAACGCACGTCCCGACGTAAAGCTGAAAGTTAGCTAACTACAGACGTAGAGCCCAACGCACGTCCCGACGTAGAGCCCAACGCACGTCCCGACGTAGAGCCCAACGCACGTCCCGACGTAGAGCCCAACGCACGTCCCAACGTAGACCTGAAAGTAAGCTAAATCCCGACGTAGAGCCCAACGCACGTCCCGACGTAGAGCCCAACGCACGTCCCGACGTAGAGCTGAAAGTAAGCTAAATCCCGACGTAGAGCCCAACGCACGTCCCGACGTAGAGCTGAAAGTTAGCTAACTACAGACGAAGAGCCCAACGCGCGTCCCGACGTAGAGCTGAAAGTTAGCTAACTACAGACGTAGAGCCCAACGCGCGCCCCGACGTAGAGCCCCACGCATGTCCCGACGTAGAGCCCAACGCACGTCCCGACGTAGAGCCCAACGCACGTCCCGACGTAGAGCTGAAAGTAAGCTAAATCATGACGTAGAGGCCAACGCACGTGGCGACGTAGAGCCCAACGCACGTGGCGACGTAGAGCCCAACGCACGTGGCGACGTAGAGCCCAAAGCACGTCCCGACGTAGAGGCCAACGCACGTCCCGACGTAGAGGCCAAGGCACGTCCCGACGTAGAGCTGAAAGTAAGCTAAATCCCGACGTAGAGCCCAACGCACGTCCCGACGTAAAGCTGAAAGTTAGCTAACTACAGACGTAGAGCCCAACGCACGTCCCGACGTAGAGCCCAACGCACGTCCCGACGTAGAGCCCAACGCACGTCCCGACGTAGAGCCCAACGCACGTCCCAACGTAGACCTGAAAGTAAGCTAAATCCCGACGTAGAGCCCAACGCACGTCCCGACGTAGAGCCCAACGCACGTCCCGACGTAGAGCTGAAAGTAAGCTAAATCCCGACGTAGAGCCCAACGCACGTCCCGACGTAGAGCTGAAAGTTAGCTAACTACAGACGAAGAGCCCAACGCGCGTCCCGACGTAGAGCTGAAAGTTAGCTAACTACAGACGTAGAGCCCAACGCGCGCCCCCACGTAGAGCCCCACGCGTGTCCCGACGTAGAGCCCAACGCACGTCCCGACGCAGAGCCCAACGCACGTCCCGACGTAGAGCTGAAAGTAAGCTAAATCCCGACGTAGACGCCAACGCACGTCCCGACGTAGAGGCCAACGCACGTGGCGACGTAGAGCCCAAAGCACGTCCCGACGTAGAGGCCAACGCACGTCCCGACGTAGAGCCCAACGCAAGTCCCGACGTAGAGCTGAAAGTAAGCTAAAACCCGACGTAGAGCCCAACGCAGGTCCCGACGTAGAGCTGAAAGTAAGCTAAATCCCGACGTAGAGGCCAACGCACGTCCAGACGTACAGGCCAACGCACGTCCCGACGTAGAGCTGAAAGTAAGCTAAATCCCGAAGTAGAGGCCAACGCACGTCCCGACGTAGAGGCCAACGCACGTCCCGACGTAGAGCTGAAAGTAAGCTAAATCCCGATGTAGAGGCCAAGGCACGTCCCGACGTAGAGGCCAACGCACGTCCCGACTTAGAGGCCAACGCACGTCCCGACGTAGAGGCCAACGCACGTCCCGACGTAGAGGCCAACGCACGTCCCGACTTAGAGGCCAACGCACGTCCCGACTTAGAGGCCAACGCACGTCCCGACTTAGAGGCCAACGCACGTCCCGACTTAGAGGCCAACGCACGTCCCGACGTAGAGGACAACGCACGTCCCGACGTAGAGCTGAAAGTAAGTTAAATCCCGATGTAGAGCCCAACGCACGTCCCGACGTAGAGCCCAACGCACGTCCCGACGTAGAGCCCAACGCACGTCCCGACGTAGAGCCCAACGCACGTCCCGACGTAGAGCCCAACGCACGTCCCGACGTAGCGCCCAACGCACGTCCCGACGTAGAGCTGAAAGTTAGCTAACTACAGACGTAGAGCCCAACGCACGTCCCGACGTAGAGCTGAAAGTTAGCTAACAACAGACGTAGAGCCCAACGCACTTCCCGACGTAGAGCTGAAAGTTACCTAACTACAGACGTAGAGCCCAACGCACGTCCCGACGTAGAGCCCAACGCACGTCCCGATGTAGAGCTGAAAGTTAGCTCAATCCCGACGTAGAGGCCAACACACGTCCCGACGTAGAGCTGAAAGTAAGCTAAATCCCGACGTAGAGCCCAACGCACGTCCCGACGTAAAGCTGAAAATTAGCTAACTACAGACGTAGAGCCCAACGCACGTCCCGACGTAGAGCCCAACGCACGTCCCGACGTAGAGCCCAACGCACGTCCCGACGTAGAGCCCAACGCACGTCCCGACGTAGAGCCCAACGCACGTCCCAATGTAGACCTGAAAGTAAGCTAAATCCCGACGTAGAGCCCAACGCACGTCCCGACGTAGAGCCCAACGCACGTCCCGACGTAGAGCTGAAAGTAAGCTAAATCCCGACGTAGAGCCCAACGCACGTCCCGACGTAGAGCTGAAAGTTAGCTAACTACAGACGAAGAGCCCAACGCGCGTCCCGACGTAGAGCTGAAAGTTAGCTAACTACAGACGTAGAGCCCAACGCGCGCCCCGACGTAGAGCCCCACGCGTGTCCCGACGTAGAGCCCAACGCACGTCCCGACGCAGAGCCCAACGCACGTCCCGACGTAGAGCTGAAAGTAAGCTAAATCCCGACGTAGACGCCAACGCACGTCCCGACGTAGAGGCCAACGCACGTGGCGACGTAGAGCCCAAAGCACGTCCCGACGTAGAGGCCAACGCACGTGGCGACGTAGAGCCCAACGCACGTCCCGACGTAGCGCCCAACGCACGTCCCGACGTAGAGCTGAAAGTTAGCTAACTACAGACATAGAGCCCAACGCACGTCCCGACGTAGAGCAGAAAGTTAGCTAACTACAGACATAGAGCCCAACGCACGTCCCGACGTAGAGCCCAACGCACGTCCCGACCTAGAGCCCAACGCAAGTCCCGACGTAGAGCTGAAAGTAAGCTAAATCCCGACGTAGAGGCCAACGCACGTCCAGACGTACAGGCCAACGCACGTCCCGACGTAGAGCTGAAAGTAAGCTAAATCCCGAAGTAGAGGCCAACGCACGTCCCGACGTAGAGGCCAACGCACGTCCCGACGTAGAGCTGAAAGTAAGCTAAATCCCGATGTAGAGGCCAAGGCACGTCCCGACGTAGAGGCCAACGCACGTCGCGACTTAGAGGCCAACGCACGTCCCGACGTAGAGGCCAACGCACGTCCCGACGTAGAGGCCAACGCACGTCCCGACGTAGAGGCCAACGCACGTCCCGACTTAGAGGCCAACGCACGTCCCGACTTAGAGGCCAACGCACGTCCCGACTTAGAGGCCAACGCACGTCCCGACGTAGAGGCCAACGCACGTCCCGACGTAGAGCTGAAAGTAAGTTAAATCCCGATGTAGAGCCCAACGCACGTCCCGACGTAGAGCCCAACGCACGTCCCGACGTAGAGCCCAACGCACGTCCCGACGTAGCGCCCAACGCACGTCCCGACGTAGAGCTGAAAGTTAGCTAACTACAGACGTAGAGCCCAACGCACGTCCCGACGTAGAGCTGAAAGTTAGCTAACAACAGACGTAGAGCCCAACGCACTTCCCGACGTAGAGCTGAAAGTTACCTAACTACAGACGTAGAGCCCAACGCACGTCCCGACGTAGAGCCCAACGCACGTCCCGACGTAGAGCTGAAAGTTAGCTAAATCCCGACGTAGAGGCCAACACACGTCCCGACGTAGAGCTGAAAGTAAGCTAAATCCCGACGTAGAGCCCAACGCACGTCCCGACGTAGAGCCCAACGCATGTCCCGACGTAGAGCTGAAAGTTAGCTAAATCCTGACGTAGAGCCCAACGCACGTCCCGACGTAGAGCCCAACGCACGTCCCGACGTAGAGCCCAACGCACGTCCCGACGTAGAGCCCAACGCACGTCCCGACGTAGAGCCCAACGCGCGTCCCGACGTAGAGCCCAACGCACGTCCCGACGTAGAGCCCAACGCGCGTCCCGACGCAGAGCCCAACGCGCGTCCCGACGTAGAGCTGAAAGTTAGCTAACTACAGACGTAGAGCCCAACGCACGTCCCGACGTAGAGCCCAAAGCACGTCCCGACGTAGAGCCCAACACACGTCCCGACGTAGAGGCCAACGCACGTCCCGACGTAGAGCTGAAAGTAAGCTAAATCCCGACGTAGAGGCCAACGCACGTCCCGACGTAGAGCTGAAAGTAAGCTAAATCCCGACGTAGAGCCCAACGCACGTCCCGACGTAGAGCTGAAAGTAAGCTAAATCCCGACGTAGAGCCCAACGCACGTCCCGACGTAGAGCTGAAAGTAAGCTAAATCCCGACGTAGAGGCCAACGCACGTCCCGACGTACAGGCCAACGCACGTCCCGAAGTAGAGGCCAACGCACGTCCCGACGTAAAGGTGAAAGTAAGCTAAATCCCGACGTAGAGCCCAACGCACGTCCCGATGTAGAGCCCAACGCACGTCCCGACGTAGCGCCCAACGCACGTCCCGACGTAGAGCTGAAAGTTAGCTAACTACAGACGTAGAGCCCAACGCACGTCCCGACGTAGAGCAGAAAGTTAGCTAACTACAGACGTAGAGCCCAACGCACGTCCCGACGTAGAGCCCAACGCACGTCCCGACGAAGAGCCCAACGCACGTCCCGACGTAGAGCCCAACGCACGTCCCGACGTAGCGCCCAACGCACGTCCCGACGTAGAGCTGAAAGTAAGTTAAATCCCGACGTAGAGGCCAACGCACGTCCCGACGTAGAGGCCAACGCACGTCCCGACGTAGAGGACAACGCACGTCCCGACTTAGAGGCCAACGCACGTCCCGACGTAGAGCTGAAATTAAGCTAAATCCCGACGTAGCGCCCAACGCACGTCCCGACGTAGCGCCCAACGCACGTCCCGACGTAGCGCCCAACGCACGTCCCGACGTAGCGCCCAACGCACGTCCCGACGTAGAGCTGAAAGTTAGCTAACTACAGACGTAGAGCCCAACGCACGTCCCGACATAGAGCCCAACGCACGTCCCGACGTAGAGCTGAAAGTAAGCTAAATCCCGAAGTAGAGCCCAACACACGTCCCGACGTAGAGCTGAAAGTAAGCTAAATCCCGACGTAGAGGCCAACGCACGTCCCGACGTAGAGGCCAACGCACGTCCCGACCTAGAGGCCAACGCACGTCCCGACCTAGAGGCCAACGCACGTCCCGACCTAGAGGCCAACGCACGTCCCGACCTAGAGGCCAACGCACGTCCCGACGTAGAGCTGAAAGTAAGCTAAATCCCGACGTAGAGCCCAACGCACGTCCCGACGTAGAGCCAAACGCACGTCCCGACGTAGCGCCAAACGCACGTCCCGACGTAGAGCTGGAAGTTTGCTAACTACAGACGTAGAGCCCAGCGCACGTCCCGACGTAGAGCCCAATGCACGTCCCGACGTAGAGCCCAACGCACGTCCCGACGTAGAGCCCAGCGCACGTCCCGACGTAGCGCCCAACGCACGTCCCGACGTAGAGCTGAAAGTAAGTTAAATCCCGACGTAGAGGCCAACGCACGTCCCGACTTAGAGGCCAACGCACGTCCCGACTTAGAGGCCAACGCACGTCCCGACTTAGAGGCCAACGCACGTCCCGACGTAGAGCTGAAAGTTAGCTAACTACAGACGTAGAGCCCAACGCACGTCCCGACGTAGAGCCCAACGCACGTCCCGACGTAGAGCCCAACGCACGTCCCGACGTACAGCTAAAAGTAAGCTAAATCCCGACGTAGAGACCAACACACGTCCCGACGTAGAGCTGAAAGTAAGCTAAATCCCGACGTAGAGGCCAACGCACGTCCCGACGTAGAGGCCAACGCACGTCCCGACGTAGAGCTGAAAGTAAGTTAAATCCCGACGTAGAGCCCAACGCACGTCCCGACGTAAAGCACACCGCACGTCCCGACGTAGAGCCCACCGCACGTCCCGACGTAGAGCCCAATGCACGTCCCGACGTAGAGCTGAAAGTAAGCTAAATCCCGACGTAGCGCCCAACGCACGTCCCGACGTAGCGCCGAACGCACGTCCCGACGTAGAGCTGAAAGTAAGCTAAATCCCGACGCAGACGCCAACGCACGTCCCGACGTAGAGGCCAACGCACGTCCCGACCTAGAGGCCAACGCACGTCCCGACCTAGAGGCCAACGCACGTCCCGACCTAGAGGCCAACGCACGTGCCGACGTAGAGCCCACCGCACGTCCCGACGTAGAGCTGAAAGTAAGCTAAATCCCGACGTAGAGCCCAACGCACGTCCCGACGTAGAGCCCAACGCAGGTCCCGACGTAGCGCCCAACGCACGTCCCGACGTAGCGCCCAACGCACGTCCCGACGCAGAGCAGAAAGTTAGCTAACTACAGACATAGAGCCCAACGCACGTCCCGACGTAGAGCCCAACGCACGTCCCGACGTAGAGCCCAACGCACGTCCCGACGTAGAGCTGAAAGTAAGCTAAAACCCGACGTAGAGCCCAACGCACGTCCCGACGTAGAGCTGAAAGTAAGCTAAAACCCGACGTAGAGCACAACGCACGTCCCGACGTAGAACTGAAAGTAAGCTAAATCCCGACGTAGAGGCCAACGCACGTCCCGACGTAGAGCTGAAAGTAAGCTAAATCCCGAAGTAGAGGCCAACGCACGTCCCGACGTAGAGGCCAACGCACGTCCCGACGTAGAGCTGAAAGTAAGCTAAATCCCAATGTAGAGACCAACGCACGTCCCGACGTTGAGGCCAACGCACGTCCCGACGTAGAGGCCAACGCACGTCCCGACGTAGAGCCCAAAGCACGTCCCGACGTAGAGCCCAACGCACGTCCCGACGTAGAGCCCAACGCACGTCCCGACGTAGAGCCCAACGCACGTCCCGACGTAGAGCCCAACGCACGTCCCGACGTAGAGCTGAAAGTAAGCTAAATCCCGACGTAGAGGCCAACGCACGTCCCGACGTAGAGGCCAACGCACGTCCCGATGTAGAGCTGAAAGTAAGCTAAATCCCGAAGTAGAGGCCAACGCACGTCCCGACGTAGAGCTGAAAGTAAGCTAAATCCCGAAGTAGAGGCCAACGCACGTCCCGACGTAGAGCTGAAAGTAAGCTAAATCCCGACGTAGAGCCCAACGCACGTCCCGACGTAGAGCCCAACGCACGTCCCGACGTAGAGCCCAACGCACGTCCCGACGTAGAGCCCAACGCACGTCCCGACGTAGAGCCCAACGCACGTCCCGACGTAGAGCTGAAAGTAAGCTAAATCCCGACGTAGAGGCCAACGCACGTCCCGACGTAGAGGCCAACGCACGTCCCGACTTAGAGGCCAACGCACGTCCCGACGTAGAGCCCAACGCACGTCCCGACGTAGAGCTGAAAGTAAGCTAAATCCCGATATAGAGGCCAACGCACGTCCCGACGTAGAGGCCAACGCACGTCCCGACGTAGAGCTGAAAGTAAGTTAAATCCCGACGTAGAGCCCAACGCACGTCCCGACGTAGAGCCCAACGCACGTCCCAACGTAGCGCCCAACGCACGTCCCGACTTAGAGCTGAAAGTAAGTTAAATCCCGACGTAGAGGCCAACGCACGTCCCGACGTAGAGGCCAACGCACGTCCCGACGTAGAGGCCAACGCACGTCCCGACGTAGAGGCCAACGCACGTCCCGACGTAGAGCTGAAAGTAAGCTAAATCCCGACGTAGAGCCCAACGCGCGTCCCGACGTAGAGCCCAACGCACGTCCCGACGTAGAGCCCAACGCACGTCCCGACGTAGAGCTGAAAGTTAGCTAAAACCCGACGTAGAGCCCAACGCACGTCCCGACGTAGAGCTGAAAGTAAGCTAAAACCCGACGTAGAGCACAACGCACGTCCCGACGTAGAGCTGAAAGTAAGCTAAATCCCGACGTAGAGCCCAACGCGCGTCCCGACGTAGAGCCCAACGCACGTCCCGACGTAGAGCCCAACGCACGTCCCGACGTAGAGCTGAAAGTAAGCTAAAACCCGACGTAGAGCCCAACGCACGTCCCGACGTAGAGCTGAAAGTAAGCTAAAACCCGACGTAGAGCACAACGCACGTCCCGACGTAGAACTGAAAGTAAGCTAAATCCCGACGTAGAGGCCAACGCACGTCCCGACGTAGAGGCCAACGCACGTCCCGACGTAGAGCTGAAAGTAAGCTAAATCCCGAAGTAGAGGCCAACGCACGTCCCGACGTAGAGGCCAACGCACGTCCCGACGTAGAGCTGAAAGTAAGCTAAATCCCAATGTAGAGACCAACGCACGTCCCGACGTTGAGGCCAACGCACGTCCCGACGTAGAGGCCAACGCACGTCCCGACGTAGAGCCCAACGCACGTCCCGACGTAGAGCCCAACGCACGTCCCGACGTAGAGCCCAACGCACGTCCCGACGTAGAGCCCAACGCACGTCCCGACGTAGAGCTGAAAGTAAGCTAAATCCCGACGTAGAGGCCAACGCACGTCCCGACGTAGAGGCCAACGCACGTCCCGACGTAGAGCTGAAAGTAAGCTAAATCCCGAAGTAGAGGCCAACGCACGTCCCGACGTAGAGCTGAAAGTAAGCTAAATCCCGAAGTAGAGGCCAACGCACGTCCCGACGTAGAGCTGAAAGTAAGCTAAATCCCGACGTAGAGCCCAACGCACGTCCCGACGTAGAGCCCAACGCACGTCCCGACGTAGAGCCCAACGCACGTCCCGACGTAGAGCCCAACGCACGTCCCGACGTAGAGCCCAACGCACGTCCCGACGTAGAGCTGAAAGTAAGCTAAATCCCGACGTAGAGGCCAACGCACGTCCCGACGTAGAGGCCAACGCACGTCCCGACTTAGAGGCCAACGCACGTCCCGACGTAGAGCCCAACGCACGTCCCGACGTAGAGCTGAAAGTAAGCTAAATCCCGATATAGAGGCCAACGCACGTCCCGACGTAGAGGCCAACGCACGTCCCGACGTAGAGCTGAAAGTAAGTTAAATCCCGACGTAGAGCCCAACGCACGTCCCGACGTAGAGCCCAACGCACGTCCCAACGTAGCGCCCAACGCACGTCCCGACTTAGAGCTGAAAGTAAGTTAAATCCCGACGTAGAGGCCAACGCACGTCCCGACGTAGAGGCCAACGCACGTCCCGACGTAGAGGCCAACGCACGTCCCGACGTAGAGGCCAACGCACGTCCCGACGTAGAGCTGAAAGTAAGCTAAATCCCGACGTAGAGCCCAACGCGCGTCCCGACGTAGAGCCCAACGCACGTCCCGACGTAGAGCCCAACGCACGTCCCGACGTAGAGCTGAAAGTTAGCTAACTACAGACGTAGAGCCCAACGCACGTCCCGACGTAGAGCCCAACGCACGTCCCGACGTAGAGCTGAAAGTAAGCTAAATCCCGACGTAGAGCCCAACACACGTCCCGACGTAGAGCTGAAAGTAAGCTAAATCCCGACGTAGAGGCCAACGCACGTCCCGACGTAGAGGCCAACGCACGTCCCGACGTAGAGCTGAAAGTAAGCTAAATCCCGACGTAGAGCCCAACGCACGTCCCGACGTAGAGGCCAACGCACGTCCCGACGTAGAGCTGAAAGTAAGCTAAATCCCGCAGTAGAGGCCAACGCACGTCCCGACGTAGAGGCCAACGCACGTCCCGACGTAGAGCTGAAAGTAAGCTAAATCCCGCAGTAGAGGCCAACGCACGTCCCGACGTAGAGTCCAACGCACGTCCCGACGTAGAGCTGAAAGTAAGCTAAATCCCGACGTAGAGGCCAACGCACGTCCCGACTTAGAGGCCAACGCACGTCCCGACTTAGAGGCCAACGCACGTCCCGACTTAGAGGCCAACGCACGTCCCGACGTAGAGGCCAACGCACGTCCCGACGTAGAGGCCAACGCACGTCCCGACGTAGAGCTGAAAGTAAGTTAAATCCCGACGTAGAGCCCAACGCACGTCCCGACGTAGAGCCCAACGCACGTCCCGACGTAGAGCCCAACGCACGTCCCGACGTAGCGCCCAACGCACGTCCCGACGTAGAGCTGTAAGTTAGCTAACTACAGACGTAGAGCCCAACGCACGTCCCGACGTAGAGCTAAAAGTTACCTAACTACAGATGTAGAGCCCAAAGCACGTCCCGACGTAGAGCCCAAAGCACGTCCCGACGTAGAGCTAAAAGTTACCTAACTACAGATGTAGAGCCCAAAGCACGTCCCGACGTAGAGCCCAACGCACGTCCCGACGTAGAGCCCAACGCACGTCCCGACGTAGAGCCCAACGCACGTCCCGACGTAGAGCCCAACGCACGTCCCGACGTAGAGCCCAACGCACGTCCCGACGTAGAGCTGAAAGTAAGCTAAATCCCGACGTAGAGGCCAACGCACGTCCCAACGTAGAGCTGAAAGTAAGCTAAATCCCGACGTAGAGCCCAACGCACGTCCCGACGTAGAGCCCAACGCACGTCCCGACGTAGAGCTGAAAGTAAGCTAAAACCCGACATAGAGCCCAACGCACGTCCCGACGTGGAGCTGAAAGTAAGCTAAATCCCGACGTAGAGGCCAACGCACGTCCCGACGTAGAGGCCAACGCACGTCCCGACGTAGAGGCCAACGCACGTCCCGACGTAGAGCTGAAAGTAAGCTAAATCCCGAAGTAGAGGCCAACGCACGTCCCGACGTAGAGGCCAACGCACGTCCCGACGTAGAGGCCAACGCACGTCCCGACGTAGAGCTGAAAGTAAGCTAAATCCCGACGTAGAGGCCAACGCACGTCCCGACGTAGAGGCCAACGCACGTCCCGACGTAGAGGCCAACGCACGTCCCGACGTAGAGCTGAAAGTAAGCTAAATCCCGACGTAGAGCCCAACGCACGTCCCGACGTAGAGCCCAACGCACGTCCCGACGTAGAGCTGAAAATAAGCTAAATCCCGATGTAGAGGCCAACGCACGTCCCGACGTAGAGGCCAACGCACGTCCCGACGTAGAGGCCAACGCACGTCCCGACGTAGAGGCCAACGCACGTCCCGACGTAGAGGCCAACGCACGTCCCGACGTAGAGGCCAACGCACGTCCCGACTTAGAGGCCAACGCACGTCCCGACTTAGAGGCCAACGCACGTCCCGACGTAGAGGCCAACGCACGTCCCGACGTAGAGCCCAACGCACGTCCCGACGTAGAGCCCAACGCACGTCCCGACGTAGAGCCCAACGCACGTCCCGACGTAGAGCCCAACGCACGTCCCGACGTAGAGCTGAAAGTAAGCTAAATCACAATGTAGAGGCCAACGTACGTCCCGACGTAGAGGCCAACGCACGTCCCGACGTAGAGGCCAACGCACGTCCCGACGTAGAGCTGAAAGTAAGCTAAATCCCGAAGTAGAGGCCAACGCACGTCCCGACGTAGAGGCCAACGCACGTCCCGACGTAGAGGCCAACGCACGTCCCGACGTAGAGCTGAAAGTAAGCTAAATCCCGACGTAGAGCCCAACGCACGTCCCGACGTAGAGCCCAACGCACGTCCCGACGTAGAGCCCAACGCACGTCCCGACGTAGAGCCCAACGCACGTCCCGACGTAGAGCCCAACGCACGTCCCGACGTAGAGCTGAAAGTAAGCTAAATCCCGACGTAGAGGCCAACGCACGTCCCGACGTAGAGGCCAACGCACGTCCCGACGTAGAGGCCAACGCACGTCCCGACGTAGAGGCCAACGCACGTCCCGACTTAGAGGCCAACGCACGTCCCGACGTACAGCCCAACGCACGTCCCGACGTAGAGCCCAACGCACGTCCCGACGTAGAGCTGAAAGTAAGCTAAATCCCGATATAGAGGCCAACGCACGTCCCGACGTAGAGGCCAACGCACGTCCCGACGTAGAGCTGAAAGTAAGTTAAATCCCGACGTAGAGCCCAACGCACGTGCCGACGTAGAGCCCAACGCACGTCCCAACGTAGCGCCCAACGCACGTCCCGACTTAGAGCTGAAAGTAAGTTAAATCCCGACGTAGAGGCCAACGCACGTCCCGACGTAGAGGCCAACGCACGTCCCGACGTAGAGGCCAACGCACGTCCCGAAGTAGAGCCCAACGCACGTCCCGACGTAGAGGCCAACGCACGTCCCGACGTAGAGGCCAACGCACGTCCCGACGTAGAGCTGAAAGTAAGCTAAATCCCGACGTAGAGCCCAACGCACGTCCCGACGTAGAGCCCAACGCACGTCCCGACGTAGAGCCCAACGCACGTCCCGACGTAGAGCCCAACGCACGTCCCGACGTAGAGCTGAAAGTTAGCTAACTACAGACGTAGAGCCCAACGCACGTCCCGACGTAGAGCCCAACGCACGTCCCGACGTAGAGCCCAACGCACGTCCCGACGTAGAGCTAAAAGTAAGCTAAATCCCGACGTAGAGCCCAACACACGTCCCGACGTAGAGCTGAAAGTAAGCTAAATCCCGACGTAGAGGCCAACGCACGTCCCGACGTAGAGGCCAACGCACGTCCCGACGTAGAGCTGAAAGTAAGCTAAATCCCGACGTAGAGGCCAACGCACGTCCCGACGTAGAGGCCAACGCACGTCCCGACGTAGAGCTGAAAGTAAGCTAAATCCCGACGTAGAGCCCAACGCACGTCCCGACGTAGAGCCCAACGCACGTCCCGAAGTAGAGCCCACCGCACGTCCCGACGTAGAGCCCAATGCACGTCCTGACGTAGAGCTGAAAGTAAGCTAAATCCCGACGTAGCGCCCAACGCACGTCCCGACGTGGCGCCCAACGCACGTCCCGACGTGGCGCCCAACGCACGTCCCGAAGTAGAGCCCACCGCACGTCCCGACGTAGAGCCCAATGCACGTCCCGAAGTAGAGCTGAAAGTAAGCTAAATCCCGACGCAGAGGCCAACGCACGTCCCGACGTAGAGGCCAACGCACGTCCCGACCTAGAGGCCAACGCACGTCCCGATGTAGAGGCCAACGCACGTCCCGACGTAGAGCTGAAAGTAAGCTAAATCCCGACGTAGAGCCCAACGCACGTCCCGACGTAGAGCCCAACGCACGTCCCGACGTAGCGCCCAACGCACGTCCCGACGTAGCGCCCAACGCACGTCCCGACGTAGAGCTGGAAGTTAGCTAACTACAGACATAGAGCCCAATGCACGTCCCGAAGTAGAGCTGAAAGTAAGCTAAATCCCGACGCAGAGGCCAACGCACGTCCCGACGTAGAGGCCAACGCACGTCCCGACCTAGAGGCCAACGCACGTCCCGACCTAGAGGCCAACGCACGTCCCGACGTAGAGCCCAACGCACGTCCCGACGTAGAGCTGAAAGTAAGCTAAATCCCGATATAGAGGCCAACGCACGTCCCGACGTAGAGGCCAACGCACGTCCCGACGTAGAGCTGAAAGTAAGTTAAATCCCGACGTAGAGCCCAACGCACGTCCCGACGTAGAGCCCAACGCACGTCCCAACGTAGCGCCCAACGCACGGCCCGACTTAGAGCTGAAAGTAAGTTAAATCCCGACGTAGAGGCCAACGCACGTCCCGACGTAGAGGCCAACGCACGTCCCGACGTAGAGGCCAACGCACGTCCCGAAGTAGAGGCCAACGCACGTCCCGAAGTAGAGGCCAACGCACGTCCCGAAGTAGAGGCCAACGCACGTCCCGACGTAGAGGCCAACGCACGTCCCGACGTAGAGCTGAAAGTAAGCTAAATCCCGACGTAGAGCCCAACGCACGTCCCGACGTAGAGCCCAACGCACGTCCCGACGTAGAGCCCAACGCACGTCCCGACGTAGAGCTGAAAGTTAGCTAACTACAGACGTAGAGCCCAACGCACGTCCCGACGTAGAGCCCAACGCACGTCCCGACGTAGAGCTAAAAGTAAGCTAAATCCCGACGTAGAGCCCAACACACGTCCCGACGTAGAGCTGAAAGTAAGCTAAATCCCGACGTAGAGGCCAACGCACGTCCCGACGTAGAGCTGAAAGTAAGCTAAATCCCGACGTAGAGGCCAACGCACGTCCCGACGTAGAGGCCAACGCACGTCCCGACGTAGAGCTGAAAGTAAGCTAAATCCCGACGTAGAGCCCAACGCACGTCCCGACGTAGAGCCCAACGCACGTCCCGAAGTAGAGCCCACCGCACGTCCCGACGTAGAGCCCAATGCACGTCCCGACGTAGAGCTGAAAGTAAGCTAAATCCCGACGTAGCGCCCAACGCACGTCCCGACGTGGCGCCCAACGCACGTCCCGAAGTAGAGCCCACCGCACGTCCCGACGTAGAGCCCACCGCACGTCCCGAAGTAGAGCTGAAAGTAAGCTAAATCCCGACGCAGAGGCCAACGCACGTCCCGACGTAGAGGCCAACGCACGTCCCGACCTAGAGGCCAACGCACGTCCCGACCTAGAGGCCAACGCACGTCCCGACGTAGAGCTGAAAGTAAGCTAAATCCCGACGTAGAGCCCAACGCACGTCCCGACGTAGAGCCCAACGCACGTCCCGACGTAGAGCCCAACGCACGTCCCGACGTAGCGCCCAACGCACGTCCCGACGTAGCGCCCAACGCACGTCCCGACGTAGAGCTGGAAGTTAGCTAACTACAGACATAGAGCCCAACGCACGTCCCGACGTAGAGCAGAAAATTAGCTAACTACAGACATAGAGCCCAACGCACGTCCCGACGTAGAGCCCAACGCACGTCCCGACGTAGAGCTCAAAGTAAGCTAAAACCCGACGTAGAGCCCAACGCACGTCCCGACGTAGAGCTGAAAGTAAGCTAAATCCCGACGTAGAGGCCAACGCACGTCCCGACGTAGAGGCCAACGCACGTCCCGACGTAGAGCTGAAAGTAAGCTAAATCCCGAAGTAGAGGCCAACGCACGTCCCGACGTAGAGGCCAACGCACGTCCCGACGTAGAGCTGAAAGTAAGCTAAATCCCGACGTAGAGCCCAACGCACGTCCCGACGTAGAGCCCAACGCACGTCCCGACGTAGAGTCCAACGCACGTCCCGACGTAGACCTGAAAGTAAGCTAAATCCCGACGTAGAGGCCAACGCACGTCCCGACGTAGAGGCCAACGCACGTCCCGACTTAGAGGCCAACGCACGTCCCGACTTATAGGCCAACGCACGTCCCGACGTAGAGCTGAAAGTAAGTTAAATCCCGAAGTAGAGCCCAACGCACGTCCCGACGTAGAGCCCAACGCACGTCCCGACGTAGAGCCCAACGCACGTCCCGACGTAGCGCCCAACGCACGTCCCGACGTAGAGCTGAAAGTTAGCTAACTACAGACGTAGAGCCCAACGCACGTCCCGACGTAGAGCTAAAAGTTACCTAACTACAGATGTAGAGCCCAACGCACGTCCCGACGTAGAGCCCAACGCACGTCCCGACGTAGAGCCCAACGCACGTCCCGACGTAGAGCCCAACGCACGTCCCGACGTAGAGCCCAACGCACGTCCCGACGTAGAGCCCAACGCACGTCCCGACGTAGAGCTGAAAGTAAGCTAAATCCCGACGTAGAGCCCAACGCACGTCCCGACGTAGAGCCCAACGCACGTCCCGACGTAGAGCTGAAAGTAAGCTAAATCCCGACGTAGAGTCCAACGCACGACCCGACGTAGACCTGAAAGTAAGCTAAATCCCGACGTAGAGGCCAACGCACGTCCCGACGTAGAGGCCAACGCACGTCCCGACGTAGAGGCCAACGCACGTCCCGACGTAGAGGCCAACGCACGTCCCGACGTAGAGGCCAACGCACGTCCCGACGTAGAGGCCAACGCACGTCCCGACGTAGAGGCCAACGCACGTCCCGACGTAGAGCTGAAAGTAAGTTAAATCCCGACGTAGAGCCCAACGCACGTCCCGACGTAGCGCCCAACGCACGTCCCGACGTAGCGCCCAACGCACGTCCCGACGTAGCGCCCAACGCACGTCCCGACGTAGAGCTGAAAGTTAGCTAACTACAGACGTAGAGCCCAACGCACGTCCCGACGTAGAGCTAAAATTTACCTAACTACAGACGTAGAGCCCAAAGCACGTCCCGACGTAGAGCCCAAAGCACGTCCCGACGTAGAGCCCAACGCACGTCCCGACGTAGAGCCCAACGCACGTCCCGACGTAGAGCCCAACGCACGTCCCGACGTAGAGTTGAAAGTAAGCTAAATCCCGACGTAGAGGCCAACGCACGTCCCGACGTAGAGCTGAAAGTAATCTAAATCCCGACGTAGAGCCCAACGCACGTCCCGACGTAGAGGCCAACGCACGTCCCGACGTAGAGCTGAAAGTAAGCTAAATCCCGACGTAGAGTCCAACGCACGACCCGACGTAGACCTGAAAGTAAGCTAAATCCCGACGTAGAGGCCAACGCACGTCCCGACGTAGACCTGAAAGTAAGCTAAATCCCGACGTAGAGGCCAACGCACGTCCCGACGTAGAGCTGAAAGTAATCTAAATCCCGACGTAGAGCCCAACGCACGTCCCGACGTAGAGGCCAACGCACGTCCCGACGTAGAGCTGAAAGTAAGCTAAATCCCGACGTAGAGTCCAACGCACGACCCGACGTAGACCTGAAAGTAAGCTAAATCCCGACGTAGAGGCCAACGCACGTCCCGACGTAGAGGCCAACGCACGTCCCGACGTAGAGGCCAACGCACGTCCCGACGTAGAGGCCAACGCACGTCCCGACGTAGAGGCCAACGCACGTCCCGACGTAGAGGCCAACGCACGTCCCGACGTAGAGCTGAAAGTAAGTTAAATCCCGACGTAGAGCCCAACGCACGTCCCGACGTAGCGCCCAACGCACGTCCCGACGTAGCGCCCAACGCACGTCCCGACGTAGCGCCCAACGCACGTCCCGACGTAGAGCTGAAAGTTAGCTAACTACAGACGTAGAGCCCAACGCACGTCCAGACGTAGAGCTAAAATTTACCTAACTACAGACGTAGAGCCCAAAGCACGTCCCGACGTAGAGCCCAAAGCACGTCCCGACGTAGAGCCCAACGCACGTCCCGACGTAGAGCCCAACGCACGTCCCGACGTAGAGCCCAACGCACGTCCCGACGTAGAGTTGAAAGTAAGCTAAATCCCGACGTAGAGGCCAACGCACGTCCCGACGTAGAGCTGAAAGTAAGCTAAATCCCGACGTAGAGCCCAACGCACGTCCCGACGTAGAGCCCAACGCACGTCCCGACGTAGAGCTGAAAGTAAGCTAAAACCCGACGTAGAGCCCAACGCACGTCCCGACGTAGAGCTGAAAGTAAGCTAAATCCCGACGTAGAGCCCAACGCACGTCCCGACGTAGAGCTGAAAGTAAGCTAAATCCCGACGTAGAGGCCAACGCACGTCCCGACGTAGAGGCCAACGCACGTCCCGACGTAGAGGCCAACGCACGTCCCGACGTAGAGGCCAACGCACGTCCCGACGTAGAGGCCAACGCACGTCCCGACGTAGAGCTGAAAGTAAGCTAAATCCCGACGTAGAGGCCAACGCACGTCCCGACGTAGAGGCCAAAGCACGTCCCGACGTAGAGGCCAACGCACGTCCCGACGTAGAGGCCAACGCACGTCCCGACGTAGAGGCCAACGCACGTCCCGACGTAGAGCTGAAAGTAAGCTAAATCCCGACGTAGAGTCCAACGCACGTCCCGACGTAGAGTCCAACGCACGTCCCGACGTAGAGCTGAAAGTAAGCTAAATCCCGACGTAGAGTCCAACGCACGTCCCGACGTAGAGTCCAACGCACGTCCCGACGTAGAGCTGAAAGTAAGCTAAATCCCGACGTAGAGGCCAACGCACGTCCCGACGTAGAGGCCAACGCACGTCCCGACGTAGAGGCCAACGCACGTCCCGACGTAGAGCCCAACGCACGTCCCGACGTAGAGCTGAAAGTAAGTTAAATCCCGACGTAGAGCCCAACGCACGTCCCGACGTAGCGCCCAAGCCCAACGCACGTCCCGACGTAGAGCTGAAAGTTAGCTAACTACAGACGTAGAGCCCAACGCACGTCCCGACGTAGAGCTGAAAGTTACCTAACTACAGACGTAGAGCCCAACGCACGTCCCGACGTAGAGCCCAACGCACGTCCCGACGTAGAGCCCAACGCACGTCCCGACGTAGAGCCCAACGCACGTCCCGACGTAGAGCTGAAAGTTAGCTAAATCCCGACGTAGAGTCCAACGCACGTCCCAACGTAGAGCTGAAAGTAAGCTAAATCCCGACGTAGAGCCCAACACACGTCCCGACGTAGAGCCCAACGCATGTCCCGACGTAGAGCTGAAAGTTAGCTAAATCCTGACGTAGAGCCCAACGCACGTCCCGTCGTAGAGCCCAACGCACGTCCCGACGTAGAGCCCAACGCACGTCCCGACGTAGAGCCCAACGCACGTCCCGACGTAGAGCTGAAAGTTAGCTAACTACAGACGTAGAGCCCAACGCACGTCCCGACGTAGAGCCCAACGCACGTCCCGACGTAGAGCTAAAAGTAAGCTAAATCCCGACGTAGAGCCCAACACACGTCCCGACGTAGAGCTGAAAGTAAGCTAAATCCCGACGTAGAGGCCAACGCACGTCCCGGCGTAGAGGCCAACGCACGTCCCGACGTAGAGCTGAAAGTAAGCTAAATCCCGACGTAGAGGCCAACGCACGTCCCGACGTAGAGGCCAACGCACGTCCCGACGTAGAGCTGAAAGTAAGCTAAATCCCGACGTAGAGCACAACGCACGTCCCGACGTAGAGCTGAAAGTAAGCTAAATCCCAATGTAGAGGCCAACGCACGTCCCGACGTAGAGGCCAACGCACGTCCCGACGTAGAGGCCAACGCACGTCCCGACGTAGAGGCCATCGCACGTCCCGACGTAGAGGCCATCGCACGTCCCGACGTAGAGGCCAACGCACGTCCCGACGTAGAGGCCAACGCACGTCCCGACGTAGAGGCCAACGCAAGTCCCGACGTAGAGGCCAACGCACGTCCCGACGTAGAGGCCAACGCACGTCCCGCCGTAGAGGCCAACGCACGTCCCGACGTAGAGCTGAAAGTAAGCTAAATAACGAAGTAGAGGCCAACGCACGTCCCGACGTAGAGCTGAAAGTAAGCTAAATCCCGACGTAGAGCCCAACGCACGTCCCGACGTAGAGCCCAACGCACGTCCCGACGTAGAGCTGAAAGTAAGCTAAATCCCGATGTAGAGGCCAACGCACGTCCCGACGTAGAGGCCAACGCACGTCCCGACGTAGAGGCCAACGCACGTCCCGACTTAGAGGCCAACGCACGTCCCGACTTAGAGGCCAACGCACGTCCCGACTTAGAGGCCAACGCACGTCCCGACGTAGAGGCCAACGCACGTCCCGACTTAGAGGCCAACGCACGTCCCGACTTAGAGGCCAACGCACGTCCCGACTTAGAGGCCAACGCACGTCCCGACTTAGAGCCCAACGCACGTCCCGACGTAGAGCTGAAAGTAAGCTAAATCCCGATGTAGAGGCCAACGCACGTCCCGACGTAGAGGCCAACGCACGTCCCGACGTAGAGCTGAAAGTAAGTTAAATCCCGACGTAGAGCCCAACGCACGTCCCGACGTAGAGCCCAACGCAGGTCCCGACGTAGAGCCCAACGCAGGTCCCGACGTAGCGCCCAACGCACGTCCCGACGTAGAGCTGAAAGTAAGTTAAATCCCGACGTAGAGGCCAACGCACGTCCCGACTTAGAGGCCAACGCACGTCCCGACTTAGAGGCCAACGCACGTCCCGACTTAGAGGCCAACGCACGTCCCGACTTAGAGGCCAACGCACGTCCCGCCTTAGAGGCCAACGCACGTCCCGACTTAGAGGCCAACGCACGTCCCGACTTAGAGGCCAACGCACGTCCCGACGTAGAGCTGAAAGTTAGCTAACTACAGACGTAGAGCCCAACGCACGTCCCGACGTAGAGCCCAACGCACGTCCCGACGTAGAGCCCAACGCACGTCCCGACGTAGAGCCCAACGCACGTCCCGACGTAGAGCCCAACGCACGTCCCGACGTAGAGCCCAACGCACGTCCCGACGTAGAGCCCAACGCACGTCCCGACGTAGAGCCCAACGCACGTCCCGACGTAGAGCCCAACGCACGTCCCGACGTAGAGCCCAACGCACGTCCCGACGTAGAGCTGAAAGTAAGCTAAATCCCGACGTAGAGCCCAACGCACGTCCCGACGTAGAGCTGAAAGTAAGCTAAATCCCGACGTAGAGGCCAACGCACGTCCCGACGTAGAGGCCAACGCACGTCCCGACGTAGAGGCCAACGCACGTCCCGACGTAGAGGCCAACGCACGTCCCGACGTAGAGGCCAACGCACGTCCCGACGTAGAGGCCAACGCACGTCCCGACGTAGAGCTGAAAGTAAGCTAAATAACGAAGTAGAGGCCAACGCACGTCCCGACGTAGAGCTGAAAGTAAGCTAAATCCCGACGTAGAGCCCAACGCACGTCCCGACGTAGAGCCCAACGCACGTCCCGACGTAGAGCTGAAAGTAAGCTAAATCCCGACGTAGAGGCCAACGCACGTCCCGACGTAGAGGCCAACGCACGTCCCGACTTAGAGGCCAACGCACGTCCCGACTTAGAGGCCAACGCACGTCCCGACTTAGAGGCCAACGCACGTCCCGACTTAGAGGCCAACGCACGTCCCGACTTAGAGGCCAACGCACGTCCCGACTTAGAGGCCAACGCACGTCCCGACGTAGAGCCCAACGCACGTCCCGACGTAGAGCTGAAAGTTAGCTAACTACAGACGTAGAGCCCAACGCACGTCCCGACTTAGAGCCCAACGCACGTCCCGACGTAGAGCTGAAAGTAAGCTAAATCCCGATGTAGAGGCCAACGCACGTCCCGACGTAGAGGCCAACGCACGTCCCGATGTAGAGCTGAAAGTAAGTTAAATCCCGACGTAGAGCCCAACGCACGTCCCGACGTAGAGCCCAACGCAGGTCCCGACGTAGCGCCCAACGCACGTCCCGACGTAGAACTGAAAGTAAGTTAAATCCCGACGTAGAGGCCAACGCACGTCCCGACTTAGAGGCCAACGCACGTCCCGACTTAGAGGCCAACGCACGTCCCGACTTAGAGGCCAACGCACGTCCCGACTTAGAGGCCAACGCACGTCCCGACTTAGAGGCCAACGCACGTCCCGACTTAGAGGCCAACGCACGTCCCGACTTAGAGGCCAACGCACGTCCCGACTTAGAGGCCAACGCACGTCCCGACGTAGAGCCCAACGCACGTCCCGACGTAGAGCCCAACGCACGTCCCGACGTAGAGCTGAAAGTTAGCTAACTACAGACGTAGAGCCCAACGCACGTCCCGACGTAGAGCCCAACGCACGTCCCGACGTAGAGCCCAACGCACGTCCCGACGTAGAGCCCAACGCACGTCCCGACGTAGAGCCCAACGCACGTCCCGACGTAGAGCCCAACGCACGTCCCGACGTAGAGCCCAACGCACGTCCCGACGTAGAGCCCAACGCACGTCCCGACGTAGAGCCCAACGCACGTCCCGACGTAGAGCCCAACGCACGTCCCGACGTAGAGCCCAACGCACGTCCCGACGTAGAGCTAAAAGTAAGCTAAATCCCGACGTAGAGCCCAACGCACGTCCCGACGTAGAGCTGAAAGTAAGCTAAATCCCGACGTAGAGGCCAACGCACGTCCCGACGTAGAGGCCAACGCACGTCCCGACGTAGAGGCCAACGCACGTCCCGACGTAGAGGCCAACGCACGTCCCGACGTAGAGGCCAACGCACGTCCCGACGTAGAGGCCAACGCACGTCCCGACGTAGAGGCCAACGCACGTCCCGACGTAGAGCTGAAAGTAAGCAAAATAACGAAGTAGAGGCCAACGCACGTCCCGACGTAGAGCTGAAAGTAAGCTAAATCCCGACGTAGAGCCCAACGCACGTCCCGACGTAGAGCCCAACGCACGTCCCGACGTAGAGCTGAAAGTAAGCTAAATCCCGACGTAGAGGCCAACGCACGTCCCGACGTAGAGGCCAACGCACGTCCCGACGTAGAGGCCAACGCACGTCCCGACTTAGAGGCCAACGCACGTCCCGACTTAGAGGCCAACGCACGTCCCGACTTAGAGGCCAACGCACGTCCCGACTTAGAGGCCAACGCACGTCCCGACGTAGAGGCCAACGCACGTCCCGACTTAGAGGCCAACGCACGTCCCGACGTAGAGGCCAACGCACGTCCCGACTTAGAGGCCAACGCACGTCCCGACTTAGAGGCCAACGCACGTCCCGACGTAGAGCTGAAAGTTAGCTAACTACAGACGTAGAGCCCAACGCACGTCCCGACGTAGAGCCCAACGCACGTCCCGACGTAGAGCCCAACGCACGTCCCGACGTAGAGCCCAACGCACGTCCCGACGTAGAGCCCAACGCACGTCCCGACGTAGAGCCCAACGCACGTCCCGACGTAGAGCTAAAAGTAAGCTAAATCCCGACGTAGAGCCCAACACACGTCCCGACGTAGAGCTGAAAGTAAGCTAAATCCCGACGTAGAGGCCAACGCACGTCCCGACGTAGAGGCCAACGCACGTCCCGACGTAGATGCCAACGCACGTCCCGACGTAGAGGCCAACGCACGTCCCGACGTAGAGGCCAACGCACGTCCCGACGTAGAGCTGAAAGTAAGCTAAATCCCGACGTAGAGCCCAACGCACGTCCCGACGTAGAGCCCAACGCACGTCCCGACGTAGAGCCCACCGCAAGTCCCGACGTAGAGCCCAATGCACGTCCCGACATAGAGCTGAAAGTAAGCTAAATCCCGACGTAGCGCCCAACGCACGTCCCGACGTAGCGCCCAACGCACGTCCCGAAGTAGAGCTGAAAGTAAGCTAAATCCCGACGCAGAGCCCAACGCACGTCCCGACGTAGAGCCCAACGCACGTCCCGACGTAGAGCCCAACGCACGTCCCGTCGTAGAGCCCAACGCACGTCCCGACGTAGAGCCCAACGCACGTCCCGACGTAGAGCTGAAAGTTAGCTAACTACAGACGTAGAGCCCACCGCACGTCCCGACGTAGAGCCCAACGCACGTCCCGACGTAGAGCTAAAAGTAAGCTAAATCCCGACGTAGAGCCCAACACACGTCCCGACGTAGAGCTGAAAGTAAGCTAAATCCCGACGTAGAGGCCAACGCACGTCCCGACGTAGAGGCCAACGCACGTCCCGACGTAGAGCTGAAAGTAAGCTAAATCCCGATGTAGAGGCCAACGCACGTCCCGACGTAGAGCCCAACGCACGTCCCGACGTAGAGCTGAAAGTAAGCTAAATCCCAATGTAGAGGACAGCGCACGTCCCGACGTAGAGGCCAACGCACGTCCCGACGTAGAGGCCAACGCACGTCCCGACGTAGAGGCCAACGCACGTCCCGACGTAGAGGCCAACGCACGTCCCGACGTAGAGGCCAACGCACGTCCCGACGTAGAGCTGAAAGTAAGCTAAATAACGAAGTAGAGGCCAACGCACGTCCCGACGTAGAGCTGAAAGTAAGCTAAATCCCGACGTAGAGCCCAACGCACGTCCCGACGTAGAGCCCAACGCACGTCCCGACGTAGAGCTGAAAGTAAGCTAAATCCCGACGTAGAGGCCAACGCACGTCCCGACGTAGAGGCCAACGCACGTCCCGACGTAGAGGCCAACGCACGTCCCGACGTAGAGGCCAACGCACGTCCCGACGTAGAGGCCAACGCACGTCCCGACGTAGAGGCCAACGCACGTCCCGACTTAGAGGCCAACGCACGTCCCGACTTAGAGGCCAACGCACGTCCCGACTTAGAGGCCAACGCACGTCCCGACTTAGAGGCCAACGCACGTCCCGACGTAGAGCTGAAAGTAAGCTAAATCCCGATGTAGAGGCCAACGCACGTCCCGACGTAGAAGCCAACGCACGTCCCGACGTAGAGCTGAAAGTAAGTTAAATCCCGACGTAGAGCCCAACGCACGTCCCGACGTAGCGCCCAACGCACGTCCCGACGTAGCGCCCAACGCACGTCCCGACGTAGAGCTGAAAGTAAGTTAAATCCCGACGTAGAGGCCAACGCACGTCCCGACTTAGAGGCCAACGCACGTCCCGACTTAGAGGCCAACGCACGTCCCGACTTAGAGGCCAACGCACGTCCCGACTTAGAGGCCAACGCACGTCCCGACTTAGAGGCCAACGCACGTCCCGACTTAGAGGCCAACGCACGCCCCGACTTAGAGGCCAACGCACGTCCCGACTTAGAGGCCAACGCACGTCCCGACTTAGAGGCCAACGCACGTCCCGACGTAGAGCCCAACGCACGTCCCGACGTAGAGCCCAACGCACGTCCCGACGTAGAGCCCAACGCACGTCCCGACGTAGAGCCCAACGCAGGTCCCGACGTAGCGCCCAACGCACGTCCCGACGTAGAACTGAAAGTAAGTTAAATCCCGACGTAGAGGCCAACGCACGTCCCGACTTAGAGGCCAACGCACGTCCCGACTTAGAGGCCAACGCACGTCCCGACTTAGAGGCCAACGCACGTCCCGACTTAGAGGCCAACGCACGTCCCGACTTAGAGGCCAACGCACGTCCCGACTTAGAGGCCAACGCACGTCCCGACTTAGAGGCCAACGCACGTCCCGACGTAGAGGCCAACGCACGTCCCGACGTAGAGCTGAAAGTTAGCTAACTACAGACGTAGAGCCCAACGCACGTCCCGACGTAGAGCCCAACGCACGTCCCGACGTAGAGCCCAACGCACGTCCCGACGTAGAGCCCAACGCACGTCCCGACGTAGAGCCCAACGCACGTCCCGACGTAGAGCCCAACGCACGTCCCGACGTAGAGCCCAACGCACGTCCCGACGTAGAGCCCAACGCACGTCCCGACGTAGAGCCCAACGCACGTCCCGACGTAGAGCTAAAAGTAAGCTAAATCCCGACGTAGAGCCCAACGCACGTCCCGACGTAGAGCTGAAAGTAAGCTAAATCCCGACGTAGAGGCCAACGCACGTCCCGACGTAGAGGCCAACGCACGTCCCGACGTAGAGGCCAACGCACGTCCCGACGTAGAGGCCAACGCACGTCCCGACGTAGAGGCCAACGCACGTCCCGACGTAGAGGCCAACGCACGTCCCGACGTAGAGCTGAAAGTAAGCAAAATAACGAAGTAGAGGCCAACGCACGTCCCGACGTAGAGCTGAAAGTAAGCTAAATCCCGACGTAGAGCCCAACGCACGTCCCGACGTAGAGCCCAACGCACGTCCCGACGTAGAGCTGAAAGTAAGCTAAATCCCGACGTAGAGGCCAACGCACGTCCCGACGTAGAGGCCAACGCACGTCCCGACGTAGAGGCCAACGCACGTCCCGACGTAGAGGCCAACGCACGTCCCGACTTAGAGGCCAACGCACGTCCCGACTTAGAGGCCAACGCACGTCCCGACTTAGAGGCCAACGCACGTCCCGACTTAGAGGCCAACGCACGTCCCGACTTAGAGGCCAACGCACGTCCCGACTTAGAGCCCAACGCACGTCCCGACGTAGAGCTGAAAGTAAGCTAAATCCCGATGTAGAGGCCAACGCACGTCCCGACGTAGAGGCCAACGCACGTCCCGATGTAGAGCTGAAAGTAAGTTAAATCCCGACGTAGAGCCCAACGCACGTCCCGACGTAGAGCCCAACGCACGTCCCGACGTAGAGCCCAACGCAGGTCCCGACGTAGAGCCCAACGCAGGTCCCGACGTAGCGCCCAACGCACGTCCCGACGTAGAACTGAAAGTAAGTTAAATCCCGACGTAGAGGCCAACGCACGTCCCGACTTAGAGGCCAACGCACGTCCCGACTTAGAGGCCAACGCACGTCCCGACTTAGAGGCCAACGCACGTCCCGACTTAGAGGCCAACGCACGTCCCGACTTAGAGGCCAACGCACGTCCCGACTTAGAGGCCAACGCACGTCCCGACATAGAGCCCAACGCACGTCCCGACGTAGAGCCCAACGCACGTCCCGACGTAGAGCCCAACGCACGTCCCGACGTAGAGCCCAACGCACGTCCCGACGTAGAGCCCAACGCACGTCCCGACGTAGAGCCCAACGCACGTCCCGACGTAGAGCCCAACGCACGTCCCGACGTAGAGCCCAACGCACGTCCCGACGTAGAGCCCAACGCACGTCCCGACGTAGAGCTAAAAGTAAGCTAAATCCCGACGTAGAGCCCAACACACGTCCCGACGTAGAGCTGAAAGTAAGCTAAATCCCGACGTAGAGGCCAACGCACGTCCCGACGTAGAGGCCAACGCACGTCCCGACGTAGAGGCCAACGCACGTCCCGACGTAGAGGCCAACGCACGTCCCGACGTAGAGGCCAACGCACGTCCCGACGTAGAGGCCAACGCACGTCCCGACGTAGAGGCCAACGCACGTCCCGACGTAGAGCTGAAAGTAAGCTAAATCCCGACGTAGAGCCCAACGCACGTCCCGACGTAGAGCCCAACGCACGTCCCGACGTAGAGCCCACCGCAAGTCCCGACGTAGAGCCCAATGCACGTCCCGACATAGAGCTGAAAGTAAGCTAAATCCCGACGTAGCGCCCAACGCACGTCCCGACGTAGCGCCCAACGCACGTCCCGAAGTAGAGCTGAAAGTAAGCTAAATCCCGACGCAGAGCCCAACGCACGTCCCGACGTAGAGCCCAACGCACGTCCCGACGTAGAGCCCAACGCACGTCCCGTCGTAGAGCCCAACGCACGTCCCGACGTAGAGCCCAACGCACGTCCCGACGTAGAGCTGAAAGTTAGCTAACTACAGACGTAGAGCCCACCGCACGTCCCGACGTAGAGCCCAACGCACGTCCCGACGTAGAGCTAAAAGTAAGCTAAATCCCGACGTAGAGCCCAACACACGTCCCGACGTAGAGCTGAAAGTAAGCTAAATCCCGACGTAGAGGCCAACGCACGTCCCGGCGTAGAGGCCAACGCACGTCCCGACGTAGAGCTGAAAGTAAGCTAAATCCCGACGTAGAGGCCAACGCACGTCCCGACGTAGAGGCCAACGCACGTCCCGACGTAGAGCTGAAAGTAAGCTAAATCCCGATGTAGAGGCCAACGCACGTCCCGACGTAGAGCCCAACGCACGTCCCGACGTAGAGCTGAAAGTAAGCTAAATCCCGATGTAGAGGCCAACGCACGTCCCGACGTAGAGGCCAACGCACGTCCCGACGTAGAGGCCAACGCACGTCCCGACGTAGAGGCCAACGCACGTCCCGACGTAGAGGACAACGCACGTCCCGACGTAGAGGCCAACGCACGTCCCGACGTAGAGGCCAACGCACGTCCCGACGTAGAGCTGAAAGTAAGCTAAATAACGAAGTAGAGGCCAACGCACGTCCCGACGTAGAGCTGAAAGTAAGCTAAATCCCGACGTAGAGCCCAACGCACGTCCCGACGTAGAGCCCAACGCACGTCCCGACGTAGAGCTGAAAGTAAGCTAAATCCCGACGTAGAGGCCAACGCACGTCCCGACGTAGAGGCCAACGCACGTCCCGACGTAGAGGCCAACGCACGTCCCGACGTAGAGGCCAACGCACGTCCCGACGTAGAGGCCAACGCACGTCCCGACGTAGAGGCCAACGCACGTCCCGACGTAGAGGCCAACGCACGTCCCGACTTAGAGGCCAACGCACGTCCCGTCTTAGAGGCCAACGCACGTCCCGACTTAGAGGCCAACGCACGTCCCGACTTAGAGGCCAACGCACGTCCCGACGTAGAGCTGAAAGTAAGCTAAATCCCGATGTAGAGGCCAACGCACGTCCCGACGTAGAAGCCAACGCACGTCCCGACGTAGAGCTGAAAGTAAGTTAAATCCCGACGTAGAGCCCAACGCACGTCCCGACGTAGCGCCCACCGCACGTCCCGACGTAGCGCCCAACGCACGTCCCGACGTAGAGCTGAAAGTAAGTTAAATCCCGACGTAGAGGCCAACGCACGTCCCGACTTAGAGGCCAACGCACGTCCCGACTTAGAGGCCAACGCACGTCCCGACTTAGAGGCCAACGCACGTCCCGACTTAGAGGCCAACGCACGTCCCGACTTAGAGGCCAACGCACGTCCCGACTTAGAGGCCAACGCACGTCCCGACTTAGAGGCCAACGCACGTCCCGACGTAGAGGCCAACGCACGTCCCGACGTAGAGCCCAACGGACGTCCCGACGTAGAGGCCAACGGACGTCCCGACGTAGAGGCCAACGCACGTCCCGACGTAGAGCCCAACGCACGTCCCGACGTAGAGCCCAACGCACGTCCCGACGTAGAGCCCAACGCACGTCCCGACGTAGAGCCCAACGCACGTCCCGACGTAGAGCCCAACGCACGTCCCGACGTAGAGCCCAACGCACGTCCCGACGTAGAGCTAAAAGTAAGCTAAATCCCGACGTAGAGCCCAACACACGTCCCGACGTAGAGCTGAAAGTAAGCTAAATCCCGACGTAGAGGCCAACGCACGTCCCGACGTAGAGCCCAACGCACGTCCCGACGTAGAGGCCAACGCACGTCCCGACGTAGAGGCCAACGCACGTCCCGACGTAGAGCTGAAAGTAAGCTAAATCCCGACGTAGAGGCCAACGCACGTCCCGACGTAGAGGCCAACGCACGTCCCGACGTAGAGATGAAAGTAAGCTAAATCCCGACGTAGAGCCCAACGCACGTCCCGACGTAGAGCCCAACGCACGTCCCGACGTAGAGCCCACCGCACGTCCCGACGTAGAGCCCACCGCAAGTCCCGACGTAGAGCCCAATGCACGTCCCGACGTAGAGCTGAAAGTAAGCTAAATCCCGACGTAGCGCCCAACGCACGTCCCGACGTAGCGCCCAACGCACGTCCCGAAGTAGAGCTGAAAGTAAGCTAAATCCCGACGCAGAGGCCAACGCACGTCCCGACGTAGAGGCCAACGCACGTCCCGACCTAGAGCCCAACGCACGTCCCGACGTAGAGCCCAACGCACGTCCCGACGTAGAGCCCAACGCACGTCCCGACGTAGAGCTGAAAGTAAGCTAAATCCCGACGTAGAGCCCAACGCACGTCCCGACGTAGAGCCCAACGCACGTCCCGACGTAGAGCTGAAAGTTAGCTAACTACAGACATAGAGCCCAACGCACGTCCCGACGTAGAGCAGAAAGTTAGCTAACTACAGACATAGAGCCCAACGCACGTCCCGACGTAGAGCCCAACGCACGTCCCGACGTAGAGCCCAACGCACGTCCCGACGTAGAGCCCAACGCACGTCCCGACGTAGAGCCCAACGCACGTCCCGACGTAGAGCTGAAAGTAAGCTAAAACCCGACGTAGAGCCCAACGCACGTCCCGACGTAGAGCTGAAAGTAAGCTAAATCCCGACGTAGAGGCCAACGCACGTCCCGACGTAGAGGCCAACGCACGTCCCGAAGTAGAGCTGAAAGTAAGCTAAATCCCGAAGTAGAGGCCAACGCACGTCCCGACGTAGAGGCCAACGCACGTCCCGACGTAGAGCTGAAAGTAAGCTAAATCCCGACGTAGAGCCCAACGCACGTCCCGACGTAGAGCCCAACGCACGTCCCGACGTAGCGCCCAACGCACGTCCCGACATAGAGCTGAAAGTTAGCTAACTACAGACGTAGAGCCCAACGCACGTCCCGACGTAGAGCTGAAAGTTACCTAACTACAGACGTAGAGCCCAACGCACGTCCCGACGTAGAGCTGAAAGTTGCCTAACTACAGACGTAGAGCCCAACGCACGTCCCGACGTAGAGCCCAACGCACGTCCCGACGTAGAGCCCAACGCACGTCCCGACGTAGAGCCCAACGCACGTCCCGACGTAGAGCCCAACGCACGTCCCGACGTAGAGCCCAACGCACGTCCCGACGTAGAGCTGAAAGTAAGCTAAAACCCGACGTAGAGGCCAACGCACGTCCCGACGTAGAGCTGAAAGTAAGCTAAATCCCGACGTAGAGCCCAACACACGTCCCGACGTAGAGCCCAACGCACGTCCCGACGTAGAGCTGAAAGTAAGCTAAAACCCGACGTAGAGCCCAACGCACGTCCCGACGTAGAGCTGAAAGTAAGCTAAATCCCGACGTAGAGGCCAACGCACGTCCCGACGTAGAGGCCAACGCACGTCCCGACGTAGAGCTGAAAGTAAGCTAAATCCCGACGTAGAGACCAACGCACGTCCCGACGTAGAGGCCAACGCACGTCCCGACGTAGAGCTGAAAGTCAGCTAAATCCCGACGTAGAGCCCAACGCACGTCCCGACGTAGAGTCCAACGCACGTCCCGACGTAGAGCTGAAAGTAAGCTAAATCCCGACGTAGAGGCCAACGCACGTCCCGACGTAGAGGCCAACGCACGTCCCGACTTAGAGGCCAACGCACGTCCCGACTTAGAGGCCAACGCACGTCCCGACTTAGAGGCCAACGCACGTCCCGACTTAGAGGCCAACGCACGTCCCGACGTAGAGCTGAAAGTAAGTTAAATCCCGACGTAGAGCCCAACGCACGTCCCGACGTAGAGCCCAACGCACGTCCCGACGTAGAGCCCAACGCACGTCCCGGGTAGAGCCCAACGCACGTCCCGACGTAGCGCCCAACGCACGTCCCGACGTAGCGCCCAACGCACGTCCCGACGTAGCGCCCAACGCACGTCCCGACGTAGAGCTGAAAGTTAGCTAACTACAGACATAGAGCCCAACGCACGTCCCGACGTAGAGCTGAAAGTTACCTAACTACAGACGTAGAGCCCAACGCACGTCCCGACGTAGAGCCCAACGCACGTCCCGACGTAGAGCCCAACGCACGTCCCGACGTAGAGCCCAACGCACGTCCCGACGTAGAGCCCAACGCACGTCCCGACGTAGAGCCCAACGCACGTCCCGACGTAGAGCCCAACGCACGTCCCGACGTAGAGCCCAACGCACGTCCCGACGTAGAGCTGAAAGTAAGCTAAATCCCGACGTAGAGTCCAACGCACGTCCCAACGTAGAGCCCAACGCATGTCCCGACGTAGAGCTGAAAGTTAGCTAAATCCGGACGTAGAGCCCAACGCACGTCCCGACGTAGAGCCCAACGCACGTCCCGACGTAGAGCCCAACGCACGTCCCGACGTAGAGCCCAACGCACGTCCCGACGTAGAGCCCAACGCACGTCCCGACGTAGAGCCCAACGCACGTCCCGACGTAGAGCCCAACGCACGTCCCGACGTAGAGCTGAAAGTTAGCTAAATCCTGACGTAGAGCCCAACGCACGTCCCGTCGTAGAGCCCAACGCACGTCCCGACGTAGAGCCCAACGCACGTCCCGACGTAGAGCCCAACGCACGTCCCGACGTAGAGCTGAAAGTTAGCTAACTACAGACGTAGAGCCCAACGCACGTCCCGACGTAGAGCTAAAAGTAAGCTAAATCCCGACGTAGAGCCCAACACACGTCCCGACGTAGAGCTGAAAGTAAGATAAATCCCGACGTAGAGGCCAACGCACGTCCCGACGTAGAGCTGAAAGTAAGCTAAATCCCGACGTAGAGGGCAACGCACGTCCCGACGTAGAGGCCAACGCACGTCCCGACGTAGAGGCCAACGCACGTCCCGACGTAGAGGCCAACGCACGTCCCGACGTAGAGCTGAAAGTAAGCTAACTCCCGACGTAGAGCCCACCGCACGTCCCGACGTAGAGCCCACCGCACGTCCCGACGTAGAGCCCACCGCACGTCCCGACGTAGAGCCCACCGCACGTCCCGACGTAGAGCCCAACGCACGTCCCGACGTAGAGCTGAAAGTAAGCTAAATCCCGACGTAGCGCCCAACGCACGTCCCGACGTAGACCTGAAAGTAAGCTAAATCCCGACGTAGAGGCCAACGCACGTCCCGACCTAGAGGCCAACGCACGTCCCGACCTAGAGGCCAACGCACGTCCCGACCTAGAGGCCAACGCACGTCCCGACCTAGAGGCCAACGCACGTCCCGACCTAGAGGCCAACGCACGTCCCGACGTAGAGCTGAAAGTAAGCTAAATCCCGACGTAGAGCCCAACGCACGTCCCGACGTAGAGCCCAACGCACGTCGCGACGTAGCGCCCAACGCACGTCCCGACGTAGAGCAGAAAGTTAGCTAACTACAGACATAGAGCCCAACGCACGTCCCGACGTAGAGCCCAACGCACGTCCCGACGTAGAGCCCAACGCACGTCCCGACGTAGAGCCCAACGCACGTCCCGACGTAGAGCTGAAAGTAAGCTAAAACCCGACGTAGAGCCCAACGCACGTCCCGACGTAGAGCTGAAAGTAAGCTAAATCCCGACGTAGAGGCCAACGCACGTCCCGACGTAGAGGCCAACGCACGTCCCGACGTAGAGCTGAAAGTAAGCTAAATCCCGACGTAGAGCCCAACGCACGTCCCGACGTAGAGCCCAACGCACGTCCCGACGTAGAGCCCAACGCACGTCCCGACGTAGAGCTGAAAGTAAGCTAAATCCCGACGTAGAGCCCAACGCACGTCCCGACGTAGAGCCCAACGCACGTCCCGACGTAGAGGCCAACGCACGTCCCGACGTAGAGGCCAACGCACGTCCCGACGTAGAGGCCAACGCACGTCCCGACGTAGAGGCCAACGCACGTCCCGACGTAGAGGCCAACGCACGTCCCGACGTAGAGGCCAACGCACGTCCCGACGTAGAGGCCAACGCACGTCCCGACGTAGAGGCCAACGCACGTCCCGACGTAGAGGCCAACGCACGTCCCGACGTAGAGGCCAACGCACGTCCCGACGTAGAGGCCAACGCACGTCCCGACGTAGAGGCCAACGCACGTCCCGACGTAGAGGCCAACGCACGTCCCGACGTAGAGGACAACGCACGTCCCGACGTAGAGCTGAAAGTAAGTTAAATCCCGACGTAGAGCCCAACGCACGTCCCGACGTAGAGCCCAACGCACGTCCCGACTTAGAGCCCAACGCACGTCCCGACTTAGAGCCCAACGCACGTCCCGACTTAGAGCCCAACGCACGTCCCGACGTAGAGCCCAACGCACGTCCCGACGTAGAGCCCAACGCACGTCCCGACGTAGAGCCCAACGCACGTCCCGACGTAGAGCCCAACGCACGTCCCGACGTAGAGCCCAACGCAAGTCCCGACGTAGCGCCCAACGCACGTCTCGACGTAGCGCCCAACGCACGTCCCGACGTAGAGCTGAAAGTAAGTTAAATCCCGACGTAGAGGCCAACGCACGTCCCGACGTAGAGGCCAACGCACGTCCCGACGTAGAGCTGAAAGTAAGCTATATCCCGACGTAGAGCCCAACGCACGTCCCGACGTAGAGCCCAACGCACGTCCCGACGTAGAGCTGAAAGTAAGCTAAATCCCGACGTAGAGGCCAACGCACGTCCCGACGTAGAGCCCAACGCACGTCCCGACGTAGAGCTAAAAGTAAGCTAAATCCCGACGTAGAGCCCAACGCACGTCCCGACGTAGAGCTGAAAGTAAGCTAAATCCCGACGTAGAGGCCAACGCACGTCCCGACGTAGAGGCCAACGCACGTCCCGACGTAGAGGCCAACGCACGTCCCGACGTAGAGCTGAAAGTAAGCTAAATCCCGATGTAGAGGCCAACGCACGTCCCGACGTAGAGGCCAACGCACGTCCCGACGTAGAGGCCAACGCACGTCCCGACGTAGAGGCCAACGCACGTCCCGACGCAGAGGACAACGCACGTCCCGACGCAGAGGACAACGCACGTCCCGACGCAGAGGACAA
This sequence comes from Leptosomus discolor, assembly GCF_034619465.1. NCBI lineage: Eukaryota > Metazoa > Chordata > Aves > Leptosomiformes > Leptosomidae > Leptosomus > Leptosomus discolor. The sequence continues at coordinate 9,182,953 of NC_141412.1, forward strand.
CGCACGTCCCGACGAAGAGGACAACGCACGTCCCGACGCAGAGGACAACGCACGTCCCGACGCAGAGGACAACGCACGTCCCGACGCAGAGGCCAACGCACGTCCCGACGTAGAGCTGAAAGTAAGTTAAATCCCGACGTAGCGCCCAACGCACGTCCCGACGTAGCGCCCAACGCACGTCCCGACGTAGCGCCCAACGCACGTCCCGACGTAGCGCCCAACGCACGTCCCGACGTAGCGCCCAACGCACGTCCCGACGTAGAGCTGAAAGTAAGTTAAATCCCGACGTAGAGGCCAACGCACGTCCCGACTTAGAGGCCAACGCACGTCCCGACTTAGAGGCCAACGCACGTCCCGACTTAGAGGCCAACGCACGTCCCGACTTAGAGGCCAACGCACGTCCCGACTTAGAGGCCAACGCACGTCCCGACGAAGAGCTGAAAGTAAGCTAAATCCCGACGTAGAGCCCAACGCACGTCCCGACGTAGAGGCCAACGCACGTCCCGACGTAGACCTGAAAGTTAGCTAACTACAGACGTAGAGCCCAACGCACGTCCCGACGTAGAGCCCAACGCACGTCCCGACGTAGAGCCCAACGCACGTCCCGACGTAGAGCCCAACGCACGTCCCGACGTAGAGCCCAACGCACGTCCCGACGTAGAGCTAAAAGTAAGCTAAATCCCGACGTAGAGCCCAACACACGTCCCGACGTAGAGCTGAAAGTAAGCTAAATCCCGACGTAGATGCCAACGCACGTCCCGACGTAGAGGCCAACGCACGTCCCGACGTAGAGCTGAAAGTAAGCTAAATCCCGACGTAGAGGCCAACGCACGTCCCGACGTAGAGGCCAACGCACGTCCCGACGTAGAGCTGAAAGTAAGCTAAATCCCGACGTAGAGCCCACCGCACGTCCCGACGTAGAGCCCACCGCACGTCTCGACGTAGAGCCCACCGCACGTCCCGACGTAGAGCCCACCGCACGTCCCGACGTAGAGCCCACCGCACGTCCCGACGTAGAGCCCACCGCACGTCCCGACGTAGAGCCCAATGCACGTCCCGACTTAGAGCTAAGAGTAAGCTAAATCCCGACGTAGAGGCCAACGCACGTCCCGACGTAGAGGCCAACGCACGTCCCGACGTAGAGCTGAAAGTAAGCTAAATCCCGACGTAGAGGCCAACGCACGTCCCGACGTAGAGGCCAGCGCACGTCCCGACGTAGAGGCCAGCGCACGTCCCGACGTAGAGGCCAGCGCACGTCCCGACGTAGAGGCCAGCGCACGTCCCGACGTAGAGCTGAAAGTAAGCTAAATCCCGACGTAGAGCCCAACGCACGTCCCGACGTAGAGCCCAACGCACGTCCCGACGTAGAGCCCAACGCACGTCCCGACGTAGAGCCCAACGCACGTCCCGACGTAGAGCTGAAAGTAAGCTAAATCCCGACGTAGAGTCCAACGCACGTCCCAACGTAGAGCCCAACGCATGTCCCGACGTAGAGCTGAAAGTTAGCTAAATCCTGACGTAGAGCCCAACGCACGTCCCGACGTAGAGCCCAACGCACGTCCCGACGTAGAGCCCAATGCACGTCCCGACGTAGAGCCCAACGCACGTCCCGACGTAGAGCCCAACGCACGTCCCGACGTAGAGCCCAACGCATGTCCCGACGTAGAGCTGAAAGTTAGCTAAATCCTGACGTAGAGCCCAACGCACGTCCCGTCGTAGAGCCCAACGCACGTCCCGACGTAGAGCCCAACGCACGTCCCGACGTAGAGCTGAAAGTTAGCTAACTACAGACGTAGAGCCCAACGCACGTCCCGACGTAGAGCTAAAAGTAAGCTAAATCCCGACGTAGAGCCCAACGCACGTCCCGACGTAGAGCTGAAAGTAAGATAAATACCAACGTAGAGGCCAACGCACGTCCCGACGTAGAGCTGAAAGTAAGCTAAATCCCGACGTAGAGGGCAACGCACGTCCCGACGTAGAGGCCAACGCACGTCCCGACGTAGAGGCCAACGCACGTCCCGACGTAGAGGCCAACGCACGTCCCGACGTAGAGCTGAAAGTAAGCTAACTCCCGACGTAGAGCCCACCGCACGTCCCGACGTAGAGCCCACCGCACGTCCCGACGTAGAGCCCACCGCACGTCCCGACGTAGAGCCCACCGCACGTCCCGACGTAGAGCCCACCGCACGTCCCGACGTAGAGCTGAAAGTAAGCTAAATCCCGACGTAGCGCCCAACGCACGTCCCGACGTAGAACTGAAAGTAAGCTAAATCCCGACCTAGAGGCCAACGCACGTCCCGACCTAGAGGCCAACGCACGTCCCGACCTAGAGGCCAACGCACGTCCCGACCTAGAGGCCAACGCACGTCCCGACCTAGAGGCCAACGCACGTCCCGACCTAGAGGCCAACGCACGTCCCGACCTAGAGGCCAACGCACGTCCCGACGTAGAGCTGAAAGTAAGCTAAATCCCGACGTAGAGCCCAACGCACGTCCCGACGTAGAGCCCAACGCACGTCCCGACGTAGCGCCCAACGCACGTCCCGACGTCGAGCAGAAAGTTAGCTAACTACAGACATAGAGCCCAACGCACGTCCCGACGTAGAGCCCAACGCACGTCCCGACGTAGAGCCCAACGCACGTCCCGACGTAGAGCCCAACGCACGTCCCGACGTAGAGCCCAACGCACGTCCCGACGTAGAGCTGAAAGTAAGCTAAAACCCGACGTAGAGCCCAACGCACGTCCAGACGTAGAGCTGAAAGTAAGCTAAATCCCGACGTAGAGGCCAACGCACGTCCCGACGTAGAGGCCAACGCACGTCCCGACGTAGAGGCCAACGCACGTCCCGACGTAGAGGCCAACGCACGTCCCGACATAGAGGCCAACGCACGTCCCGACATAGAGGCCAACGCACGTCCCGACGTAGATCTGAAAGTAAGCTAAATCCCGACGTAGAGGCCAACGCACGTCCCGACGTAGATCTGAAAGTAAGCTAAATCCCGACGTAGAGGCCAACGCACGTCCCGACGTAGAGCTGAAAGTAAGCTAAATCCCGACGTAGAGGCCAACGCACGTCCCGACGTAGAGGCCAACGCACGTCCCGACGTAGAGGCCAACGCACGTCCCGACGTAGAGGCCAACGCACGTCCCGACGTAGAGGCCAACGCACGTCCCGACGTAGAGGCCAACGCACGTCCCGACGTAGAGGCCAACGCACGTCCCGACGTAGAGGCCAACGCACGTCCCGACGTAGAGGCCAACGCACGTCCCGACGTAGAGGCCAACGCACGTCCCGACGTAGAGGCCAACGCACGTCCCGACGTAGAGGCCAACGCACGTCCCGACGTAGAGGCCAACGCACGTCCCGACGTAGAGGCCAACGCACGTCCCGACGTAGAGGCCAACGCACGTCCCGACGTAGAGGCCAACGCACGTCCCGACGTAGAGGCCAACGCACGTCCCGACGTAGAGGCCAACGCACGTCCCGACGTAGAGGCCAACGCACGTCCCGACGTAGAGGCCAACGCACGTCCCGACGTAGAGGCCAACGCACGTCCCGACGTAGAGGCCAACGCACGTCCCGACGTAGAGGCCAACGCACGTCCCGACGTAGAGGCCAACGCACGTCCCGACGTAGAGGCCAACGCACGTCCCGACGTAGAGGCCAACGCACGTCCCGACGTAGAGGCCAACGCACGTCCCGACGTAGAGGCCAACGCACGTCCCGACGTAGAGGCCAACGCACGTCCCGACGTAGAGGCCAACGCACGTCCCGACGTAGAGGCCAACGCACGTCCCGACGTAGAGGCCAACGCACGTCCCGACGTAGAGCTGAAAGTAAGTTAAATCCCGACGTAGAGCCCAACGCACGTCCCGACGTAGAGCCCAACGCACGTCCCGACGTAGAGCCCAACGCACGTCCCGACGTAGAGCCCAACGCACGTCCCGACGTAGAGCCCAACGCACGTCCCGACGTAGCGCCCAACGCACGTCCCGACGTAGCGCCCAACGCACGTCCCGACGTAGAGCTGAAAGTAAGTTAAATCCCGACGTATAGGCCAACGCACGTCCCGACGTAGAGGCCAACGCACGTCCCGACGTAGAGCTGAAAGTAAGCTATATCCCGACGTAGAGCCCAACGCACGTCCCGACGTAGAGCCCAACGCACGTCCCGACGTAGAGCTGAAAGTAAGCTAAATCCCGACGTAGAGGCCAACGCACGTCCCGACGTAGAGCTCAACGCACGTCCCGACGTAGAGCTAAAAGTAAGCTAAATCCCGACGTAGAGCCCAACGCACGTCCCGACGTAGAGCTGAAAGTAAGTTAAATCCCGACGTAGAGCCCAACGCACGTCCCGACGTAGAGCCCAACGCACGTCCCGACGTAGAGCCCAACGCACGTCCCGACGTAGAGCCCAACGCACGTCCCGACGTAGAGCCCAACGCACGTCCCGACGTAGAGCCCAACGCACGTCCCGACGTAGAGCCCAACGCACGTCCCGACGTAGAGCCCAACGCACGTCCCGACGTAGAGCCCAACGCACGTCCCGACGTAGAGCCCAACGCACGTCCCGACGTAGCGCCCAACGCACGTCCCGACGTAGCGCCCAACGCACGTCCCGACGTAGAGCTGAAAGTAAGTTAAATCCCGACGTAGAGGCCAACGCACGTCCCGACGTAGAGGCCAACGCACGTCCCGACGTAGAGCTGAAAGTAAGCTATATCCCGACGTAGAGCCCAACGCACGTCCCGACGTAGAGCCCAACGCACGTCCCGACGTAGAGCTGAAAGTAAGCTAAATCCCGACGTAGAGGCCAACGCACGTCCCGACGTAGAGCCCAACGCACGTCCCGACGTAGAGCTAAAAGTAAGCTAAATCCCGACGTAGAGCCCAACGCACGTCCCGACGTAGAGCTGAAAGTAAGCTAAATCCCGACGTAGAGGCCAACGCACGTCCCGACGTAGAGGCCAACGCACGTCCCGACGTAGAGGCCAACGCACGTCCCGACGTAGAGGCCAACGCACGTCCCGACGTAGAGGCCAACGCACGTCCCGACGTAGAGGCCAACGCACGTCCCGACGTAGACCTGAAAGTAAGCTAAATCCCGACGCAGAGGCCAACGCACGTCCCGACGCAGAGGCCAACGCACGTCCCGACGCAGAGGACAACGCACGTCCCGACGCAGAGGACAACGCACGTCCCGACGCAGAGGACAACGCACGTCCCGACGCAGAGGACAACGCACGTCCCGACGCAGAGGACAACGCACGTCCCGACGCAGAGGCCAACGCACGTCCCGACGTAGAGCTGAAAGTAAGTTAAATCCCGACGTAGCGCCCAACGCACGTCCCGACGTAGCGCCCAACGCACGTCCCGACGTAGAGCTGAAAGTAAGTTAAATCCCGACGTAGAGGCCAACGCACGTCCCGACTTAGAGGCCAACGCACGTCCCGACTTAGAGGCCAACGCACGTCCCGACTTAGAGGCCAACGCACGTCCCGACTTAGAGGCCAACGCACGTCCCGACTTAGAGGCCAACGCACGTCCCGACTTAGAGGCCAACGCACGTCCCGACTTAGAGGCCAACGCACGTCCCGACTTAGAGGCCAACGCACGTCCCGACTTAGAGGCCAACGCACGTCCCGACTTAGAGACCAACGCACGTCCCGACGAAGAGCTGAAAGTAAGCTAAATCCCGACGTAGAGCCCACCGCACGTCCCGACGTAGAGCCCAACGCACGTCCCGACGTAGAGCCCACCGCACGTCCCGACGTAGAGCCCACCGCACGTCCCGACGTAGAGCTAAGAGTAAGCTAAATCCCGACGTAGAGGCCAACGCACGTCCCGACGTAGAGGCCAACGCACGTCCCGACGTAGAGCTGAAAGTAAGCTAAATCCCGACGTAGAGGCCAACGCACGTCCCGACGTAGAGGCCAACGCACGTCCCGACGTAGAGGCCAACGCACGTCCCGACGTAGAGGCCAACGCACGTCCCGACGTAGAGGCCAACGCACGTCCCGACGTAGAGGCCAACGCACGTCCCGACGTAGAGCTGAAAGTAAGCTAAATCCCGACGTAGAGCCCACCGCACGTCCCGACGTAGAGCCCACCGCACGTCCCGACGTAGAGCCCACCGCACGTCCCGACGTAGAGCCCACCGCACGTCCCGACGTAGAGCCCACCGCACGTCCCGACGTAGAGCCCACCGCACGTCCCGACGTAGAGCCCACCGCACGTCCCGACGTAGAGCCCACCGCACGTCCCGACGTAGAGCTAAGAGTAAGCTAAATCCCGACGTAGAGGCCAACGCACGTCCCGACGTAGAGGCCAACGCACGTCCCGACGTAGAGGCCAACGCACGTCCCGACGTAGAGCTGAAAGTAAGCTAAATCCCGACGTAGAGGCCAACGCACGTCCCGACGTAGAGGCCAGCGCACGTCCCGACGTAGAGGCCAGCGCACGTCCCGACGTAGAGGCCAGCGCACGTCCCGACGTAGAGGCCAGCGCACGTCCCGACGTAGAGCTGAAAGTAAGCTAAATCCCGACGTAGAGCCCAACGCACGTCCCGACGTCGCGCCCAACGCACGTCCCGACGTCGCGCCCAACGCACGTCCCGACGTCGCGCCCAACGCACGTCCCGACGTAGAGCAGAAAGTTAGCTAACTACAGACGTAGAGCCCAACGCACGTCCCGACGTAGAGCTGAAAGTAAGTTAAATCCCGACGTAGAGCTGAAAGTAAGTTAAATCCCGACGTAGAGCTGAAAGTAAGTTAAATCCCGACGTAGAGCTGAAAGTAAGTTAAATCCCGACGTAGAGCTGAAAGTAAGTTAAATCCCGACGTAGAGCTGAAAGTAAGTTAAATCCCGACGTAGAGCTGAAAGTAAGTTAAATCCCGACGTAGAGCTGAAAGTAAGTTAAATCCCGACGTAGAGGCCAACGCACGTCCCGACGTAGAGGCCAACGCACGTCCCGACGTAGAGGCCAACGCACGTCCCGACGTAGAGGCCAACGCACGTCCCGACGTAGAGGCCAACGCACGTCCCGACGTAGAGGCCAACGCACGTCCCGACGTAGAGCTGAAAGTAAGCTAAATCCCGACGTAGAGCCCAACGCACGTCCCGACGTAGAGGCCAACGCACGTCCCGACGTAGAGCTGAAAGTAAGCTAAATCCCGACGTAGAGGCCAACGCACGTCCCGACGTAGAGGCCAACGCACGTCCCGACGTAGAGGCCAACGCACGTCCCGACGTAGAGGCCAACGCACGTCCCGACGTAGAGGCCAACGCACGTCCCGACGTAGAGGCCAACGCACGTCCCGACGTAGAGGCCAACGCACGTCCCGACGTAGAGGCCAACGCACGTCCCGACGTAGAGGCCAACGCACGTCCCGACGTAGAGGCCAACGCACGTCCCGACGTAGAGGCCAACGCACGTCCCGACGTAGAGGCCAACGCACGTCCCGACTTAGAGGCCAACGCACGTCCCGACTTAGAGGCCAACGCACGTCCCGACTTAGAGGCCAACGCACGTCCCGACGTAGAGCTGAAAGTTAGCTAACTACAGACGTAGAGCCCAACGCACGTCATCACGTAGAGCCCAACGCACGTCCCGACGTAGAGCTGAAAGTAAGCTAAATCCCGACGCAGAGATCAACGCACGTCCCGACGCAGAGCCCAACGCACGTCCCGACGCAGACCCCAACGCACGTCCCGACGCAGACCCCAACGCACGTCCCGACGCAGACCCCAACGCACGTCCCGACGCAGACCCCAACGCACGTCCCGACGCAGACCCCAACGCACGTCCCGACGCAGAGCCCAACGCACGTCCCGACGCAGAGCCCAACGCACGTCCCGACGCAGAGCTGAAAGTAAGCTAAATCCCGACGCAGAGCCCAACGCACGTCCCGACGCAGAGCTGAAAGTAAGCTAAATCCCGACGCAGAGCCCAACGCACGTCCCGACGCAGAGCTGAAAGTAAGCTAAATCCCGACGCAGAGCCCAACGCACGTCCCGACGCAGAGCTGAAAGTAAGCTAAATCCCGACGCAGAGCCCAACGCACGTCCCGACGCAGAGCTGAAAGTAAGCTAAATCCCGACGCAGAGCCCAACGCACGTCCCGACGCAGAGCTGAAAGTAAGCTAAATCCCGACGCAGAGCCCAACGCACGTCCCGACGCAGAGCTGAAAGTAAGCTAAATCCCGACGCAGAGCCCAACGCACGTCCCGACGCAGAGCTGAAAGTAAGCTAAATCCCGACGCAGAGCCCAACGCACGTCCCGACGCAGAGCCCAACGCACGTCCCGACGCAGAGCCCAACGCACGTCCCCACGCAGAGCCCAACGCACGTCCCGACGCAGAGCCCAACGCACGTCCCGACGTAGAGCCCAACGCACGTCCCGACGTAGAGCCCAACGCACGTCCCGACGTAGCGCCCAACGCACGTCCCGACGTAGAGCTGAAAGTAAGTTAAATCCCGACGTAGAGGCCAACGCACGTCCCGACGTAGAGTCCAACGCACGTCCCGACGTAGAGCTGAAAGTAAGCTATATCCCGACGTAGAGCCCAACGCACGTCCCGACGTAGAGCCCAACGCACGTCCCGACGTAGAGCTGAAAGTAAGCTAAATCCCGACGTAGAGGCCAACGCACGTCCCGACGTAGAGCCCAACGCACGTCCCGACGTAGAGCTAAAAGTAAGCTAAATCCCGACGTAGAGCCCAACGCACGTCCCGACGTAGAGCTGAAAGTAAGCTAAATCCCGACGTAGAGGCCAACGCACGTCCCGACGTAGAGGCCAACGCACGTCCCGACGTAGAGGCCAACGCACGTCCCGACGTAGAGGCCAACGCACGTCCCGACGTAGAGGCCAACGCACGTCCCGACGTAGACCTGAAAGTAAGCTAAATCCCGACGTAGAGGCCAACGCACGTCCCGACGCAGAGGCCAACGCACGTCCCGACGCAGAGGACAACGCACGTCCCGACGCAGAGGACAACGCACGTCCCGACGCAGAGGCCAACGCACGTCCCGACGTAGAGCTGAAAGTAAGTTAAATCCCGACGTAGCGCCCAACGCACGTCCCGACGTAGCGCCCAACGCACGTCCCGACGTAGAGCTGAAAGTAAGTTAAATCCCGACGTAGAGGCCAACGCACGTCCCGACTTAGAGGCCAACGCACGTCCCGACTTAGAGGCCAACGCACGTCCCGACTTAGAGGCCAACGCACGTCCCGACTTAGAGGCCAACGCACGTCCCGACTTAGAGGCCAACGCACGTCCCGACTTAGAGGCCAACGCACGTCCCGACTTAGAGGCCAACGCACGTCCCGACTTAGAGGCCAACGCACGTCCCGACTTAGAGGCCAACGCACGTCCCGACTTAGAGGCCAACGCACGTCCCGACTTAGAGGCCAACGCACGTCCCGACGAAGAGCTGAAAGTAAGCTAAATCCCGACGTAGAGCCCACCGCACGTCCCGACGTAGAGCCCAACGCACGTCCCGACGTAGAGCCCACCGCACGTCCCGACGTAGAGCCCACCGCACGTCCCGACGTAGAGCTAAGAGTAAGCTAAATCCCGACGTAGAGGCCAACGCACGTCCCGACGTAGAGGCCAACGCACGTCCCGACGTAGAGCTGAAAGTAAGCTAAATCCCGACGTAGAGGCCAACGCACGTCCCGACGTAGAGGCCAACGCACGTCCCGACGTAGAGGCCAACGCACGTCCCGACGTAGAGCTGAAAGTAAGCTAAATCCCGACGTAGAGCCCACCGCACGTCCCGACGTAGAGCCCACCGCACGTCCCGACGTAGAGCCCACCGCACGTCCCGACGTAGAGCCCACCGCACGTCCCGACGTAGAGCCCACCGCACGTCCCGACGTAGAGCCCACCGCACGTCCCGACGTAGAGCCCACCGCACGTCCCGACGTAGAGCTAAGAGTAAGCTAAATCCCGACGTAGAGGCCAACGCACGTCCCGACGTAGAGGCCAACGCACGTCCCGACGTAGAGCTGAAAGTAAGCTAAATCCCGACGTAGAGGCCAACGCACGTCCCGACGTAGAGGCCAGCGCACGTCCCGACGTAGAGGCCAGCGCACGTCCCGACGTAGAGGCCAGCGCACGTCCCGACGTAGAGGCCAGCGCACGTCCCGACGTAGAGCTGAAAGTAAGCTAAATCCCGACGTAGAGCCCAACGCACGTCCCGACGTAGCGCCCAACGCACGTCCCGACGTCGCGCCCAACGCACGTCCCGACGTCGCGCCCAACGCACGTCCCGACGTCGCGCCCAACGCACGTCCCGACGTCGCGCCCAACGCACGTCCCGACGTAGAGCAGAAAGTTAGCTAACTACAGACGTAGAGCCCAACGCACGTCCCGACGTAGAGCCCAACGCACGTCCCGACGTAGAGCCCAACGCACGTCCCGACGTAGAGCTGAAAGTAAGTTAAATCCCGACGTAGAGCTGAAAGTAAGTTAAATCCCGACGTAGAGCTGAAAGTAAGTTAAATCCCGACGTAGAGCTGAAAGTAAGTTAAATCCCGACGTAGAGCTGAAAGTAAGTTAAATCCCGACGTAGAGCTGAAAGTAAGTTAAATCCCGACGTAGAGCTGAAAGTAAGTTAAATCCCGACGTAGAGGCCAACGCACGTCCCGACGTAGAGGCCAACGCACGTCCCGACGTAGAGGCCAACGCACGTCCCGACGTAGAGGCCAACGCACGTCCCGACGTAGAGGCCAACGCACGTCCCGACGTAGAGGCCAACGCACGTCCCGACGTAGAGGCCAACGCACGTCCCGACGTAGAGGCCAACGCACGTCCCGACGTAGAGCTGAAAGTAAGCTAAATCCCGACGTAGAGGCCAATGCACGTCCCGACGTAGAGGCCAACGCACGTCCCGACGTAGAGCTGAAAGTAAGCTAAATCCCGACGTAGAGGCCAACGCACGTCCCGACGTAGAGGCCAACGCACGTCCCGACGTAGAGGCCAACGCACGTCCCGACGTAGAGGCCAACGCACGTCCCGACGTAGAGGCCAACGCACGTCCCGACGTAGAGGCCAACGCACGTCCCGACGTAGAGGCCAACGCACGTCCCGACGTAGAGGCCAACGCACGTCCCGACGTAGAGGCCAACGCACGTCCCGACGTAGAGGCCAACGCACGTCCCGACGTAGAGGCCAACGCACGTCCCGACTTAGAGGCCAACGCACGTCCCGACTTAGAGGCCAACGCACGTCCCGACTTAGAGGCCAACGCACGTCCCGACTTAGAGGCCAACGCACGTCCCGACTTAGAGGCCAACGCACGTCCCGACTTAGAGGCCAACGCACGTCCCGACGTAGAGCTGAAAGTTAGCTAACTACAGACGTAGAGCCCAACGCACGTCATCACGTAGAGCCCAACGCACGTCCCGACGTAGAGCTGAAAGTAAGCTAAATCCCGACGCAGAGATCAACGCACGTCCCGACGCAGAGCCCAACGCACGTCCCGACGCAGACCCCAACGCACGTCCCGACGCAGACCCCAACGCACGTCCCGACGCAGACCCCAACGCACGTCCCGACGCAGACCCCAACGCACGTCCCGACGCAGAGCCCAACGCACGTCCCGACGCAGAGCCCAACGCACGTCCCGACGCAGAGCTGAAAGTAAGCTAAATCCCGACGCAGAGCCCAACGCACGTCCCGACGCAGAGCTGAAAGTAAGCTAAATCCCGACGCAGAGCCCAACGCACGTCCCGACGCAGAGCTGAAAGTAAGCTAAATCCCGACGCAGAGCCCAACGCACGTCCCGACGCAGAGCTGAAAGTAAGCTAAATCCCGACGCAGAGCCCAACGCACGTCCCGACGCAGAGCTGAAAGTAAGCTAAATCCCGACGCAGAGCCCAACGCACGTCCCGACGCAGAGCTGAAAGTAAGCTAAATCCCGACGCAGAGCCCAACGCACGTCCCGACGCAGAGCTGAAAGTAAGCTAAATCCCGACGCAGAGCCCAACGCACGTCCCGACGCAGAGCCCAACGCACGTCCCGACGCAGAGCCCAACGCACGTCCCGACGCAGAGGCCAACGCACGTCCCGACGTAGAGCTGAAAGTAAGCTAAATCCCGACGTAGAGGCCAACGCACGTCCCGACGTAGAGGCCAACGCACGTCCCGACGTAGAGCTGAAAGTAAGCTAAATCCCGACGTAGAGGCCAACGCACGTCCCGACGTAGAGGCCAACGCACGTCCCGACGTAGAGGCCAACGCACGTCCCGACGTAGAGCTGAAAGTAAGCTAAATCCCGACGTAGAGCCCACCGCACGTCCCGACGTAGAGCCCACCGCACGTCCCGACGTAGAGCCCACCGCACGTCCCGACGTAGAGCCCACCGCACGTCCCGACGTAGAGCCCACCGCACGTCCCGACGTAGAGCCCACCGCACGTCCCGACGTAGAGCTAAGAGTAAGCTAAATCCCGACGTAGAGGCCAACGCACGTCCCGACGTAGAGGCCAACGCACGTCCCGACGTAGAGCTGAAAGTAAGCTAAATCCCGACGTAGAGGCCAACGCACGTCCCGACGTAGAGGCCAGCGCACGTCCCGACGTAGAGGCCAGCGCACGTCCCGACGTAGAGGCCAGCGCACGTCCCGACGTAGAGGCCAGCGCACGTCCCGACGTAGAGCTGAAAGTAAGCTAAATCCCGACGTAGAGCCCAACGCACGTCCCGACGTAGCGCCCAACGCACGTCCCGACGTAGCGCCCAACGCACGTCCCGACGTCGCGCCCAACGCACGTCCCGACGTCGCGCCCAACGCACGTCCCGACGTCGCGCCCAACGCACGTCCCGACGTAGAGCAGAAAGTTAGCTAACTACAGACGTAGAGCCCAACGCACGTCCCGACGTAGAGCTGAAAGTAAGTTAAATCCCGACGTAGAGCTGAAAGTAAGTTAAATCCCGACGTAGAGCTGAAAGTAAGTTAAATCCCGACGTAGAGCTGAAAGTAAGTTAAATCCCGACGTAGAGCTGAAAGTAAGTTAAATCCCGACGTAGAGCTGAAAGTAAGTTAAATCCCGACGTAGAGCTGAAAGTAAGTTAAATCCCGACGTAGAGCTGAAAGTAAGTTAAATCCCGACGTAGAGCTGAAAGTAAGTTAAGTCCCGACGTAGAGGCCAACGCACGTCCCGACGTAGAGGCCAACGCACGTCCCGACGTAGAGGCCAACGCACGTCCCGACGTAGAGGCCAACGCACGTCCCGACGTAGAGGCCAACGCACGTCCCGACGTAGAGGCCAACGCACGTCCCGACGTAGAGGCCAACGCACGTCCCGACGTAGAGCTGAAAGTAAGCTAAATCCCGACGTAGAGGCCAACGCACGTCCCGACGTAGAGGCCAACGCACGTCCCGACGTAGAGCTGAAAGTAAGCTAAATCCCGACGTAGAGGCCAACGCACGTCCCGACGTAGAGGCCAACGCACGTCCCGACGTAGAGGCCAACGCACGTCCCGACGTAGAGGCCAACGCACGTCCCGACGTAGAGGCCAACGCACGTCCCGACGTAGAGGCCAACGCACGTCCCGACGTAGAGGCCAACGCACGTCCCGACGTAGAGGCCAACGCACGTCCCGACGTAGAGGCCAACGCACGTCCCGACGTAGAGGCCAACGCACGTCCCGACGTAGAGGCCAACGCACGTCCCGACGTAGAGGCCAACGCACGTCCCGACGTAGAGGCCAACGCACGTCCCGACTTAGAGGCCAACGCACGTCCCGACTTAGAGGCCAACGCACGTCCCGACTTAGAGGCCAACGCACGTCCCGACTTAGAGGCCAACGCACGTCCCGACTTAGAGGCCAACGCACGTCCCGACTTAGAGGCCAACGCACGTCCCGACGTAGAGCTGAAAGTTAGCTAACTACAGACGTAGAGCCCAACGCACGTCATCACGTAGAGCCCAACGCACGTCCCGACGTAGAGCTGAAAGTAAGCTAAATCCCGACGCAGAGATCAACGCACGTCCCGACGCAGAGCCCAACGCACGTCCCGACGCAGACCCCAACGCACGTCCCGACGCAGACCCCAACGCACGTCCCGACGCAGACCCCAACGCACGTCCCGACGCAGAGCCCAACGCACGTCCCGACGCAGAGCCCAACGCACGTCCCGACGCAGAGCCCAACGCACGTCCCGACGCAGAGCTGAAAGTAAGCTAAATCCCGACGCAGAGCCCAACGCACGTCCCGACGCAGAGCTGAAAGTAAGCTAAATCCCGACGCAGAGCCCAACGCACGTCCCGACGCAGAGCTGAAAGTAAGCTAAATCCCGACGCAGAGCCCAACGCACGTCCCGACGCAGAGCTGAAAGTAAGCTAAATCCCGACGCAGAGCCCAACGCACGTCCCGACGCAGAGCTGAAAGTAAGCTAAATCCCGACGCAGAGCCCAACGCACGTCCCGACGCAGAGCTGAAAGTAAGCTAAATCCCGACGCAGAGCCCAACGCACGTCCCGACGCAGAGCTGAAAGTAAGCTAAATCCCGACGCAGAGCCCAACGCACGTCCCGACGCAGAGCCCAACGCACGTCCCGACGCAGAGCCCAACGCACGTCCCGACGCAGAGCCCAACGCACGTCCCGACGCAGAGCCCAACGCACGTCCCGACGCAGAGCCCAACGCACGTCCCGACGCAGAGCCCAACGCACGTCCCGACGCAGAGCCCAACGCACGTCCCGACGCAGAGCCCAACGCACGTCCCGACGCAGAGCCCAACGCACGTCCCGACGCAGAGCCCAACGCACGTCCCGACGCAGAGCCCAACGCACGTCCCGACGCAGAGCCCAACGCACGTCCCGACGCAGAGCCCAACGCACGTCCCGACGCAGAGCCCAACGCACGTCCCGACGCAGAGCTGAAAGTAAGCTAACTACAGACGCAGAGCCCAACGCACGTCCCGACGCAGAGCTGAAAGTAAGCTAAACCAGATGTAGAGCCCAACAGACGTCCCGACTTAGAGGCGAAAGCAAGCTCAAGCCAGACTTCCCGACCTACAACCCAACAAACGTCCCGACGTTGATCCCAACAGATGTCCCGACGTAGAGCCCAAGAGATGTCCCGACATAGAGCCTAACAGACGTCCCGACGCAGAGCCCAACACATGTCCAGTTGTAGAACTCAACATACGTCCCGACATAGAGCCGAAAGCGAGCTCAAGCCAGACATATCGAAGTAGAGACCAACAGACGTTCCGACGTAGAGCCAAAAGTGAGCTACAGCCGGACGTAGAGCCTAAAAGACGTCCTGACGTAGAGCCCGAGAGATGTCCCGACATAGAGCCCAACACACGTCCCGACGTATATCCCAAAAGACATTCCGAAGTAGAGCTGAAATTAACGTCAAGCCAGACGTAGAAACCAACATACGTTCCGACGTAGAGACCAACAGACGTCCCGACGTATAGCTCAGAAGATGACCCGACGTATAGCCGCAAGACGGAGGGATGGGGGGGCATAGACAGGTGCAGACGTGGTGCGCATCCTCACGGCTGCTCGATAGTCTCACCTTCAAGTCCCAGGAAGGGAAATGCGGTCACAAACACTCCTCACAAAAACCAAGTTGCCATCCTGCAGGAAGTTCAGAATTCCGGGAAAAACCAGTGCACCTAGAACAAAACAGCACCAAAACTATCAGTTAAAAAAAAGGCTATGTGTTTTAAAACCCTCCTGTCACCCCTGAACACCCCCTAGGAAACTGCCGACGTAAAAAAAAAAAAAAAAAAAAAAAAAACAAAACACACCCAAAACCCAAGCTGCATCCCAGGGCGCTCTCTCCTGTGGATGCCGCTGGACCCTGCCCAGTCCCACAGCTCTCGCCTTGCCCAGAAGGAGCTCCCTGGGCAGAGCCCAGGGCTCATCTACTCCAGGGCCCCCCGCACCGAACCGGCACTTGGGCATCCTGGAGGACTGCGGGCCCATAGAGCGCAAGTTCGGAGGACTGAGGGGCACTTCCGGCATCATGGAGGACCGCGGGGAAGCGGCGGGAGCCTGCCGGAGCCCTGGAGGAGCCGGTGAGTCCCCCGCGAAACGAGTGCCGACGGCGGCCGCGGTGGCGGCACCGCCGTCTCGGGGCCGCATCCGCGTCATTTCTCTCCGGAGCTGCGGACGGTGCTTGGAGGGGGCGGGGGGGGGGGGGGGTATGGCGCCGCCATCTTCTGAATGAGGCATGGACAGGTGGATAGGGAGTGGCATATACAGGTGCATACATGTTGCACATTCTAATACCTAATAATCTCACCTTCAGTCCTATTAAGGGAAAAGCTGTCAGCCAAACTAGGGAAAAAAACAAGGTTACATCCTGCATGAAGTCCAGAGTTCCAGGAAAATCCAGTGCAGCTAGAACAAAAAAAATTCAGTTAAAAAAAATTCTGTGTTTTTAAAGTATCTTGCCACCCCTGAACACTCAGTATAAAATTGCTGACATCAAAACCAACAAACCGGCATCCAATGGCACTCTCTATGTGCTGCTGGACCTTGCCCAGTCCCACAACTCTTACCTCAGATGCTTCTGCTTCTCTCCGTGTCCAAACCGCAATACCCACACAGCCCAGCCAGCTCCCAAACTGCCACCGCTGATAGCACCAACAGAGCACCCACACCACAGCAACCTCAGAGCAGAATGAGCTCCCTGAGCAGAGACCCAGACCCCGACCACCACCCTTCCCACAATCACAGGGAACTGAATAAACGGAGACACCGAGAGAGGGAGACCTAGAAATGCCATTGTCACAAGCAACGAGGAAGAATGAAATCAGAGCTGGTGGGGTGCCAGAAAGGAAGAGACATAGAAAGGAAAGGTAGAAGGTGATACTTTACAGGGCAATGCTAGCAGAAGAGCAAAAAGCTTTGGGGAACTAGACAGCCTGAAAGGCAGACAGAAGCAGGGACAGGCAAGGAGGCAGGCAGAGACCTGCAGAACCAGGGCAGGGATGGGCCCGGACACACACGAGGGGACACGTGGCTCCTGGTGCCAACGGCAGACCTTCACCGCCCCGAGGCTTTTCTCTCTGCTTCTGCCCCTTCCTCCTCCACAGTGCCAGCTGCCTGACCTTAGGAGTAAGCGGTGCGTGACTCAATGCACTTCTCTCACGAGGTTTCCTGGACATGCAGCAGCTCACACGTGTGGCCAACAGAGCCGCCAGGGTCCTGGTGTCGTGTGCTGGTGGCGTGCTCTGTTGGGGACGGCTGGGAGGGATCCTTCCTTGCCACAGGGACCGGCTAGAGACAGCTGCCTGTGGAAGCCCCTTGGTTTGACTCCTCAGCCACCTCCTGCAGGCAGGCATGCCCAGGCAGCCCCCTTCCTAGCCCAAAGCAGGGCCAGCCCCATCATTAGCCTCACTGGCCACACCTGCCCCAGCTGGAGCCCGTCAGGAACAGGGGCCTGGCCAAATCCCCACAGCACATGGCCCCCTCCCTGGCACCTGCTCACAGCCACGAGCTCTGCACCCAGGGGCTTGAATACCATCCAGGGGCACAGAGGAGGCAGGAAAAGTTTACTCACCTCTGCCCAGAACAAATCCTGGCACTGAGCTGGCTACAAGGCTCAGTGCTCAAACGCAGCAGGACAGCAGGAGAGAAGGGAAAAAACAGGAGGAAGATAGAGAAGAGGTGGGGGACAGGCAGCCAGTAAACGGGATGCTGCAAACAGGGGAGGGACAGGGAGCAGGACAGTAGCATAGAGAGAGGAGTACTGGGACACTGAGCAAAAAACCCAGGGAGAGGTGGAGGAATACATAAGAGAGAGGAGGAGCAGGAGAAAGAGTCCAAAGGCACCAGCAGGACCACAAGGCAAGGACAAGACGAGGGACAGGCAAATATTGTAAAGCAATAGGGGAAAAGAAACAGAGGCAAGAACTAACACATAGGGTCAGGAAGACAAAAAGAGGGAGCCTTACAAAGACAATGTAAAAAGTGACACCATTTCCACCCACTCTTGATTTCCACATTTTCCCTGACTTCGCACCCCATCTCAGCCTCCACTTTCTTCCAGCCCTGCCACCTCCCCCTGGCTTGAGGGGAAGCCCCAGTGCCATCGGAATGGCAGCAGGGTGCCTGGCAGGCTTCCACAGCAAAGTGGCCAGGACAGAAAGCCATCGTTGGCCCTCCCCATCCCTGGGCAGCCCTTTCCCAGGCAGCGGAAGGAGCGACAGGCAGGGCAGCAGAGATGGACCAGGATGTGCATGGGAGAACATGTGACTCACCCCAGCTCCCAGCACCGGCTCAGACCTTCAGTGCCCCAACACTTTTCTCTCAACTCCCCTCCACTGCCAGGCTGGCCAGCGGCTCACACACAGCCGATGCAGGCACCAAGCTCTTGGCAACACATGCTGGTGGTCTGCTCCATCACGGACAGCTCAGAGGAACCCTTCTTCACCACAGGGACCAGCCATTCCATGCTGGAGGCACCTCCAGCTCCTCCTCAGCCAGTTCCCCTTTACCAGCTCCCTCAGGCAGCCCCTTTATAGTCCACAGCAGGGCCAGTCATGCCATTAGCCCCACTGGC
Source organism: Leptosomus discolor (assembly GCF_034619465.1). Taxonomy (NCBI): domain Eukaryota; kingdom Metazoa; phylum Chordata; class Aves; order Leptosomiformes; family Leptosomidae; genus Leptosomus; species Leptosomus discolor. The sequence goes on from NC_141412.1 coordinate 9,201,482, forward strand.
CACACCTGGAGCCCATCAGGAACAGGGGCCACAGGCAAGAACAAACACCCAGGGACAAGGAGCTCAGAAGAGGGAGATGTAGGAAGAAAACGTAAAAAGTAATGCTGCTTTTCCACTCTCCCACCCACCTCTGCCCTTGGGAAAGCCTGATGGAAACCATGAGACTTCAGGGTGTCCCTGCTGGGTGCCCCTCATTCCCCCTGACATCTACTGGTGATGGCATTTTGCGGTAGTCTTAGGGATTTGGGGCCCAAGGAAGTGCCAGAGCAAAGTTCGGAATGCTAACAGTTTATTCGTGCTGTAAACCTGGAGCAGCAATACTTGGAGAGGTGGGGGCAAGGCAGCTGCATGGAGCAGAGACAAGGGGGGGACAATGCATGCCCATGGGAGGCAGGTGCAAGGCAGAAGCACAGGGCGAGGACAACAGTGTGAGCTATGCACACCCATAAAGAGGGAACACAAAGCAGGCAAAGCACACCCATTGGAGGCAGGGACACGAGAAGTAGGGCCAGGCACACCCACCCTTGGCAAGGCCACCGAGTTGGGGGTGGCATGGGAAAAATCCCACCTGCAGCCACGGACGGAGGGATGGGGGGGCATAGACAGGTGCGGACGTGGTGCGCATCCTCACGGCTGCTCGATATTCTCACCTTCAAGTCCGAGGAAGGGAAATGCGGTCACAAACACTCCTCGCAAAAAACAAGTTGCCATCCTGCAGGAAGTTCAGAATTCTGGGAGAATCCAGTGCACCTAGAACAAAACAGCACCAAAACTATCAGTTAAAAAAAGGCTGTGTGTTTTAAAACCCTCCTGTCACCCCTGAACACCCCGTAGGAAACTGCCGACGTAAAAAAAAAAAAAAAAACCAAACCAAAAAAACCCCACCAAAACCCAAGCTGCAGCCCAGGGCACTCTCTCCTGTGGGTGCCGCTGGACCCTGCCCAGTCCCACAGCTCTCGCCCAGAAGGAGCTCCCTGGGCAGAGCCCGGGGCTCATCTACTCCAGGGCCCCCCGCACCGAACCGGCACTTGGGCATCCTGGAGGACTGCGGGCCCATAGAGCGCAAGTTCGGAGGACTGAGGGGCACTTCCGGCATCATGGAGGACCGCGGGGAAGCGGCGGGAGCCTGCCGGAGCCCCGGAGGAGCCGGCGAGTCCCCCGCGAAACGAGTGCCGACGGCGGCCGCGGTGGCGGCGCCGCTGTCTCGGGGCCGCATCCGCGTCGTTTCTCTCCGGAGCTGCGGCCGGTGCTTGGAGGGGGGCGGGGGGGGGGGGGGGTATGGCGCCGCCATCTTCTGAAGGCTAAGGCTGCCCGCGGCGGGGATGGGGCCGCGCGGCCAGGAGGGGACAGGCCGCCGCCCCGCCGTGCAGAGCTGCGTTCCTTGCGTGTTTCGGCAGGAATCGCTGTTGAATCCGTCTCGCTCTCGAATCCGTCTCGCTCTCCACGGCTTCCGGGCAGTTTCTCCGCCCGCCCTGCCGGTCCGCGGTTAGGCCGGCGCGGAGCACCGGTGACGGGACCTGCGGGCGTGCGGGCGTGCGGGCGCGCGTGCGTGAGGGGCTCTTGCGAGAAGAGCCTCACAATAAGCAGGCTCAGCTCCGGGGCAGCACTAGTAAATGGCGTGGTCCTCGGGCGCCGTTAATTCGTGCCACGCGTTTGAGCTGGAATTTGAGAGAATAGTCTGTTATTTAAACGGCCCGATTGAAGAGTTGACTGGTACAAAAAGCCGGTGAACGAACGGCTCACAGCCGGCGAGCGCTCCGTGTACCGCTGCTGAAGGGAGCAGGAGCAAAGCGCAGGCACCCGACTGACACAAGAGGAAAAGGTTCATTACCGTTGGAAATCACGGTTTCGGATTGTGAATTAGGACTCGAATTAGGGGTACGTTCACGACGACCGTTACCCTAAACTGCTCCCAATTGGTATTCTATTTCTGCTTCCCAAGGAGAAAATTTTCACCTGATGGTGCTGCGGGGGTATCTTTAATGCATCAGTTTAAGATGGCTAGTATTGTTAAACGGGCATTCATGATGCCCAGTTAACGTTCGATCTGTTTCTAAAATGAAATCTAAGTTTTTGTTCGTCGGATTTAATGGGCGTCGGTTTTTTCTTTTAGCTCTACTTGGAAGGAATTGGTACCCGTCCCCTCCTCCCCCCCCAACGGCTATGTTTAAATTTTGGCAGTCGTGACTCCCTGTTGGTTTTCTAATCTTCCTTTTATTTTAAATCTAAATCTTTTAGCGTTATGTTAGTTCACCACCGCCCGGGAATTCTTTTAGTACCTACGTTTAAACGTAGCCGTTATTGAACGATTCCTTTTTTTATTTCTCTTTATCTAAAGATCTAAAGCTTCGATTACTCTTTTGGTTCTAAGCAGGAGTCACTGTTGCCTCCCAGCTTGCTTACAGCGGTGTGATCGTTTAAGCGTTAGAGCCTCCCAATTAGTTTCCAGTTCAATTGGTTTAGCAGTGGTTATGTTTAAATGGAGCTGTTAACGACTCCCAATTAGTTTTCTGTCTTTATCACTTCAAGAGGGTCTCTAAACTATTCATTTTTTGAATTGCAATACGGACCGGGAATCATTACTGCCCGGTTCATTAAGTAACATCTGCCACTAAATTTAGTCATTACTCAACCCTAGGTAATATTTCTTCTCTTTAGGCGCGCTCTAATATTTTGTGACTTTACCACGAAGTGGATTAACTAGGACGCGTGATTTTTTTCTTTTCCTGTTAGAGTTGTTTCGCTACAGCTATTACTTCCAGTTAGTGCTCTGTTGTTGATATTCTGCTGCTTGCCCTTTGATTACATCAATGGGGAGTAAGTACTGTCTGCAAAGCGGGAAGCAATAGCTAGAGCGGACGACGGGCAGTATTTGCTCCCAAAGACTATTCTGGTTACTGTGACGGACATTTTTATTTTAAACGTTTTGACGTAAACGAGCGGTAAAAATTAAACTAATAGAAACTGACCACTTTGGAATTCCCCAGGAAAAACCACCGGAGCGCCTCGACGCGACCGGAGCCAGGACGCCTGCCGCGGTCCACTTGGGACGCTCGACGGTTTTGCACTCCGTCTCCAAAGCTTGAAGCTCCGCGGAGCGCAACCTCCCCGAGCGGCGACTCGGCCTGTAGCCACCGCCCGCTCTTCTCTCCGGCTCCGCCACCCGTTTTTCCAGAGCAGCCCAAAATCCCGGGGAAGCGAACCCGCGCACAGCAGATATGCCGCGACACCAAACCTCCGGCTGTCCAGCTGCGCCGCCCCCGACCGTCGCTGCTGCGCCAACGGGAGCCTCCGGCCGACGCAGTGCCGAGCGCCCGCGACCCCGTCGGCCGCCGGCTCTGCCAGCGGCGCGGTCCGGCGAAATCCGCGACGCTGCCGAGTCTGCGGCGAGTCCGGGGCGTGTTTTTTTAGCGAAGGAAAAGGCCATTGCAAGTCTCAAGTCCGACCTGCAAGGAAAAAGAAAGCCCGCGTAACAAGGCTAGACCCGTTCCTGTCTGTTGCAGAACTTGTACCAGCGCTACATTCTGGACGGGACCGAATGACAAAGCCGAATGACAGCCTGCAAGAATCCTCCTCTCAGAGCTCTCTGGTTGCAAAGGGAATATTGTAGATCACCAGCAGTTGTAAGACACTGAGACTCCTACTTTTCTCCATCTGCCTCCCTCAACAGAAATAAGTCCCAAAGGACAGAAAACCCCAGGATCGGGTTGAAATCAAACGGAACCCAAACCAAAAACCAAAACCAAGGAAAAACCGTCGGGGAAAAGAACCCCACAGCATCAGGAACTGTACCAAGCACCTTAAGTAACACTGAAGCGACTCGAACCAAAACAAGTGACAAAGCACCTCAGGAGAGGTGCCAGGAAAGACAAATGAGTCCACACAGAGCAACGCCCGTGTCCTTCTGAGAGGACTAGGCAGGTGAGAGAAGGCCCTTTGAAGGCCTGTGGTTCTGAGAAGGCCACTTGTCACGCAGATTGATTCTGGTGCCTGGATGGGAAATGGAGGGGACTGAGGGGCGCACGAAGGGGAGGGAGGAACTCGGACAGCTTACGGAGATGCCTGCGGTGCAAAGCCGGGCTGCAGGATGGCTCGGCGTCGGTGCCATCGACCCCCCCCAAAAGATGCTGTGACCCCACTTGGGGACGACAACCTCTGGCCCCGGCGCCCCCGGGGCCGGGCAGAGGCAGCAGCGCTGGGCGTAGCTGGTGGCAGGGGGCCCGACGGGGTGGAACGCGTCCCGGCAGGGCCTGGCCAGGCCCAGGAGCACATCTGGTCCTCGCTGAGGGGCTGGAGCCGATAGGGGCCTGAGGAGTACAGGGGTGGCCTGGTGTCCCCGGCCGCAGCTCTTCCCTGCCGCAGCCGCCTGCGCTCCTGTCCGCGCCCGAAGCCCCATGCCCGCAGAGGCAGCTGGGTCTGGAGCTGCCAGCGCCAGCAGCCCCAGAGCAGAATGAGCTCCCTGAGCAGAGGCCGAGGCTCATATACCCCAGGCCCCGCCCCCGGGCAAGTGGTGGGGATGGGACACAAGGGGGGGCGGTGCCGGTGAGGGGGGGGGGGGTGGGCAGCAAGGCACGCCAAAGGGAGGGTGGGGCATGGGGCAAAAAAGTCACGCCCGGGGGGGGCGGTGCTGGGGTGGGGTGCAGAATAACAAAGGCAAACCCGGGAAGGGGAAGGGGGTGGGGGCCGGGCAGGGCACGGCCACTGTCGGCGAGGCCATGGGGGGGGCGGTGCTGGGGCGAGGTGCAAAGCAGCAAGGCACTCCCACGGGGGGAGCGGTGCCGGGGCGGGGCGCGGGGAAGCAGGGCACGCCCACGGGGGGGCGGTGACGGGGCGGGGCGCGGAAAAGCAAGGCACACCCATCGGGGGGGGGATCAGTGCCGGGGCGGGGCGCGGGGAAGCAGGGCACGCCCACGGGGGGGGTGGTGCCGGGGCAGAAAAGGCACACCGAGGGGGGGGGGTCGGGGGGGGGGCAAGCAGGGCACGCCTACAGTGGCCAGTGCCGAAGAACAGCAGCAAGGCACGCTCACGGCGGGGGGGAGGCGCCGGGTGGATTTGGGGCCAGGCACACCCACCCTTAGCAAGGCCACCGAGTTGGGGGTGGCATGGGAAAAACCCCACCTGAAGGCAGAGACAGGGGTATGGGGGGGCATAGACAGGTGCAGACGTGCGCATCCTAACGGCTGCTCGATATTCTCACCTTCAAGTCCGAGGAAGGGAAATGCGGTCACAAACACTCCTCGCAAAAAACAAGTTGCCATCCTGCAGGAAGTTCAGAATTCCGGGAAAATCCAGTGCACCTAGAACAAAACAGCACCAAAACTATCAGTTAAAAAAAAGGCTGTGTGTTTTAAAACCCTCCTGTCACCCCTGAACACCCCGTAGGAAACTGCCGACGTAAAAAAAAAAAAAAAAACCAAACCAAAAAAACCCCACCAAAACCCAAGCTGCAGCCCAGGGCACTCTCTCCTGTGGGTGCCGCTGGACCCTGCCCAGTCCCACAGCTCTCGCCCAGAAGGAGCTCCCTGGGCAGAGCCCGGGGCTCATCTACTCCAGGGCCCCCCGCACCGAACCGGCACTTGGGCATCCTGGAGGACTGCGGGCCCATAGAGCGCAAGTTCGGAGGACTGAGGGGCACTTCCGGCATCATGGAGGACCGCGGGGAAGCGGCGGGAGCCTGCCGGAGCCCCGGAGGAGCCGGTGAGTCCCCCGCGAAACGAGTGCCGACGGCGGCCGCGGTGGCGGCGCCGCTGTCTCGGGGCCGCATCCGCGTCGTTTCTCTCCGGAGCTGCGGCCGGTGCTTGGAGGGGGGCGGGGGGGGGGGGTATGGCGCCGCCATCTTCTGAAGGCTGAGGCTGCCCACGGCGGGGATGGGGCCGCGCGGGCAGGAGGGGACAGGCCGCCGCCCCGCCGTGCAGAGCTGCGTTCCTTGCGTGTTTCGGCAGGAATCGCTGTTGAATCCGTCTCGCTCTCAAATCCGTCTCGCTCTCCACGGCTTCCGGGCAGTTTCTCCGCCCGCCCTGCCGGTCCGCGGTTAGGCCGGCGCGGAGCACCGGTGACGGGACCTGCGGGCGTGCGTGAGGGGCTCTTGCGAGAAGAGCCTCACAATAAGCAGGCTCAGCTCCGGGGCGGCACTAGTAAATGGCGTGGTCCTCGGGCGCCGTTAATTCGTGCCACGCGTTTGAGCTGGAATTTGAGAGAATAGTCTGTTATTTAAATGGCCCGATTGAAGAGTTGACTGGTACAAAAAGCCGCTGAACGAACGGCTCACAGCCAGCGAGCGCTCCGTGTACCGCTGCTGAAGGGAGCAGGAGCAAAGCGCAGGCACCCGACTGACACAAGAGGAAAAGGTTCATTACCGTTGGAAATCACGGTTTCGGATTGTGAATTAGGACTCAAATTAGGGGTACGTTCACGACGACCGTTACCCTAAACTGCTCCCAATTGGTATTCTATTTCTGCTTCCCAAGGAGAAAATTTTCATCTGATGGTGCTGCGGGGGTATCTTTAATGCATCAGTTTAAGATGGCTAGTATTGTTAAACGGGCATTCATGATGCCCAGTTAGCATTCGATCTGTTTCTAAAATGAAATCTAAGTTTTTGTTCGTCGGATTTAATGGGCGTCGGTTTTTTCTTTTAGCTCTACTTGGAAGGAATTGGTACCCGTCCCCTCCTCCCCCCCCCAACGGCTATGTTTAAATTTTGGCAGTCGTGACTCCCTGTTGGTTTTCTAATTTTCCTTTTATTTTAAATCTAAATCTTTTAGCGTTATGTTAGTTCACCACCGCCCGGGAATTCTTTTAGTACCTACGTTTAAACGTAGCCGTTATTGAACGATTCCTTTTTTTATTTCTCTTTATCTAAAAATCTAAAGCTTCGATTACTCTTTTGGTTCTAAGCAGGAGTCACTGTTGCCTCCCAGCTTGCTTACAGCGGTGTGATCGTTTAAGCGTTAGAGCCTCCCAATTAGTTTCCAGTTCAATTGGTTTAGCAGTGGTTATGTTTAAATGGAGCTGTTAACGACTCCCAATTAGTTTTCTGTCTTTATCACTTCAAGAGGGTCTCTAAACTATTCATTTTTTGAATTGCAATACGGACCGGGAATCATTACTGCCCGGTTCATTAAGTAACATCTGCCACTAAATTTAGTCATTACTCAACCCTAGGTAATATTTCTTCTCTTTAGGCGCGCTCTAATATTTTGTGACTTTACCACGAAGTGGATTAACTAGGACGCGTGATTTTTTTCTTTTCCTGTTAGAGTTGTTTCGCTACAGCTATTACTTCCAGTTAGTGCTCTGTTGTTGATATTCTGCTGCTTGCCCTTTGATTACATCAATGGGGAGTAAGTACTGTCTGCAAAGCGGGAAGCAATAGCTAGAGCGGACGACGGGCAGTATTTGCTCCCAAAGACTATTCTGGTTACTGTGACGGACATTTTTATTTTAAACGTTTTGACGTAAACGAGCGGTAAAAATTAAACTAATAGAAACTGACCACTTTGGAATTCCCCAGGAAAAACCACCGGAGCGCCTCGACGCGACCGGAGCCAGGACGCCTGCCGCGGTCCACTTGGGACGCTCGACGGTTTTGCACTCCGTCTCCAAAGCTTGAAGCTCCGCGGAGCGCAACCTCCCCGAGCGGCGACTCGGCCTGTAGCCACCGCCCGCTCTTCTCTCCGGCTCCGCCACCCGTTTTTCCAGAGCAGCCCAAAATCCCGGGGAAGCGAACCCGCGCACAGCAGATACGCCGCGACACCAAACCTCCGGCTGTCCAGCTGCGCCGCCCCCGACCGTCGCTGCTGCGCCAACGGGAGCCTCCGGCCGACGCAGTGCCGAGCGCCCGCGACCCCGTCGGCCGCCGGCTCTGCCAGCGGCGCGGTCCGGCGAAATCCGCGACGCTGCCGAGTCTGCGGCGAGTCTGGGGCGTGTTTTTTTAGCGAAGGAAAAGGCCATTGCAAGTCTCAAGTCCGACCTGCAAGGAAAAAGAAAGCCCGCGTAACAAGGCTAGACCCGTTCCTGTCTGTTGCAGAACTTGTACCAGCGCTACATTCTGGACGGGACCGAATGACAAAGCCGAATGACAGCCTGCAAGAATCCTCCTCTCAGAGCTCTCTGGTTGCAAAGGGAATATTGTAGATCACCAGCAGTTGTAAGACACTGAGACTCCTACTTTTCTCCATCTGCCTCCCTCAACAGAAATAAGTCCCAAAGGACAGAAAACCCCAGGATAGGGTTGAAACCAAACCGAACCCAAACCAAAAACCAAAACCAAGGAAAAACCGTCGGGGAAAAGAACCCCACAGCATCAGGAACTGTACCAAGCACCTTAAGTAACACTGAAGCGACTCGAACCAAAACAAGTGACAAGGCACCTCAGGAGAGGTGCCAGGAAAGACAAATGAGTCCACACAGAGCAACGCCCGTGTCCTTCTGAGAGGACTAGGCAGGTGAGAGAAGGCCCTTTGAAGGCCTGTGGTTCTGAGAAGGCCACTTGTCACGCAGATTGATTCTGGTGCCTGGATGGGAAATGGAGGGGACTGAGGGGCACACGAAGGGGAGGGAGGAACTCGGACAGCTTACGGAGATGCCTGCGGTGCAAAGCCAGGCTGCAGGATGGCTCGGCGTCGGTGCCATCGACCCCCCCCAAAAGATGCTGTGACCCCACTTGGGGACGACAACCTCTGGCCCCGGCGCCCCCGGGGCCGGGCAGAGGCAGCAGCGCTGGGCGTAGCTGGTGGCAGGGGGCCCGACGGGGTGGAACGCGTCCCGGCAGGGCCTGGCCAGGCCCAGGAGCACATCTGGTCCTCGCTGAGGGGCTGGAGCCGATGGGGGCCTGAGGAGTACAGGGGTGGCCTGGTGTCCCCGGCCGCAGCTCTTCCCTGCCGCAGCCGCCTGCGCTCCTGTCCGCGCCCGAAGCCCCATGCCCGCAGAGGCAGCTGGGTCTGGAGCTGCCAGCGCCAGCAGCCCCAGAGCAGAATGAGCTCCCTGAGCAGAGGCCGAGGCTCATATACCCCAGGCCCCGCCCCCGGGCAAGTGGTGGGGATGGGACACAAGGGGGGGGCGGGGCCGGGGGGGGGGGGGGGGGCAGCAAGGCACGCCAACAGGAGGGTGGGGCATGGGGCAAAAAAGTCACGCCCGGGGGGGGCGGTGCTGGGGTGGGGTGCAGAATAACAAAGGCAAACCCGGGAAGGGGAGGGGGTGGGGGCCGGGCAGGGCACAGCCACTGTCGGCGAGGCCATGGGGGGGGGGCGGTGCTGGGGCGAGGTGCAAAGCAGCAAGGCACTCCCACGGGGGGAGCGGTGCCGGGGCGGGGCGCGGGGAAGCAGGGCACGCCCACGGGGGGGGGGCGGTGCCGGGGCAGAAAAGGCACACGGGGGGGGGGGTCGGGGGGGGGGGCAAGCAGGGCACGCCTACAGTGGCCAGTGCCGAAGAACAGCAGCAAGGCACGCTCACGGCGGGGGGGAGGCGCCGGGTGGATTTGGGGCCAGGCACACCCACCCTTAGCAAGGCCACCGAGTTGGGGGTGGCATGGGAAAAACCCCACCTGAAGGCGGAGACAGGGGTACGGGGGGGCATAGACAGGTGCAGACGTGGTGCGCATCCTCACGGCTGCTCGATAGTCTCACCTTCAAGTCCTAGGAAGGGAAATGCGGTCACAAACACTCCTCACAAAAAACAAGTTGCCATCCTGCAGGAAGTTCAGAATTCCGGGAAAATCCAGTGCACCTAGAACAAAACAGCACCAAAACTATCAGTTAAAAAAAAGGCTGTGTGTTTTAAAACCCTCCTGTCACCCCTGAACACCCCCTAGGAAACTGCTGACATAAAAACAAGAAAAAAAAAAACCCCAAGCTTCATCCCAGGGCACTTTCTACTGTGGGTGCTGCTGGACCCTGCCTAGTCCCAGAGTTCTTGCTTCACACGTAAGAAGGAGCTTCCTGGGAGAGCTCAGGGCTCATCTACCCCAGGTCCCAACCACCACCCTTCCCACAATCATAGGCAACTGGGTAAACTGAGACACGGAGAGAGGGGACCTAGAAATGCCAGTTTCACAAGCAATGAGGAAGAATGAAATCAGAGCTGGTGGGGTGCCAGAAAGGAAACGACATAGAAAGGAAAGGTAGAAGGTGACACTTTACAGGGCAATGCTAGCAAAAGAGCAAAAAGCTTTGGGGAACTAGACAGCCTGAAAGGCAGACAGAGGCAGGGACAGGCAAGGAGGCAGGCAGAGATCCAGAGAACCAGGGCAGGGATGGCCCTGGACACACACGAGGGGACACGTGGCTCCTGGTGACAACGGCAGACCTTCACCGCCCCGAGGCTTTTCTCTCTGTCTCTGCCCCTTCCTCCTCCACAGTGCCAGCTGCCTGACCTTAGGAGCAGGCGGTGGGTGACTCAATGCACTTCTCTCACGAGGTTTCCTGGACATGCAGCAGCTCACACGTGTGCAGCCAACAGAGGCGCCAAGGTCCTGGTGCTGTGTTATGGTGGCATTCTCTGTTGTGGATGGGTGGGAGGGATCATTCCTTGCCACAGGGACCAGCTGGAGACAGTTGCCTGTGGAAGCCCCTTGGTTTGACTCCTCAGCCAGCTCCTGCAGGCAGGCATGCCCAGGCAGCCCCCTTCATAGCCCAAAGTAGGGCCAGCCCCATCATTAGCCTCACTGGCCACACCTGCCCCAGCTGGAGCCCATCAGGAACAGGGGCCTGGGCAAAGCCCCACAGCACATGGCCCCCTCCCCGGCACCTGCCCACAGCCACGAGCTCTGCACCCAGGGGCTTGAATACCATCCAGGGGCACAGAGGAGGCAGGAAAAGTTTACTCACCTCTGCCCAGAACAAATCCTGGCACTGAGCTGGCTACAAGGCTCGATGTGCAAACACAACAAACGCAGCAGGAGAGAAGGGAAAAAGCAGGAGGAAGGTAGAGAAGAGGTGGGGGACAGGCAGCCAGTAAACGGGATGCTGCAAACAGGAGAGGGACAGGGAGCAGGACAGTAGCATAGAGAGAGGAGTACTGGGACACTGAGCAAAAAACCCAGGGAGAGATGGAGGAATACATAAGAGCGAGGAGGAGCAGGAGAGAGAGGCCAAAGGGACCAGCAGGACCACAAAGCAGGGACAAGACAAGGGACAGCGGAATATTGTAAAGCAATAGGGGAAAAGAAACAGAGGCAAGAACTAACACATAGGGTCAGGAAGACAAAAAGAGGGAGCCTTACAAAGACAATGTAAAAAGTGACACCATTTCCACCCCCATCTTGACTTCCACATTTTCCCTGACTTCGCACCCCATCTCAGCCTCCACTTTCTTCCAGCCCTGCCTCTCCCCCTGGCTTGAGGGGAAGCCCCAGTGCAGTCAGGAAGGTGTTAGGCTGTCCATCAGGCTCCCACAGCAAAGGGGCCAGGACAGAAAGCCATTGCTGGCCCTCCCCATCCCTGGGCAGCCCTTTCCCAGGCAGCAGAAGGAGCGGCAGGCAGGGCAGCAGAGGTGGACTGGGACACACACAGGAGAACGTGTGACTCACCCCAGCTCCTGGCACCAGCTCAGATCTTCAGCACCCCAACACTTTTCTCTCAACTCCCCTCCACCGCCAGGCTGGCCAGCGGCTCACACACACAGCCGATGCAGGCACCAAGCTGCCAGCAACGTGTGCTGGTGGTCTGCTCCATCATGGACAGCTCAGGGGGATCCTTCCTTACCACAGGGACCAGCCATTCCATTCTGGAGGTACCTCCAGCTACCTCCTCAACCAGTTCCCCTTTATCAGCTCCCTCAGGCAGCCCCTTTATAGCCCACAGGAGGGCCGGCCCTGTTATTAGCCCCACTGGCCACACCTGGAGCCCATCAGGAACAGGGGCCACAGGCAAGAACAAGCACCCAGGGACAAGGAGCTCTGAAGAGGGAGATGTAGGAAGAAAATGTAAAAAGCGATAGTGCTTTTCCACTCTCCCACCCACCCCTGCCCTTGGGAAAGCCTGATGGAAACCATGAGACTTCAGGGTGTCCCTGCTGGGTGCCCCTCATTCCCCCTGATATCTACTGGTGATGGCATTTTGGGCCCAAGGAAGTGCCAGAGCGAAGTTTGGAATGCAAACAGTTTGTTTAAAACAGTTTGCATCTGGAGCAGCACTTCTTGTAGCGGTGGGGGCAAGGCAGGTGCATGGAGCAGGGACAAGGGGGGGGGGACACAAAACATGGTAATGGGAGGCAGGTGCAAGGCACACCCATGGTGGGGGGGCGGGGGGGGGGGAGGAAGGCAGGTGCACAGGGGGAGGATAGGGTGTGAGCTATGCACACCCATAAAGTGGGTACAAAAATCTGTCAGGGATAACCTGATTGAGGAAGATGAAGTTGACCTTGACAGCATTCCAGTATACCCTTGAAAAGACAGAAGAAGTGGATGAAGAATGTTGTAAACAAGTTTGAGGAAGTTATAAGAGATTGAGCAAGAAGAGACTGAGCAAGTAATACCACAGAGCAGAAACTTGGCAAGAGAACAGTAGGTACAGTGAGAAATACAGTAGGAGCTCCAGCCAATCATTATGTGAATGGAGGTGAATGGACAAAGCTATTGAGCGAATCATTTTAGCAGCCTTAGTGCATGAACAGGTGGACAGATAAGAAAGGTTATAAAAGGGTACGCTTTTTCTGCTGCACCATCTCAGCCATCTTGGTTTTTGCAACTTAATAAAGACTGCCTTCTTACATATACTCTTGTCGTTGTCCATCCCTACCATGAAAAAAAGCAGGCAAGGCAGGCCCATGGGAGGCAGGGACATGACAAGTAGGGCCAGGCACACACACGGGAGTCAAGGCCACAAAGATCGGGGTGGCATGGGAAAAACCCCACCTGAAGGCAGAGACAGGGGTATGGGGGGGCATAGACAGGTGCAGATGTGGTGCACATCCTCATGCTACTCGATAATCTCACCTTCAGTCCTAGGAAAGGAAATGGGATCACAAACCCTTGTCACAAAAAAACAAGTTGCCATCCTGCAGGAAGTTCAGAATTCCAGGAAAATCCAGTGTACCTATGTCTTGGTTTGAAAGACAGGTGTCTGTGGAGGAAGGCAGGAGCCTCCCTTGAAATGGAAAGTGCAACCCCCTTCCCTCCAAATTATTATAATTTTGAAATTAACGGGCGTTCAGGCAAAGATATGGGGAATAGGAATAACAGTTCTTTACTAATATATATATATATATAAATATATATATATATATATATATATATATATATAACACAAGGCAGGGAAAAAACAAACAACCCACTGGTTTACACTGACAGAGTCAGGAATACAACCTGACACCCTGTTAGGGTGGCAGTAGCAGTCCGATAAGATGCTGGCTGCAGTCCTCCTGAAGCGATGGATGTAGTTCTGTGGAAGCAGCAATCAGGTAAAAGAGTCTGGTCTTCCTCCGAAGGTCCAGTGGTAGGTAGGTAGCTCTTGTCCTCTGGAACTCCAGTGGGGGGAAAAGCTCCTCTGGGAATCCACTGGAAGAAGGCTGCTAGGGTGTTCAAAATCTCTGTTTTTATTTGGCATGGACTGCTTGGCTCCTTCCCCCCCGCCCCCCGCCCCCCCCCCCCCGGGCGGAGCATCTCACAATGGGATGGGGAGTCGTGAGGCAGTTCCTTGATGGGCCATTAACAGGAGATAGTCCAGGAGCGAGTTATCGATGAGTCAGGCGATAAGGCATTGTTGTGCCCAGTAACAGGAGATAGTCCGGGGGGGGGGGGGAGGCAGAGAGCACCGCCCCACCTGGTCTCAACAGCTCCTGAAGATGGTAATAGAATATTTTTTTCTTTTGGCACATTTTGCACTGTAACCCAGGACAACCTAGAACAAAACCACAGCAAAACTGTCAGTTAAAAAAGCTGTGTGTTTTAGAACCCTCTCATCACCCCTTAACACTCCGTATGAAACTGCTGACAAATAATAAAAAAAAAAAGCCCAAGCTGCATCCCAGGGCTCTCTCTACTGTGGGTGCTGCTGGAGCTTGCCCAATCCCACAGCTCTCACCTCGCACAGAAGGAGCTCCCTGGGCAGAGCCCGGGACTCATCTACCCCAGGCCCCGCCCACTGCCTTTCCAAACATCCCCAGGGGAAGGGGCCGCCGCGGGGCACAAAGGTGAGAGCGTCCGGTGCGTAGCCCACTCACTGTAGGCGGTAGCAGGAGAGAGCGCGGCAGCGCGCACCCGGAGCTGCAGTACCGTCTTTTGGTCACAGGGTGGCAGCAGGGTGCGCGGCAGCGCCGCCGGGGCTGCATAACCGCTTTTTGGTCATAGGGTGGCAGCAGGGAGCGCGGAAAGCTCCGCTGGGCCTGCAGTACCGACTTTCGGTCACAGGGTGGCAGCAGGGAGCGCGGCAGCGCCTTCGGGGCTGCAGTACTGCTTTTCGGTCACAGGGTGGCAGCAGAGAGCGCCACAAATCGGTGTCACCGCACACGCGCGTGTACCACGCCCCAGTACCCAACCCTAGTCAAATCGTGGTAGCAGAGCGCGCCGCGGGCGGCCGCCAGCGCGCATGCGCGTACCCCGGCCTGCAGTACCGCACACCCCCCACGCGCAGGCAGCACAAAGCGCCGTTTCACGCAGCACCCCCGTGCGGTCACAGCGGCGCAGCAGCACCTGCGTCTTTCTCTGACACTGGGGGTACAGGGGGACCCGGAGAGGGGTGGGGGATGACCGACACCAACGGCTCTCCCCGGCATAACCCACAGACGAGCACTCACCTGCCACAGCCCACGAGACAGAATCCATGCTCGATGCCTGCCCCCCGCCAGATCATCGACGCCGGCTGCCGCACAGCAGAGGGGTGGCAGGGCGTCCGCCAAAGGACGGTGCCATGGCTCTTGCTCGCACTCGGCTCTGCCACGTTCCCCGTCTCGGACCACGCCCGGACGGGCTCCCCAGAGCAACAACTGCCCCTTTCCCCACCGGACAGCCGTGGCAGAAAGCTTGGACAGAGACAGAGCTGGCCCCGCGGGGCGAGAGTGCTGAGCCACCGGCAGGCAAACCTGGGGGGGGGGGCGAGCTGCTGCGCAGCACCGGACACTCACAGCAAGACATCGGGAAACAAAAGGCCCCAGCCATAGTTCAGCACATTAGAAGAACAACACAGAAGCAAGGAGAGGAATTCAATAGAACGAGGGACAGGAGAGCAGTCGAACTGAAGGAGACCAGCCCGAAATACAGACACATCCTCTACAAACCAGAGTGATTTGAATACTTAACACTCCATAGAAAGACAAACAGATACGATTTCCAACCCCTTCTTAGCAGAAAAGCAACTGCTCTTGCTCATGTTTGATGCCCTTCCTTAGAGCGCTGCTGCAGAACAAGGCTGTACACCCCCATCTAGATCTATGCTTACACCTGTCTCCAAAATACACAGTTGTTAATTGACTCTGCTCCTGCCCCACCTTGTTCTATCATGTCACATGATTAGAAACCAAGTACTTCAGAGCGCTCTGTCAAAACACAGGGAAGAAACTCAGTAACATGCAGCTGCCTCTGGCTTGGAAAGAGTTAGAGAAACCCCTGACCGCTTAAGTACACCTCATACATTACATGCTGTACTGATTCGGCAGCGAGTTTAAACCGCGTTAGTCATTCTGCCAATTATACAATTTTAACTTTCTCTAGAGTTTCATATATGACAGGAAAAGATCAGTGAAATAATAGATCCCCCACATGGTTTTACTCATTAAAAAGAAAAAAAAAAAAAAAGAAATTCAAATCCCCAGGGCTGCAACAGGTAAGGCCACCGAACAGGACTGGCAGATGCACTAAGGCTTCTGGCTGTACCAAAGCACGCAGAGGAACATTTTTTAATCGTATCTCGACCGTTGCAACCAAGAATGTAAAGACCAGCGACGCCATCCACTTTTGGAACACTTGCTGTGCTTCAGTCTTTGGAAACAAATTGACTTTGCTGTTGTTTTGTTTTTCAAAAGAGGGCAAAAAGTCTCACTGCTCATGACTTCTACAGCCAAGCACACAGAGTCCGACAGGCAGTTCGTACAACGCAATTTCTTTGAAGGAGAAAGATTTCCATTCCAGGAAAATCCCTTTTCCAACTGAAATCAAAGTTACGCACTGCAGGACAACGGTCCCTGGTCCCTCAGCTTCGCTTCCAGAGGGCTGGGGATCCGCGTCCATCCTCAGCAGAAACCACATCAACTAACCTGATTACTCCTGCAGTTGCCACGTTCCTCCTCATCGCCTACAGAAAAGAAAAAAAAAAAAACACACACACCGCTGACAGTGGTAGCTGTCACACGGGTCACCACAGACCTCCTCGAAACACCCTCCTCCTCAAAAGGAACGTGGTCTTCCGCTCAACTGCTCCGCACCGATTCCCGTGTTGGACGCTGCAGCTGTCATCGCTTGCGGCCCCCCTAAGGTAGCAACAGACAGAGAAATACCGTCACGCTTGGGAGAAATCACCAGCCCCACGCTCCTCCTTGCTGCTCCTTAGCTCACCACCTCAAAAGCTCACCCAACTCCAAAGGCAGCTGCGTAACACCTGCACAAACGCACAGAAACGCTTGACCGAGCTGCCGCAGGATGCTCCGCTCTTGGACGCCGGCCCGGCTGACAACCGCCTCGCCTCCTCAGGCCGCTGGTCGGCGCGCAGCTTCGCCCCTCCGAGGCTACGTGCGTGACCTGCGAAAGCCAAAACAAAAGGCACGTGCTGAGATACCGCCCGAAACCACAGCCTGCCCGTGCCCATTCCCCTCTCCTCCTCCTCTACCTCGGCCGCCCACCCACCCTACCTCTGCCAGCTGCCGCGTTGAGGCTCCGGTACCACCTGTAAAACACAACCCATAAGGGATGCTTATAAACTTCACAAACGACACAACGCCTGAAAAGTAACTTCTCTGCTGCAGCCCACCAGTCCCAGCTCACCTCGCCCCAGCCACCCGCAGTGCCGATACCCTGCTTCGCTCGCTACTTCGTGCCTTTGGAATACAACAAACCTACCAAGACCTGTCAGCTGCTCACACAGCCATCGGCCGCATCTGCCCGCTGACACTGCGTGCCAACCCACCTTCTTATGGCCGCTCCCCCGCCCCTCCTCTAACCCTTTGGTGCACGGCTCGTCTCACTGCATCTGAAAACGGCATCGAACGAGTCACCCGGCTGCGGAGCAACAGCTTAACGGTTCCGGAGATCTCCTTTCCATGTAGGAATACCCTCTAGACTCCAACAACAGCCAGCCAGCCATCACAGAAAACCAAAGCCAAAGCAACACCTGGCCCTACGCGTACGACCCTTAGCACCTTCCACCCCGGAAGTCAAATGCCACGGCCCCTGACGAAAAGATACGGCCGCGGCCGCAACCGCAACGGTGGACGCGCGAGAAGCCGGGCCCCAAGACCCAACATCCACAGGACGCGGAGAAGTCGTCGTCCCAGAAGAGGGCTCCGTGAGAACAGACCGCTCGACAGCGGATACCCCAGCGCATCCTGGACCACTCGTCACCTTCTCGGACACGAGACGTGCTGGACAGATCTGTGTGTGGAGCTTCTCGCGCGAGACGGGGAGCGCTCGGTCGGCGGTACCCCGGTGAGTCGAGGAGCACGAGACCCTCGGTGCGGCTACCGATGCGCCCGCCTACCGCAAAAGAATAAACCTCCGGAGCATCGAGACCTCATTAATGTGCAGTATAGCGCACACGGAACAAGCACCACCGACCGCCTCCTTACCACTGAACCCCTCAAGGAATCACAGCGGCGGTCAGCTGACGGAAAAACCACGGCGGCTGAAAGATCTAACACAGGCACCTTACAACCACAGAAACCGGTGCTAAACACACAACAGGTGAAAAACTACACGGAAACGTAACTGCTGTGACCGGCACTACGACACGTCTCATCAGGCGCGTCATGAAAAAGTCAGAAACGGAGTAATGGGAAGGCTCGCGTGCCCGGGCCTACGACAGAAGACAGACCCTGGCTGGAGACTGTTACCAGCGCAAAGAACGCAGACCCTCTTCTCTGAGAAGTTCTGGGGAAGATGCCTTCTCGAGAAACTCTCAAGCTCCGTATACAGGCGAGTACAAGATGCTCACCCTAACCCTCGCTGGACAATTTCACCATCAGTCCTATTAAGAGAGAAAAAAGAGCATAGATCAAGACATCAGCAACTTACACAGCACACAGTAAAAACGGTGGGGAAAAAAAACAAGGTTCCATCTCCCATAGTCAGGAATTCCAAAAAAATGCAATGCATCTAAAATTTAAAAAAAAAAAATGGCAGGCTATTAAACCATTTTGCCACCCCCAAACCCTCAGCGGAAAACCGCCAGCCTGAAACAACAAAAACAACTGCATAAAAGGGTACTTCCTACTATGCCTACAGCCGAACCTCGGCCGGTCTCGAAACTCTTCCCTCACACCGACGCCTCCGCTTCTTGCCGTGAGCAAACCCCCGACGCCCGCGCAGCCCAGCCGGCTCCAAGAGCTGCCGCCAGCGACCAGACCAGCGGAGCGCCCGCACCGCAGCAGCCCCGGAGCAGAACGGGCTCCCTGTGCAGAGGCCAGGGCTCGTACACCCGGGGCCCTGCTCACCACCCTTCCTGCAATCCCCTGGGAAAGGGGCTGGGGCGACCCCCAGCAGACACAAGGGCGGCCGGAGGAGCAGCGGGGAGTTTCCTCACCTGCCTCCGTGTCACGGGGTACAAAGCACTGAGCAAAGACAGCGACCCGTACCGCAAAGGCCGACACCTGCTCTTCTACTGCAGGTATCTGCGGCACCAGCAACGTGACCGGGCAGGGAATTAAACTAACGGAACCGCTTTAACTGGGAGAATAAGGACACAAACCTGAGCCAGGTGCAGTCAGCAACATCCCCGGGGAGGAACCGGCAACCAAGTCCTCAGCGCTGCCCCTGGGAGACACAAAGAACGGCCAACTGTTGTCCACAGCGACGGCCACCCCTTTCCCCAGGCAGGAACCCCTCCTTCTGCAGGAGCTCCTGGAGACGCCCCCTCCTGCCCCAGACCATTGCCAACGGCACCCGTGCTTATGGGGCAATAAAGCACGTTCACGGGTCAGCTTGCTGCTGCGAGGGCAGGGTCTGGGGTGGTCAGGGGCTACGGGACAGGTGCTGGAGCTGTGGGCAGCTGCATGGGGCGCGCAGGCTGGAGCACTTTTCCAGGGGGTGGGAAGGCCTCCAGGTGCCCGGAGGCAGCCATCTGCCCCTCTTCCTCCTTCCTCTCCACCAGCTCACAAAACCCCTGGGAGCTGCCCTGACGGGGCCCGACGTCTGCTGTCGGCACTCTCGGGCAGGCGTGCCCTAGCAGCACCATCCCCTGGGGCTGCGGCCCCATGACACAGAGCGGCCATCGCCATCAGCCTCGCTGGCTCCCTCCGGGGCTCCTCCGGCACCAGCCCGCAGCTGCAGCCATGGCCCCTTACCCCCGCTGTGTACCTGCTCCCCTGGACTCTCTGACCGCTGCTCAGCAAGTACAAAGGAGACAGAGCGAGGGTTTATTTGCAAACCCATCTAAGTGCGAGGAACACGCCTGCTCTGGGGCTCAGAGCCCGTCCACTCACCCTTCCCTGGGACCGCTCGGCAGTCCACGCTGGGGCAGCAGGTACGGAGAACGAAAACACAGCCATGGGGAGCTGGGCAGAGGAACAGAAAGAGAAAAATAAGGTGAGGGAGAGGAACTGAGGAGCAGAGAAAGAGAGGTACCGGGAAAAGAACAGAGAGGGGGAGACACAGATAAAGAAAGGACACAGAGTCCTGGTCTGTGGAAGGAAAACGGGGTCAGGGAGCCAGGCGGGTGAAAAGAGCACGCCCACCAGCCCTGTGCCCAGGGGGCAGCAGCGGCCTTTCCTCACGGGGAAGTGGCAGCGGGCACGGCGGCCCCATCCCACAGGCCCTGCAGCATCGCGCGGCCGTTACCGGCGGCGCCCGCCGGCAGGACAGCCTGCTGCTCGCCGGATGCAGCGCTGAGCATGGTGCCCGAGCCGGACGCCCGCAGGCAGCCATGCGGCCCTGGCAACGAGCCCACAGCTCGTGCGGCGGCTGTGGCGAGGGCTGGGCCGTGCCGCAGGAGCGGGGGGCCATCACTCGACCCCCGCAGCGCAGCACCTCCTCCCCTGGGCTCCCTCACAGCCCCTCGCCTGCTGTGAAGGGACTGCAAACGCAGCTGGGAGGGCAAAGGAGACTGCGAACGTTTCTTCAGTCACGCAGGTAGCGGATGCAGCGAGAGCGCCTGAGGCAGGGAACAGGATGGCGAGAGAAAGACAGGGACAGGGAGCCCGACAGGTGGAGAAAGAAGCAGCAGGGAGAGAAGAAGAGAGGCAGCAGATAGAGGGAGAAGGGAGCAGGGCAGAGACTGACAAAGGAGGACGGAGACGCAGGACAAAACTGGGACAGGCAGCACGACAGAGAGGAAGGAAAGAAGAACAGGGGCAGGAAGCTGGACCGAGACACATGGAGAAAGACAACAAAGAACAGGGCAGAGAGGGAGGATGAAACAACAGGGACAGGGAGCCAAGACAGCCAACGATGGAGGGGAGGGGCGGGGGTGGGGGGAACAACAACACGGTACAAACCACAGAGCTACACACTACAGGTGGAAGAATTAAAAAATAGAGCCGGGGAGCCAGGAAAAAAAAAAAGCTGGAGAGCAAAAAGTATAGCGATTCATACAAAAAGGGAGGGAATATTAAAATAGCGTCATCAGGGAGCCAGAGAAAGCGAGACGGAGAAAGGACAAAAGCAACAGGCTACAGGGCAGAGAGGGAGGAACTCATGAGCAGCAACAGAGCTCCGGCCAGAGAGAGACAGAAAAAAGTACAAGACTGCAGGGGCTGCAGGGCAGAGAAGGAAGAATTGACCAACAGGGACAGGGGACCAGACAGAGCGTGATCGAGAACAGAAAAAAACAGCAGCGGGCTACAGGGAAGAGGAATTCAAGAGCAGGGACTGGGAGCTGGACAAAGAGACAGAAAAAAAAAAAACAAACCACGAAACAGTGATGGGCTATGAGACAAATAAGGAGGAAAGAAAAAACAGCAGCAGGGAGCCAGACAGAAGAGACTGAGAAACACAGACAAATAGCCTGGGGCTATGGGACAGAGAATGTGGAATGAAAAGGCAGAGAGAGGGAGCCAGACAGAGAGCAGGGGGAAAACCCAGACAGGCTACGGAGGGGCAGAAGAAGGAATTAAAATCTGGGGACAGAGAGCTGAACAGAGAGGGATGGCGACAGCAGGGAATAGCAGCGGGTGCAGGAGTAAGAGGGAGAAAATAATCGATAGGGACAGGGAGCTGGATACAGAGGGTCAGAGAAAGGTGAAAATAGGGGTAGGGTAGAGGGCAGAGAGTAAGAATTAAAAAATGGGGGCACTGAGACACAGAGATGGAGAAAAGAAAAAAGCAACAGGCTACACAGCAAAGGAGGAGGAATTAAAAAACACGGACAGGAAGTGCGAAAGTGAGAAGGGGCTGGGGGGGGGGGGTGGGCCGGGGACTCCAGGACACACGACTCCTGACAGGCAACAGGACAGAGAGGGAGGAATTAAAAGGGAGGGACTGGGAGCTGGGAGAGGGGGACAAAGAAAAAGAATCACGGCACACTACAGGGCTGAGAAGGAAGAAACTGAACAACAGGGACAGGGAAACGGCCAAAGAGAGCCCAACGAAAGAAAATGTGCCGATGGGCTACAGGACAGAGAGGGAGGAGTGAAACAACAGGGAGCCAGAGCCAGGCACAGAGAGATCGAGACAGAAAAAACAGCCAGGAGCAACGAGGCGGGGCAGGGGTGGGGGGAAGCTGCGAGGATCTGGAGCCAGACAGAGCAACAGCAAAAGAAAATGACAGCGACAAGCTCCAGGGAGGAGCGGGAGGAATGAAAAGACAGAGATGAGGGGCCGGACCCAGTGTGACACACGCAGGAAGCACAGCAACAGCTGGAGGGCAGAAAGGGAAGAATTAAAACACAGGGACAGGGCGCCAGAGGTGGAGTGGGGAGACAGATAAAGGGGGAGAGGGCAGACAGAAAGACAGGCTACAGGGAGAAGCAGGAGGAATTAAAGAAATGGGATCCACAGCCGGACAGAGAGAAGGAGAAAGCAGCACAATCACCACAGGCTACAGGGCCCAGAAGGAAGAAACTGAAAAACAGGGAAGCGGGAGCCGTCCAGAGAGAGATATGAAGAAAGGGAAGATAGCGGGGAGCCGCCACACGGCAGCAAGGGAAGGATTAAAAAGATGGGGCAGGGAGACGGACAGGGAGCGATGGAGAAAGAAACAAAGCCCCTTGATGGGCTACAGGACAGAGAGGGAGCAACTGAAGACTCGGGGAAAAGGAGCAGGACAGAGAACGGAAAACCAGTGACGGGCCACAGGGCAGAGGGAGGAACCACATATGTGGGGAGAGGCAACTGGCCAGAGAGAGATGAGGACAGACAGATAACAGCAGTGGGCTACAGGGCTGAGAGAGAGAAACTGAAAAACGGGGACCGAGAGCCGGGAACAGGAGACACGCAGAAACACCAAATCGCAACAGGCCACAGGACAGAGAGGGAAGAAATAAACATCTGGGACCAGGAGCAACCTACAGAGAGACGTCGGGAAACGGAAGTTTCAAGAACAATGCATACGAGGCAGAGAGGAAGGCATTTTTAGAAGTGGGTCAAGACAGGGACAGGGAGCCCAACAGAGACAGAGAGAACAAGAAAGCAACAACGGGCTGCGAGACAGACAGGGAGGAATTGAAAAATCCCAGCAGGGAGAGACGGCAAAAGGAATGAAATCGCAACACGAACTTCGAAAGCGACAGGCTGCAGGGCAGAGAGGGAGGAATTTTAAAAAATCCGGATCTTGTGCTGGACCAAGAGAGACCGAGCAAATAAAAATGGTGAGGCCTAAAAGGGCACACAGGAAGGAATTAAACAACAGGGACAGAGAGCCAGACAGAGAAAAGTCCTGACAGGCTTCCAGAGAGAGAGGGGAATTTAAAATTAGAGACCAGGAGCTGGACAGAGAGAGACTGAGACAGGGGAGGGATAAAAAAAAAAAAAAAAAAAAGACGGGGGCGGGCAAGGGGGAAATCACAGCACCATGTGAAAGACAGGGGGCCAGGGGAGGGGGATAGGGAGGGCCTGGGACACACAAGTGGGGCGATGGGGCCCCGAGGGCCCAGGACTCACCGCATCCCTTGTTCTCAGTGCTGCCAGGAGAATTTGCCCGTTCAGACGCTTCCTTCTCTTCCTCTCCTCCCTTCCTCTTCTGCAGCTCCGGTCACATGGTGGTTCTCCACCTAAAAGATTACATGGCTGTCTCAACTCTTGCGAGACAAGGCTTCCTAGACATGTAGCCTCGCTCGTTCATGCGTCACACGGCCGTACCACGCCGTGGGTTACGCACATGGACTCTCCGCTTGCCTGCGGTGGGAGGCAGCTGCCGGCCGGCCGGCCTCTGATTCCTTCTTCTTTACCTTTCTCTGGCCTCTCCAGCTTCAGCCGCAGCAGCTCCTGTCCACTGCCCACAGCCAGCAAGCGCTCCGCCCGCCCCTTTTTGCCCCCACGCCGCGACGAGAGCGAGGTCAGGCAGAGACAACCCAGGCAAGACCGAGGCGGGTGCAGACAACAGCATCCTCAGGGGAGGAAGAGACACCTGTGCCCTCAGTGCAGCCTCTGGGAGACAAGGAGAATCAGTGACCATTATGATCGTAGATCATCCCCGGCCAAATCGCCTCCTTCCACAGCAGCTTCTGGAGATGCCACTTTTTCCCTGCACTGCAGCTAATGGCATCCACGTTAAGGCAGAATCAAGTGCATCCGAGGGCCAGCTTGCTGCCATCACAACAGGATGACCTGGGGAGACAGGCTGCAGGGGAGGTGCTGGAGCTGGAGGCAGCTGCGCGGGGCCAGCGGGGCCGGGGAAGGCTCAAGGGGAGCTCTGGCGAGTTGGGAAGGCACCCGGCGCCTGGAGGGGCGTCCGCCTCCTTCCCCTCTTCCCTCCCACCAGCTCCCGGGAGCTCCCCGGGGCTGCCCGCCGCAGCACGGGCCTTGAGGCTTCCCGTCCCGCCACCCCCGGCGGCCAGCGGCCAGCAGAGACTCCCGCACCAGCCGAAGGAGCGAGCTCGCCTCACCACCGGCCTCGCCCCTCACCCGCCGCCATGCTGCTCTCGCGCACCGCGCATGCGCGAGCCGCCGCCGGCGCGCCGGAAGGTCCACGCCCGGCGCGCGACCGCCGCGCTGCGGGACCGCGCTTTGGCCGCGCGGCAGCAGCGCCCGCCGGGCGGCGCGTGCCCGGGGCGGCCCCGACGCTGCAGCCCCGCGCGTTGCGCGCCGAGCGCCCGCCGGCCCCGCGCCCCTGGGGCGGGAGGACACGCCCCCGGCGGGGCGGGAGCGGGGAAGGGGCGGGTCTGAGCTTGGGCTGGGGGCGAGGGGCAAGTCGGCGGGTGCAGGCGGCACCCGAGGGGCGGTGGGAGGGCGGTGCCGAGCATGGTGGGGCGGAGGGGGCACAAGGTCGGAGGGCAGGGGGTTCGGGGGCACGTCCCGCAAAAACCTCGCATGGGGCAACATCTCCATGGGAATCACTTGGGGGGGGGGGGGGGGGGGGACGGGACGGGACGACACGACGGACGACAGGGATGGGGGGGGCGGGGGCGGGCAGAACAGCGGGGAGGAGACCCTCTGGGCCCCGGACTCTCCCCACCGGACAGCCCCGGCTGCAGCACCCGCAGGTCCCCGCTGGAGACAGAGCCAGGAGCCTCCGGCCGCAGGGCTGGCGCCGCCGGGCGAGCACGCTGAACGGCCGGCAGGCAAACCTGGGCAGGGGGAGCTGCCGAGCAGCACCAGACACAACACGGCAGCTCAAGAACAAAAATCCCAAGTTATGTCTCAGCATATGAGAAAAGTAACACAGGAGAAAGCAGAAGAATTCAGTGAGAATGAGGGATAGGATAGCAGTTGAGCTAAAGGAGGTCAGCTCAAACTACAACACATCTGTTCAAAGCCAGAGCCATCGGTACGCTTAAAAAAAAATTTAAAAAAAAAAATCAATACTAAGACTCATCAATACAATTTTGAAAGCATTCTCAGCATAAAAGCAAACACCCTTGATAGTGCTGGAAAACGTCTCGTCCCTTTCTCACAGCACCCCTGGGGGGAGATACACCCCCCCCCCCCCCCCCCCCCCGCCCGTGAGACCGCATGAAGACCTCGTACCATCCTCGGACTCACCATAACAGCTACAGCCCTTGCGCCACCGCCGCTGCTGCTGCATGTCTCGCTTGCTCAGTCAATAAATCTGCAGAGTGAAGTGTAAAACTCTAAATAAACATAACAAAGTCATGTTTAAAACGTTCTTTAAAGAAAGAACAAATCTCAGTCGTTCACTTTATACCGAAAAAGCACGTGGATGTTCATGTACATCCAACAAAAACGCTTACACTACCAAAGTATTTGATTTGATGTTTGCGTTAACTGCACTCACCCAGCTGCAAGCAGATACCATTAAATCACCTGTCTCCAAAATACACCGTTCCCATCCGACTGGGGGGTTTCTTGTGCATTACACCATTAGGAGGGACATCTGGGCAGCTGCACCGCCCAGGAGAGATGCCACCAAATGGCCAGGGAAATGCACCACCGAAAGCCAGACAGAAATAAAGTACTTTGGAGTGCTCCCTCCAAATATGGGGAAAACCACCCATAACATTCAGCAGCCTCTCTTTTTAAACACATAGAAGAAATACCGAATTGCTTAAACACCCTCTTCAATCGTACCCTGAAGCTCGCGGGCGGTTACAGTTTAAACAAGGCAAGTTCATTTGTATATTACACAACATGAACTGTTTGGGGTTTTTTCCTATCAGAAATGAAACTTATAAAAAATTAGTAAGATAAGAGATCCCCATACTATTTTACTTTGGGGGACACACACACACACGACACACACACGGACGGGACGATGACGGACAGGGATGACGACACAATGCAGAAATCAACTACCCAGTTCTGCAATGCTTAAGGCTACCAAACAGGACTGGAAGATTTGCCAGAGAGAGGTGGGGGGAAAAAACCCACCAAACAAGCAAAAAAACCCCAAACAACAAAACAAAACAACACAACACAAAAAAAACCCCAACCCACGACCTTGATTGCTCTTAGTACAGATGTCAGTATCTCAGTCAGGTTTTCACGTACCCCTATGAGATATTTTAAACACTTAAGGACTGAAAAAGGAGAAAGCTTTTATCTGGAACACAGTCCATTTCTTCAGAACATCCAAACTCTGACACACAGTTTCTTTCCCCTTTCAGCACCACACGATTCTCACAGAATCGTTTCTCAGCAAGCACACAAAACAGAAAGCTACGCACGCTCTCAGGAAGAGCAAATAAACGGAGGGGAGTACACTTCACACAGGCACAACGTGCTCCAGAACAGATCTTATTTTGAGTGTTTCTGCTGAAGCACTTCCTATCAAAACTAGAGAAGGAGAGCTGGCACGTTCTTCACGTTCACTTTAAAGTCCGTACTACAAGTACCTGGGGAAAAATGCAGACGCACGGGGCAGATGTACCTTGTCCTTGCAGGCCACTCGGGATCCTCTGGGCCAGTCTTGTACCTCCAGGGCAGAAGAAAGGGTCACCATGGTGAAATGATGCCAGTTGATAGTCTGCTGAGAGAGGAAAAAAAAAAAAAACAAGCCACCTTTTAGCACAAAGCGGGCTAGGAATCAAAAGCTTCCTATTTCGGCGAAGGTTTGCAATGACTACAACCGAGTGGAGGAAAAAGCATTTTGCATCATCTTTGGTACAGCTGTTGAGACAGGCCACTAGAGATTTTGGTTTTCATAGAAAACTGGGTGCTTTCTGCCTTTTTTTTTTTTTTCTTTTTTTTCCTCCTTCTGACTCATTGGCAGCTTCAGTCTCACCAGAACTCCCTTCCTTAGATCGACACAGATAACTACGCACCTTTTCTCAAGCCTACACAGAGCCAGGGTTTCCTCACCCTAGACATCCCAAATCGAATACTATCCTTAAAATGTACAGCGACCCACCTGTCCTTGTCAACCGCCTCCTTGCAGAAACTGCCCCTTCACAGCTCGTCCCCGTCTCGGCGGATTGTCCTGCTGGAGGATGAAGTGCAGAAGATGCGTATCCCCACAGCATTTGTCTGTGAGGGTACATGTTCAGAAATACTCCGAATCTGTAAGACAGACAGGTGTCATTTCTGTGATTTCAATCATCAGAACTCAATTGTGAGGAAACAAACTAACGTTTAAATGAAGGGTCTGTACGCTACAGTCCTAGGAGAGGGGCAGGGGGGAGAAAGGCGTTACAAATTGGAAAAAAAAAAAAGGGCATGATTCGGAGCTCCCAATCATGACGGAGCGGTGGGGACAGTAACAAAAGCAAAGACAAACAGCAGCAACGTTAAGTGAAATCCAGCTTTAATTCTGATCACGTCTTTAAGAGACTCCCCAAGTCTATACCTCAGTCCTACGAAGGACTAGTTCTTTTTTTTGAAGGACAAGCTTTTTTTTTTTTAACACATAAAAGTCCCAGACTGAGGGCTCCACGGAATAGCATGTGGACTGAACCACAGGACAAGCAGTCATCAACACTCTAATGAAAAAACCAAATCGACTATAAACCAAGTTTAAACATCACTGTCCATCCTGTGTCTTTGGTTACATTTCTACCGGCATCTAGGTGCTCAAGAGTTCACTGTCCTCACACCACAGGTTACTGACAATGTACTCGGGCATCTAAAAATAAAAAGCCATCTCCACCCCACCCATAAAATCAGGGTGAACCACGAGAAGAGAAACTCTCAAGGCGGCAACAGGCAGCTCTGCACTTACCACGGAGGAAAGTCTGTTCCTCGGCCCGGAAAAAAAAACCACTCTCGACTCCCAAGAGACCTCCCGGGGAACGAACCATGCTCCATTAACGGCGTTTTGTCTCCAGCTTCTCTGCCCCGGGCTTGGGTGGGGAGGGGCGGCGGGGCCCTTCCACTCACCCTGGCCCCTCCGCGCTCCCCCAGCCCCACGTGGGCCATCGCCCAAGCACCGACCGCATCCGCCCGCGCGGGATCTCCCTCGTGGGACGCGGAATGCGACGCCGGGAAGAGGCGGCGGAACAGGAACCTCTTGGTCAGGTCGCCCGGCCAGCGGCGAGAAGACCGAGCAAGGTTCTGCCCGAGGGGCCGGGCAGGGCCCCCTGGAGCCCCAGCCGGCCCCTTTCCGTCCCCTTTGCCCGGCACCGAGCAGGCCCCGCCGCCCCGCCCCAGACACCGGCGAGCACCGCCCGGCCCGCTCCGGCGCACCGGCAGGGCAGCCCGGCAGCGCCGCGCCCCGGGACCGCCGCTCCCGCCGTGTCGCGAGAGGCGCCTGCCCGGCTTCCGGCCCTGCGGGGACATCGCCCTCCCCACCCTCCCCCCCACGGCGCGGCTCCCCCCCGCTCCTTCCCACACGGCGCGGCTCCGCCCGCAGCCCCCCCCCGCTCCGCGCCTCCGACACGGGCCCCGCCGGCCTGGCCGCCCGCCTCACGGCTTTCCCCGGGACCCACCGGTCGATCGCCCGCTCCCCACTCACCCGCTCCCCCGGCGGAGCCCGAGCCAGAAGAGCCCCAGCCGCAGCCCCAGCCCCGCAACGTTCGGTGACCGCGCCGCTCCTGCCGCGACTCGCACTGCCGGGCGGTGCACCGGAGAGTGCAGGAAGCCACGCGCCCCGGAGGGGCGGGGAGAGAGGCGGAAGTGACGCTTCCGGCGGCGCGACAGGATGCAGGAACACGCGCCCACCAGGACGGGGGGATGCGGCAAAGCGCGCCCCCTGCCGGGCGGGGGGAGCATGGAAGACACACCCCTGGGCGGGCGGGAGCACCGCTGGGCAGCGCCAAAGCACGCGCACCAGGGGCGGGAGAAGGGAGCGGGACGGCACCTCCGGGCCGCCGCCGACCAGGAGACCCCGCGCACCCGCCGAAAGGGATGACTCGCTCGCCTCACCGGTGGCCTCGGCCCTCCCCCGGCGCGCCGCCGTGCTGCTGCCGGGCACGCGTTTGCCCGGCACGCGCTTGCCCCGCCCACCACCGACGCGCCGGAGGGGCCGGAGCCGGCGCGCGAACGGGCAGAGGGCGAGGGGCAGAACGGCAGCGCCGGCCCCGCGCCCGCGGAGCGGCAGCGGGGCTGCCTTACCGGGAGGCAGCAGACGGCGCCAGGCAGCCCCCGCGGTCTCGCATGGCCGCTGCGGGCGAACGGCAGCGTGGAAACAGCGAGCGACACCGCGCATGCGCGGGTCGGGGCTGCAGTACCTGCCCTTGGCCGCATGGTGGCAGCAGAGCGCCGCAAAGCGAACTGAAACGCGCAGAAAGCCCATTTAAGAAGCGCGGGCTCTGAGGAAATCCGGGGGCGATGGACAGAAAAGGCAGCGAACGTGCCCCTCCAGCCCGTGTCCGGGGCTACACGGCAACAGCTGCCCTGTCCCCCGATGACCCCTCACTAGCCAGGGAGGGGCGTCGAGAAAAGGGGAGGAGACCTGCGGGTCGAAGTGAAATCGGGTTTAACGAGACAGCACCACTACCAACAGAGGCATGCAAAGTTACACTGGGCCAAATGAACGTGCAGCAGCCACGATCGACAGGAGAGGGGTCCTCGGGAGCAAGGAGAAGCAGGGAAAGGAGAGAGCCCTGCAGGAGCCCCGCGGGAGATCCCCTTCCTCAGCAAACCTTCCCGCTTTATACTGAGCATGACACAATGGTCCGGGCTACACCTGTAGCTGACTCAAACTGCTAACAGCCTGCTGAGCATTGCTGGGCTGTGATTCTGGACCAGCCAAACCGTGACAGTGAAACACAGACAAGCAAGTCTGTAGACAGAAACTTTTAAAAGTGATGGGGATTAAGGAAATAAGGGAAAAAAATAAAAATAGTAATGGAGAAGTAGAAAGAAAAATCTATAAAGCAAAGGCACTGAAGAAAAAGAAAAAGTTAAAACTTAAGATATCAAAAAGCAAAGAGTAGATGTAGAAAATACAGTGTAAGCAATAGGGATTAGGGAAATAAAGGGGAAAGATATAAAAATACAGAAAGTGACAGCCAACAAAAATGGAGACAGAGAAAGAAAAATTTAAAAGGCTGGTGGTAAGGAAAGATAAGGCATAATTAAAAAATAAAGACAGGATGTGGGATAAAAGTAGATAGAAATCTTTAAGAGCAACAGGGTACAAGAAACAGAAATAATTTAAAAATAGGGTTGGGGAGGTGGATAGAAGAAAATTGAGGAAGAATTTTTTTTTTTTTTAAGTGAGAGCATACAGGACAGAGAGAGGAATTAAAAAAGGAGGGACAGGGTGCCAGAGGGAGGGAAAATGAGAAAGAGAAATTGCAATGCAGTGAGGCACAAGAAACACGGGAAAGCATTAAGAAATTGGGAGAGGGAGCCAGAAAATGGGACACCATGAACAAGAGAGGGATGGAGAGGGGGACAAGGGTGTAGAGAGGAGAGCTGAGAGATTGCACCAGAAAATAGGGACTGAGAGACAAATGGGAGAGATGGGGAGTGAGGCAGAAGGGACTGACGAGACAGAGGCAAAACAAGGGCCAGGGACAAATTCTAAAGCAACAGGGGAAAAGAAACATAGGCAAGAAATTAAAAATAGAAACAGGGAGCCAAATAGAAACACATGTAGAACAAATATTTCAAAAAGCGATGGAGTACGGGAAACACAGGCAAGAAATAACACATGGGGGCAGGGTGACAGATGGAAGAAGCAAAACTGAAGAAGTGGTTGGGTAGAGGACACAGAGGGAAGAATTAAGAACTAGAGACAGGGAGATGGACAGAGGGAAAAGCAGAAAGAATATTTTAAATGTGAAAGGGTACAAGAATTAAAAGAATAGGTATATGGACCTGCGTAAAGGGATGCAGGCAAAAATGTGAAAAACAACAGGAGACGAGAAACATAGGCAAGAAATTAAAATTAGGTCAGGGAGGGGGAGAGCAAGAGAGAGGTTGCAAGAAAATTTAAAAAGCGACTGGGTTCAAGAGACTTAAGTGAGAAGTTAAAAGACAGGAACGGAGAGGTAGAAACTTTCAAAAGCGATGGGGTACAAGAAACATGCAAGAAGGAAAAAACAGGAACAGAGAGCCCAGTAGAAGCAAACTGCCATGGGTTGACCTTGGCTGGCTGTTGAGTGCCCACCAAGGTGCTCCATCACTTCCTTTCCTCAACCAGAGGAAGAAAATACAACAAAAGCGCCAGTGGAAACCCACCACACTTCCCACAATCAACAGGGACCTGGATAAATGGAGGCAGGGAGAGAGGGAGACCTAGAAATGCCCTTTTCACAAGCAAAAGAAACTTTACAGCAAACTGAAGTCACATCCACTTCCTGTCACCCCAGTTTTGGCAGGAGAGCATAAAGGGCCTTTAATCCTCAGTAGTCCCAGAGTTTCAGGAGCTTGCCCAATGATTGCTGGAAAGTCAGTGTCATAGGGAAGACCAGAGCCCCATTGCTAGTCCCTGCTCTGACTGGTCTGCTAACATGAATGAAAAGAGACTCAAGCAACTAAAACAGTTCATAAAATAAAACCAACTTAGAAAGATGTCCAAAGAGGAACAAATCTGAAGTAAGGAAAATCCGACAGTGAAGCACTTATCATATGCAGCTGTAGTGCACAGTTGATTTTAAGGACTCCAGAATTAGGACTGCAGTGTGCTGTGTTGATCAGCATGCGACACACTGGCAAATCACATTGAGTGCACTAGAAATCTTTTTGCATGTGCACTTGCCTTTTGGTAATAATCATATTTCACACAATAAGTGCAAAGCCTTTGGTCTTTTGCACGTGCATTGATGTGGCTTGTGCTTGCTTTGGTACTGCACGCCTGTTTCTTGTGTCATGCTGAAGTACAGCAAAACACTCGAGTATCTTTTTTAAGAACAAAGCCAATCAGATGCAAATTTGGACACAGGCATATGCATCTTTTTGAGTCAGAGTTAAGCAGACGTGTATGCTTTTCAGTGATGCAGTTATTCCCTCTGCTTTGCCTGATGCCATGAAGCTGCCTGCTTAATCCAGCGCTTTTATAAACTGTATTTTTCAGCTCCACTTTGACACCACCAGTCATTATAATCTGTTTTAAACATGTATGCTGATTAATCCAAGGTGTCTTGTTTGCAGCAACCTAGAACTTTGAATCTTATTCTCTAACTTAATCTCCTCATTAATTTTGAGGCTTAATTTTGGAATACAAATGACAGTGAGCAGGAGTGAGCCATGGAAGATGCCAGGCACTGCTTGCTGGCATAGGAAATGGTCTCCCAGTGGAAGCCTTGAGCCATCTTGCAGGTTGCTGCTTAGACTCTGGTAGCCTGGTACCTGTCAGAGGAAGGGGAAAGAAGCACATCCTAACAGCTGGACATGTATCCTGGTGGTCTGTCATAGTCATCAAGATTCCAAGCCTAAACCTGGGAATGTGCCGAGAGCTGATGGGTTAAGCTGGTGGTTAGGATGGCATGCTGCCTTATGAATGGTGCCAGTGTTACAAGTACTTCTTTTATTATAGGAGTACTGAGAGTTCCCAGTTATGCTGGATGCTGCCCAGTAATTCATGGGGTAAAAAATAGTCCACGACCAAAACAGCTGACCACGATATTCAGCAAGACAGTCAATGGAAGGTGCTTTACTTGAGGGGATGTTATTAGCTGTATTCTGCATATAGGTGAACTGAGGTAGAGGAGGGATGAAAATTACTAGTACAGGGAGGATGTCTCTGACAGAATGGTTGAAGCGATTCAGGCTACAGCATGAAGCAGTTATGCCTGTAGTTTTTGAAGTGTCTGGCCTGGCATAAAAAAATAGGAAAACTGCTGTCTTGAAAATGAATCCGAAAGAAACATTTCCCATCCTTAATCCATTACACCTCTACATCCAGTCTGTACACTGCATTTTGGACTCCTTTGGAACCAAATCTTGCGGGTGGTTGTTGTTAGTATGAAAGGATACTTTCTGTAATAAATTCCAAGACTGCTTCTTGCTGGAAAAGCCTGATGTGGCATCCTGTACACCACTGGCAAATCTCCTACTGACTTGGCCAGCAGGATCTCACCTGAGCCATTTTTACAAAGCACAGCATCTGGCATTGAGCAGAAGCTGGTTGATTGTTTTATTTTTTTAGCTAGTTTCCCAGTCCACTCTGGAAAAAGACCAGCCTATCAGAATCGGCAGAGGACAAGGGTATGTTAGGATGGGGCTTGGCAGAGAAAAAATGGGCAAAACATGCTGCCATGTGACCTACTGCTTGCCAGGAAAATTGATTCTCTCCCTTCCCAGAGCTCTCCCAGCTGGGATGCCAGGGAGAGGAATAGCAATGGTTTTGGCATATAAATTGCAGTGAGCACTAGGATAAGCTGAGGAAGGACTGGCATCATTTGAAGCGTGCACGTTTGTCAGAGGAATAGAAACCATAATGTTCCTCCATCGCAGATCCAATGCATCCTTGCTACAAAATTGGCTGGCTCATGAACAAACTGCCCCCGACAGCCGTAACCTCTTACTTGTCAGTACGAAATGCACACGCATGCCGCCATTCAGTTTAAACATTAGAGAAATCTTTTGCTAAGGGCCGATTGCCAGAAGGGACAGAATTTGTGACATACTTGCTCTGGACTGAAACTCTTAAACAGTAAACACTCGTGCAGTAAACCTTTCTATGGGAGTCTTCTCTAAAAGAAGGCATTTTGCAGGTAATTGGGAAATGGAGAGTCAGCAAGAGGATGAGCAAATACCTGCTGCAAAAAAAAGCCTGCCACATTTTTCCTCTAAAAATTCCAAGTGTTCCCACGTGCTTGCCACCTGGCTGTCTGTGAAGGTCATCTGTTTGCAGGAAGACAACAGACTCTGTGGGAATCAGGTATGTGTTGGCTCCTCTCTGAGCTTCCCTATTTGCCAGTCCTTGTCAGACTACCATTTGCTGAGGTGAAATGTCAGTATCTGCAAAATTCAGTCATTAATGTTGCAGAAGTAGGAGCCCTGAACTGAGTCCTCTTTGAGGTCAGACACTGTGCTTCTGCTCTGCCCCAGCAATGGCAGGAAACCAATGACTCAATACTCTCAGGAGTTTCCTCACCAGAGGGAAGCAACACAGACTGACCTGTCAGTCTGTGCACAAAAAACAGAGACAGCTTTACTTTCAGCTTTTAGCTAGAGATAGTGCTTTCTTGCCAAGCGGAAAAGGTACAGTATGAGAAGTGGTTACACATCTGCAGGCAACACTAAATTTATTCTCACAGCCCAGTTTAAGAGTAAGTGGAGTGTAGATGGGATAGACCCAGGCATACTGAAACTCCAGGTGCTCATACAACACCACAAATCACACATATCCATTCTTCCTACTGCGTGCTCTTCAGTCCTTCATTTCAGCTTCTATTCTCACTTCTTTGCTCCTTAGTTGCTTTCAGTACAGAGACCCTGAGGATCCTGCTTTATTCTCACTCCTCTTTTGGCAGTGGCAGAAGAGAGCGGTAGTGGAGAGATATAGTCTTAGTCTCGTCACGAGCAGAATTTTGGCTGGCAGGAGTACGGAGGTTGCCAGTACCAGAACTGTCCAGCATCTTTCACAGCAAGCCCTTTAGACTCTT
Source organism: Leptosomus discolor (assembly GCF_034619465.1). NCBI lineage: Eukaryota > Metazoa > Chordata > Aves > Leptosomiformes > Leptosomidae > Leptosomus > Leptosomus discolor. Next base: position 9,236,108 of record NC_141412.1, read on the forward strand.
TTGATGGCAGAGAACAAGGCCTTCGATTACTTTACAGAATTTAAGGTATGTTTTTCAAGCTGTTGAGGAGAGAAGGGGGAAGGGAGAGGCAGACTTGACCTGGGAAGCAATGTACCATAGGAGATAAATGGCCCTGCTCCAGCCAGATAAAGCGCACAAGTAACTATGTGAGAAGAAAAGATAGAAAGAGACATGGAAATCATATGTGGCTGGGGCTGGTGACAGCATTGTTCTCTGACACCTTGCTGAAAGCAGCATTCCCACAGGGAAAACATTTTCCACCCCAGTGGGTACCTATGAGAGAACACAGCAGTTGTGTCTCACTGCCTTTCTGGAAGGAAAGCATCTCTTCTTAGATTTTTTTTTTTCCCTGTCAAAGCAGAGACAGCTTCCCTGCTGGCATTGATCCCTGCTGCCCTATTGGTTTATGAAGCTTTGCCAGCGTGAGAAGAGCTATGTCTGCCATTGGAAGTTACTGCGCAATAAGGTATGATACAAATTTGCTGTGCACTAATTAATCAGCATGCTTTGTGAAGAGTGAGACTGAGGAACTGATTCCATTCAAGGGTAGTCTTACTGCATGCCAAGAACCAGACTAGCCACACACTGCTGCCCAGTGAGAGTGGTCTTCTTCCTTTCCAGTCGCCACTCTCAGTGTCACTCTCAGTGCTACCAGTTCTTTCCTGCTCTGTCCGTTGCTGACTGAGCTTACTAGCCCAGAAGAGGGCAAATCCATTTCTTTTTTGCTTGGACTGGTTTTCTGTTGGGTTGAATGATTGAATTGCCTCATGAAGTGTTCTGATGAACCCAGAAATGGCATGACACAAACAGTGGGAGTGAGGATGGTAACAGGAGACTTGGCTTTCCGTCTTGGCCACAGTGTACCATTAGATTAGATCAACCATATCATCTCTCTTAACCCCATGAGTGTCTGTATAAGGAACAGGTGTAGCATATGCCGTATGCTGCACATTCATGACCTCCCTCACTCTGAATGAACTTCCTTTTAGATGGGAGTTCCTTCCTTCGAGAAGGGTGTGCTTTTCTGGTCAAATTGCAGAAGAGGATCTTTTTTTGATTACTCCTAGGTGCATTCACATTAAATTTCCGTCTTTTTCATTGTCTCCTCTGTGTTGTCGTGTACTTCAAAGGGGATGGAGGAGAAAGGCTGCTATATTGTGTCTGTTCTTCAAAGGGATAAGATCCATTATCCTTTTCTCACTTGTGTTGGCAACCAGCCAGAGTCTTAGTCTCCTGAAAACACGGGCACTGTATGCGAGTTTTATGCTGGTCCCTAAAGGCCAAGGGAGTGTGTCCTTTAGAAGACTGCTCTTAACAAATCCGTAAGCAGAGGAGTCTGACTTTGTGGACAGTAATAGGGGCATCAGCAGAGGTAAAGCTCTATCAGTAAATGATACTATAACCCAGGAGAACTTTCCAGTTGCTCCAGAGTTTCTCAAGGCCTTGAACCTTAACATGCACTTTGCCAGTTTGAGCCCTAAAAGAGAAGGAAAAAAAAACTGGCCAGTTTTACGCCGGAACAGGAGAAGCGAGTTGCCTTGTGTGTGATGGCAGTAACCAATGAGGAAATGATCAGTATGTATCTTTTCACTGAAGAAAGAGGTTTTGCAGTCTTAGAGTATGGCTTTCCAAGTTGTCCCTGTCTTGCAGACCCATCTTTCCACCTCACATGGTCTCTCTTTCTCTTGCCTGAGAGCATTGCTCTAAGTTCCTCCTTAATTCAAAGGCATTTTGATGACCAAAAAGGACACGGAAGATGTATATGGGCAAGGAGCACTTGGAATCCTTGAATCAATGTATTGTGTCTCATTGTTTTCATTACTGTCTCAATTTTGCTTTTCCAATTGGGAAGGAAGAGACAGAATGGAAAGGTAAAAATAAAATGTGTGTTGGGAAAGGGAGCTGTTGATCCCATGGGTTACTCAGAGTGCACAGCTTTGCCCTAAACCTCATTGTTATCTGGGCCGCAGGCCAAATGTTTGGCTGAAAAAAATATGCATAGTTCCAAAACACTGTGTTAATTTATGTCCTCTATTACAATACCACTGAGTAAGAGCATAATTCTTTTTAGTAAACATCTGATAGCATGATAAATACAGTCATCTTTTCAGAGAAGCTACCCTAGCTCCGGCCGTGGTATTTATCAGAGCAAGCAAGAACAGCCAAACAATTTTGCATGTCTGGTTTTCTTCTTGAGCCTGTCTCCTCTTTAGGTCAAATCACATCTTACCCAGGAAGGTTTGGATGGATACCAAAAAATAACTCCTAATTTACCTTATGTAATATCATTATCAAAATTCAGCATTTCTTAAAAACTGAAAGATGGAATCCAGGTTATGCTGTCTTTAGGTGTCTTTCCGCTCTTATACTTGCAATGCATTTAATCTCTCGAGCCTTACAGGCCTTTAGATGCAGCTGTCCAGGTGAAAAACAAGGGCAGTGACCCACGAGTTTTATAAAAACATGAAGGTAGAAGTTCTTAGTATGACAGTCCTCCGCTTCTTTCCTTCCCTTCAAAATATTTCAGAAGGGCAGAAACTATATTTGGCTTAAATTTTACTGAGGAGCTGCCTCCAAGTCCTATTTTCAAGCAATGAACGGATGTCCCTTCTTCACACAGGGTTGAAGTATAACGGTAGAATATCTCTCCTAGGTAGCAGAAAGACTGCTTTTTCTGCAGTCGAGTTTGCCAGATTGTTGCAGGTGACTGAAGAAAAGCTGGAGGTGATATCCCCTACCACTGAAACAGAAGAATCCTGAAGGGGACATCTGTCCACCACGTTTGATACCTACATGCTGATTCTCTTCTCATTCAGCTTTATACAGCCACAATTCCACTGAGCACATCGAATTAGTCTAGATTTACACCACAGATAAACAGAACCTGGATCAGATCTTTGGAACTAGACCGTTAACAGGCATAAGAACCCATGACTTTAAATCCTCTATATTACTGTGCTAAGCCTGTTTACCCTCTAGTTCAGTAGTCACAGTGAACGCAGTTGTAGTTTATGTCCTTAACAATTATGTTAGGAGGAGGAGGCAGCAAGATCTATGCTTCATCTCAGGACCAGCTTGCAGTAACCTGAGTAAATGGGAGTCATTAGAGTTACTCCAGTTTTAATTACAGTGGTGCACCTGCACAGAGAACGTGGCCCATGCTGGAAGGAACAAACTAGCTTTGCTCAAATCCTTTTGCAACTAAAGGGAAGAACCACGAGAAAATCACAGGCAATTGCTGTATGCAGCATTGCCACAGACTTCTTAGGGGGAGCTCCATGGAGGTATGCTAGCATCTGTGTGCGTAGAGCCCCTTTGAGAAAAGGCAGGCAGCTCAAGCATTTCTGGGTCCTATCCTATGAGAAGCCATGCGTCAGACTGTGTAACAGGGCCATGCATGTGTATGCCAATGCCTTGCAGCAGGGAACAGTCAATGGCTGCATCCAGAGACAGGATGCCTTTCAGTTGGGCTCCTTCAAATTAAAGACCTACTTAAACGGCACGCCTTCTCTGGCTACTCCTCAGCACAGATGCAGTTAGGCCGGTGTCCCTTCAACTACGCTGGCCTTTGGGCAACAATGCTGAGCACATAACTCACTACAGGCCATCACTCCTCTCTCCTCGGTTGGCCTGGGCTGTAACTGTAGAAAGTAAACATCTTCCAGATGTTTACACCAAGTGAACATTTAGATCAGATCCAAAGTGTTAAAAAATTCCCTCAGTGATTTATAGGGCTGGAGTGAGACTCTCATTCAATGTAGCCGGTCCTTTGCGGCTTTACCACTTCATGTATATTTAAGAAGTGACCCATTAAATCTCCAAAGAAAGCACCCCCAATATATTCTTGTTCTGTCACCATTTGCCATTGAAATATATCTTTCAGCATACTCTTTAAATGCATTCTGGCAAAATGATACTATAGTTACGCGCGTATTTTTAACACCACAGTGCTATTAAAATACCATGAAAAGCAGTTTACTATGCAGTGGACGTAATCCGTGAACACTCAAGACTAAAAGAAAACTTTTTCTTTCCCAAATCTGAAGCTCAAATGCGCATGTTAAAGGGAACCTCTGGATCATTCAGAACTTGCCAACTAATATTAGCTTATATTTATTTTTGGTGCATTTTATGCCAGTGATTGAGTAATCACCTGTTTTATCACGTTCCATATATGCTAGCAAATAATTCGAAACAATGTAAAGCCAAATGCTTGGATATAAATTTGCTTACTGTGTTTACAGGAGTGGGTTCAATTGTTTGGATGAAGTTTAATTTGGATGATCTTGTGGCCTGTTTGATGTGCCAAATTTTCACTCTCAAACCACAGGGAAAACAATTTAGACCTTAGCACTAGAAATTGAACTATTGTACTCTAGTATTTTTGTACTAGAGCACTGGGTTGGTGTCAGAGATTTGAACCACTGGGAAAAAAAAATTATGGCAATGGATCAGTGCAGATCTGCCAGAACAGCTACACAGGTTTTTACAAAAACACACACACACATATATAAAACCATTGGCATTGAGCTTTAGTGTGAAGTAAAGCTTGGAACATTTAATGGGTTATGTAATACGGTGTTATTTCCTGTCCCCATCAAATAAGACAGACTTCTTTCTTTGCTTTTCCTTTTACCATCTTATCAGGAATCTTAATAGACTTGCGGAAGCGTTTCTATTCTCTGCTTAGAAACACATGTCCCGACGTAGAGCCCAACGCACGTCCCGACGTAGAGCCGAAAGTTAGCTAACTACAGACGTAGAGCCCAACGCACGTCCCGACGTAGAGCCCAACGCACGTCCCGACGTAGAGCCCAACGCACGTCCCGACGTAGAGCCCAACGCACGTCCCGACGTAGAGCTGAAAGTAAGCTAAATCCCGACGTAGAGCCCAACGCACGTCCCGACGTAGAGCCCAACGCACGTCCCGACGTAGAGCCCAACACACGTCCCGACATAGAGCTCAAAGTAAGCTAAATCCTGATGTAGAGCCCAACACACGTCTAGACGTAGAGCCCAACACACGTCCCAACGTAGAGCCCAACACACGTCCCGACGTGGAGCCCAACACACGTCCCGACGTAGAGCTGAAAGGAAGCTAAATCTTGATGTAGAGCCCAACACACTTCCCGACGTAGAGCCCAACACACTTCCCGACGTAGAGCCCAACACACGTCCCTACGTAGAACCCAACCCACGTCCCAACGTAGAGCAGAAAGTAAGCTAAATCCTGATGTAGAGCCCAACACAAGTCCCGAAGTAGAGCCCAACACACGTCCCGACGTAGAGCCCAACACACGTCCCTACGTGGAACCGAACCCACGTCCCGACGTAGAGTAGAAAGTAAGCTAAATCGTGATGTAGAGCCCAACACAAGTCCCGAAGTAGAGCCCAACACACGTCCCGACGTAGAGCCCAACACACGTCCCGACGTAGAGCTGAAAGGAAGCTAAATCCTGAAGTAGAGCCCAACAGACTTCCCGACGTAGAGCCCAACACACTTCCCGACGTAGAGCCCAACACACTTCCCGACGTAGAGCCCAACACACGTCCCGACGTAGAGCCCAACACACGTCCCTACGTAGAACCCAACTCACGTCCCGACGTAGAGCAGAAAGTAAGCTAAATCCTGATGTAGAGCCCAACACAAGTCCCGAAGTAGAGCCCAACACACGTCCCGACGTAGAGCCCAACACACGTCCCTACGTGGAACCGAACCCACGTCCCGACGTAGAGCAGAAAGTAAGCTAAATCGTGATGTAGAGCCCCACACACGTCCCGACGTATAGCCCAACACATGTCCCGACGTAGAGCCCAACACACGTCCCGACGTAGAGCCCAACACACGTCCCGACGTAGAGATGAAAGTTAGCTAACTACAGACATAGAGCCCAACACACGTTCCGACGTAGAGCCCAACACACGTCCCGACATGGAGCCCAACACACGTCCCGACGTAGAGCTGAATGTATGCTAAACCACCACGTAGAGCCCAACAAACGTCCCGACGTAGAGCCCGACAGACGTCCCAACGTAGAGCTCAACACACGTCCCGACGCAGAGCCCAACACACGTCCCGACGTAGAGCTGAATGTAAGCTAAACCCCGACGTAGACCCCAGCACACGTCCCGACGTAGAGCCCAGCACACGTCCCGACGTAGAGCCCAGCACACGTCCCGACGTAGAGCTGAAAGTATGCTAAATCCTGATGTAGAGCCCAACACATGTCCCGACGTATAGCCCAACACACGTCCCGACGTAGAGCCCAACACATGTCCCGACGTAGAGCCCAACACACGTCCCGACGTAGAGCTGAAAGTAAGCTAAATCCTGATGTAGAGCCCAACACACGTCCCGACGTAGAGCCCAACACACGTCCCGACGTAGAGCCCAACACACGTCTCGACGTAGAGCCCAACACACGTCCCGAGGTAGAGCCCAACGCACGTCCCGACGTGGAACCCAACACACGTCCCGACGTAGAGCCCAACACACTTCCCGACGTAGAGCCCAACACACGTCCCGACGTAGAGCTGAAAGTAAGCTAAATCCTGATGTAGAGCCCAACACACGTCCCGACGTAGAGCCCAACACACGTCCCGACGTAGAGCTGAAAGTAAGCTAAATCCTGATGTGGAGCCCAACACATGTCCCGACGTAGAGCCCAACACACGTCCCGACGTAGAGCCCAACACACGTCCCGACGTAGAGCTGAATAGAAGCTAAATCTTGATGTAGAGCCCAACACACTTCCCGACGTAGAGCCCAACACACGTCCCGACTTAGAGCCCAACACACTTCCCGATGTAGAGCCCAACACACTTCCCGACGTAGAGCCCAACACACTTCCCGACGTAGAGCCCAACACACGTCCCGACGTAGAGCCGAAAGTAAGCTAAATCCTGATATAGAGCCCAACACACGTCCCGACGGAGAGCCCAACGCACGTCCCGACGTAGAGACCAACGCACGTCCCGACGTAGAGCCCAACGCACGTCCCGACGTAGAGCCCAACACACGTCCCGAGGTAGAGCCCAACACACGTCCCGAGGTAGAGCCCAACGCACGTCCCGACGTGGAGCCCAACACACGTCCCGACGTAGAGCCCAACACACGTCCCGACGTAGAGCTGAAAGGAAGCTAAATCCTGATGTAGAGCCCAACACACGTCGCGACGTAGAGCCAAACACACGTCCCGACGTAGAGCCGAAAGTAAGCTAAATCCTGATATAGAGCCCAACACACGTCCCGACGGAGAGCCCAACGCACGTCCCGACGTAGAGACCAACGCACGTCCCGACGTAGAGCCCAACGCACGTCCCGACGTAGAGTTGAAATTTAGCTAACTACAGACGCAGAGCCCGATACACGTCCCGACGTAGAGCCCAACACACGTCCCGACGTAGAGCCCAACACACGTCCCGAGGTAGAGCCCAACGCACGTCCCGACGTGGAGCCCAACACACGTCCCGACGTAGAGCCCAACACATGTCCCGACGTAAAGCTGAAAGGAAGCTAAATCCTGATGTAGAGCCCAACACACGTCGCGACGTAGAGCCAAACACACGTCCCGACGTAGAGCTGAAAGTAAGCTAAATCCTGATGTAGAGCCCAACACACGTCCCGACGTAGAGCCCAACACACGTCCCGACGTAGAGCCCCACACAGGTCCCGACGTAGAGCCCAACACACGTCCCGACGTAGAGCCCAACACAAGTCCCGACGTAGAGATGAAAGTTAGCTAACTACAGACATAGAGCCCAACACACGTCCCGACATGGAGCCCAACACACGTCCCGACATGGAGCCCAACACACGTCCCGACGTGGAGCCCAACACACGTCCCGACGTAGAGCTGAATGTATGCTAAACCCCCACGTAGAGCCCAACAAACGTCCCGACGTAGAGCCCAACACACGTCCCGACGTAGAGATGAAAGTTAGCTAACTACAGACATAGAGCCCAACACACGTTCCGACGTAGAGCCCAACACACGTCCCGACATGGAGCCCAACACACGTCCCGACGTGGAGCCCAACACACGTCCCGACGTAGAGCTGAATGTATGCTAAACCCCCACATAGAGCCCAACAAACGTCCCGACGTAGAGCCCAACAGACGTCCCAACGTAGAGCTCAACACACGTCCCGACGCAGAGCCCAACACACGTCCCGACGTAGAGCTGAATGTAAGCTAAACCCCGACGTAGAGCCCAGCACACGTCCCGACGTAGAGCCCAACACACGTCGCGACGTAGAACCCAACACACGTCCCGACGTAGAGCCCAACACACGTCCCGACGTAGAGCTGAAAGTAAGCTAAATCCTGATGTAGAGCCCAACATACGTCTCGACGTAGAGCCCAACACACGTCGCGACGTAGAACCCAGCACACGTCCCGACGTAGAGCCCAACACACGTCCCGACGTAGAGCTGAAAGTAAGCTAAATCCTGATGTAGAGCCCAACATACGTCTCGACGTAGAGCCCAACACACGTCGCGACGTAGAACCCAACACACGTCCCGACGTAGAGCCCAACACACGTCCCGACGTAGAGCTGAAAGTACGCTAAATCCTGATGTAGAGCCCAACACACGTCCCGACGTAGAGCCCAACGCACGTCCTGACGTAGAGCCCAACGCACGTCCCGACGTAGAGCCCAACGCACGTCCCGACGTAGAGCTGAAAGTAAGCTAAAAAATGATGTCGAGCCCAACACACGTCCCCTCGTAGAGCTGAAAGTAAGCTAAATCCTGATGTAGAGCCCAACACATGTCTCGACGTAGAGCCCAACACACGTCCCGACGTACAGCCGAAAGTAAGCTAAATCCTGATATAGAGCCCAACACACGTCCCGACGTACAGCTGAAAGTAAGCTAAATCCTGATATAGAGCCCAACACACGTCCCGACGTAGAGCCCAACACACATCCCGCCGTAGAGCCCAACACACGTCCCGACGTAAAGCCCAACACACGTCCCGACGTAGAGCCCAACACACGTCCCAACGTAGAGCCCAACACACGTCCCGACGTACAGCTGAAAGTAAGCTAAATCCTGATGTAGAGCCCAACACACGTCCCGCCGTAGAGGCCACCACACGTCCCGACGTAGAGCCCACCACATACGTCCCGACGTAGAACCCAACACACGTCCCGACATGGAGCCCAAGACACGTCCCGACGTAGAGCCCAACACACGTCCCGACGTAGAGCGCAACACACGTCCCGACATGGAGCCCAACACACGTCCCGACGTAGAGCCCAACACACGTCCCGACATAGAGGTGAAAGTAAGCTAAATCCTGATGTAGAACCCAACACACGTCCCGACGTAGAGACCAACAGACATCCCGACGTATAGCCCAACACACATCCCGACGTTGAGCTGAAAGTAAGCTAAATCCTGATGTAGAGCCCAACACACATCCCAACGTAGAGCCCAACACACGTCCCGACGTAGAGCTGAAAGTAAGCTAAGTCCTGATGTAGAGCCCAACACACGTCCCAACGTAGAGCCCAACACATGTCCCGACGTAGAGCTGTAAGTAAGCTAAATCCTGATGTAGAGCCCAACACACGTCCCGATGTAGAGCCCAACACACGTCCCGAAGTAGAGCTGAAAACAAGCTAAATCCTGATGTAGAGCCCAACACAAGTCCCGACGTAGAGCTGAAAGAAAGCTAAATCTGATGTAGAGCCCAACACACGTCCCGACAAAGAGCATAACACATTTCCCGACATAGAGCTGAAAGTAAGCTAAATCCTGATGTAGAGCCCAACACACGTGCCGACGTAGAGCCCAACACACGTCCCGACGTAGAGCCCAACACACGTCCCGACGTAGAGCTGAAAGTACGCTAAATCCTGATGTAGAGCCCAACACACGTCCCGACGTAGAGCCCAACACACGTCCCGACGTAGAGCCCAACACATGTCCCGACGTAGAGGTGAAAGTAAGCTAAACCCTGATGTAGAACCCAACAGACGTCCCGACGTAGAGCCCAAAACACGTCACGACGTAGAGCCCAACAACACACGTCCCGACGTAGAGCCCAACACACGTCCCGACGTAGAGCTGAAAGTAAGCTAAATCCTGATGTAGAGCCCAATACACGTCCCGACGTAGAGCCCAACACACGTCCCGACGTAGAGCTGAAAGTAAGCTAAATCCTGATGTGGAGCCCAACACACGTCCTGACGTAGAGCCCAGCACACGTCCCGACGTAGAGCCCAACACACGTCCCGAAGCAGAGCTAAAAGTACGCTAAATCCTGATGTAGAGCCCAACACACGTCCTGACGTAGAGCCCAGCACACGTCCCGACGTAGAGCCCAGCACACGTCCCGACGTAGAGCCCAACACATGTCCCGACGTAGAGCTGAAAGTAAGCTAAATCCTGATATAGAGCCCAACACACGTCCCGACGTAGAGCCCAACACACGTCCCGACGTAGAGCCCAACACACGTCCCGACGTAGAGCTGAAAGTAAGCTAAATCCTGATGTAGAGCCGAACATACGTCTCGACGTAGAGCCCAACACACATCGCGACGTAGAACCCAACAGACGTCCCGACGTAGAGCCCAACACACGTCCCGACGTAGAGCCTAACACACGTCCCGACGTAGAGCCCAACGCACGTCCCGACGTAGAGCTGAAAGTACGCTAAATCCTGATGTAGAGCCCAACACACTTCCCGACGTAGAGCCCAAAACACGTCCCGACGTAGAGCCTAACACACGTCCCGACGTAGAGCCCAACACACGTCCCGACGTAGAGCTGAGAGTAAGCTAAATCCTGATGTCAAGCCCAACACACGTCCCCACGTAGAGCTGAAAGTAAGCTAAATTCTGATGTAGAGCCCAACACATGTCCCGACGTAGAGCCCAACACACGTCCAGACGAAGAGCTGAAAGTAATCTAAATCCTGATGTAGAGCCCAACACACGTCCCGACGTAGAGCCCAGCACACGTCCCAACGTAGTGCCCAAAACACGTCCCGACGTAGAGCTGAAATTAAGCTAAATCCTGATGTAGATCCGAACACACGTCCCGACGTGGAGCCCAACACACGTCCCGACATAGAGTCCAACACACGTCCCGACGTAGAGCTGAAAGTAAGATAAATCCTTATGTAGAGCCCAACACTCGTCCCGACGTAGAGCCCAACACTCGTCCCGACGTAGAGCCCAACACACGTCCCGACGTAGAGCCCAACACACATCCCGACGTAGAGCTGAAAGTAACTAAATCCCGACGTAGAGCCCAACACACGTCCCGACGTAGAGCCCAAAACACGTCCCGACGTAGAGCTCAACACACGTCCCGACATGCACCCCAACACACGTCGCGACGTACAGCCCAACACACGTCCCGACGTAGAGCCCAACACACGTCCCGACGTAGAGCTGAAAGTAAGCTAAATCCTGATCTAGAGCCCAACACACGTCCCGACGTAGAGCCCAACACACGTCCCGACGTAGAGCCAAACACACGTCCCGATGTAGAGCTGAAAACAAGCTAAATCCTGACATAGAGCCCAACAGACGTCCCGACGAAGAGCCCAACACACCTCCCGACGTAGAGCCCAGCACACATCCCGACGTAGAGCCCAGCACACGTCCCGACACAGAGCCCAGCACACGTCCCGAAGTAGAGCTGAAAGTAAGCTAAGTCCTGATGTCGAGCCAAACACACGTCCCCACGTAGAGCTGAAAGTAAGCTAAATCCTTATGTAGAGCCCAACACACATCCCGAAGTAGAGCCGAACACACATCCCGACGTAGAGCCCAACACACGTCCCGACGTAGAGATGAAAGTAAGCTAAATCCTGATGTAGAGCCCAACACACGTCCCGACGTAGAGCCCAACACACGTCCCGACGTAGAGCCCAACACACGTCCCGACGCAGAACCCAACACACATCCCGACGCAGAGTCCAACACACGTCGCGACGTAGAGCCCAACACACGTCGCGACGTAAAGCCCAACACACGTCCCGACGTAGAGCCCAACACACGTCCCGACGCAGAACCCAAAACATGTCCCGACGTAGAGCTCAACACACGTCCCGACATGCAGCCCAACACGCGTCCCGACGTAGAGCCCAACACACGTCCCGACGTAGAGCGCAACACACGTCCCGACGTAGAGCCCAACACATGTCCCGACGTAGAGCTGAAAGTAAGCTAAATCCTGATGTCGAGACCAACACACGTCCCCTCGTAGAGCTGAAAGTAAGCTAATTCCTGATCTAGACCCCAACCCACGTCCCGACGTAGAGCCCAACCCACGTCCCGACGTAGAACCCAACCCACGTCCCGACGTAGAGCCCAACCCACGTCCCGACGTAGAGCCCAACCCACGTCCCGACGTAGAGCCCAACACACGTCCTGACGTAGAGCCCAACACACGTCCCGACGTAGAGGCCAACACACGTCCCGACGTAGAGCCCAACAAACGTCCCGACGTAGAGCCCAACACACGTCCCAACGTAGAGCCCAACAGACGTCCCGACGTAGAGCCAAACACACGTCCCCACGTAGAGCTGAAAGTAAGCTAAATCCTGATGTAGAGCCCAACACACGTCCTGACTTAGAGCCCAACACTCGCCCAGACGTAGAGCTGAAAGTAAGCTAAATCCTGATGTAGAGCCCAACACACGTCCCAAAGTAGAGCCCAACACATGTCCCGACGTAGAGCTGAAAGTAAGCTAAATCCTGATGTAGAGCCCAACACACGTCCCAACGTAGAGCCCAACACACGTCCAGAAGTAGAGCTGAAAGTACGCTAAATCCTGATGTAGAGCCCAGCATACGTCTCGACGTAGAGCCCAACACACAGTGCAACGTAGAACCCAACAGAAGTCCCGACGTGGAGCCCAGCACACGTCCCGACGTAGACCCGAACTCACGTCCCGACGTAGACCTGAAAGTAAGCTGAACCCTGATGTAGAGCCCAACATACGTCTCGACGTAGAGCCCAACACACGTCGCGACGTAGAGCCCAACACACGTCCCGACGTAGAGCCCAACACACGTCCCGACGTAGAGCTGAAAGTAAGCTAAATCCCGACGTAGAGCCCAACACACGTCCCAACATAGAGCCCAACACACGTCCCGACGTAGAGCCCAACACACGTCCCGAAGTAGAGCTGAAAGTACGCTAAATCCTGATGTAGAGCCCAACACACGTCCCGACGTAGAGCCCAACACACGTCCCGACGTAGAGCTGAAAGTAAGCTAAATCCTGATGTCGAGCCCAACACACATTCCGACGTAGAGCCCAACACACGTCCCAACGTACAGCTGAAAGGAAGCTAAATCTGATGTAGAGCCCAACACACGTCCCGACTTAGAGCATAACACGTGTCCCGACGTAGAACTGAAAGTATGCTAGATCCTGATGTAGAGCCCAACATACGTCCCGACGTAGAGCCCAACACACGTCCCGACGTAGAGCCCAACACACATCCCGACGTACAGCTGAAAGTAAGCTAAATGGTTATGTAGAGCCCAACACTCGTCCCGACGTAGAGCCCAACACTCGTCCCGACGTAGAGCCCAACACTCGTCCCGACGTAGGGCCCAACACTCGTCCCGACGTAGAGCCCAACACTGGTCCAGACGTAGAGCCCAACACACGTCCCGACGTAGAGCGCAACATACGTCCCGATGTAGAGCCCAACATATGTCCCGACGTAGAGCTGAAAGTAAGCTAAATCCTGATGTCGAGCCCAACACACGTCCCCTCGTAGAGCTGAAAGTAAGCTAAATCCTGATCTAGAGCCCAACACACTTCCCGATGTAGAGCCCAACACGCGTCCCAACGTACAGCTGATAATAAGCTAAATCCTAATGTCGAGCCCAACACACATCCCCTCGTAGAGCTGAAAGTAAGCTAAATCCTGATCTAGAGCCCAACACAAGTCCCGACGTAGAGCCCAACACACGTCCCGAGGTAGAGCCCAACACACGTCCCGACGTAGAGCCCAACACACCTCCCTACGTAGAGCTGAAAACAAGCTAAATCCTGATGTAGAGCCCAACACACGTCCCGACGTAGAGCTGAAAGTAAGCTAAATCCTGATATAGAGCCCAACACACGTCCCGACGTAGAGCTGAAAGGAAGCTAAAACCCGACGTAGAGCCCAACAGACGTCCCGACGAAGAGCCCAACACATGTCCCGACGTAGAGCCCAGCACACGTCCCGACGTAGTGCCCAGCACACGTCCCCACGTAGAGCACAGCACAGGTCCCGACGTAGAGCCCAAGACACGTCCCGAAGTAGAGCTGAAAGTAAGCTAAGTCCTAATGTCGAGCCAAACGCACGTCCCCACGTAGAGCTGAAATTAAGCTAAATCCTGATGTAGAGCCCAACACACATCCCGACGTAGAGCCCAACACACGTCCCGACGTAGAGCTGAAAGTACGCTAAATACTGATATCGAGCCAAACACACGTCCCCACGTAGAGCTGAAAGTAAGCTAAATCCTGATGTAGAGCCCAACACACATCCCGACGTAGAGTCCAACACACGTCCCGACATAGAGCCCAACACACGTCCCGACGTAGAGCCCAACGCACGTCCCGACGTAGAGCCCAACGCACATCCCGACGTAGAGCCCAACACACGTCGCGACGTAGAGCCCAGCACACGTCCCGACGTAGAGCTGAAAGTAAGCTAAATCCCGACGTAGAGCCCAACAGACGTCCCGACGAAGAGCCCAACCCACGTCACGACGTAGAGCCCAACCCACGTCCCGACGTAGAGCCCAACACACATCCCGACGTAGAGCCCAACCCACGTCCCGACGTAGAGCCCAACAAATGTCCCGACGTAGACCCCAACATACGTCCCGACGTAGATCCCAACAGACGTCCCAACGTAGAGCCCAACACATGTCCCGATATAGAGCCCAACACACGTCCCGACGTAGAGCCAAACACACGTCCCCACGTAGAGCTGAAAGTAAGCTAAATCCTGATGTAGAGCCCAACACACGTCCCGACTTAGAGCCCAACACTCGCCCAGACGTAGAGCTGAAAGTAAGCTAAATCCTGATGTAGAGCCCAACACAAGTCCCAACGTAGAGCCCAACACATGTCCCGAAGTAGAGCTGAAAGTAAGCTAAATCCTGATGTAGAGCCCAACACACGTCCCGACATAGAGCCCAACACACGTCCCGAAGTAGAGCTAAAAGTACGCTAAATCCTGATGTAGAGCCCAACACACGTCCCGACTTAGAGCCTAACACTCGCCCAGACGTAGAGCTGAAAGTAAGCTAAATCCTGATGTAGAGCCCAACACACGTCCCAACGTAGAGCCCAACACATGTCCGACGTAGAGCTGAAAGTAAGCTAAATCCTGATGTAGAGCCCAACACACGTCCCAACGTAGAGCCCAACACACGTCCCAAAGTAGAGCTGAAAGTACGCTAAATCCTGATGTAGAGCCCAACACACGTCCCGACGTAGAGGCCAAAACACGTCGCAACGTAGAGCCCAACACACGTCCCGACGTAGAGCCCAGCACACGACCCGACGTAGACCCGAACTCACGTCCCGACGTAGAGCTGAAAGTAAGCTGAACCCTGATGTAGAGCCCAACATACGTCTCGACGTAGAGCCCAACACACGTCGCGACGTAGAGCCCAACACACTTCCCGACATAGAGCCCAACACACGTCCCGACGTAGAGCTGAAAGTAAGCTAAATCCCGACGTAGAGCCCAACACACGTCCCGACATAGAGCCCAACACACGTCCCGACATAGAGCCCAACACACGTCCCTAAGTTGAGCTGAAAGTACGCTAAATCCTGATGTAGACCCCAACACGCGTCCCGACGTAGAGCCCAACACACGTCCCGACGTAGAGCTGAAAGTAAGCTAAATCTGATGTAGAGCCCAACACACGTCCCGACTTAGAGCATAACACGTGTCCCGACGTAGAACTGAAAGTATGCAAGATCCTGATGTAGAGCCCAACACACGTCCCGACGTAGAGCCCAACACACGTCCCGACGTACAGCTGAAAGTAAGCTAAATCCTGACGTAGAGCCCAACACACGTCCCGACGTAGAGCCCAACACACGTTCCGACGTCGAGCTGAAAGTAAGCTAAATCCTGATGTAGAGCCCAACACACGTCCCGACGTAGAGCCCAACACACGTCCCGAAGCAGAGCTAAAAGTACGTTAAATCCTGATGTAGAGCCCAACACACGTCCTGACGTAGAGCCCAGCACACGTCCCGACGTAGAGCCCAGCACACGTCCCGACGTAGAGCCCAACACACGTCCCGAAGTAGAGCTAAAAGTACGCTACATCCTGATGTAGAGCCCAACCCACGTCTCGACGTAGAGCCCAGCACACGTCCTGACGTAGAGCCCAACCCACATCCCGACGTAGAGCCCAACCCACGTCCCGACGTAGAGCCCAACCCACGTCCCGACGTAGAGCCCAACACACGTCCCGAAGTAGAGCTAAAAGTACGCTAAATCCTGATGTAGAGCCCAACCCACGTCCCGACGTAGAGCCCAACCCACGTCCCGACGTAGAGCCCAACCCACGTCCCGACGTAGAGCCCAACACACGACCCGACGTACAGCTGAAAGTCAGCTAACTACAGACGTAGAGCCCAACACACGTCTCGACGTAGACCTGAAAGTAAGCTAAATCCTGATGCCGAGCCTAACACACGTCCCAACGAAGAGCTCAAAGTAAGCTAAATACTGATGTAGAGCCCAACACACATCCCGACGTAGAGCCCAACACATGTCCCGATGTAGAGCCAAACACACGTCCCGACGTAGAGCACAACACACGTCCCGACGTAGAGCCCAACACACGTCCCGACGTAGAGCCCAACACACGTCCGGACGTAGAGCCCAACACACGTCCCGACGTAGAGCCAAACACATGTCCCGACGTAGAGGTGAAAGTAAGCTAAACACTGATGTAGAGCCCAACACACGTCCCGACGTAGAGCCCAACACACGTCCCGACGTAGAGCTCAATATAAGCTAAACCTGATGTAGAGCCCAACACACGACCCGACGTACAGCTGAAAGTCAGCTAACTACAGACGTAGAGCCCAACACACGTCTCGACGTAAAGCTGAACGTTAGCTAACTACAGACGTAGAACCCAACACACGTCCCGACGTAGGGCCCAACTCACGTACCGACGTAGGGCCCAACACACGTACCGACGTAGGGCCCAACACACGTCCCGACGTAGGGCGCAACATACGTCCCAACGTAGAGCTGAAAGTTAGCTAACAACAGCCGTAGAGCCCAACACAAGTCCCGACATGGAGCCCAACACACGTCCCGACGTAGAGCCCAACACACGTCCCGACGTAGAGCCCAACACACGTCCCGACGTAGAGCTGAAATTAAGCTAAATCCTGATGTAGAGCCCAACACACGTCCCGACGTAGAGCCCAACGCACGTCCCGACGTAGAGCCCAACGCACGTCCCGACGTAGAGCCCAACGCACGTGCCGACGTAGAGCCCAACGCACGTGCCGACGTAGAGCCCAACGCACGTGCCGACGTAGAGCTGAAAGTTAGCTATCTACAATGTAGAGCCCAACACACGTCCCGACGTAGAGCCCAACACACGTCCCGACGTAGAGCCCAACACACATCCCGACGTAGAGCCCAACACACGTCCCGATGTAGAGCCCAACACATGTCCCGACGTAGATCTGAAAGTTATCTAACTACAGATGTAGAGCCCAACACTCGTCCCGACGCAGAGCTGAAAGTACGCTAAATCCTGAGGTAGAGCCCAACACACGTCCCGATGTAGAGCCCAACACACGTCCCAACGTAGAGCTGAAAGTAAGCTAAATCCTGATGTAGAGCCCAACACACGTCCCGACGTAGAGCCTAACACACGTCCCGACGTAGAGCCCAACACACGTCCCGACGTAGAGTTGACAGTACGCTAAATCCTGATGGAGAGCCCAACACATGTCCCGACGTAGAGCCCAGCAGACGTCTCGACGTAGAGCCCAAGACACGTCCCGAAGTAGAGCTGAAAGTAAGCTAAGTCCTGATGTCGAGCCAAACACACGTCCCCAAGTAGAGCTGAAAGTAAGCTAAATCCTGATGTAGAGCCCAACACACATCCCGACGTAGAGCCCAACACACGTCCCGAAGTAGAGCTGAAAGTACGCTAAATTCTGATGTAGAGCCCAACAGACGTCCTGATGTAGAGCCCAACACACGTCCCGACGTAGAGCCCAACACACGTCCCGAGGCAGACTCCAACACATGTCCCGACGTAGAGCCCAACACAGGTCCCGACCTAGAGCCCAACACACGTCCCGACGTAGAGCCCAACACACGTCCCGACGTAGAGCTGAAAGTAAGCTAAATCCTGATGTCAAGGCCAACACACGTCCCGACGTGGAGCTGAAAGTAAGCTAAACCCTGATGTAGAGCCCAACACACGTCCCGACATAGAGCCCAACACATGTCGCGACGTAGAGCTGAAAGTAAGCTAAATCCTGATGTAGAGCCCAACACACGTCCCGACGTAGAGCCCAACACACGTCCCGACGTAGAGCTGAAAGTAAGCTAAATCCTGATGTAGAGCCGAACACACGTCCCGACGTAGAGCCCAACACACGTCCCGACGTAGAGCCCAACACACGTCCCGACGTAGAGCCCAACGCACGTCCCGACGTAGAGCCCAAAGCACGTCCCGACGTAGAGCCCAACGCACGTCCCGAAGCAGAGACCAACACACGTCGCGACGTAGAGCCCAACACACGTCCCGACGTAGAGCTGAAAATAAGCTAAATCCAGATGTAGAGCCCAATACACGTCCCGATGTAGAGCCCAACGCACGTCCCGACGTAGAGCCCAACGCACGTCCCGACGTAGAGCTGTAAGTACGCTAAATCCTGATGTAGAGCCCAACACACGTCCCGACGTAGAGCCCAACACACGTTCCGACTTAGAGCTGAAAGTAATCTAAATGCTGATGTAGAGCCCAACACACGTCCCGACGTAGAGCTGAAAGTAATTTAAATCCTGATGTAGAGCCCAACACACGTCCCGACGTAGAGCTGAAAGTAAGCTAAATCCTGATGTAGAGCCCAACACACGTCCCGACGTAGAGCCCCACATACGTCCCGACGTAGAACCCAACACACGTCCCGACGTAGAGGTGAAAGTAAGGTAAACCCTGATGTCGAGCCCAACACACGTCCCCACGTAGAGCTGAAAAAAAGCTAAATCCTGATGTAGAGCCCAACACACGTCCCGACGTAGAGCCCAACACACGTCCTGACGTAGAGCCCAACACAAGTCCCGACGTAGAGCACAACACACGTCCCGACGTAGAGACCAACACAAGTCCCGACGTAGAGCCCAACACACGTCCCGACGTAGAGACCAACACACGTCCTGACGTAGAGCCCAACACACGTCCCGACGCAGAGTCCAACACTCGTCGCGACGCAGAGCCCAACACACGTCCCAACGTAGAGCCCAACACACGTCCCGACGTAGAGCCCAACACACGTCCCGACGTAGAGCCCAACACACGTCCCGATGAAGAGCCCAACACACGTCCCGACATAGAGCTGAAAGTAAGCTAAATCCTGACGTAGAGACCAACACCCGTCCCGACGCAGAGCCCAACACTTGTCACGACGTAGAGCCCAACAGATGTCCCGACGTAGAGCCCGACAGACGTCCCGACGTAGAGCCCAACCCACGTCCCGACGTAGGGCCCGACAGACGTCCCGACGTAGAGCCCAACACACGTCCCGACGTAGAGCCCAACCCACGTCCCGACGTAGAGCCCAACACACGTTCCGATGTAGAGCCCAACACACGTCCCGACGTAGAGTCCAACACACGTCCCGACGTAGAGCTGGAAGTAAGCTAAATCCCCACGTAGAGCCCAACACACGTCCCGACGGAGAGCCCAACACACGTCCCGACGGAGAGCCCAACACATGTCCCGACGTAGAGGTGAAAGTAAGCTAAACACTGATGTAGAGCCCAACACACGTCCCGACGTAGAGCCCAACACACGTCCCGACGTAGAGCTCAATATAAGCTAAACCTGATGTAGAGCCCAACACACGTCCCGACGTAGAGCCCAACACACGTCCCGACGTAGAGCTGAAAACAAGCTAAATCCTGATGTCGAGCCCAACACACTTCCCGACGTAGAGCTGAAAGTAAGCTAAATCCTGATGTAGAGCCCAACACACGTCCCGACGTACAGCTGAAAGTCAGCTAACTACAGACGTAGAGCCCAACACACGTCTCGATGTAGTGCTGAACGTTAGCTAACTACAGACGTAGAACCCAACACACGTCCCGACGTAGGGCCCAACGCACGTCCCGACGTAGAGCCCAACGCACGTCCCGACGTAGAGCCCAACGCACGTCCCGACGTAGAGCCCAACGCACGTCCCGACGTAGAGCCGAAAGTAAGCTAAGTCCTGATGTAGAGCCCAACACACGTCCCGACGTAGAGCCCAACACACGTCCCGACGTAGAGCCCAACACACGTCCCGACGTAGAGCCCAATGCATGTCCCGACGTAGAGCCCAACACACGTCCCGACGTAGAGCTAAAAGTAAGTTAAATCCTGATGTAGAGCCCAACACACGTCCCGACGTAGAGCCCAACACACGTCCCGATGAAGAGCCCAACACACGTCCCGACATAGAGCTGAAAGTAAGCTAAATCCTGACGTAGAGACCAACACACGTCCCGACGCAGAGCCCAACACATGTCACGACGTAGAGCCCAACAGATGTCCCGACGTAGAGCCCGACAGACGTCCCGACGTAGAGCCCAACCCACGTCCCGACGTAGGGCCCGACAGACGTCCCGACGTAGAGCCCAACCCACGTCCCGACGTAGAGCCCAACCCACGTCCCGACGTAGAGCCCATCACAGGTCCTGACGTAGAGCCAACCGACGTCCCGACGTAGAGCCCAACACACGTCCCGACGTAGAGCCCAACACACGTCCCGGGCCAGACTCCAACACAAGTCGCGACGTAGAGCCCAAAACACGTCCCGACGTAGAGCCCAGCACACGTCCCGACGTAGAGCCCAGCACACGTCCCGACGTAGACACAAACTCACGTCCCGACGTAGAGCTGAAAGTAAGGTAAACCCTGATGTAGAGCCCAACATACGTCTCGACGTAGAGCCCAACACACGTCGCGACGTAGAGCCCAACACACGTCCCGACATAGAGCCCAACACACGTCCCGACATAGAGCTGAAAGTAAGCTACATCCCGACGTAGAGCCGAACAGATGTCCCGACGAAGAGCCCAACACACGTCCCGACGTAGAGCCCAACACACGTCCTGAAGTAGAGCTGAAAGTAAGCTAAATCCTGATGTCGAGCCCAACACATGTCCCGACGTAGAGCCCAACACACGTCCGGACGTAGAGCCCAACACACGTCCCGACGTAGAGCCCAACACATGTCCCGACGTAGAGGTGAAAGTAAGCTAAACACTGATGTAGAGCCCAACACACGTCCCGACGTAGAGCCCAACAAACGTCCCGACGTAGAGCTCAATATAAGCTAAACCTGATGTAGAGCCCAACACACGTCCCGACGTAGAGCCCAACACACGTCCCGACGTAGAGCCCAACACACGTCCCGACGTAGAGCTGAAAACAAGCTAAATCCTGATGTCGAGCCCAACACACTTCCCGACGTAGAGCTGAAAGTAAGCTAAATCCTGATGTAGAGCCCAACACACGTCCCGACGTACAGCTGAAAGTCAGCTAACTACAGACGTAGAGCCCAACACACGTCTCGATGTAGAGCTGAACGTTAGCTAACTACAGACGTAGAACCCAACACACGTCCCGACGTAGGGCCCAACGCACGTCCCGACGTAGAGCCCAACGCACGTCCCGACGTAGAGCCCAACGCACGTCCCGACGTAGAGCCGAAAGTAAGCTAAGTCCTGATGTAGAGCCCAACACACGTCCCGACGTAGAGCCCAACACACGTCCCGACGTAGAGCCCAACACACATCCCGACGTAGAGCCCAATGCATGTCCCGACGTAGAGCCCAACACACGTCCCGACGTAGAGCTAAAAGTAAGTTAAATCCTGATGTAGAGCCCAACACACGTCCCGACGTAGAGCCCAACACACGTCCCGATGAAGAGCCCAACACACGTCCCGACATAGAGCTGAAAGTAAGCTAAATCCTGACGTAGAGACCAACACACGTCCCGACGCAGAGCCCAACACATGTCACGACGTAGAGCCCAACAGATGTCCCGACGTAGAGCCCGACAGACGTCCCGACGTAGAGCCCAACCCACGTCCCGACGTAGGGCCCGACAGACGTCCCGACGTAGAGCCCAACCCACGTCCCGACGTAGAGCCCAACCCACGTCCCGACGTAGAGCCCATTACACGTCCCGACGTAGAGCCAACCGACGTCCCGACGTAGAGCCCAACACACGTCCCGACGTAGAGCCCAACACACGTCCCGGGCCAGACTCCAACACAAGTCGCGACGTAGAGCCCAAAACACGTCCCGACGTAGAGCCCAGCACACGTCCCGACGTAGAGCCCAGCACACGTCCCGACGTAGACACAAACTCACGTCCCGACGTAGAGCTGAAAGTAAGGTAAACCCTGATGTAGAGCCCAACATACGTCCCGACGTAGAGCCCAACGCACGTCCCGACGTAGAGCCGAAAGTAAGCTAAGTCCTGATGTAGAGCCCAACACACGTCCCGACGTAGAGCCCAACACACGTCCCGACGTAGAGCCCAACACACGTCCCGACGTAGAGCCCAATGCATGTCCCGACGTAGAGCCCAACACACGTCCCGACGTAGAGCTAAAAGTAAGTTAAATCCTGATGTAGAGCCCAACACACGTCCCGACGTAGAGCCCAACACACGTCCCGATGAAGAGCCCAACACACGTCCCGACATAGAGCTGAAAGTAAGCTAAATCCTGACGTAGAGACCAACACACGTCCCGACGCAGAGCCCAACACATGTCACGACGTAGAGCCCAACAGATGTCCCGACGTAGAGCCCGACAGACGTCCCGACGTAGAGCCCAACCCACGTCCCGACGTAGGGCCCGACAGACGTCCCGACGTAGAGCCCAACCCACGTCCCGACGTAGAGCCCAACCCACGTCCCGACGTAGAGCCCATCACAGGTCCTGACGTAGAGCCAACCGACGTCCCGACGTAGAGCCCAACACACGTCCCGACGTAGAGCCCAACACACGTCCCGGGCCAGACTCCAACACAAGTCGCGACGTAGAGCCCAAAACACGTCCCGACGTAGAGCCCAGCACACGTCCCGACGTAGAGCCCAGCACACGTCCCGACGTAGACACAAACTCACGTCCCGACGTAGAGCTGAAAGTAAGGTAAACCCTGATGTAGAGCCCAACATACGTCTCGACGTAGAGCCCAACACACGTCGCGACGTAGAGCCCAACACACTTCCCGACATAGAGCCCAACACACGTCCCGACATAGAGCCCAACACACGTCCCGACATAGAGCTGAAAGTAAGCTACATCCCGACGTAGAGCCGAACAGATGTCCCGACGAAGAGCCCAAAACACGTCCCGACGTAGAGCCCAACACACGTCCTGAAGTAGAGCTGAAAGTAAGCTAAATCCTGATGTCGAGCCCAACACACGTCCCGACGTAGAGCCCAACACACGTCCGGACGTAGAGCCCAACACACGTCCCGACGTAGAGCCCAACACATGTCCCGACGTAGAGGTGAAAGTAAGCTAAACACTGATGTAGAGCCCAACACACGTCCCGACGTAGAGCCCAACACACGTCCCGACGTAGAGCTCAATATAAGCTAAACCTGATGTAGAGCCCAACACACGTCCCGACGTAGAGCCCAACACACGTCCCGACGTAGAGCCCAACACACGTCCCGACGTAGAGCTGAAAACAAGCTAAATCCTGATGTCGAGCCCAACACACTTCCCGACGTAGAGCTGAAAGTAAGCTAAATCCTGATGTAGAGCCCAACACACGTCCCGACGTACAGCTGAAAGTCAGCTAACTACAGACGTAGAGCCCAACACACGTCTCGATGTAGAGCTGAACGTTAGCTAACTACAGACGTAGAACCCAACACACGTCCCGACGTAGGGCCCAACGCACGTCCCGACGTAGAGCCCAACGCACGTCCCGACGTAGAGCCCAACGCACGTCCCGACGTAGAGCCCAACGCACGTCCCGACGTAGAGCCCAACGCACGTCCCGACGTAGAGCCGAAAGTAAGCTAAGTCCTGATGTAGAGCCCAACACACGTCCCGACGTAGAGCCCAACACACGTCCCGACGTAGAGCCCAACACACGTCCCGACGTAGAGCCCAATGCATGTCCCGATGTAGAGCCCAACACACGTCCCGACGTAGAGCTAAAAGTAAGTTAAATCCTGATGTAGAGCCCAACACACGTCCCGACGTAGAGCCCAACACAGGTCCCGATGAAGAGCCCAACACACGTCCCGACATAGAGCTGAAAGTAAGCTAAATCCTGACGTAGAGACCAACACACGTCCCGACGCAGAGCCCAACACATGTCACGACGTAGAGCCCAACAGATGTCCCGACGTAGAGCCCGACAGACGTCCCGACGTAGAGCCCAACCCACGTCCCGACGTAGGGCCCGACAGACGTCCCGACGTAGAGCCCAACCCACGTCCCGACGTAGAGCCCAACCCACGTCCCGACGTAGAGCCCATCACACGTCCCGACGTAGAGCCAACCGACGTCCCGACGTAGAGCCCAACACACGTCCCGACGTAGAGCCCAACACACGTCCCGGGCCAGACTCCAACACAAGTCGCGACGTAGAGCCCAAAACACGTCCCGACGTAGAGCCCAGCACACGTCCCGACGTAGAGCCCAGCACACGTCCCGACGTAGACACAAACTCACGTCCCGACGTAGAGCTGAAAGTAAGGTAAACCCTGATGTAGAGCCCAACATACGTCTCGACGTAGAGCCCAACACACGTCCCGACATAGAGCCCAACACACGTCCCGACATAGAGCTGAAAGTAAGCTACATCCCGACGTAGAGCCGAACAGATGTCCCGACGAAGAGCCCAACACACGTCCCGACGCAGAGCCCAACACACGTCCTGAAGTAGAGCTGAAAGTAAGCTAAATCCTGATGTCGAGCACAACACACGTCCCGACGTAGAGCCCAACACACGTCCCGACGTAGAGCCCAACACACGTCCCGACGTAGAGCCCAACACACGTTCGGACGTAGAGCCCAACACACGTCCCGACGTAGAGCCCAACACATGTCCCGACGTAGAGGTGAAAGTAAGCTAAACACTGATGTAGAGCCCAACACACGTCCCGACGTAGAGCCCAACACACGTCCCGACGTAGAGCTCAATATAAGCTAAACCTGATGTAGAGCCCAACACACGTCCCGACGTAGAGCCCAACACACGTCCCGACGTAGAGCCCAACACACGTCCCGACGTAGAGCTGAAAACAAGCTAAATCCTGATGTCGAGCCCAACACACTTCCCGACGTAGAGCTGAAAGTAAGCTAAATCCTGATGTAGAGCCCAACACACGTCCCGACGTACAGCTGAAAGTCAGCTAACTACAGACGTAGAGCCCAACACACGTCTCGATGTAGAGCTGAACGTTAGCTAACTACAGACGTAGAAGCCAACACACGTCCCGACGTAGGGCCCAACGCACGTCCCGACGTAGAGCCCAACGCACGTCCCGACGTAGACCTGAAAGTAAGCTAAATCCTGATGTAGAGTCCAACACACGTCCCGACGTACAGCTGAAAGTCAGCTAACTACAGACGTAGAGCCCAACACACGTCTCGATGTAGAGCTCAACGTTAGCTAACTACAGACGTAGAACCCAACACACGTCCCGACGTAGAGCCCAACGCACGTCCCGACGTAGAGCCCAACGCACGTCCCGACGTAGAGCCGAAAGTAAGCTAAGTCCTGATGTAGAGCCCAACACACGTCCCGACGTAGAGCCCAACACACGTCCCGACGTAGAGCCCAACACACGTCCCGACGTAGAGCCCAACGCATGTCCCGACGTAGAGCCCAACACACGTCCCGACGTAGAGCTAAAAGTAAGCTAAATCCTGATGTAGAGCCCAAC
Organism: Leptosomus discolor; assembly: GCF_034619465.1. Classification (NCBI taxonomy): domain Eukaryota; kingdom Metazoa; phylum Chordata; class Aves; order Leptosomiformes; family Leptosomidae; genus Leptosomus; species Leptosomus discolor. The sequence continues at coordinate 9,262,306 of NC_141412.1, forward strand.
ACACGTCCCGACGTAGAGCCCAACACACGTCCCGATGAAGAGCCCAACACACGTCCCGACATAGAGCTGAAAGTAAGCTAAATCCTGACGTAGAGACCAACACACGTCCCGACGCAGAGCCCAACACATGTCACGAAGTAGAGCCCGACAGACGTCCCGACGTAGAGCCCAACCCACGTCCCGACGTAGGGGCCGACAGACGTCCCGACGTAGAGCCCAACCCACGTCCCGACGTAGAGCCCAACCCACGTCCCGACGTAGAGCCCATCACACGTCCCGATGTAGAGCCAACCGACGTCCCGACGTAGAGCCCAACACACGTCCCGACGTAGAGCCCAACACACGTCCCGACGTAGACACTAACTCACGTCCCGACGTAGAGCTGAAAGTAAGATAAACCCTGATGTAGAGCCCAACATACGTCTCGACGTAGAGCCCAACACACGTCGCGACGTAGAGCCCAACACACGTCCGGACATAGAGCCCAACACACGTCCCGACATAGAGCTGAAAGTAAGCTACATCCCGACGTAGAGCCGAACAGATGTCCCGACGAAGAGCCCAACACACGTCCCGACGTAGAGCCCAACACACGTCCCGAAGTAGAGCTGAAAGTAAGCTAAATCCTGATGTCGAGCCCAACACACGTCCCGACGTAGAGCCCAGCACACGTCCCGACATAGAGCCCAGCACACGTCCCGACGTAGAGCTGAAAGTAAGGTAAACCCTGATGTAGAGCCCAACACACGTCCCGACGTAGAGCCCAACACACGTCCCGACGTAGAGCCCAACACACGTCCCGACGTAGAGCTGAAAGTAATCTAAATCCTGATGTAGAGCCCAACACACGTCCCGACGTAGAGCCCAACACATCTCCCGACGTAGAGCTAAAAGTAAGCTAAATCCTGATGTCGAGCGCAACACACGTCCCCACGTAGAGCTAAAAGTAAGCTAAATCCTGATGTACAGCCCAACACATGTCCTGACGTAGTGCCCAACACATGACCCGACGTAGAGCTGAAATTAACCTAAATCCTGATGTAAATCCCAACACACGTCCCGACGTAGAGCCCAACGCACGTCCCGACGTAGAGCCCAACGCACGTCCCGACGTAGTGCCCAACGCACGACCCGACGAAGAGCTGAAATTAACCTAAATCCTGACGTAGAGCCCAACACACGTCCCGACGTAGAGCCCAACACACGTCCCGACGTAGAGCCCAACGCACGTCCCGACGTAGAGCCCAACGCACGTCCCGATGTACAGCCCAATGCACGTCCCGACGTAGAGCCCAACGCACGTCCCGACGTAGAGCTGAAAGTTAGCTAACTACAGACGTAGAGCCTAACGCACGTCCCGACGTAGAGCCCAACACACGTCCCGACGTAGAGCCCAACGCAAGTCCCTACGTAGAGCTGAAAGTAAGCTAAATCCTGACGTAGAGCCCAACGCACGTCCCGACGTAGAGCTGAAAGTAAGCTAAATCCTGACGTAGAGCCCAACGCACGTCCCGACGTAGAGCCCAACGCACGTCCTGACGTAGAGCCCAACGCACGTCCCGACGTGGAGCTGAAAGTAAGCTAAATCCTGACGTAGAGCCCACTCACGTCCCGACGTAGAGCCCAACGCACGTCCCGACGTAGAGCCCAATGCACGTCCCGACGTAGAGCCCAACGCACGTCCCGACGTAGAGCTGAAAGTTAGCTAACTACAGACGTAGAGCCCAACGCACGTCCCGACATAGAGCCCAACGCACGTCCCGACATAGAGCCCAACGCACGTCCCGACGTGGAGCCCAACACACGTCCCGACGTAGAGCCCAACACACGTCCCGACGTAGAGCTGAATGTAAGCTAAATCCTGATGTAGAGCCCAAAACACGTCCCGACGTAGAGCCCAACACACGTCCCGACGTAGAGCCCAACACACGTCCCGACGTAGAGCTGAAAGTAAGCTAAATCCTGATGTAGAGCCCAACAAACATCCCGATGTAGAGCACAACACACGTCCCGACGTAGAGCTGAAAGTAAGCTAAATCCTGATGTAGAGCCCAACACACGTCCCGACGTAGAGCCCAACACACGTCCCGACGCAGAGCCCAACACACGTCCCGACGCAGAGTCCAACACACGTCGCGACGTAGAGCCCAACACAAATCCCGACGTAGAGCCCAACACACGTCCCGACGTAGAGCTGAAAGTAACTAAATCCCGACATAGAGCCCAACACACGTCTCGACGCAGAGCCCAACACACGTCCCGACATGCAGCCCAACACGCGTCCCGACGTGGAGCGCAACACAGGTCCCGACGTAGAGCCCAACACACGTCCCGACATGCAGCCCAACACGCGTCCCGACGTGGAGCCCAACACACGTCCCGACGTAGAGCCCAACACAGGTCCCCACGTAGAGCTGAAAGTACGCTAAATCCTGATGTCGAGCCCAAGACACGTCTCCTCGTAGAGCTGAAAGTAAGATAAATCCTGATCTAGTGCCCAAAACACGTCGCGACGCAGAGCCCAACACACGTCGCGACGTAGAGCCCAACACACTTCGCGACGTAGAGTCCAACACACGTCGCGACGTAGAGCCCAACACACGTCCCGACGTAGAGCTGAAAGTAACTAAATCCCGACGTAGAGCCCAACACACGTCCCGACATGCAGCCCAACACGCGTTCCGACGTGGAGCCCAACACACGTCCCGACGTAGAGCCCAACACACGTCCCCACGTAGAGCTGAAAGTACGCTAAATCCTGATGTCGAGCCCAACACACGTCCCCTCATAGAGCTGAAAGTAAAATAAATCCTGATCTAGAGCCCAACACACGTCCCGACGTAGAGCCCAACACACGTCCCGACGTAGAGCCCAACACACGTCCCGACGTAGAGCTGAAAACAGGCTAAATCCTGATGTAGATCCCAACACCCGTCCCGACGTAGAGCCCAACACACGTCCCGAGGAAGACTCCAACACACGTCGGGATGTAGAGCCCAGCAAACGTCCCGCGGTAGAGCCCAGCACACGTCCCGACGTAGAGCTGAAAGTAAGCTAAATCCTGACGTAGAGCCCAACGCACGTCCCGACATAGAGCCCAACGCACGTCCCGACGTAGAGCTGAAAGTAAGGTAAACCCTGATGTAGAGCCCAACATACGTCTCGATGTAGAGCCCAGCACACGTCCCGATGTAGAGCTGAAAGTAAGGTAAACCCTGATGTAGAGCCCAACACACGTCCCGACGTAGAGCCCAACACACATCCCGACGTAGAGCTGAAAGTAATCTAAATCCTGATGTACAGCCCTACACACGTCCCGACGTAGAGCCCAACACATGTCCCGACGTAGAGCTAAAAGTAAGCTAAAACCTGATGTCGAGCCCAACACACGTCCCCACGTAGAGCTAAAAGTAAGCTAAATCCTGATGTACAGCCCAACACATGTCCCGACGTAGAGCCCAACACACGTCCCGACGAAGAGCTGAAAGTAATCCAAATCCTGATGTAGAGCCCAACACACGTCCCGACGTAGAGCCCAACACACGTCCCGACGTAGAGCTGAAAGTAAGCTAAAACCTGATGTAGAGCCCAACACACGTCCCGACGTAGTGCCCTACACACGACCCGACGTAGTGCTGAAATTAACCAAAATCCTGATGTAGATCCCAACACACGTCCCGACGTAGAGCCCAACGCACGTCCCGACGTAGAGCCCAACGCACGTCCCGACGTAGAGCCCAACGCACGTCCCGACGTAGAGCCCAACGCACGTCCCGACGTAGAGCTGAAAGTAAGCTAAATCCTTATGTAGAGACCAACACACGTCCCGAAGTAGAGCCCAACACTCGTCCCGACGTACAGCCCAACACACGTCCCAACGTAGAGCCCAACACACGTCCCGACGTAGAGCGCAACACACGTCCCGATGTAGAGCCCAACACACGTCCCGACGTAGAGGTGAAAGTAAGCTAAACCCTGATGTAGAGCACAACGCACGTCCCGACGTAGAGCCCAACGCAAGTCCCGACGTAGAGCCCAACGCACGTCCCGACGTAGAGCCCAGCGCACGTCCCGACGTAGAGCCCAGCGCACATCCCGACGTAGAGCCCAACGCACGTCCCGAGGTAGAGCTGAAAACAAGCTAAATCCTGATGTATAGCCCAACACACGTCCCGACGTAGAGCTGAAAGTAAGCTAAATCATGATGTAGAGCCCAACACACGTCCCGACGTAGAGCTGAAAGTAAGCTAAATCCTGATGTAGAGTCCAACCCACGTCCCGACGTAGAGCCCAACACACGTCCCGAGGCAGACTCCAACACACGTCGCGACGTAGAGCCCAGCACACGTCCCGACGTAGAGCCCAGCACACGTCCCGACGTAGAGCCCAGCACACGTGCCGACGTAGAGCTGAAAGTAAGGTAAACCCTGATGTAGAGCCCAACACACGTCCCGACGTAGAGCCCAACACACGTCCCGACGTAGAGCCCAACACACGTCCCGACGTAGAGCTGAAAGTAATCTAAATCCTGATGTAGAGCCCAACACACGTCCCGACGTAGAGCCCAACACATCTCCCGACGTAGAGCTAAAAGTAAGCTAAATCCTGATGTCGAGCGCAACACACGTCCCCACGTAGAGCTAAAAGTAAGCTAAATCCTGATGTACAGCCCAACACATGTCCCAACGTAGAGCCCAACACACGTCCCGACGAAGAGCTGAAAGTAATCAAATCCTGATGTAGAGCCCAACACACTTCCCGACGTAGAGCCCAACACACGTCCCGACGTAGAGCTGAAAGTAATCTAAATCCTGATGTAGAGCCCAACACACGTCCCGACGTAGTGCCCAACACACGAACCGACGTAGAGCTGAAATTAACCTAAATCATGATGTAGATCCCAACACACGTCCCGACGTAGAGCCAACGCACGTCCCGACGTAGAGCCCAACGCACGTCCCGACGTAGAGCCCAACGCACGTCCCGACGTAGTGCCCAACGCACGACCCGACGTAGAGCTGAAATTATCCTAAATCCTGACGTAGAGCCCAACACACGTCCCGACGTAGAGCCCAAAACACGTCCCGACGTAGAGCCCAACGCACGTCCCGACGTAGAGCCCAACGCACGTCCCGACGTAGAGCTGAAAGTTAGCTAACTACAGATGTAGAGCCTAACGCACGTCCCGACGTAGAGCCCAACACACGTCCCGACGTAGAGCCCAACGCACGTCCCGACGTAGAGCCCAACGCACGTCCCGACGTAGAGCTGAAAGTAAGCTAAATCCTGACGTAGAGCCCAACGCACGTCCCGACATAGAGCTGAAAGTAAGCTAAATCCCGAAGTAGAGCCCAACGCACGTCCCGACGTAGAGCCCAACGCACGTCCCGAAGTAGAGCCCAACACACGTCCCGACGCAGTGCCCAACACACGTCCCGACGCAGAGTCCAACACACGTCGTGACGTAGAGCCCAACACAAGTCCCGACGTAGAGCCCAACACACGTCCCGACGTAGAGCTGAAAGTAACTAAATCCCGACGTAGAGCCCAACACACGTCCCGACGCAGAGCCCAACACACGTCCCGACATGCAGCCCAACACGTGTCCCGACGTGGAGCCCAACACACGTCCCGACGTAGAGCCCAACACACGTCCCGACATGCAGCCCAACACGCGTCCCGACGTGGAGCCCAACACACGTCCCGACGTAGAGCCCAACACAGGTCCCCACGTAGAGCTGAAAGTACGCTAAATCCTGATGTCGAGCCCAGGACACGTCCCCTCGTAGAGCTGAAAGTAAGATAAATCCTGATCTAGTGCCCAAAACACGTCCCGACGTAGAGCCCAACACACGTCCCGACGAAGAGCCCAACACAAGTCGCGACGCAGAGCCCAACACACGTCGCGACGTACAGCCCAACACACGTCGCGACGTAGAGTCCAACACACGTCGCGAAGTAGAGGCCAACACACGTCCCGACGTAGAGCTGAAAGTAACTAAATCCCGACGTAGAGCCCAACACACGTCCCGACATGCAGCCCAACGCACGTCCCGACGTAGAGGCCAACGCACGTCCCGACGTAGAGCTGAAAGTAAGCTAAATCCCGACGTAGAGGCCAACGCACGTCCCAATGTAGAGGCCAACGCACATCCCGACGTAGAGCTGAAAGTAAGCTAAATCCCGACGTAGAGCCCAACGCACGTCCCGACGTAGAGCCCAACGCACGTCCCGACATAGAGCCCAACGCACGTCCCGACGTAGAGCTGAAAGTAAGCTAAATCCCGACGTAGCGCCCAACGCATTTCCCGAAGTACCGCCCAACGCACGTCCCGACGTAGCGCCCAACGCACGTCCCGACGTAGCGCCCAATGCACGTCCCGACATAGAGCTGAAAGTAAGCTAAATCCCGACGTAGATGCCAACGCACGTCCCGACGTAGAGGCCAACACACGTCCCGACGTAGAGGCCAACGCACGTCCCGACGTAGAGGCCAACGCACGTCTCGACGTAGAGCTGAAAGTAAGCTAAATCCCGACGTAGAGCCCAACGCACGTCCCGACGTAGAGCCCAACGGACGTCCCGACGTAGAGCCCAACGCACGTCCCGACGTAGCGCCCAACGCACGTCCCGACGTAGAGCAGAAAGTTAGCTAACTACAGACGTAGAGCCCAACGCATGTCCCGACGTGGAACCCAACGCACGTTCCGACGTAGAGCCCAACGCACGTCCCGACGTAGAGCTGAAAGTAAGCTAAATCCCGACGTAGAGCCCAACGCACGTCCCGACGTAGAGCCCAACGCACGTCCCGACGTAGAGCCCAACGCACGTCCCGACATAGAGCCCAATGCACGTCCCGACGTAGAGCTGAAAGTTAGCTAACTACAGACGTAGAGCCCAACGCACGTCCCGACGTACAGCCCAACGCACGTCCCGACGTAGAGCTGAAAGTAAGCTAAATCCCGACGTAGAGCCCAACGCACGTCCTGACGTAGAGCCCAACGCACGTCCCGACGTAGAGCCCAACGCACGTCCCGACGTAGAGCTGAAAGTAAGCTAAATCCCGACGTAGAGCCCAACGCACGTCCCGATGTAGAGCCCAACGCACGTCCCGACGTAGAGCCCACCGCACGTCCCGACGTAGAGCTGAAAGTTAGCTAACTACAGACGAAGAGCCCAACGCGCGTCCCGACGTAGAGCCCAACACACGTCCCGACATGCAGCCCAACACGTGTCCCGACGTGGAGCCCAACACACGTCCCGATGTAGAACCCAACACACGTCCCGACATGCAGCCCAACACGCGTCCCGACGTGGAGCCCAACACACGTCCCGACGTAGAGCCCAACACAGGTCCCCACGTAGAGCTGAAAGTACGCTAAATCCTGATGTCGAGCCCAAGACACGTCCCCTCGTAGAGCTGAAAGTAAGATAAATCCTGATCTAGTGCCCAAAACACGTCCCGACGTAGAGCCCAACACACGTCCCGACGTAGAGCCCAACACACGTCCCGACGCAGAGCCCAACACACGTCGCGACGCAGAGCCCAACACACGTCGCGACGTACAGCCCAACACACGTCGCGACGTAGAGTCCAACACACGTCGCGACGTAGAGGCCAACACACGTCCCGACGTAGAGCTGAAAGTAACTAAATCCCGACGTAGAGCCCAACACACGTCCCGACATTCAGCCCAACACGCGTCCCGACGTGGAGCCCAACACACGTCCCGACGTAGAGCCCAACACACGTCCCGACGTAGAGCTGAAAGTACGCTAAATCCTGATGTCGAGCCCAACACACGTCCCCTCGTAGAGCTGAAAGTAAAATAAATCCTGATCTAGAGCCCAACGCACGTCCCGACGTAGAGCCCAACGCACGTCCCGACGTAGAGCTGAAAGTTACCTAACTACAGACGAAGAGCCCAACGCGCGTCCCGACGTAGAGCTGAAAGTTAGCTATCTGCAGACGTAGAGCCCAACGCGCGTCGCGACGTAGAGCCCAACGCGTGTCCCGACGTAGAGACCAATGCACGTCCCGACGTAGAGGCCAACGCACGTCCCGACGTAGAGCTGAAAGTAAGCTAAATCCCGACGTAGAGGCCAACGCACGTCCCGACGTAGCGCCCAACGCACGTCCCGACGTAGAGACCAACGCACGTCCTGACGTAGAGCAGAAAGTTAGCTAACTACAGACGTGGAGCCCAACGCACGTCCCGACGTATACCCAACGCACGTCCCGACGTACAGCCCAACGCACGTCCCGACGTAGAGCCCAACGCACGTCCCGACGTAGAGCTGAAAGGTAAATGCCGACGTAGAGGCCAACGCACGTCCCGACGTAGAGCTGAAAGTAAGCTAAATCCCGACGTAGAGCCCAATGCACGTCCCGACGTGGAGCCCAACTCACGTCCCGACGTAGAGCCCAACGCACGTCCCGACGTAGAGGTGAAAGTTAGCTAACTACAGACGTAGAGCCCAACGCACGTCCCGACGTAGAGCCCAACGCACGTCCCGACGTAGAGCTGAAAGCTAAATGCCGACGTAGAGGCCAACGCACGTCCCGACGTAGAGCTGAAAGTAAGCTAAATCCCGACGTAGAGCCCAAAGCACGTCCCGACGTAGAGCCCAACGCACGTCCCGACGTAGAGCCCAACGCACGTCCCGACGTAGAGCAGAAAGTTAGCTAACTACAGACGTAGAGCCCAACGCACGTCCCGACGTAGAGCCCAATGCACGTCCCGACGTAGAGCTGAAAGTAAGCTAAATCCCGACGTAGAGCCCAACGCACGTCCCGACGTAGAGCCCAACGCACGTCCCGACGTAGAGCCCAACGCACGTCCCGACATAGAGCCTAACGCACGTCCCGACGTAGAGCTGAAAGTAACCTAAATCCCGACGTAGATCCCAACGCGTGTCCCGACGTAGAGCCCAACGCACGTCCTGACGTAGAGCCCAACGCAGGTCCCGACGTAGAGCTGAAAGTAAGCTAAATCCCGACGTAGAGCCCAACGCACGTCCCGACGTAGAGGCCAACGCACGTCCCGACGTAGAGGCCAACGCACGTCCCGACGTAGCGCCCAACGCACGTCCCGACGTAGAGGCCAACGCACGTCCCGACGTAGAGCTGAAAGTTAGCTAACTACAGACGAAGAGCCCAACGCGCGTCCCGACGTAGAGCTGAAAGTTAGCTAACTACAGACGTGGAGCCCAACGCACGTCCCTACGTAGAACCCAACGCACGTCCCGACATAGAGCCCAACGCACGTCCCGACGTAGAGCCCAACGCACGTCCCGACGTAGAGCTGATAGTAAGCTAAATCCCGACGTAGAGCCCAAAGCACGTCCCGACGTAGAGCCCAACGCACGTCCCGACGTAGCGCCCAACGCACGTCCTGACATAGAGCCCAACGCACGTCCCGACGTAGAGGTGAAAGTTAGCTAACTACAGACGTAGAGCCCAACGCACGTCCCGACGTAGAGCTAAAATTAAGCTAAATCCCGACGTAGAGCCCAAAGCACGTCCCGACGTAGAGCCCAACGCACGTCCCGACGTAGCGCCCAACGCACGTCCCGACATAGAGCCCAACGCACGTCCCGACGTAGAGCTGAAAGTTAGCTAACTACAGACGTAGAGCCCAACGCACGTCCCGACGTAGAGCTAAAATTAAGTTAAATCCCGACGTAGAGCCCAACGCACGTCCCGACGTAGAGCCCAACGCACGTCCCGACGTAGAGCCCAACGCACGTCCCGACGTAGAGCTGAAAGTAAGCTAAATCCCGACGTAGAGCCCAACGCACGTACCGACGTAGAGCCCAACGCACGTGCCGACGTAGAGCTGAAAGTTAGCTAACTACAGACGTAGAGCACAATTCACGTCCCGACGTAGAGCTGAAAGTTAGCTAACTACAGACGTAGAGCCCAACGCACGACCCGACGTAGAGCCCAACGCACATCCCGACGTAGAGGCCAACGCACGTCCCGACGTAGAGCTGAAAGTAAGCTAAATCCCGACGTAGAGGCCAACGCACGTCGCGACGTAGAGGCCAACGCACGTCCCGACGTAGCGCCCAACGCACGTCCCGGCGTAGAGGCCAACGCACGTCCTGACGTAGAGCTGAAAGTAACCTAAATCCCGACGTAGAGCCCAACGCACGTCCCGACGTAGAGCCCAACGCACGTCCCGACGTAGCGCCCAACGCACGTCCCGACGTAGAGCTGAAAGTTAGCTAACTACAGACGTAGAGCCCAACGCACGTCCCGACGTAGAGCAGAAAGTTAGCTAACTACAGACGTAGAGCCCAACGCACGTCCCGACGTAGAACCCAACGCACGTCCCGACGTAGAGCCCAACGCACGTCCCGTCGTAGAGCCCAACGCACGTCCCGACGTAGAGCTGAAAGTAAGCTAAATGCCGACTTAGAGGCCAACGCACGTCCCGACGTAGAGCTGAAAGTAAGCTAAATCCCGACGTAGAGCCCAACGCAAGTCCCGACGTAGAGCCCAACTCACGTCCCGACGTAGAGCCCAACGAACGTCCCGACGTAGAGCTGAAAGTAAGCTAAATCCCGACGTAGAGGCCAACGCACGTCCCGACGTAGAGCCCAACGCACGACCCGACGTAGAGCTGAAAGTTAGCTAACTACAGACGTAGAGCCCAACGCACGTCCCGACGTAGAGCCCAACGCACGTCCCGACGTAGAGCCCAACGCACGTCCCGACGTAGAGGTGAAAGTAAGCTAAATCCCGACGTAGAGCCCAACGCGCGTCCCGACGTAGAGCTGAAAGTAAGCTAAATCCCGACGTAGAGGCCAACGCACGTCCCGACGTAGAGGCCAACGCACGTCCCGACGTAGAGCTGAAAGTAAGCTAAATCCCGACGTAGAGGCCAACGCACGTCCCAATGTAGAGGCCAACGCACGTCCCGACGTAGAGCTGAAAGTAAGCTAAATCCCGACGTAGAGCCCAACGCACGTCCCGACGTAGAGCCCAACGCACGTCCCGACATAGAGCCCAACGCACGTCCCGACGTAGAGCTGAAAGTAAGCTAAATCCCGACGTAGCGCCCAACGCATTTCCCGAAGTACCGCCCAACGCACGTCCCGACGTAGCGCCCAACGCACGTCCCGACGTAGCGCCCAATGCACGTCCCGACGTAGAGCTGAAAGTAAGCTAAATCCCGACGTAGAGGCCAACGCACGTCCCGACGTAGAGGCCAACGCACGTCCCGACGTAGAGCTGAAAGTAAGCTAAATCCCGACGTAGAGCCCAACGCATGTCCCGACGTAGAGCCCAACGCACGTCCCGACGTAGCGCCCAACGCACGTCCCGACGTAGAGCTGAAAGTTAGCTAACTACAGACGTAGAGCCCAACGCACGTCCCGATGTAGAGCTGAAAGTTAGCTAACTACAGACGTAGAGCCCAACGCACGTCCCGATGTAGAGCTGAAAGTTAGCTAACTACAGACGTAGAGCCCAACGCACGTCCCGACGTAGAGCCCAACGCACGTCCCGACGTAGAGCTGAAAGTAAGCTAAATCCCGACGTAGAGGCCAACGCACGTCCCGACGTAGAGGCCAACGCACGTCCCGATGTAGAGGCCAACGCACGTCCCGACGTAGAGGCCAACGCATGTCTCGACGTAGAGCTGAAAGTAAGCTAAATCCCGACGTAGAGCCCAACGCACGTCCCGACGTAGAGCCCAACGGACGTCCCGACGTAGAGCCCAACGCACGTCCCGACGTAGTGCCCAACGCACGTCCCGACGTAGAGCTGAAAGTTAGCTAACTACAGACGTAGGGCCCAACGCACGTCCCGACGTAGAGCAGAAAGTTAGCTAACTACAGACGTAGAGCCCAACGCACGTCCCGACGTGGAGCCCAACGCACGTTCCGACGTAGAGCCCAACGCACGTCCCGACGTAGAGCTGAAAGTAACCTAAATCCCGACGTAGAGGCCAAAGCACGTCCCGACGTAGAGGCCAACGCACGTCCCGACGTAGAGGCCAACGCACGTCCCGACGTAGAGCTGAAAGTAAGCTAAATCCCGACGTAGAGCCCAACGCACGTCCCGACGTAGAGCCCAACGCACGTTCCGACGTAGCGCCCAACGCACGTCCCGACGTAGAGCTGAAAGTTAGCTAACTACAGATGTAGAGCCCAACGCACGTCCCGACGTAGAACTGAAAGTTAGCTAACTACAGACGTAGAGCCCAACGCACGTCCCAACGTAGAACCCAACGCACATCCCGACGTAGAGACCAACGCACGTCCCAACGTAGAGCCCAACGCACGTCCCGACGTAGAGCTGAAAGTTAGCTAACTACAGACGAAGAGCCCAACGCGCGTCCCGACGTAGAGCTGAAAGTTAGCTAACTACAGACGTAGAGCCCAACGCGCGTCCCGACGTAGAGCCCAACGCACGTCCCGACGTAGAGCCCAACGCACGTCCCGACGTAGAGCTGAAAGTAAGCTAAATCCCGACGTAGAGCTCAACGCACGTCCCGACGTAGAACCCAACGCACATCCCGACGTAGAGCCCAACGCACGTCCCAATGTAGAGCCCAACGCACGTCCCGACGTAGAGCTGAAAGTTAGCTAACTACAGACGAAGAGCCCAACGCGCGTCCCGACGTAGAGCTGAAAGTTAGCTAACTACAGACGTAGAGCCCAACGCGCGTCCCGACGTAGAGCCCAACGCGTGTCCCGACGTAGAGCCCAACGCACGTCCCGACGTAGAGCCCAACGCACGTCCCGACGTAGAGCTGAAAGCTAAATGCCGACGTAGAGGCCAACGCACGTCCCGACGTAGAGCTGAAAGTAAGCTAAATCCCGACGTAGAGCCCAAAGCACGTCCCGACGTAGAGGCCAACGCACGTCCCGACGTAGAGCTGAAAGTAAGCTAAATCCCGACGTAGAGGCCAACGCACGTCGCGACGTAGAGGCCAACGCACGTCCCGACGTAGCGCCCAACGCACGTCCCGGCGTAGAGGCCAACGCACGTCCTGACGTAGAGCTGAAAGTAACCTAAATCCCGACGTAGAGCCCAACGCACGTCCCGACGTAGAGCCCAACGCACGTCTTGACGTAGCGCCCAACGCACGTCCCGACGTAGACCTGAAAGTTAGCTAACTACAGACGTAGAGCCCAACGCACGTCCCGACGTAGAGCAGAAAGTTAGCTAACTACAGACGTAGAGCCCAACGCACGTCCCGACGTAGAACCCAACGCACGTCCCGACGTAGAGCCCAACGCACGTCCCGTCGTAGAGCCCAACGCACGTCCCGACGTAGAGCTGAAAGTAACCTAAATGCCGACGTAGAGCCCAACGCACGTCCCGACGTAGAGCCCAACGCACGACCCGACGTAGAGCTGAAAGTTAGCTAAATCCCGACGTAGAGCCCAAAGCACGTCCCGACGTAGAGCCCAACGCACGTCCCGACGTAGAGCCCAACGCACGTCCCGACGTAGAGCAGAAAGTTAGCTAACTACAGACGTAGAGCCCAACGCACGTCCCGACGTAGAGCCCAACGCACGTCCCGACGTAGAGCCCAACGCACGTCCCGACGTAGAGCTGAAAGCTAAATGCCGACGTAGAGGCCAACGCACGTCCCGACGTAGAGCTGAAAGTAAGCTAAATCCTGACGTAGATCCCAAAGCACGTCCCGACGTAGAGCCCAACGCACGTCCCGACGTAGAGCCCAACGCACGTCCCGACGTAGAGCAGAAAGTTAGCTAACTACAGACGTAGAGCCCAACGCACGTACCGACGTAGAGCCCAACGCACGTGCCGACGTAGAGCTGGAAGTTAGCTAACTACAGACGTAGAGCACAATTCACGTCCCGACGTAGAGCTGAAAGTTAGCTAACTACAGACGTAGAGCCCAACGCATGACCCGACGTAGAGCCCAACGCGTGTCCCGACGTAGAGCCCAACGCACATCCCGACGTAGAGGCCAACGCACGTCCCGACGTAGAGCTGAAAGTAAGCTAAATCCCGACGTAGAGGCCAACGCACGTCGCGACGTAGAGGCCAACGCACGTCCCGACGTAGCGCCCAACGCACGTCCCGGCGTAGAGGCCAACGCACGTCCTGACGTAGAGCTGAAAGTAACCTAAATCCCGACGTAGAGCCCAACGCACGTCCCGACGTAGAGCCCAACGCACGTCCCGACGTAGCGCCCAACGCACGTCCCGACGTAGACCTGAAAGTTAGCTAACTACAGACGTAGAGCCCAACGCACGTCCCGACGTAGAGCAGAAAGTTAGCTAACTACAGACGTAGAGCCCAACGCACGTCCCGACGTAGAACCCAACGCACGTCCCGACGTAGAGCCCAACGCACGTCCCGTCGTAGAGCCCAACGCACGTCCCGACGTAGAGCTGAAAGTAACCTAAATGCCGACGTAGAGCCCAACGCACGTCCCGACGTAGAGCCCAACGCACGACCCGACGTAGAGCTGAAAGTTAGCTAACTACAGACGTAGAGCCCAACGCACGTCCCGACGTAGAGCCCAACGCACGTCCCGACGTAGAGCCCAACGCACGTCCCGACGTAGAGCTGAAAGTAAGCTAAATCCCGACGTAGAGCCCAACGCGCGTCCCGACGTAGAGCTGAAAGTAAGCTAAATCCCGACGTAGAGGCCAACGCACGTCCCGACGTAGAGGCCAACGCACGTCCCGACGTAGAGCTGAAAGTAAGCTAAATCCCGACGTAGAGGCCAACGCACGTCCCAATGTAGAGGCCAACGCACGTCCCGACGTAGAGCTGAAAGTAAGCTAAATCCCGACGTAGAGCCCAACGCACGTCCCGACGTAGAGCCCAACGCACGTCCCGACATAGAGCCCAACGCACGTCCCGACGTAGAGCTGAAAGTAAGCTAAATCCCGACGTAGCGCCCAACGCATTTCCCGAAGTACCGCCCAACGCACGTCCCGACGTAGCGCCCAACGCACGTCCCGACGTAGCGCCCAAAGCACGTCCCGACGTAGAGCTGAAAGTAAGCTAAATCCCGACGTAGAGGCCAACGCACGTCCCGACGTAGAGGCCAACGCACGTCCCGACGTAGAGCTGAAAGTAAGCTAAATCCCGACGTAGAGCCCAACGCATGTCCCGACGTAGAGCCCAACGCACGTCCCGACGTAGCGCCCAACGCACGTCCCGACGTAGAGCTGAAAGTTAGCTAACTACAGACGTAGAGCCCAACGCGCGTCCCGACGTAGAGCCCAACGCGTGTCCCGACGTAGAGCCCAACGCACGTCCCGACGTAGCGCCCAACGCACGTCGCGACGTAGAGCTGAAGGTAAGCTAAATCCCGACGTAGAAGCCAACGCACGTCCCGACGTAGAGGCCAACGCACGTCCCGACGTAGAGCCCAACGCACGTCCCGACGTAGAGGCCAACGCACGTCCCGACGTAGAGCTGAAAGTAAACTAAATCCCGACGTAGAGCCCAACGCACGTCCCGACGTAGAGCCCAACGCACGTCCCGACGTAGAGCCCAACGCACGTCCCGACGTAGAGCTGAAAGTTAGCTAACTACAAACGTAGAGCCCAACGCACGTCCCGACGTAGAGCCCAACGCACGTCCCGACGTGGAGCCCAACGCACGTCCCGACGTAGAGCTGAAAGTAAGCTAAATCCCGACGTAGAGCCCAACGCAAGTCCCGACGTAGAGCCCAACGCACGTCCCGACGTAGAGCTGAAAGTAAGCTAAATCCCGAAGTAGAGGCCAACGCACGTCCCGACGTAGAGGCCAACGCACGTCCCGACGTAGAGCTGAAAGTAAGCTAAATCCCGACGTAGCGCCCAACGCACGTCCCGAAGCAACGCCCAACGCACGTCCCGACCTAGCGCCCAACGCACGTCCCGACGTAGCGCCCAACGCACGTCCCGACGTAGAGCTGAAAGTAAGCTAAATCCCGACGTAGAGGCCAACGCACGTCCCGACGTAGAGGCCAACGCACGTCCCGACGTAGACCTGAAAGTAAGCTAAATCCCGAAGTAGAGCCCAACGCACGTCCCGACGTAGTGCCCAACGCACGTCCCGACGTAGAGCCCAACGCACGTCCCGACGTAGAGCTGAAAGTAAGCTAAATCCCGACGTAGAGCCCAACGCACGTCCCGACGTAGAGCCCAACCACGTCCCGACGTAGAGCCCAACGCACGTCCCGACGTAGAGCTGAAAGTTAGCTAACTACAAACGTAGAGCCCAACGCACGTCCCGACGTAGAGCCAAACGCACGTCCCGACGTGGAGCCCAACGCACGTCCCGACGTAGAGCTGAAAGTAAGCTAAATCCCGACGTAGAGCCCAACGCAAGTCCCGACGTAGAGCCCAACGCACGTCCCGACGTAGAGCTGAAAGTAAGCTAAATCCCGAAGTAGAGGCCAACGCACGTCCCGACGTAGAGGCCAACGCACGTCCCGACGTAGAGCTGAAAGTAAGCTAAATCCCGACGTAGCGCCCAACGCACGTCCCGAAGCAACGCCCAACGCACGTCCCGACCTAGCGCCCAACGCACGTCCCGACGTAGCGCCCAACGCACGTCCCGACGTAGAGCTGAAAGTAAGCTAAATCCCGACGTAGAGGCCAACGCACGTCCCGACGTAGAGGCCAACGCACGTCCCGACGTAGACCTGAAAGTAAGCTAAATCCCGAAGTAGAGCCCAACGCACGTCCCGACGTAGTGCCCAACGCACGTCCCGACGTAGAGCCCAACGCACGTCCCGACGTAGAGCTGAAAGTAAGCTAAATCCCGACGTAGAGCCCAACGCAGGTCCCGACGTAGAGCCCAACGCACGTCCCGACGTAGAGCCCAACGCACGTCCCGACGTAGTGCCCAACGCACGTCCCGACGTAGAGCCCAACGCACGTCCCGACGTAGAGCTGAAAGTAAGCTAAATCCCGACGTAGAGCCCAACGCACGTCCCGACGTAGAGCCCAACGCACGTCCCGACGTAGAGCCCAACGCACGTCCCGACGTAGAGCTGAAACTTAGCTAACTACAGACGAAGAGCCCAACGCGCGTCCCGACGTAGAGCTGAAAGTTAGCTAACTACAGACGAAGAGCCCAACGCGCGTCCCGACGTAGAAACCAACGCACGTCCCGACGTAGAGCCCAACGCACGTCCCGACGTAGAGGCCAACGCATGTCCCGACGTAGAGCTGAATGTAAGCTAAATCCCGACGTAGAGGCCAACGCACGTCCCGACGTAGCGCCCAACGCATGTCCCGACGTAGAGGCCAACGCACGTCCCGACGTAGAGCTGAAAGTAAGCTAAATCCTGACGTAGAGCCCAACGCACGTCCCGACGTAGAGCCCAACGCACGTCCCGACGTAGAGCTGAAAGTAAGCTAAATCCCAACGTAGAGCCCAACGCACGTCCCGACGTAGAGCCCAACGCACGTCCCGAAGTAGAGCCCAACGCACGTCCCGACGTAGACCTGAAAGTAAGCTAAATCCCGAAGTAGAGCCCAACGCACGTCCCGACGTAGTGCCCAACGCACGTCCCGACGTAGAGCCCAACGCACGTCCCGACGTAGAGCTGAAAGTAAGCTAAATCCCGACGTAGAGCCCAACGCACGTCCCGACGTAGAGCCCAACGCACGTCCCGACGTAGAGCCCAACGCACGTCCCGACGTAGACCTGAAAGTAAGCTAAATCCCGACGTAGAGCCCAACGCACGTCCCGACGTAGCGCCCAACGCACGTCCCGACGTAGAGGCCAACGCACGTCCCGACGTAGAGCTGAAAGTAGGCTAAATCCCGACGTAGAAGCCAACGCACGTCCCGACGTAGAGGCCAACGCACGTCCCGACGTAGAGCTGAAGATAAGCTAAATCCCGACATAGAGCCCAACGCACGTCCCGAAGTAGAGCCCAACGCACGTCCCGACGTAGAGCTGAAAGTAAGCTAAATCCCGACGTAGAGCCCAACGCACGTCCCGACGTAGAGCCCAACGCACGTCCCGACGTAGAGCCCAACGCACGTCCCGACGTAGACCTGAAAGTAAGCTAAATCCCGACGTAGAGCCCAACGCACGTCCCGACGTAGCGCCCAACGCACGTCCCGACGTAGAGGCCAACGCACGTCCCGACGTAGAGCTGAAAGCAAGCTAAATCCCGACGTAGAGCCCAACGCACGTCCCGACGTAGAGCCCAACGCACGTCCCGACGTAGAGCTGAAAGTAAGCTAAATCCCAACGTAGAGCCCAACGCACGTCATGACGTAGAGCCCAACGCACGTCCCGAAGTAGAGCCCAACGCACGTCCCGACGTAGACCTGAAAGTAAGCTAAATCCCGAAGTAGAGCCCAACGCACGTCCCGACGTACTGCCCAACACACGTCCCGACGTAGAGCCCAACGCACGTCCCGACGTAGAGCTGAAAGTAAGCTAAATCCCGACGTAGAGCCCAACGCACGTCCCGACGTAGAGCCCAACGCACGTCCCGACGTAGAGCCCAAAGCACGTCCCGACGTAGTGCCCAACGCACGTCCCGACGTAGAGCCCAACGCACGTCCCGACGTAGAGCTGAAAGTAAGCTAAATCCCGACGTAGAGCCCAACGCACGTCCCGACGTAGAGCCCAACGCACGTCCCGACGTAGAGCCCAACGCACGTCCCGACGTAGACCTGAAAGTAAGCTAAATCCCGACGTAGAGCCCAACTCACGTCCCGACGTAGCGCCCAACGCACGTCCCGACGTAGAGGCCAACGCACGTCCCGACGTAGAGCTGAAAGTAAGCTAAATCCCGACGTAGAGGCCAACGCACGTCCCGACGTAGAGGCCAACGCACGTCCTGACGTAGAGCTGAACATAAGCTAAATCCCGACATAGAGCCCAACGCACGTCCCGACGTAGAGCCCAACGCACGTCCCGAAGTAGAGCCCAACGCACGTCCCGACGTAGAGCTGAAAGTAAGCTAAATCCCGACGTAGAGGCCAACGCACGTCCCGACGTAGAGCCCAACGCACGTCCCGACGTAGACCTGAAAGTAAGCTAAATCCCGACGTAGAGCCCAACGCACGTCCCGACGTAGAGCCCAACGCACGTCCCGACGTAGAGCTGAAAGTTAGCTAACTACAGACGAAGAGCACAACGCGCGTTCCGACGTAGAGCTGAAAGTTAGCTAACTACAGACGTAGAGCCCAACGCGCGTCCCGACGTAGAGCCCAACGCACGTCCCGACGTAGAGCCCAACGCACGTCCCGACGTAGAGGCCAACGCACGTCCCGACGTAGAGCTGAAAGTAAGCTAAATCCCGACGTAGAGGCCAACGCACGTCCCGACGTAGAGGCCAACGCACGTCCCGACGTAGCGCCCAACGCACGTCCCGACGTAGAGGCCAACGCACGTCCCGATTTAGAGCTGAAAGTAAGCTAAATCCCGACGTAGAGCCCAACGCACGTCCCAACGTAGAGCCCAACGCACGTCCCGACGTAGAGCTGAAAGTTAGCTAACTACAGACGTAGAGCCCAACGCACGTCCCGACATAGAGCAGAAAGTTAGCTAACTACAGACGTAGATCCCAACGCAGGTCCCGACGTAGAACCCAACGCACGTCCCGACGTAGAGCCCAACGCACCTCCCGACGTAGAGCCCAACGCACCTCCCGACGTAGAGCCCAACGCACGTCCCGACGTAGAGCTGAAAGTAAGCTAAATGCCGACGTAGAGGCCAATGCACGTCCCGACGTAGAGCTGAAAGTAAGCTAAATCCCGACGTAGAGCCCAACGCACGTCCCGACGTAGAGCCCAACGCACGTCCCGACGTAGAGCTGAAAGTAAGCTAAATCCCGACGTAGAGCCCAACGCACGTCCCGACGTAGAGCCCAACGCACGTCCGGACGTAGAGCTGAAAATTAGCTGACTACAGACGT
Organism: Leptosomus discolor; assembly: GCF_034619465.1. Lineage (NCBI taxonomy): Eukaryota > Metazoa > Chordata > Aves > Leptosomiformes > Leptosomidae > Leptosomus > Leptosomus discolor. The sequence goes on from NC_141412.1 coordinate 9,282,186, forward strand.
AGAGCCCAACGCCCGTCCCGACGTAGAGCCCAACGCACGTCCCGACGTAGAGCTGAAAGTTAGCTAACTACAGACGTAGAGCCCAACGCACGTCCCGACGTAGAGCCCAACGCACGTCCCGACGTAGAGCCCAACGCACGTCCCGACGTAGACCTGAAAAGTAAGCTAAATCCCGACGTAGAGCCCAACGCACGTCCCGACGTAGAGCCCAACGCACGTCCCGACGTAGAGCCCAACGCACGTCCCGACGTAGAGCTTAAAGTAAGCTAAATCCCGACGTAGAGCCCAACGCACGTCCCGACGTAGAGCCCAACGCACGTCCCGACGTAGAGCTGAAAGTTAGCTAACTACAGACGTAGAGCCCAACGCACGTCCCGACGTAGAGCAGAAAGTTAGTTAACTACAGACGTAGAGCCCAACGCACGTCCCGACGTAGAACCCAACGCACGTCCCGACGTAGAGCCCAACGCACGTCCCGACGTAGAGCCCAACGCATGTCCCGACGTAGAGCCCAACGCACGTCCCGACGTAGAGCTGAAAGTAAGCTAAATGCCGACGTAGAGGCCAACGCACGTCCCGACGTAGAGCTGAAAGTAAGCTAAATCCCGACGTAGAGCCCAACTCACGTCCCGACGTAGAGCCCAACGCACGTCCCGACGTAGAGCTGAAAGTAAGCTAAATCCCGACGTAGAGCCCAACGCACGTCCCGACGTAGACCCCAACACACGTCCCGACGTAGAGCCCAACGCACATCCCGACATAGAGCCCAACGCACATCCCGACGTAGAGCTGAAAGTAAGCTAAATTCCAACGTAGCGCCCAACGCACGTCCCGAAGTAGCGCCCAACGCACGTCCCGACGTAGCGCCCAATGCACGTCCCGACGTAGCATCCAACGCACGTCCTGACGTAGAGCTGAAAGTAAGCTAAATCCCGACGTAGAGGCCAACGCACGTCCTGACGTAGAGGCCAACGCACGTCCCGACGTAGAGGCCAACGCACGTCCCGACGTAGAGCTGAAAAGTAAGCTAAATCCCGACGTAGAGCCCAACGCACGTCCCGACGTAGAGCCCAACGCACGTCCCGACGTAGAGCCCAACGCACGTCCCGACGTAGACCTGAAAGTAAGCTAAATCCCGACGTAGAGCCCAACGCACGTCCCGACGTAGACCCCAACGCACGTCCCGACGTAGAGCCCAACGCACGTCCCGACGTAGAGCTTAAAGTAAGCTAAATCCCGACGTAGAGCCCAACGCACGTCCCGACTTAGAGCCCAACGCACGTCCCGACGTAGAGCTGAAAGTAAGCTAAATCCCGACGTAGAGCCCAACGGACGTCCTGACGTAGAGCTTAAAGTAAGCTAAATCCCGACGTAGAGCCCAACGCACGTTCCGACGTAGCGCCCAACGCACGTCTTGACGTACAGCTGAATGTTAGCTAACTACAGATGTAGAGCCCAACGCACGTCCCGACGTAGAGCTGAAAATTAGCTAACTACAGACGTAGAGCCCAACGCGCGTCCCGACGTAGAGCCCAACGCGTGTCCCGACGTAGAGCCCAACGCACGTCCCGACGTAGAGCCCAACGCACGTCGCGACGTAGAGCTGAAGGTAAGCTAAATCCCGACGTAGAAGCCAACGCACGTCCAGACGTAGAGGCCAACGCACGTCCCGACGTAGAGCCCAACGCACGTCCCGACGTAGAGCTGAAAGTAAACTAAATCCCGACGTAGAGCCCAACGCACGTCCCGACGTAGAGCCCAACGCACGTCCCGACGTAGAGCCCAACGCACGTCCCGACGTAGAGCTGAAAGTTAGCTAACTACAAACGTAGAGCCCAACGCACGTCCCGACGTAGAGCCCAACGCACGTCCCGACGTGGAGCCCAACGCACGTCCCGACGTAGAGCTGAAAGTAAGCTAAATCCCGACGTAGAGCCCAACGCACGTCCCGACGTAGAGCCCAACGCACGTCCCGACATAGAGCCCAACGCACGTCCCGACGTAGAGCTGAAAGTTAGCTAACTACAGACGTAGAGCCCAACGCACGTCCCGACGTAGAGCCCAACGCACGTCCCGACGTAGAGCTGAAAGTAAGCTAAATCCCGACGTAGAGCCGAACACACGTCCCGACGTAGAGCTGAAAGTAAGCTAAATCCCGACGTAGAGGCCAACGCACGTCCCGACGTAGAGCTGAAAGTAAGCTAAATCCCGACGTAGAGGCCAACGCACGTCCCGACGTAGAGGCCAACGCACGTCCCGACGTAGCGCCCAACGCATGTCCCGACGTAGAGGCCAACGCACGTCCCGACGTAGAGCTGAAAGTAAGCTAAATCCTGACGTAGAGCCCAACGCACGTCCCGACGTAGAGCCCAACGCACGTCCCGACGTAGAGCTGAAAGTAAGCTAAATCCCGACGTAGAGCCCAACGCACGTCCCGACGTAGAGCCCAACGCACGTCCCGACGTAGAGCCCAACGCACGTCCCGACGTAGACCTGAAAGTAAGCTAAATCCCGACGTAGAGCCCAACGCACGTCCCGACGTAGCGCCCAACGCACGTCCCGACGTAGAGGCCAACGCACGTCCCGACGTAGAGCTGAAAGTAAGCTAAATCCCGACGTAGAGGCCAACGCACGTCCCGACGTAGAGGCCAACGCACGTCCCGACGTAGAGCTGAAGATAAGCTAAATCCCGACATAGAGCCCAACGCACGTCCCGACGTAGAGCCCAACGCACGTCCCGAAGTAGAGCCCAACGCACGTCCCGACGTAGAGCTGAAAGTAAGCTAAATCCCGACGTAGAGCCCAACGCACGTCCCGACGTAGAGCCCAACGCACGTCCCGACGTAGAGCCCAACGCACGTCCCGACGTAGACCTGAAAGTAAGCTAAATCCCGACGTAGAGCCCAACGCACGTCCCGACGTAGCGCCCAACGCACGTCCCGACGTAGAGGCCAACGCACGTCCCGACGTAGAGCTGAAAGCAAGCTAAATCCCGACGTAGAGCCCAACGCACGTCCCGACGTAGAGCCCAACGCACGTCCCGACGTAGAGCTGAAAGTAAGCTAAATCCCAACGTAGAGCGCAACGCACGTCCCGACGTAGAGCCCAACGCACGTCCCGAAGTAGAGCCCAACGCACGTCCCGACGTAGACCTGAAAGTAAGCTAAATCCCGACGTAGAGCCCAACGCACGTCCCGACGTAGAGCCCAACGCACGTCCCGACGTAGAGCCCAACGCACGTCCCGACGTAGTGCCCAACGCACGTCCCGACGTAGAGCCCAACGCACGTCCCGACGTAGAGCTGAAAGTAAGCTAAATCCTGACGTAGAGCCCAACGCACGTCCCGACGTAGAGCCCAACGCACGTCCCGACGTAGAGCCCAACGCACGTCCCGACGTAGACCTGAAAGTAAGCTAAATCCCGACGTAGAGCCCAACGCACGTCCCGACGTAGAGCCCAACGCACGTCCCGACGTAGCGCCCAACGCACGTCCCGACGTAGAGGCCAACGCACGTCCCAACGTAGAGCTGAAAGTAAGCTAAATCCCGACGTAGAGGCCAACGCACGTCCCGACGTAGAGGCCAACGCACGTCCCGACGTAGAGCTGAAGATAAGCTAAATCCCGACATAGAGCCCAACGCACGTCCCGACGTAGAGCCCAACGCACGTCCCGAAGTGGAGCCCAACGCACGTCCCGACGTAGACCTGAAAGTAAGCTAAATCCCGACGTAGAGCCCAACGCACGTCCCGACGTAGAGCCCAACGCACGTCCCGACGTAGAGCTGAAAGTTAGCTAACTACAGACGAAGAGCCCAACGCGCGTTCCGACGTAGAGCTGAAAGTTAGCTAACTACAGACGTAGAGCCCAACGCGCGTCCCGACGTAGAGCCCAACGCACGTCCCGACGTAGAGCCCAACGCACGTCCCGACGTAGAGGCCAACGCACGTCCCGACGTAGAGCTGAAAGTAAGCTAAATCCCGACGTAGAGGCCAACGCACGTCCCGACGTAGAGGCCAACGCACGTCCCGACGTAGCGCCCAACGCACGTCCCGACGTAGAGGCCAACGCACGTCCCGATTTAGAGCTGAAAGTAAGCTAAATCCCGACGTAGAGCCCAACGCACGTCCCAACGTAGAGCCCAACGCAGGTCCCGACGTAGAGCTGAAAGTTAGCTAACTACAGACGTAGAGCCCAACGCACGTCCCGACGTAGAGCCCAACGCACGTCCCGACGTAGAGCCCAACGCACGTCCCGACGTAGACCTGAAGGTAAGCTAAATCCTGACCTAGAGCCCAACGCACGTCCCGACGTAGAGCCCAACGCACCTCCCGACGTAGAGCCCAACGCACCTCCCGACGTAGAGCCCAACGCACGTCCCGACGTAGAGCTGAAAGTAAGCTAAATGCCGACGTAGAGGCCAATGCACGTCCCGACGTAGAGCTGAAAGTAAGCTAAATCCCAACGTAGAGCCCAACGCACGTCCCGACGTAGAGCCCAACGCACGTCCCGACGTAGAGCTGAAAGTAAGCTAAATCCCGACGTAGAGCCCAACGCACGTCCCGACGTAGAGCCCAACGCACGTCCCGACGTAGAGCCCAACGCACGTCCCGACGTAGAGCTGAAAATTAGCTGACTACAGACGTAGAGCCCAACGCACGTCCCGACGTAGAGCCCAACGCACGTCCCGACGTAGAGCTGAAAGTTAGCTAACTACAGACGTAGAGCCCAACGCACGTCCCGACGTAGAGCCCAACGCACGTCCCGACGTAGAGCCCAACGCACGTCCCGACGTAGACCTGAAAAGTAAGCTAAATCCTGACGTAGAGCCCAACGCACGTCCCGACGTAGAGCCCAACGCACGTCCCGACGTAGAGCCCAACGCACGTCCCGACGTAGAGCTTAAAGTAAGCTAAATCCCGACGTAGAGCCCAACGCACGTCCCGACGTAGAGCCCAACGCACGTCCCGACGTAGAGCCCAACGCACGTCCCGACGTAGAGCTGAAAGTTAGCTAACTACAGACGTAGAGCCCAACGCACGTCCCGACGTAGAACCCAACGCACGTCCCGACGTAGAGCCCAACGCACGTCCCGACGTAGAGCCCAACGCACGTCCCGACGTAGAGCCCAACGCACGTCCCGACGTAGAGCTGAAAGAAAGCTAAATGCCGACGTAGAGGCCAACGCACGTCCCGACGTAGAGCTGAAAGTAAGCTAAATCCCGACGTAGAGCCCAACGCACGTCCCGACGTAGAGCCCAACGCACGTCCCGACGTAGAGCTGAAAGTAAGCTAAATCCCGACGTAGAGCCCAACGCACGTCCCGATGTAGAGCCCAACACACGTCCCGACGTAGAGCCCAACGCACGTCCCGACGTAGAGCCCAACGCACATCCCGACGTAGAGCTGAAAGTAAGCTAAATTCCAACGTAGCGCCCAACGCACGTCCCGAAGTAGCGCCCAACGCACGTCCCGACGTAGCGCCCAATGCACGTCCCGACGTAGCATCCAACGCACGTCCCGACGTAGAGCTGAAAGTAAGCTAAATCCCGACGTAGAGGCCAACGCACGTCCCGACGTAGAGGCCAACGCACGACCCGACGTAGAGCTGAAAAGTAAGCTAAATCCCGACGTAGAGCCCAACGCACGTCCCGACGTAGAGCCCAACGCACGTCCCGACGTAGAGCCCAACGCACGTCCCGACGTAGACCTGAAAGTAAGCTAAATCCCGACGTAGAGCCCAACGCACGTCCCGACGTAGACCCCAACGCACGTCCCGACGTAGAGCCCAACGCACGTCCCGACGTAGAGCTTAAAGTAAGCTAAATCCCGACGTAGAGCCCAACGCACGTCCCGACTTAGAGCCCAACGCACGTCCCGACGTAGAGCTGAAAGTAAGCTAAATCCCGACGTAGAGCCCAACGGACGTCCCGACGTAGAGCTTAAAGTAAGCTAAATCGAGACGTAGAGCCCAACGCACGTTCCGACGTAGCGCCCAACGCACGTCTTGACGTAGAGCTGAATGTTAGCTAACTACAGATGTAGAGCCCAACGCACGTCCCGACGTAGAGCTGAAAGTTAGCTAACTACAGACGTAGAGCCCAACGCACGTCCCGACATAGAGCTGAAAGTAAGCTAACTACAGACGTAGAGCCCAACGCACGTCCCGACGTAGAGCCCAACGCACGTCCCGACGTAGACCTGAAGGTAAGCTAAATCCCGACCTAGAGCCCAACGCACGTCCCGACGTAGAGCCCAACGCACGTCCCGACGTAGAGCCCAACGCACGTCCCGACATAGAGCTGAAAGTTAGCTAACTACAGACGAAGAGCCCAACACGCGTCCCGACGTAGAGCTGAAAGTTAGCTAACTACAAACGAAGAGCCCAACGCGCGTCCCGACGTAGAGCTGAAAGTTAGCTAACTACAGACGTAGAGCCCAACGCGCGTCCCGACGTAGAGCCCAACGCGTGTCCCGACGTAGAGCCCAACGCACGTCCCAACGTAGAGCCCAACGCACGTCGCGACGTAGAGCTGAAGGTAAGCTAAATCCCGACGTAGAAGCCAATGCACGTCCAGACGTAGAGGCCAACGCACGTCCCGACGTAGAGCCCAACGCACGTCCCGACGTAGAGGCCAACGCACGTCCCGACGTAGAGCTGAAAGTAAACTAAATCCCGACGTAGAGCCCAACGCACGTCCCGACGTAGAGCCCAACGCACGTCCCGACGTAGAGCCCAACGCACGTCCCGACGTAGAGCTGAAAGTTAGCTAACTACAAACGTAGAGCCCAACGCACGTCCCGACGTAGAGCCCAACGCACGTCCCGACGTGGAGCCCAACGCACGTCCCGACGTAGAGCTGAAAGTAAGCTAAATCCCGACGTAGAGCCCAACGCACGTCCCGACGTAGAGCCCAACGCACGTCCCGACATAGAGCCCAACGCACGTCCCGACGTAGAGCTGAAAGTTAGCTAACTACAGACGTAGAGCCCAACGCACGTCCCGACGTAGAGCCCAACGCACGTCCCGACGTAGAGCTGAAAGTAAGCTAAATCCCGACGTAGAGCCCAACACACGTCCCGACGTAGAGCTGAAAGTAAGCTAAATCCCGACGTAGAGGCCAACGCACGTCCCGACGTAGAGGCCAACGCACGTCCCGACGTAGAGCTGAAAGTAAGCTAAATCCCGAAGTAGAGGCCAACGCACGTCCCGACGTAGAGGCCAACGCACGTCCCGACGTAGAGCTGAAAGTAAGCTAAATCCCGATGTAGAGCCCAACGCACGTCCCGACGTAGAGCCTCCGCACGTCCCAACGTAGAGCCCAACGCACGTCCCGACGTAGAGCTGAAAGTAAGCTAAATCCCGACGTAGCGCCCAACGCACGTCCCGAACCAACGCCCAACGCACGTCCCGACCTAGCGCCCAACGCACGTCCCGACGTAGCGCCCAACGCACGTCCCGACGTAGAGCTGAAAGTAAGCTAAATCCCGACGTAGAGGCCAACGCACGTCCCGACTTAGAGGCCAACGCACGTCCCGACGTAGAGCCCAACGCACGTCCCGACGTAGACCTGAAAGTAAGCTAAATCCCGACGTAGAGCCCAACGCACGTCCGGACGTAGACCCAACGCACGTCCCGACGTAGAGCCCAACGCACGTCCCGACGTAGAGCTTAAAGTAAGCTAAATCCCGACGTAGAGCCCAACGCACGTCCCGACGTAGAGCCCAATGCACGTCCCGACGTAGAGCCCAACGCACGTCCCGACGTAGAGCTGAAAGTTAGCAAACTACAGACGTAGAGCCCAACGCACTTCCCGACGTAGAGCCCAACGCACGTCCCGACGTAGAGCCCAACACACGTCCCGACGCAGAGCCCAACACACGTCCCGACGCAGAGCCCAACACACGTCCCGACGCAGAGCCCAACACACGTCCCGACGTAGAGCTGAAAGTAAGCTAAATCCCGACATAGCGCCCAACACACGTCCCGAAGTAGCGCCCAACGCACGTCCCGACGTAGCGCCCAACGCACGTCCCGACGTAGAGCTGAAAGTAAGCTAAATCCCGACGTAGAGGCCAACGTACGTCCCGACGTAGAGGCCAACGCACGTCCCGACGTAGAGCTGAAAGTAAGCTAAATCCCGACGTAGAGCCCAACGCACGTCCCGACGTAGAGCTGAAACTTAGCTAACTACAGACGAAGAGCCCAACGAGCGTCCCGACGTAGAGCTGAAAGTTAGCTAACTACAGACGTAGAGCCCAACGCGCGTCCCGACGTAGAGCCCAACGCGTGTCCCGACGTAGAGCCCAACGCACGTCCCGACGTAGCGCCCAACGCACGTCCCGACGTAGAGGCCAACGCACGTCCCGACGTAGAGCTGAAAGTAAGCTAAATCCCGACGTAGAGCCCAACGCACGTCCCGACGTAGAGCCCAACGCACGTCCCGACGTAGAGCTGAAAGTAAGCTAAATCCCAACGTAGAGCCCAACGCACGTCCCGACGTAGAGCCCAACGCACGTCCCGAAGTAGAGCCCAACGCACGTCCCGACGTAGACCTGAAAAAAAGCTAAATCCCGACGTAGAGGCCAACGCACGTCCCGACGTAGTGCCCAACGCACGTCCCGAAGTAGAGCCCAACACACGTCCCGACGTAGAGCTGAAAGTAAGCTAAATCCCGACGTAGAGCCCAAAGCACGTCCCGACGTAGAGCCCAACGCACGTCCCGACGTAGAGCCCAACGCACGTCCCGACGTAGACCTGAAAGTAAGCTAAATCCCGACGTAGAGCCCAACGCACGTCCCGACGTAGAGCCCAACGCACGTCCCGACGTAGAGCCCAAAGCACGTCCCGACGTAGAGCCCAACGCACGTCCCGACGTAGAGCTGAAAGTTAGCTAACTACAGACGAAGAGCCCAACGCGCGTCCCGACGTAGAGCTGAAAGTTAGCTAACTACAGACGTAGAGCCCAACGCGCGTCCCGACGTAGAGCCCAACGCGTGTCCCGACGTAGAGCCCAACGCACGTCCCGACGTAGAGGCCAACGCACGTCCCGACGTAGACCTGAAGGTAAGCTAAATCCCGACCTAGAGCCCAACGCACGTCCCGACGTAGAGCCCAACGCACGTCCCGACGTAGAGCCCAACGCACGTCCCGACATAGAGCTGAAAGTTAGCTAACTACAGACGAAGAGCCCAACGCACGTCCCAACGTAGAGCCCAACGCACGTCCCGACGTACAGCCCAACGCACGTCCCGACGTAGAGCTGAAAGTTAGCTAACTACAGACGTAGAGCCCAACGCACGTCCCGACGTAGAGCAGAAAGTTAGCTAACTACAGACGTAGAGCCCAACGCAGGTCCCGACGTAGAGCCCAACGCACCTCCCGACGTAGAGCCCAACGCACCTCCAGACGTAGAGCCCAACGCACGTCCCGACGTAGAGCTGAAAGTAAGCTAAATGCCGACGTAGAGGCCAATGCACGTCCCGACGTAGAGCTGAAAGTAAGCTAAATCCCGACGTAGAGCCCAAAGCACGTCCCGACGTAGAGCCCAACGCACGTCCCGACGTAGAGCCCAACGCACGTCCCGACGTAGAGCTGAAAGTAAGCTAAATCCCGACGTAGAGCCCAACGCACGTCCCGACGTAGACCCCAACGCACGTCCCGACGTAGAGCTGAAAATTAGCTGACTACAGACGTAGAGCCCAACGCACGTCCCGACGTAGAGCCCAACGCACGTCCCGACGTAGAGCCCAACGCACGTCCCGACGTAGAGCTGAAAGTAAACTAAATCCCGACGTAGAGGCCAACGCACGTCCCGACGTAGAGCCCAACGCACGTCCCGACGTAGAGCCCAACGCACGTCCCGACGTAGAGCTGAAAGTTAGCTAACTACAAACGTAGAGCCCAACGCACGTCCCGACGTAGAGCAGAAAGTTAGCTAACTACAGACGTAGAGCCCAACGCACGTCCCGACGTAGAGCCCAACGCACGTCCCGACGTGGAGCCCAACGCACGTCCCGACGTAGAGCTGAAAGTAAGCTAAATCCCGACGTAGAGCCCAAGGCACGTCCCGACGTAGAGCCCAACGCACGTCCCGACATAGAGCCCAACGCACGTCCCGACGTAGAGCTGAAAGTTAGCTAACTACAGACGTAGAGCCCAACGCACGTCCCGACGTAGAGCCCAACGCACGTCCCGACGTAGAGCCCAACGCACGTCCCGACGTAGAGCTGAAAGTAAGCTAAATCCCGACGTAGAGCCCAACACACGTCCCGACGTAGAGCTGAAAGTAAGCTAAATCCCGACGTAGAGGCCAACGCACGTCCCGACGTAGAGCCCAACGCACGTCCCGACGTAGAGCTGAAAGTAAGCTAAATCCCGAAGTAGAGGCCAACGCACGTCCCGAAGTAGAGGCCAACGCACGTCCCGACGTAGAGCTGAAAGTAAGCTAAATCCCGACGTAGAGCCCAACGCATGTCCCGACGTAGAGCCCACCGCACGTCCCAACGTAGAGCCCAACGCACGTCCCGACGTAGAGCTGAAAGTAAGCTAAATCCCGACGTAGCGCCCAACGCACGTCCCGAAGCAACGCCCAACGCACGTCCCGACCTAGCGCCCAACGCACGTCCCGACGTAGAGCTGAAAGTAAGCTAAATCCCGACGTAGAGGCCAACGCACGTCCCGACGTAGAGGCCAACGCACGTCCCGACTTAGAGGCCAACGCACGTCCCGGCGTAGAGGACAACGCACGTCCCGACGTAGCGCCCAACGCACGTCCCAACATAGAGCTGAAAGTAAGCTAAATCCCGACGTAGAGCCCAACGCACGTCCCGACCTAGAGCCCAACGCACGTCCCGACGTAGAGCCCAACGCACGTCCCGACGTAGAGCTGAAAGATAGCTAAATCCCGACGTAGACCCCAACGCACGTCCCGACGTAGAGCCCAACGCACGTCCCGACGTAGAGCTGAAAGTAAGCTAAATCCCGACGTAGCGCCCAACGCACGTCCCGAAGTAGCGCCCAACGCACGTCCCGACGTAGCGCCCAACGCACGTCCCGACTTAGAGCTGAAAGTAAGCTAAATCCCGACGTAGAGGCCAACGCACGTCCCGAAGTAGAGGCCAACGCACGTCCCGACGTAGAGGCCAACGCACGTCCCGACGTAGAGGACAACGCACGTCCCGACGTAGAGGCCAACGCACGTCCTGACGTAGAGCTGAAAGTAAGCTAAATCCCGACGTAGACCCCAACGCACGTCCCGACGTAGAGCCCAACGCACGTCCCGACGTAGCGCCCAACGCACGTCCCGACGTAGAGCTGAAAGTTAGCTAACTACAGACGTAGAGCCCAACGCACGTCCCGACGTAGAGCTGAAATTAGCTAACTACAGACGTAGAGCCCAACGCACGTCCCGACGTAGAGCTGAAAGTAAGCTAAATCCCGACGTAGAGGCCAACGCACGTCCCAACATAGAGCTGAAAGTAAGCTAAATCCCGACGTAGAGCCCAACGCACGTCCCGACGTAGAGCCCAACGCACGTCCCGACGTAGAGGCCAACGCACGTCCCGACTTAGAGGCCAACGCACGTCCCGGCGTAGAGGACAACGCACGTCCCGACGTAGCGCCCAACGCACGTCCCGACGTAGAGCTGAAAGTAAGCTAAATCCCGACGTAGAGCCCAACGCACGTCCCGACGTAGAGCCCAACGCACGTCCCGACGTAGAGCTGAAAGTTAGCTAACTACAGACGTAGAGCCCAACGCACGTCCCGACGTACAGCTGAAAGTTAACTAACTACAGATGTAGAGCCCAACGAACGTCCCGACGTAGAGCCCAACGCACGTCCCGACGTAGAGCCCAACGCACGTCCCGACGTAGAGCCCAACGCACGTCCCGACGTAGAGCTGAAAGTAAGCTAAATCCCGACGTAGAGGCCAACGCACGTCCCAACATAGAGCTGAAAGTAAGCTAAATCCCGACGTAGAGCCCAACGCACGTCCCGACCTAGAGCCCAACGCACGTCCCGACGTAGAGCCCAACGCACATCCCGACGTAGAGCTGAAAGATAGCTAAATCCCGACGTAGACCCCAACGCACGTCCCGACGTAGAGCCCAACGCACGTCCCGACGTAGAGCTGAAAGTAAGCTAAATCCCGACGTAGCGCCCAACGCACGTCCCGAAGTAGCGCCCAACGCACGTCCCGACGTAGCGCCCAACGCACGTCCCGACTTAGAGCTGAAAGTAAGCTAAATCCCGACGTAGAGGCCAACGCACGTCCCGAAGTAGAGGCCAACGCACGTCCCGACGTAGAGGCCAACGCACGTCCCGACGTAGAGGACAACGCACGTCGCGACGTAGAGGCCAACGCACGTCCTGACGTAGAGCTGAAAGTAAGCTAAATCCCGACGTAGACCCCAACGCACGTCCCGACGTAGAGCCCAACGCACGTCCCGACGTAGTGCCCAACGCACGTCCCGACATAGAGCTGAAAGTTAGCTAACTACAGACGTAGAGCCCAACGCACGTCCCGACGTAGAGCTGAAATTAGCTAACTACAGACGTAGAGCCCAACGCACGTCCCGACGTAGAGCTGAAAGTAAGCTAAATCCCGACGTAGAGGCCAACGCACGTCCCAACATAGAGCTGAAAGTAAGCTAAATCCCGACGTAGAGCCCAACGCACGTCCCGACGTAGAGCCCAACGCACGTCCCGACGTAGAGCCCAACGCACGTCCCGACGTAGAGCTGAAAGTTAGCTAAATCCCGACGTAGAGCCCAACGCACGTCCCGACGTAGAGCCCAACGCACGTCCCGACGTAGAGCTGAAAGTAAGCTGAATCCCGACTTAGAGCCCAATGCACGTCCCGACGTAGAGCTGTAAGTAAGCTAAATCCCGACGTAGAGGCCAACGCACGTCCCGACGTACAGGCCAAGGCACGTCCCGACGTAGAGCTGAAAGTAAGCTAAATCCCGACGTTAAGGCCAACGCACGTCCCGACGTAGAGACCAGCGCACGTCCCGACGTAGAGGCCAGCGCACGTCCCGACGTAGAGCCCAACGCACGTCCCGACGTAGAGCTTAAAGTAAGCTAAATCCCGACGTAGAGCCCAACACACGTCCCGACGTAGACCTGAAAGTAAGCTAAATCCCGACGAAGAGGCCAACGCACGTCCCGACGTAGAGGCCAACGCACGTCCCGACGTAGAGCTGAAAGTAAGCTAAATACCGACGTACGGGCCAACGCACGTCCCGACGTAGAGGCCAACGCACGTCCCGACGTAGAGCTGAAAGTAAGCTAAATCCCGACGTAGAGCCCAACGCACGTCCCGACGTAGAGCCCAACACACGTCCCGACGTAGGGCTGAAAGTAAGGTAAATCCCGACGTAGAGCCCAACACACGTCCCGACGTAGAGCTGAAAGTAAGCTAAATCCCGACATAGAGGCCAACGCACGTCCCGACGTAGAGCCCAACGCACGTCCCGACGTAGAGCTGAAAGTAAGCTAAATCCCGACGTAGAGCCCAACACACGTCCCGACGTAGAGCTGAAAGTAAGCTAAATCCCGACTTAGAGGCCAACGCACGTCCCGACGTAGAGGCCAACGCACGTCCCGACGTAGAGCTGAAAGTAAGCTAAATCCCGACGTAGAGCCCAACGCACATCCCGACGTAGAGCCCAACGCACGTCCCGACGTAGACCTGAAAGTAAGCTAAATCCCGACGTAGAGCCCAACGCGGGTCCCGACGTAGAGCCCAACGCACGTCCCGACGTAGAGCCCAACGCACGTCCCAACGTAGAGCCCACCGCACGTCCCGACATAGAGAGCCCAACGTACGTCCCGACGTAGAGCTGAAAGTAAGCTAAATCCCGACGTAGCGCCCAAGGCACGTCCCGAAGTAGCGCCCAACGCACGTCCCGACGTAGCGCCCAACGCACGTCCCGACGTAGAGCTGAAAGTAAGCTAAATCCCGACGTAGAGGCCAACGCACGTCCCGACGTAGAGGCCAACGCACGTCCCGACGTAGAGCCCAACGCACGTCCCTACGTAGAGCTGAAAGTAAGCTAAATCCTGACGTAGAGCCCAACGCACGTCTCGACGTAGAGCCCAACGCACGTCCCGACCTAGAGCCCAACGCACGTCCCGACGTAGAGCTGAAAGTTAGCTAACTACAGACGTAGAGCCCAACGCACGTCCCGACGTAGAGCTGAAAGTTAGCTAACTACAGATGTAGAGCCCAACGCACGTCCCGACGTAGAGCCCAACGCACGTCCCAACGTAGAGCCCAACGAAAGTCCCAACATAGAGCCCAACGCACGTATCGACATAGAGCTGAAAGTTAGCTAACTACAGACGTAAAGCCCAACGCACGTCCCAACGTAGAGCCCAACGCACGTCCCGACGTAGAGCCGAGCGCACGTCCCGACGTATATCCCAAAACATGTCCCGACGTAGAGCCCAACGCACGTCCCGACGTAGACCTGAAAGTAAGCTAAATCCCGACGTAGAGCCCAACGCACGTCCCGACGTAGAGCCCAACGCACGTCCCGACGTAGAGCTGAAAGTAAGCTAAATCCCGACGTAGAGCCCAACGCACGTCCCGACGTAGAGCCCAACGCACGTCCCGACGTAGAGCCCAACGCACGTCCCGACGTAGAGCTGAAAGTTAGCTAACTACAGACGTAGAGACCAACGCACGTCCCGACGTAGAGCCCAACGCATGTCCCGACGTAGAGCCCAACGCACGTCCCGACGTAGAGCTGAAAGTAAGCTAAATCCCGACGTAGAGCCCAACGCACGTCCCGACGTAGAGGCCAACGCACGTCCCGACGTAGAGCTGAAAGAAACTAAATCCCGACGTAGAGGCCAACGCACGTCCCGACGTAGAGGCCAACGCACGTCCCGACGTAGAGCTGAAAGTAAACTAAATCCCGACGTAGAGCCCAACGCACGTCCCGAAGTAGAGCCCAACGCAAGTCCCGACGTAGCGCCCAACGCACGTCCCGACATAGAGCTGAAAGTTAGCTAACTACAAACGTAGAGCCCAACGCACGTCCCGACGTAGAGCAGAAAGTTAGCTAACTACAGACGTAGAGCCCAACGCACGTCCCGACATAGAGCCCAACGCACGTCCCGACGTAGAGCCCAACGCACGTCCCGACGTAGAGCTGAAAGTAAGCTAAATCCCGACGTAGAGCCCAACGCACGTCCCGACGTAGAGCCCAACGCACGTCCCGACATAGAGCCCAACGCACGTCCCGACGTAGAGCTGAAAGTTAGCTAACTACAGACGTAGAGCCCAACGCACGTCCCGACGTAGAGCCCAACGCACGTCCCGACGTAGAGCCCAACGCACGTCCTGACGTAGAGCTGAATGTAAGCTAAATCCCGACGTAGAGCCCAACACACGTCCCGACGTAGACCTGAAAGTAAGCTAAATCCCGACGAAGAGGCCAACGCACGTCCCGACGTAGAGGCCAACGCACGTCCCGACGTAGAGCTGAAAGTAAGCTAAATACCGACGTACGGGCCAACGCACGTCCCGACGTAGAGGCCAACGCACGTCCCGACGTAGAGCTGAAAGTAAGCTAAATCCCGACGTAGAGCCCAACGCACGTCCCGACGTAGAGCCCAACACACGTCCCGACGTAGGGCTGAAAGTAAGGTAAATCCCGACGTAGAGCCCAACACACGTCCCGACGTAGAGCTGAAAGTAAGCTAAATCCCGACATAGAGGCCAACGCACGTCCCGACGTAGAGCCCAACGCACGTCCCGACGTAGAGCTGAAAGTAAGCTAAATCCCGACGTAGAGCCCAACACACGTCCCGACGTAGAGCTGAAAGTAAGCTAAATCCCGAAGTAGAGGCCAACGCACGTCCCGAAGTAGAGGCCAACGCACGTCCCGACATAGAGCTGAAAGTAAGCTAAATCCCGACGTAGAGCCCAACGCATGTCCCGACGTAGAGCCCACCGCACGTCCCAACGTAGAGCCCAACGCACGTCCCGACGTAGAGCTGAAAGTAAGCTAAATCCCGACGTAGCGCCCAACGCACGTCCCGAAGCAACGCCCAACGCACGTCCCGACGTAGCGCCCAACGCACGTCCCGACGTAGAGCTGAAAGTAAGCTAAATCCCGACGTAGAGGCCAACGCACGTCCCGACGTAGAGGCCAACGCACGTCCCGACTTAGAGGCCAACGCACGTCCCGGCGTAGAGGACAACGCACGTCCCGAAGTAGCGCCCAACGCACGTCCCGACGTAGAGCTGAAAGTAAGCTAAATCCCGACGTAGAGCCCAACGCACGTCCCGACGTAGAGCCCAACGCACGTCCCGACGTAGAGCTGAAAGTTAGCTAACTACAGACGTAGAGCCCAACGCACGTCCCGACGTACAGCTGAAAGTTAACTAACTACAGATGTAGAGCCCAACGAACGTCCCGACGTAGAGCCCAACGCACGTCCCGACGTAGAGCCCAACGCACGTCCCGACGTAGAGCCCAACGCACGTCCCGACGTAGAGCTGAAAGTAAGCTAAATCCCGACGTAGAGGCCAACGCACGTCCCAACATAGAGCTGAAAGTAAGCTAAATCCCGACGTAGAGCCCAACGCACGTCCCGACCTAGAGCCCAACGCACGTCCCGACGTAGAGCCCAACGCACATCCCGACGTAGAGCTGAAAGATAGCTAAATCCCGACGTAGACCCCAACGCACGTCCCGACGTAGAGCCCAACGCACGTCCCGACGTAGAGCTGAAAGTAAGCTAAATCCCGACGTAGCGCCCAACGCACGTCCCGAAGTAGCGCCCAACGCACGTCCCGACGTAGCGCCCAACGCACGTCCCGACTTAGAGCTGAAAGTAAGCTAAATCCCGACGTAGAGGCCAACGCACGTCCCGAAGTAGAGGCCAACGCACGTCCCGACGTAGAGGCCAACGCACGTCCCGACGTAGAGGACAACGCACGTCGCGACGTAGAGGCCAACGCACGTCCTGACGTAGAGCTGAAAGTAAGCTAAATCCCGACGTAGACCCCAACGCACGTCCCGACGTAGAGCCCAACGCACGTCCCGACGTAGTGCCCAACGCACGTCCCGACATAGAGCTGAAAGTTAGCTAACTACAGACGTAGAGCCCAACGCACGTCCCGACGTAGAGCTGAAATTAGCTAACTACAGACGTAGAGCCCAACGCACGTCCCGACGTAGAGCTGAAAGTAAGCTAAATCCCGACGTAGAGGCCAACGCACGTCCCAACATAGAGCTGAAAGTAAGCTAAATCCCGACGTAGAGCCCAACGCACGTCCCGACGTAGAGCCCAACGCACGTCCCGACGTAGAGCTGAAAGTTAGCTAAATCCCGACGTAGAGCCCAACGCACGTCCCGACGTAGAGCCCAACGCACGTCCCGACGTAGAGCTGAAAGTAAGCTAAATCCCGACTTAGAGCCCAATGCACGTCCCGACGTAGAGCTGTAAGTAAGCTAAATCCCGACGTAGAGGCCAACGCACGTCCCGACGTACAGGCCAAGGCACGTCCCGACGTAGAGCTGAAAGTAAGCTAAATCCCGACGTTAAGGCCAACGCACGTCCCGACGTAGAGACCAGCGCACGTCCCGACGTAGAGGCCAGCGCACGTCCCGACGTAGAGCCCAACGCACGTCCCGACGTAGAGCTTAAAGTAAGCTAAATCCCGACGTAGAGCCCAACACACGTCCCGACGTAGACCTGAAAGTAAGCTAAATCCCGACGAAGAGGCCAACGCACGTCCCGACGTAGAGGCCAACGCACGTCCCGACGTAGAGCTGAAAGTAAGCTAAATACCGACGTACGGGCCAACGCACGTCCCGACGTAGAGGCCAACGCACGTCCCGACGTAGAGCTGAAAGTAAGCTAAATCCCGACGTAGAGCCCAACGCACGTCCCGACGTAGAGCCCAACACACGTCCCGACGTAGGGCTGAAAGTAAGGTAAATCCCGACGTAGAGGCCAACGCACGTCCCGACGTAGAGCCCAACGCACGTCCCGACGTAGAGCTGAAAGTAAGCTAAATCCCGACGTAGAGCCCAACACACGTCCCGACGTAGAGCTGAAAGTAAGCTAAATCCCGACTTAGAGGCCAACGCACGTCCCGACGTAGAGGCCAACGCACGTCCCGACGTAGAGCTGAAAGTAAGCTAAATCCCGACGTAGAGCCCAACGCACATCCCGACGTAGAGCCCAACGCACGTCCCGACGTAGACCTGAAAGTAAGCTAAATCCCGACGTAGAGCCCAACGCGGGTCCCGACGTAGAGCCCAACGCACGTCCCGACGTAGAGCCCAACGCACGTCCCAACGTAGAGCCCACCGCACGTCCCGACATAGAGAGCCCAACGTACGTCCCGACGTAGAGCTGAAAGTAAGCTAAATCCCGACGTAGCGCCCAAGGCACGTCCCGAAGTAGCGCCCAACGCACGTCCCGACGTAGCGCCCAACGCACGTCCCGACGTAGAGCTGAAAGTAAGCTAAATCCCGACGTAGAGGCCAACGCACGTCCCGACGTAGAGGCCAACGCACGTCCCGACGTAGAGCCCAACGCACGTCCCTACGTAGAGCTGAAAGTAAGCTAAATCCTGACGTAGAGCCCAACGCACGTCTCGACGTAGAGCCCAACGCACGTCCCGACCTAGAGCCCAACGCACGTCCCGACGTAGAGCTGAAAGTTAGCTAACTACAGACGTAGAGCCCAACGCACGTCCCGACGTAGAGCTGAAAGTTAGCTAACTACAGATGTAGAGCCCAACGCACGTCCCAACGTAGAGCCCAACGAAAGTCCCAACATAGAGCCCAACGCACGTATCGACATAGAGCTGAAAGTTAGCTAACTACAGACGTAAAGCCCAACGCACGTCCCAACGTAGAGCCCAACGCACGTCCCGACGTAGAGCCGAGCGCACGTCCCGACGTATATCCCAAAACATGTCCCGACGTAGAGCCCAACGCACGTCCCGACGTAGACCTGAAAGTAAGCTAAATCCCGACGTAGAGCCCAACGCACGTCCCGACGTAGAGCCCAACGCACGTCCCGACGTAGAGCCCAACGCACGTCCCGACGTAGAGCTGAAAGTAAGCTAAATCCCGACGTAGAGCCCAACGCACGTCCCGACGTAGAGCCCAACGCACGTCCCGACGTAGAGCCCAACGCACGTCCCGACGTAGAGCTGAAAGTTAGCTAACTACAGACGTAGAGGCCAACGCACGTCCCGACGTAGAGGCCAACGCACGTCCCGACGTAGAGCTGAAAGTAAACTAAATCCCGACGTAGAGCCCAACGCACGTCCCGACGTAGAGCCCAACGCAAGTCCCGACGTAGCGCCCAACGCACGTCCCGACATAGAGCTGAAAGTTAGCTAACTACAAACGTAGAGCCCAACGCACGTCCCGACGTAGAGCAGAAAGTTAGCTAACTACAGACGTAGAGCCCAACGCACGTCCCGACGTAGAGCCCAACGCACGTCCCGACGTAGAGCCCAACGCACGTCCCGACGTAGAGCTGAAAGTAAGCTAAATCCCGACGTAGAGCCCAACGCACGTCCCGACGTAGAGCCCAACGCACGTCCCGACATAGAGCCCAACGCACGTCCCGACGTAGAGCTGAAAGTTAGCTAACTACAGACGTAGAGCCCAACGCACGTCCCGACGTAGAGCCCAACGCACGTCCCGACGTAGAGCCCAACGCACGTCCTGACGTAGAGCTGAATGTAAGCTAAATCCCGACGTAGAGCCCAACACACGTCCCGACGTAGAGCTGAAAGTAAGATAAATCCCGACGTAGAGGCCAACGCACGTCCCGACGTAGAGGCCAACGCACGTCCCGACGTAGAGCTGAAAGTAAGCTAAATCCCGACGTAGAGGCCAACGCACGTCCCGACGTAGAGCTGAAAGTAAGCTAAATCCCGACGTAGAGCCCAACGCACGTCCCGACGTAGAGCCCAACACACGTCCCGACGTAGAGCCCAATGCACGTCCCGACGTAGAGCCCAACGCACGTCCCGACGTAGAGCTGAAAGTAAGCTAAATCCCGACGTAGCGCCCAACGCACGTCCCGAAGTAGCGCCCAACGCACGTCCCGATGTAGTGCCCAACGCACGTCCCGACGTAGAGCTGAAAGTAAGCTAAATCCCGACGTAGAGGCCAACGCACGTCCCGACGTAGAGGCCAACGCACGTCCCGACTTAGAGGCCAACGCACGTCCCGACGTAGAGGACAACGCACGTCCCGACGTAGCGCCCAAGGCACGTCCCGACGTAGAGCTGAAAGTAAGCTAAATCCCGACGTAGAGCCCAACGCACGTCGCGACGTAGAGCCCAACGCACGTCCCGACGTAGCGCCCAACGCACGTCCCGACATAGAGCTGAAAGTTAGCTAACTACAGACGTAGAGCCCAACGCACGTCCCGACGTAGAGCTGAAATTAGCTAACTACAGACGTAGAGCCCAACGCACGTCCCGACGTAGAGCTGAAAGTTAGCTAACTACAGATGTAGAGCCCAACGCATGTCCCGACGTAGAGCCCAACGCACGTCCCGACGTAGAGCCCAACGCACGTCCCGACGTAGAGCCCAACGCACGTCCCGACGTAGAGCTGAAAGTAAGCTAAATCCCGACGTAGAGGCCAACGCACGTCCCAACATAAAGCTGAAAGTAAGCTAAATCCCGACGTAGCGCCCAACGCACGTCCCGAAGTAGCGCCCAACGCACGTCCCGACGTAGCGCCCAACGCACGTCCCGACTTAGAGCTGAAAGTAAGCTAAATCCCGACGTAGAGACCAACGCACGTCCCGACGTAGAGGCCAACGCACGTCCCGACGTAGAGGACAACGCACGTCCCGACGTAGAGGCCAACGCACGTCCCGACGTAGAGCTGAAAGTAAGCTAAATCCCGACGTAGAGCCCAACGCACGTCCCGACGTAGAGCCCAACGCACGTCCCGACGTAGAGCCCAACGCACGTCCCGACGTAGAGCTGAAAGTAAGCTAAATCCCGACTTAGAGCCCAATGCACGTCCCGACGTAGAGCTGTAAGTAAGCTAAATCCCGACGTAGAGGCCAACGCACGTCCCGACGTACAGGCCAAGGCACGTCCCGACGTAGAGCTGAAAGTAAGCTAAATCCCGACGTTAAGGCCAACGCACGTCCCGACGTAGAGACCAGCGCACGTCCCGACGTAGAGGCCAGCGCACGTCCCGACGTAGAGCCCAACGCACGTCCCGACGTAGAGCTTAAAGTAAGCTAAATCCCGACGTAGAGCCCAACACACGTCCCGACGTAGACCTGAAAGTAAGCTAAATCCCGACGAAGAGGCCAACGCACGTCCCGACGTAGAGGCCAACGCACGTCCCGACGTAGAGCTGAAAGTAAGCTAAATACCGACGTACGGGCCAACGCACGTCCCGACGTAGAGGCCAACGCACGTCCCGACGTAGAGCTGAAAGTAAGCTAAATCCCGACGTAGAGCCCAACGCACGTCCCGACGTAGAGCCCAACACACGTCCCGACGTAGGGCTGAAAGTAAGGTAAATCCCGACGTAGAGCCCAACACACGTCCCGACGTAGAGCTGAAAGTAAGCTAAATCCCGACATAGAGGCCAACGCACGTCCCGACGTAGAGCCCAACGCACGTCCCGACGTAGAGCTGAAAGTAAGCTAAATCCCGACGTAGAGCCCAACACACGTCCCGACGTAGAGCTGAAAGTAAGCTAAATCCCGACTTAGAGGCCAACGCACGTCCCGACGTAGAGGCCAACGCACGTCCCGACGTAGAGCTGAAAGTAAGCTAAATCCCGACGTAGAGCCCAACGCACATCCCGACGTAGAGCCCAACGCACGTCCCGACGTAGACCTGAAAGTAAGCTAAATCCCGACGTAGAGCCCAACGCGGGTCCCGACGTAGAGCCCAACGCACGTCCCGACGTAGAGCCCAACGCACGTCCCAACGTAGAGCCCACCGCACGTCCCGACATAGAGAGCCCAACGTACGTCCCGACGTAGAGCTGAAAGTAAGCTAAATCCCGACGTAGCGCCCAAGGCACGTCCCGAAGTAGCGCCCAACGCACGTCCCGACGTAGCGCCCAACGCACGTCCCGACGTAGAGCTGAAAGTAAGCTAAATCCCGACGTAGAGGCCAACGCACGTCCCGACGTAGAGGCCAACGCACGTCCCGACGTAGAGCCCAACGCACGTCCCTACGTAGAGCTGAAAGTAAGCTAAATCCTGACGTAGAGCCCAACGCACGTCTCGACGTAGAGCCCAACGCACGTCCCGACCTAGAGCCCAACGCACGTCCCGACGTAGAGCTGAAAGTTAGCTAACTACAGACGTAGAGCCCAACGCACGTCCCGACGTAGAGCTGAAAGTTAGCTAACTACAGATGTAGAGCCCAACGCACGTCCCGACGTAGAGCCCAACGCACGTCCCAACGTAGAGCCCAACGAAAGTCCCAACATAGAGCCCAACGCACGTATCGACATAGAGCTGAAAGTTAGCTAACTACAGACGTAAAGCCCAACGCACGTCCCAACGTAGAGCCCAACGCACGTCCCGACGTAGAGCCGAGCGCACGTCCCGACGTATATCCCAAAACATGTCCCGACGTAGAGCCCAACGCACGTCCCGACGTAGACCTGAAAGTAAGCTAAATCCCGACGTAGAGCCCAACGCACGTCCCGACGTAGAGCTGAATGTAAGCTAAATCCCGACGTAGAGCCCAACACACGTCCCGACGTAGAGCTGAAAGTAAGATAAATCCCGACGTAGAGGCCAACGCACGTCCCGACGTAGAGGCCAACGCACGTCCCGACGTAGAGCTGAAAGTAAGCTAAATCCCGACGTAGAGGCCAACGCACGTCCCGACGTAGAGCTGAAAGTAAGCTAAATCCCGACGTAGAGCCCAACGCACGTCCCGACGTAGAGCCCAACACACGTCCCGACGTAGAGCCCAATGCACGTCCCGACGTAGAGCCCAACGCACGTCCCGACGTAGAGCTGAAAGTAAGCTAAATCCCGACGTAGCGCCCAACGCACGTCCCGAAGTAGCGCCCAACGCACGTCCCGATGTAGTGCCCAACGCACGTCCCGACGTAGAGCTGAAAGTAAGCTAAATCCCGACGTAGAGGCCAACGCACGTCCCGACGTAGAGGCCAACGCACGTCCCGACGTAGAGGCCAACGCACGTCCCGACGTAGAGGACAACGCACGTCCCGACGTAGCGCCCAAGGCACGTCCCGACGTAGAGCTGAAAGTAAGCTAAATCCCGACGTAGAGCCCAACGCACGTCGCGACGTAGAGCCCAACGCACGTCCCGACGTAGCGCCCAACGCACGTCCCGACATAGAGCTGAAAGTTAGCTAACTACAGACGTAGAGCCCAACGCACGTCCCGACGTAGAGCTGAAATTAGCTAACTACAGACGTAGAGCCCAACGCACGTCCCGACGTAGAGCTGAAAGTTAGCTAACTACAGATGTAGAGCCCAACGCATGTCCCGACGTAGAGCCCAACGCACGTCCCGACGTAGAGCCCAACGCACGTCCCGACGTAGAGCCCAACGCACGTCCCGACGTAGAGCTGAAAGTAAGCTAAATCCCGACGTAGAGGCCAACGCACGTCCCAACATAAAGCTGAAAGTAAGCTAAATCCCGACGTAGCGCCCAACGCACGTCCCGAAGTAGCGCCCAACGCACGTCCCGACGTAGCGCCCAACGCACGTCCCGACTTAGAGCTGAAAGTAAGCTAAATCCCGACGTAGAGACCAACGCACGTCCCGACGTAGAGGCCAACGCACGTCCCGACGTAGAGGACAACGCACGTCCCGACGTAGAGGCCAACGCACGTCCCGACGTAGAGCTGAAAGTAAGCTAAATCCCGACGTAGAGCCCAACGCACGTCCCGACGTAGAGCCCAACGCACGTCCCGACGTAGAGCCCAACGCACGTCCCGACGTAGAGCTGAAAGTAAGCTAAATCCCGACTTAGAGCCCAATGCACGTCCCGACGTAGAGCTGTAAGTAAGCTAAATCCCGACGTAGAGGCCAACGCACGTCCCGACGTACAGGCCAAGGCACGTCCCGACGTAGAGCTGAAAGTAAGCTAAATCCCGACGTTAAGGCCAACGCACGTCCCGACGTAGAGACCAGCGCACGTCCCGACGTAGAGGCCAGCGCACGTCCCGACGTAGAGCCCAACGCACGTCCCGACGTAGAGCTTAAAGTAAGCTAAATCCCGACGTAGAGCCCAACACACGTCCCGACGTAGACCTGAAAGTAAGCTAAATCCCGACGAAGAGGCCAACGCACGTCCCGACGTAGAGGCCAACGCACGTCCCGACGTAGAGTTGAAAGTAAGCTAAATACCGACGTACGGGCCAACGCACGTCCCGACGTAGAGGCCAACGCACGTCCCGACGTAGAGCTGAAAGTAAGCTAAATCCCGACGTAGAGCCCAACGCACGTCCCGACGTAGAGCCCAACACACGTCCCGACGTAGGGCTGAAAGTAAGGTAAATCCCGACGTAGAGCCCAACACACGTCCCGACGTAGAGCTGAAAGTAAGCTAAATCCCGACATAGAGGCCAACGCACGTCCCGACGTAGAGCCCAACGCACGTCCCGACGTAGAGCTGAAAGTAAGCTAAATCCCGACGTAGAGCCCAACACACGTCCCGACGTAGAGCTGAAAGTAAGATAAATCCCGACTTAGAGGCCAACGCACGTCCCGACGTAGAGGCCAACGCACGTCCCGACGTAGAGCTGAAAGTAAGCTAAATCCCGACGTAGAGCCCAACGCACATCCCGACGTAGAGCCCAACGCACGTCCCGACGTAGACCTGAAAGTAAGCTAAATCCCGACGTAGAGCCCAACGCGGGTCCCGACGTAGAGCCCAACGCACGTCCCGACGTAGAGCCCAACGCACGTCCCAACGTAGAGCCCACCGCACGTCCCGACATAGAGAGCCCAACGTACGTCCCGACGTAGAGCTGAAAGTAAGCTAAATCCCGACGTAGCGCCCAAGGCACGTCCCGAAGTAGCGCCCAACGCACGTCCCGACGTAGCGCCCAACGCACGTCCCGACGTAGAGCTGAAAGTAAGCTAAATCCCGACGTAGAGGCCAACGCACGTCCCGACGTAGAGGCCAACGCACGTCCCGACGTAGAGCCCAACGCACGTCCCTACGTAGAGCTGAAAGTAAGCTAAATCCTGACGTAGAGCCCAACGCACGTCTCGACGTAGAGCCCAACGCACGTCCCGACCTAGAGCCCAACGCACGTCCCGACGTAGAGCTGAAAGTTAGCTAACTACAGACGTAGAGCCCAACGCACGTCCCGACGTAGAGCTGAAAGTTAGCTAACTACAGATGTAGAGCCCAACGCACGTCCCGACGTAGAGCCCAACGCACGTCCCAACGTAGAGCCCAACGAAAGTCCCAACATAGAGCCCAACGCACGTATCGACATAGAGCTGAAAGTTAGCTAACTACAGACGTAAAGCCCAACGCACGTCCCAACGTAGAGCCCAACGCACGTCCCGACGTAGAGCCGAGCGCACGTCCCGACGTATATCCCAAAACATGTCCCGACGTAGAGCCCAACGCACGTCCCGACGTAGACCTGAAAGTAAGCTAAATCCCGACGTAGAGCCCAACGCACGTCCCGACGTAGAGCCCAACGCACGTCCCGACGTAGAGCCCAACGCACGTCCCGACGTAGAGCTGAAAGTAAGCTAAATCCCGACGTAGAGCCCAACGCACGTCCCGACGTAGAGCCCAACGCACGTCCCGACGTAGAGCCCAACGCACGTCCCGACGTAGAGCTGAAAGTTAGCTAACTACAGACGTAGAGACCAACGCACGTCCCGACGTAGAGCCCAACGCATGTCCCGACGTAGAGCCCAACGCACGTCCCGACGTAGAGCTGAAAGTAAGCTAAATCCCGACGTAGAGCCCAACGCACGTCCCGACGTAGAGGCCAACGCACGTCCCGACGTAGAGCTGAAAGAAACTAAATCCCGACGTAGAGGCCAACGCACGTCCCGACGTAGAGGCCAACGCACGTCCCGACGTAGAGCTGAAAGTAAACTAAATCCCGACGTAGAGCCCAACGCACGTCCCGACGTAGAGCCCAACGCAAGTCCCGACGTAGCGCCCAACGCACGTCCCGACATAGAGCTGAAAGTTAGCTAACTACAAACGTAGAGCCCAACGCACGTCCCGACGTAGAGCAGAAAGTTAGCTAACTACAGACGTAGAGCCCAACGCACGTCCCGACGTAGAGCCCAACGCACGTCCCGACGTAGAGCCCAACGCACGTCCCGACGTAGAGCTGAAAGTAAGCTAAATCCCGACGTAGAGCCCAACGCACGTCCCGACGTAGAGCCCAACGCACGTCCCGACATAGAGCCCAACGCACGTCCCGACGTAGAGCTGAAAGTTAGCTAACTACAGACGTAGAGCCCAACGCACGTCCCGACGTAGAGCCCAACGCACGTCCCGACGTAGAGCCCAACGCACGTCCCGACGTAGAGCCCAACTCACGTCCTGACGTAGAGCTGAATGTAAGCTAAATCCCGACGTAGAGCCCAACACACGTCCCGACGTAGAGCTGAAAGTAAGATAAATCCCGACGTAGAGGCCAACGCACGTCCCGACGTAGAGGCCAACGCACGTCCCGACGTAGAGCTGAAAGTAAGCTAAATCCCGACGTAGAGGCCAACGCACGTCCCGACGTAGAGCTGAAAGTAAGCTAAATCCCGACGTAGAGCCCAACGCACGTCCCGACGTAGAGCCCAACGCACGTCCCGACGTAGAGCCCAACGCACGTCCCGACGTAGAGCTGAAAGTAAGCTAAATCCCGATGTAGCGCCCAACGCACGTCCCGAAGTAGCGCCCAACGCACGTCCCGATGTAGTGCCCAACGCACGTCCCGACGTAGAGCTGAAAGTAAGCTAAATCCCGACGTAGAGGCCAACGCACGTCCCGACGTAGAGGCCAACGCACGTCCCGACTTAGAGGCCAACGCACGTCCCGACGTAGAGGACAACGCACGTCCCGACGTAGCGCCCAAGGCACGTCCCGACGTAGAGCTGAAAGTAAGCTAAATCCCGACGTAGAGCCCAACGCACGTCGCGACGTAGAGCCCAACGCACGTCCCGACGTAGCGCCCAACGCACGTCCCGACATAGAGCTGAAAGTTAGCTAACTACAGACGTAGAGCCCAACGCACGTCCCGACGTAGAGCTGAAATTAGCTAACTACAGACGTAGAGCCCAACGCACGTCCCGACGTAGAGCTGAAAGTTAGCTAACTACAGATGTAGAGCCCAACGCATGTCCCGACGTAGAGCCCAACGCACGTCCCGACGTAGAGCCCAACGCACGTCCCGACGTAGAGCCCAACGCACGTCCCGACGTAGAGCTGAAAGTAAGCTAAATCCCGACGTAGAGGCCAACGCACGTCCCAACATAAAGCTGAAAGTAAGCTAAATCCCGACGTAGCGCCCAACGCACGTCCCGAAGTAGCGCCCAACGCACGTCCCGACGTAGCGCCCAACGCACGTCCCGACTTAGAGCTGAAAGTAAGCTAAATCCCGACGTAGAGACCAACGCACGTCCCGACGTAGAGGCCAACGCACGTCCCGACGTAGAGGACAACGCACGTCCCGACGTAGAGGCCAACGCACGTCCCGACATAGAGCTGAAAGTAAGCTAAATCCCGACGTAGAGCCCAACGCACGTCCCGACGTAGAGCCCAACGCACGTCCCGACGTAGCGCCCAACGCACGTCCCGACGTAGAGCTGAAAGTTAGCTAACTACAAACGTAGAGCCCAACGCACGTCCCGACGTAGAGCAGAAAGTTAGCTAACTACAGACGTAGAGCCCAACGCACGTCCCGACGTAGAGCCCAACGCACGTCCCGACGTAGAGCCCAACGCACGTCCCGACGTAGAGCTGAAAGTAAGCTAAATCCCGACGTAGAGCCCAACGCACGTCCCGACGTAGAGCCCAACGCACGTCCCGACATAGAGCCCAACGCACGTCCCGACGTAGAGCTGAAAGTTAGCTAACTACAGACGTAGAGCCCAACGCACGTCCCGACGTAGAGCCCAACGCACGTCCCGACGTAGAGCCCAACGCACGTCCCGACGTAGAGCCCAACGCACGTCCTGACGTAGAGCTGAATGTAAGCTAAATCCCGACGTAGAGCCCAACACACGTCCCGACGTAGAGCTGAAAGTAAGATAAATCCCGACGTAGAGGCCAACGCACGTCCCGACGTAGAGGCCAACGCACGTCCCGACGTAGAGCTGAAAGTAAGCTAAATCCCGACGTAGAGGCCAACGCACGTCCCGACGTAGAGCTGAAAGTAAGCTAAATCCCGACGTAGCGCCCAACGCACGTCCCGAAGTAGCGCCCAACGCACGTCCCGATGTAGTGCCCAACGCACGTCCCGACGTAGAGCTGAAAGTAAGCTAAATCCCGACGTAGAGGCCAACGCACGTCCCGACGTAGAGGCCAACGCACGTCCCGACTTAGAGGCCAACGCACGTCCCGACGTAGAGCACAACGCACGTCCCGACGTAGCGCCCAAGGCACGTCCCGACTTAGAGCTGAAAGTAAGCTAAATCCCGACGTAGAGCCCAACGCACGTCGCGACATAGAGCCCAACGCACGTCCCGACGTAGCGCCCAACGCACGTCCCGACATAGAGCTGAAAGTTAGCTAACTACAGACGTAGAGCCCAACGCACGTCCCGACGTAGAGCTGAAATTAGCTAACTACAGACGTAGAGCCCAACGCACGTCCCGACGTAGAGCTGAAAGTTAGCTAACTACAGATGTAGAGCCCAACGCATGTCCCGACGTAGAGCCCAACGAACGTCCCGACGTAGAGCCCAACGCACGTCCCGACGTAGAGCCCAACGCACGTCCCGACGTAGAGCTGAAAGTAAGCTAAATCCCGACGTAGAGGCCAACGCACGTCCCAACATAAAGCTGAAAGTAAGCTAAATCCCGACGTAGCGCCCAACGCACGTCCCGAAGTAGCGCCCAACGCACGTCCCGACGTAGCGCCCAACGCACGTCAAGACTTAGAGCTGAAAGTAAGCTAAATCCCGACGTAGAGACCAACGCACGTCCCGACGTAGAGGCCAACGCACGTCCCGACGTAGAGGACAACGCACGTCCCGACGTAGAGGCCAACGCACGTCCCGACGTAGAGCTGAAAGTAAGCTAAATCCCGACGTAGAGCCCAACGCACGTCCCGACGTAGAGCCCAACGCACGTCCCGACGTAGCGCCCAACGCACGTCCCGACGTAGAGCTGAAAGTTAGCTAATTACAGACGTAGAGCCCAACGCACGTCCCGACGTAGAGCTGAAATTAGCTAACTACAGACGTAGAGCCCAACGCACGTCCCGACGTAGAGCTGAAAGTAAGCTAAATCCCGACGTAGAGCCCAACGCACGTCCCAACATAGAGCTGAAAGTAAGCTAAATCCCGACGTAGAGCCCAACGCACGTCCCGACGTAGAGCCCAACGCACGTCCCGACGTAGAGCTGAAAGTTAGCTAACTACAGACGTAGAGCCCAACGCACGTCCCGACGTAGAGCCCAACGCACGTCCCGACGTAGAGCCCAACGCACGTCCCGACGTAGAGCTAAAAGTAAGCTAAATCCCGACGTAGAGCCCAACACACGTCCCGACGTAGAGCTGAAAGTAGGCTAAATCCCGACGTAGAGGCCAACGCACGTCCCGACGTAGAGGCCAACGCACGTCCCGACGTAGAGCTGAAAGTAAGCTACATACCGACGTAGAGGCCAACGCTCGTCCCGACGTAGAGCTGAAAGTAAGCTAAATCCCGACGTAGAGCCCAACACACGTCCCGACGTAGAGCTGAAAGTAAGCTAAATCCCAACGTAGAGGCCAATGCAGGTCCCGACGTAGAGGCCAACGCACGCCTCGACGTAGAGCTGAAAGTAAGCTAAATCCCGACGTAGAGGCCAACGCACGTCCCGACGTAGAGGCCAACGCATGTCCCGACGTAGACCTGAAAGTAAGCTAAATCCCGACGTAGAGCCCAACGCAGGTCCCGACGTAGAGCCCAACGCACGTCCCGACGTAGAGCCCAACGCACGTCCCGACGTAGAGCCCAACGCACGTCCCAACGTAGAGCCCACCGCACGTCCCGACATAGAGAGCCCAACGCACGTCCCGACATAGAGCTGCAAGTAAGCTAAATCCCGACGTAGCGCCCAACGCACGTCCCGACGTAGCGCCCAACGCACGTCCCGACGTAGAGCTGAAAGTAAGCTAAATCCCGACGTAGAGGCCAACGCACGTCCCGACGTAGAGCTCAACGCACGTCCCGACGTAGAGCCCAACGCACGTCCCGACGTAGAGCTGAAAGTAAGCTAAATCCCGACGTAGAGCCCAACGCACGTCCCGACGTAGAGCCCAACGCCCGTCCCGACGTAGAGCTGAAAGTTAGCTAACTACAGACGTAGAGCCCAACGCACGTCCCGACGTAGAGCTGAAAGTTAGCTAACTACAGATGTAGAGCACAACGCACGTCCCGACGTAGAGCCCAACGCACGTCCCAACGTAGAGCCCAACGAAAGTCCCAACGTAGAGCCCAACGCACGTCCCGACGTAGAGCTGAAAGTTAGCTAACTACAGACGTAGAGCCCAACGCACGTCCCGACGTAGAGCCCAAAGCACGTCCCGACGTAGAGCCCAGCGCACGTCCCGACGTATATCCAAAAGCATGTCCCGACGTAGAGCCCAACGCACGTCCCGACGTAGACCTGAAAGTAAGCTAAATCCCGACGTAGAGCCCAACGCACGTCCCGACGTAGAGCCCAACACACGTCCCGACGTAGAGCTGAAAGCAAGCTAAATCCCGACGTAGAGCCCAACGCACGTCCCGACGTAGAGCCCAACGCACGTCCCGACGTAGAGCCCAACGCACGTCCCGACGTAGAGCCCAACGCACGTCCCGACGTAGAGCTGAAAGTTAGCTAACTACAGACGTAGAGACCAACGCACGTCCCGACGTAGAGCCCAACGCATGTCCCGACGTAGAGCCCAACGCACGTCCCGACGTAGAGCTGAAAGTAAGTTAAATCCCGACGTAGCGCCCAACGCACGTCCCAACGTAGAGCTGAAAGTAAGCTAAATCCCGACGTAGAGGCCAACGCACGTCCCGACGTAGAGGCCAACGCACGTCCCGACGTAGAGCTGAAAGTAAGCTAAATCCCGACGTAGAGCCCAACGCACGTCCCGACGTAGAGCCCAACGCACGTCCCGACAGAGAGCCCAACGCACGTCCCGACAGAGAGCCCAACGCACGTCCCGACGTAGAGCCCAACGCACGTCCCGACGTAGAGCCCAACGCACGTCCCGACGTAGAGCCCAACGCACGTCCCGACGTAGAGCTGAAAGTTAGCTAACTACAGACCTAGAGACCAACGCACATCCCGACGTAGAGCCCAACGCATGTCCCGACGTAGAGCCCAACGCACGTCCCGACGTAGAGCTGAAAGTAAGTTAAATCCCGACGTAGCGCCCAACGCACGTCCCGACGTAGAGCCAAACGCACGTCCCGACGTAGAGCTGAAAGTAAGCTAAATCCTGACGTAGAGGCCAACGCACGTCCCGACGTAGAGGCCAACGCACGTCCCGACGTAGAGCTGAAAGTAAGCTAAATCCCGACGTAGAGCCCAACGCACGTCCCGACGTAGAGCCCAACGCACGTCCCGACGTAGAGCTGAAAGTAAGCTAAATCCCGACGTAGCGCCCAATGCACGTCCCGAAGTAGCGCCCAACACACGTCCCGACGTAGCGCCCAACGCACGTCCCGACGTAGCGCCCAACGCACGTCCCGACGTAGCGCCCAACACACGTCCCGACGTAGCGCCCAACGCACGTCCCGACGTAGCGCCCAACGCACGTCCCGACGTAGAGCTGAAAGTAAGCTAAATCCCGACATAGAGCCCAACGCACGTCCCGACGTAGAGCCCATCGCACGTCCCGACGTAGAGCTGAAAGTAAGCTAAATCCCGACGTAGAGCCCAACGCACGTCCCGACGTAGAGCCCAAAGCATGTCCCGACGTTAAGGCCAACGCACGTCCCGACGTAGAGCTGAAAGTAAGCTAAATCCCGACGTAGAGCCCAACGCACGTCCCGACGTAGAGCCCAAAGCATGTCCCGACGTTAAGGCCAGCGCACGTCCCGACGTAGAGGCCAGCGGACGTCCCGACGTAGAGGCCAGCGCACGTCCCGACGTAGAGGCCAGCGCACGTCCCGACGTAGAGCTTAAAGTAAGCTAAATCCCGACGTAGAGCCCAACGCACGTCCCGACGTAGAGCCCAACGCACGTCCCTACGTAGAGCCCAACGCACGTCCCGACGTAGAGCTGAAAGTAAGCTAAATCCCGACGTAGAGGCCAACGCACGTCCCGACGTAGAGGCCAACGCACGTCCCGACGTAGAGCTGAAAGTAAGCTAAATCCCGACGTAGAGGCCAACGCACGTCCCGACGTAGCGCCCAACGCACGTCCCGACGTAGAGCCCAACACACGTCCCGACGTAGAGCTGAAAGTAAGCTAAATCCCGACGTAGAGCCCAATGCACGTCCCGACGTAGAGGCCAACGCACGTCCCGACGTAGAGCTGAAAGTAAGCTAAATCCCGACGTAGAGGCCAACGCACGTCCCGACGTAGAGGCCAACGCATGTCCCGACGTAGACCTGAAAGTAAGCTAAATCCCGACGTAGAGCCCAACGCAGGTCCCGACGTAGAGCCCAACGCACGTCCCGACGTAGAGCCCAACGCACGTCCCGACGTAGAGCCCACCGCACGTCCCGACATAGAGAGCCCAACGCATGTCCCGACATAGAGCTGAAAGTAAGCTAAATCCCGACGTAGCGCCCAACGCACGTCCCGACGTAGCGCCCAACGCACGTCCCGACGTAGAGCTGAAAGTAAGCTAAATCCCGACGTAGAGGCCAACGCACGTCCCGACGTAGAGCTCAACGCACGTCCCGACGTAGAGCCCAACGCACGTCCCGACGTAGAGCTGAAAGTAAGCTAAATCCCGACGTAGAGCCCAACGCACGTCCCGACGTAGAGCCCAACGCACGTCCCGACGTAGAGCCCAACGCACGTCCCGACATAGAGCCCAACGCACGTCCCGACAGAGAGCCCAACGCACGTCCCGACGTAGAGCCCAACGCACGTCCCGACGTAGAGCCCAACGCACGTCCCGACGTAGAGCCCAACGCACGTCCCGACGTAGAGCTGAAAGTAAGTTAAATCCCGACGTAGCGCCCAACGCACGTCCCGACGTAGAGCCAAACGCACGTCCCGACGTAGAGCTGAAAGTAAGCTAAATCCTGACGTAGAGGCCAACGCACGTCCCGACGTAGAGGCCAACGCACGTCCCGACGTAGAGCTGAAAGTAAGCTAAATCCCGACGTAGAGCCCAACGCACGTCCCGACGTAGAGCCCAACGCACGTCCCGACGTAGAGCTGAAAGTAAGCTAAATCCCGACGTAGCGCCCAATGCACGTCCCGAAGTAGCGCCCAACACACGTCCCGACGTAGCGCCCAACACACGTCCCGACGTAGCGCCCAACGCACGTCCCGACGTAGCGCCCAACACACGTCCCGACGTAGCGCCCAACGCACGTCCCGACGTAGCGCCCAACGCACGTCCCGACGTAGAGCTGAAAGTAAGCTAAATCCCGACATAGAGCCCAACGCACGTCCCGACGTAGAGCCCATCGCACGTCCCGACGTAGAGCTGAAAGTAAGCTAAATCCCGACGTAGAGCCCAACGCACGTCCCGACGTAGAGCCCAAAGCATGTCCCGACGTTAAGGCCAACGCACGTCCCGACGTAGAGCTGAAAGTAAGCTAAATCCCGACGTAGAGCCCAACGCACGTCCCGACGTAGAGCCCAAAGCATGTCCCGACGTTAAGGCCAGCGCACGTCCCGACGTAGAGGCCAGCGGACGTCCCGACGTAGAGGCCAGCGCACGTCCCGACGTAGAGGCCAGCGCACGTCCCGACGTAGAGCTTAAAGTAAGCTAAATCCCGACGTAGAGCCCAACGCACGTCCCGACGTAGAGCCCAACGCACGTCCCTACGTAGAGCCCAACGCACGTCCCGACGTAGAGCTGAAAGTAAGCTAAATCCCGACGTAGAGGCCAACGCACGTCCCGACGTAGAGGCCAACGCACGTCCCGACGTAGAGCTGAAAGTAAGCTAAATCCCGACGTAGAGGCCAACGCACGTCCCGACGTAGCGCCCAACGCACGTCCCGACGTAGAGCCCAACACACGTCCCGACGTAGAGCTGAAAGTAAGCTAAATCCCGACGTAGAGCCCAATGCACGTCCCGACGTAGAGGCCAACGCACGTCCCGACGTAGAGCTGAAAGTAAGCTAAATCCCGACGTAGAGGCCAACGCACGTCCCGACGTAGAGGCCAACGCATGTCCCGACGTAGACCTGAAAGTAAGCTAAATCCCGACGTAGAGCCCAACGCAGGTCCCGACGTAGAGCCCAACGCACGTCCCGACGTAGAGCCCAACGCACGTCCCGACGTAGAGCCCACCGCACGTCCCGACATAGAGAGCCCAACGCATGTCCCGACATAGAGCTGAAAGTAAGCTAAA
Source organism: Leptosomus discolor (assembly GCF_034619465.1). Classification (NCBI taxonomy): domain Eukaryota; kingdom Metazoa; phylum Chordata; class Aves; order Leptosomiformes; family Leptosomidae; genus Leptosomus; species Leptosomus discolor. The sequence continues at coordinate 9,316,877 of NC_141412.1, forward strand.
TCCCGACGTAGCGCCCAACGCACGTCCCGACGTAGCGCCCAACGCACGTCCCGACGTAGAGCTGAAAGTAAGCTAAATCCCGACGTAGAGGCCAACGCACGTCCCGACGTAGAGCTCAACGCACGTCCCGACGTAGAGCCCAACGCACGTCCCGACGTAGAGCTGAAAGTAAGCTAAATCCCGACGTAGAGCCCAACGCACGTCCCGACGTAGAGCCCAACGCACGTCCCGACGTAGAGCCCAACGCACGTCCCGACATAGAGCCCAACGCACGTCCCGACAGAGAGCCCAACGCACGTCCCGACGTAGAGCCCAACGCACGTCCCGACGTAGAGCCCAACGCACGTCCCGACGTAGAGCCCAACGCACGTCCCGACGTAGAGCTGAAAGTTAGCTAACTACAGACATAGAGACCAACGCACATCCCGACGTAGAGCCCAACGCATGTCCCGACGTAGAGCCCAACGCACGTCCCGACGTAGAGCTGAAAGTAAGTTAAATCCCGACGTAGCGCCCAACGCACGTCCCGACGTAGAGCCAAACGCACGTCCCGACGTAGAGCTGAAAGTAAGCTAAATCCTGACGTAGAGGCCAACGCACGTCCCGACGTAGAGGCCAACGCACGTCCCGACGTAGAGCTGAAAGTAAGCTAAATCCCGACGTAGAGCCCAACGCACGTCCCGACGTAGAGCCCAACGCACGTCCCGACGTAGAGCCCAACGCACGTCCCGACATAGAGCCCAACGCACGTCCCGACGTAGAGCTGAAAGTAAGCTAAATCCCGACGTAGCGCCCAATGCACGTCCCGAAGTAGCGCCCAACACACGTCCCGACGTAGCGCCCAACGCACGTCCCGACGTAGCGCCCAACGCACGTCCCGACGTAGAGCTGAAAGTAAGCTAAATCCCGACGTAGAGCCCAACGCACGTCCCGACGTAGAGCCCATCGCACGTCCCGACGTAGAGCTGAAAGTAAGCTAAATCCCGACGTAGAGCCCAACGCACGTCCCGACGTAGAGCCCAAAGCATGTCCCGACGTTAAGGCCAACGCACGTCCCGACGTAGAGGCCAGCGCACGTCCCGACGTAGAGGCCAGCGGACGTCCCGACGTAGAGGCCAGCGCACGTCCCGACGTAGAGGCCAGCGCACGTCCCGACGTAGAGCTTAAAGTAAGCTAAATCCCGACGTAGAGCCCAACGCACGTCCCGACGTAGAGCCCAACGCACGTCCCTACGTAGAGCCCAACGCACGTCCCGACGTAGAGCTGAAAGTAAGCTAAATCCCGACGTAGAGGCCAACGCACGTCCCGACGTAGAGGCCAACGCACGTCCCGACGTAGAGCTGAAAGTAAGCTAAATCCCGACGTAGAGGCCAACGCACGTCCCGACGTAGCGCCCAACGCACGTCCCGACGTAGAGCTGAAAGTAAGCTAAATCCCGACGTAGAGGCCAACGCACGTCCCGACGTAGAGGCCAACGAACGTCCCGACTTAGAGGCCAACGCACGTCCCGGCGTAGAGTACAACGCACGTCCCGACGTAGCGCCCAACGCACGTCCCGACGTAGAGCTGAAAGTAAGCTAAATCCCGACGTAGAGCCCAACGCACGTCCCGACGTAGAGCCCAACGCACGTCCCGATGTAGAGCTGAAAGTTAGCTAACTACAGACGTAGAGCCCAACGCACGTCCCGACGTAGAGCTGAAATTAGTTAACTACAGACGTAGAGCCCAACGCACGTCCCGACGTAGAGCTGAAATTACTTAACTACAGACGTAGAGCCCAACGCACGTCCCGACGTACAGCTGAAAGTTAGCTAACTACAGATGTAGAGCCCAACGAACGTCCCGACGTAGATCCCAACGCACGTCCCGACGTAGAGCCCAACGCACGTCCCGACGTAGAGCCCAACGCACGTCCCGACGTAGAGCTGAAAGTAAGCTAAATCCAGACGTAGAGGCCAACGCACGTCCCAACATAGAGCTGAAAGTAAGCTAAATCCCGACGTAGAGCCCAACGCACGTCCCGACCTAGAGCCCAACGCACGTCCCGACGTAGAGCCCAACGCACGTCCCGACGTAGAGCTGAAAGTTAGCTAAATCCCGACGTAGACCCCAACGCACGTCCCGACGTAGAGCTGAAAGTAAGCTAAATCCCGACGTAGCGCCCAACGCACGTCCCGAAGTAGCGCCCAACGCACGTCCCGACGTAGCGCCCAACGCACGTCCCGACTTAGAGCTGAAAGTAAGCTAAATCCCGACGTAGAGGCCAACGCACGTCCCAAAGTAGAGGCCAACGCACGTCCCGACGTAGAGGCCAACGCACGTCCCGACGTAGAGGACAACGCACGTCCCGACGTAGAGGCCAACGCACGTCCCGACGTAGAGCTGAAAGTAAGCTAAATCCCGACGTAGAGCCCAACGCACGTCCCGACGTAGAGCCCAACGCACGTCCCGACGTAGCGCCCAACGCACGTCCCGACGTAGAGCTGAAAGTTAGCTAATTACAGACGTAGAGCCCAACGCACGTCCCGACGTAGAGCTGAAATTAGCTAACTACAGACGTAGAGCCCAACGCACGTCCCGACGTAGAGCTGAAAGTAAGCTAAATCCCGACGTAGAGCCCAACGCACGTCCCAACATAGAGCTGAAAGTAAGCTAAATCCCGACGTAGAGCCCAACGCACGTCCCGACGTAGAGCCCAACGCACGTCCCGACGTAGAGCTGAAAGTAAGCTAAATCCCGACGTAGAGACCAACGCACGTCCCGACGTAGAGGCCAACGCACGTCCCGACGTAGAGGACAACGCACGTCCCGACGTAGAGGCCAACGCACGTCCCGACGTAGAGCTGAAAGTAAGCTAAATCCCGACGTAGAGCCCAACGCACGTCGCGACGTAGAGCCCAACGCACGTCCCGACGTAGCGCCCAACGCACGTCCCGACATAGAGCTGAAAGTTAGCTAACTACAGACGTAGAGCCCAACGCACGTCCCGACGTAGAGCTGAAATTAGCTAACTACAGACGTAGAGCCCAACGCACGTCCCGACGTAGAGCTGAAAGTTAGCTAACTACAGATGTAGAGCCCAACGCATGTCCCGACGTAGAGCCCAACGAACGTCCCGACGTAGAGCCCAACGCACGTCCCGACGTAGAGCCCAACGCACGTCCCGACGTAGAGCTGAAAGTAAGCTAAATCCCGACGTAGAGGCCAACGCACGTCCCAACATAAAGCTGAAAGTAAGCTAAATCCCGACGTAGCGCCCAACGCACGTCCCGAAGTAGCGCCCAACGCACGTCCCGACGTAGCGCCCAACGCACGTCCCGACTTAGAGCTGAAAGTAAGCTAAATCCCGACGTAGAGACCAACGCACGTCCCGACGTAGAGGCCAACGCACGTCCCGACGTAGAGGACAACGCACGTCCCGACGTAGAGGCCAACGCACGTCCCGACGTAGAGCTGAAAGTAAGCTAAATCCCGACGTAGAGCCCAACGCACGTCCCGACGTAGAGCCCAACGCACGTCCCGACGTAGCGCCCAACGCACGTCCCGACGTAGAGCTGAAAGTTAGCTAATTACAGACGTAGAGCCCAACGCACGTCCCGACGTAGAGCTGAAATTAGCTAACTACAGACGTAGAGCCCAACGCACGTCCCGACGTAGAGCTGAAAGTAAGCTAAATCCCGACGTAGAGCCCAACGCACGTCCCAACATAGAGCTGAAAGTAAGCTAAATCCCGACGTAGAGCCCAACGCACGTCCCGACGTAGAGCCCAACGCACGTCCCGACGTAGAGCTGAAAGTAAGCTAAATCCCGACGTAGAGACCAACGCACGTCCCGACGTAGAGGCCAACGCACGTCCCGACGTAGAGGACAACGCACGTCCCGACGTAGAGGCCAACGCACGTCCCGACGTAGAGCTGAAAGTAAGCTAAATCCCGACGTAGAGCCCAACGCACGTCGCGACGTAGAGCCCAACGCACGTCCCGACGTAGAGCCCAACGCACGTCCCGACGTAGAGCTGAAAGTTAGCTAACTACAGACGTAGAGCCCAACGCACGTCCCGACGTAGAGCCCAACGCACGTCCCGACGTAGAGCCCAACGCACGTCCCGACGTAGAGCTAAAAGTAAGCTAAATCCCGACGTAGAGCCCAACACACGTCCCGACGTAGAGCTGAAAGTAGGCTAAATCCCGACGTAGAGGCCAACGCACGTCCCGACGTAGAGGCCAACGCACGTCCCGACGTAGAGCTGAAAGTAAGCTAAATACCGACGTAGAGGCCAACGCACGTCCCGACGTAGAGGCCAACGCTCGTCCCGACGTAGAGCTGAAAGTAAGCTAAATCCCGACGTAGAGCCCAACACACGTCCCGACGTAGAGCTGAAAGTAAGCTAAATCCCAACGTAGAGGCCAATGCAGGTCCCGACGTAGAGGCCAACGCACGCCTCGACGTAGAGCTGAAAGTAAGCTAAATCCCGACGTAGAGGCCAACGCACGTCCCGACGTAGAGCCCACCGCACGTCCCGACATAGAGAGCCCAACGCACGTCCCGACATAGAGCTGCAAGTAAGCTAAATCCCGACGTAGCGCCCAACGCACGTCCCGACGTAGCGCCCAACGCACGTCCCGACGTAGAGCTGAAAGTAAGCTAAATCCCGACGTAGAGGCCAACGCACGTCCCGACGTAGAGCTCAACGCACGTCCCGACGTAGAGCCCAACGCACGTCCCGACGTAGAGCTGAAAGTAAGCTAAATCCCGACGTAGAGCCCAACGCACGTCCCGACGTAGAGCCCAACGCCCGTCCCGACGTAGAGCTGAAAGTTTGCTAACTACAGACGTAGAGCCCAACGCACGTCCCGACGTAGAGCTGAAAGTTAGCTAACTACAGATGTAGAGCACAACGCACGTCCCGACGTAGAGCCCAACGCACGTCCCAACGTAGAGCCCAACGAAAGTCCCAACGTAGAGCCCAACGCACGTCCCGACGTAGAGCTGAAAGTTAGCTAACTACAGACGTAGAGCCCAACGCACGTCCCGATGTAGAGCCCAAAGCACGTCCCGACGTAGAGCCCAGCGCACGTCCCGACGTATATCCAAAAGCATGTCCCGACGTAGAGCCCAACGCACGTCCCGACGTAGACCTGAAAGTAAGCTAAATCCCGACGTAGAGCCCAACGCACGTCCCGACGTAGAGCCCAACACACGTCCCGACGTAGAGCTGAAAGCAAGCTAAATCCCGACGTAGAGCCCAACGCACGTCCCGACGTAGAGCCCAACGCACGTCCCGACGTAGAGCCCAACGCACGTCCCGACGTAGAGCCCAACGCACGTCCCGACGTAGAGCTGAAAGTTAGCTAACTACAGACGTAGAGACCAACGCACGTCCCGACGTAGAGCCCAACGCATGTCCCGACGTAGAGCCCAACGCACGTCCCGACGTAGAGCTGAAAGTAAGTTAAATCCCGACGTAGCGCCCAACGCACGTCCCAACGTAGAGCTGAAAGTAAGCTAAATCCCGACGTAGAGGCCAACGCACGTCCCGACGTAGAGGCCAACGCACGTCCCGACGTAGAGCTGAAAGTAAGCTAAATCCCGACGTAGAGCCCAACGCACGTCCCGACGTAGAGCCCAACGCACGTCCCGACATAGAGCCCAACGCACGTCCCGACAGAGAGCCCAACGCACGTCCCGACGTAGAGCCCAACGCACGTCCCGACGTAGAGCCCAACGCACGTCCCGACGTAGAGCTGAAAGTTAGCTAACTACAGACCTAGAGACCAACGCACATCCCGACGTAGAGCCCAACGCATGTCCCGACGTAGAGCCCAACGCACGTCCCGACGTAGAGCTGAAAGTAAGTTAAATCCCGACGTAGCGCCCAACGCACGTCCCGACGTAGAGCCAAACGCACGTCCCGACGTAGAGCTGAAAGTAAGCTAAATCCTGACGTAGAGGCCAACGCACGTCCCGACGTAGAGGCCAACGCACGTCCCGACGTAGAGCTGAAAGTAAGCTAAATCCCAACGTAGAGCCCAACGCACGTCCCGACGTAGAGCCCAACGCACGTCCCGACGTAGAGCCCAACGCACGTCCCGACATAGAGCCCAACGCACGTCCCGACGTAGAGCTGAAAGTAAGCTAAATCCCGACGTAGCGCCCAATGCACGTCCCGAAGTAGCGCCCAACACACGTCCCGACGTAGCGCCCAACACACGTCCCGACGTAGCGCCCAACGCACGTCCCGACGTAGCGCCCAACGCACGTCCCGACGTAGAGCTGAAAGTAAGCTAAATCCCGACATAGAGCCCAACGCACGTCCCGACGTAGAGCCCATCGCACGTCCCGACGTAGAGCTGAAAGTAAGCTAAATCCCGACGTAGAGCCCAACGCACGTCCCGACGTAGAGCCCAAAGCATGTCCCGACGTTAAGGCCAACGCACGTCCCGACGTAGAGCTGAAAGTAAGCTAAATCCCGACGTAGAGCCCAACGCACGTCCCGACGTAGAGCCCAAAGCATGTCCCGACGTTAAGGCCAGCGCACGTCCCGACGTAGAGGCCAGCGCACGTCCCGACGTAGAGGCCAGCGCACGTCCCGACGTAGAGCTTAAAGTAAGCTAAATCCCGACGTAGAGCCCAACGCACGTCCCGACGTAGAGCCCAACGCACGTCCCTACGTAGAGCCCAACGCACGTCCCGACGTAGAGCTGAAAGTAAGCTAAATCCCGACGTAGAGGCCAACGCACGTCCCGACGTAGAGGCCAACGCACGTCCCGACGTAGAGCTGAAAGTAAGCTAAATCCCGACGTAGAGGCCAACGCACGTCCCGACGTAGCGCCCAACGCACGTCCCGACGTAGAGCCCAACACACGTCCCGACGTAGAGCTGAAAGTAAGCTAAATCCCGACGTAGAGCCCAATGCACGTCCCGACGTAGAGGCCAACGCACGTCCCGACGTAGAGCTGAAAGTAAGCTAAATCCCGACGTAGAGGCCAACGCACGTCCCGACGTAGAGGCCAACGCATGTCCCGACGTAGACCTGAAAGTAAGCTAAATCCCGACGTAGAGCCCAACGCAGGTCCCGACGTAGAGCCCAACGCACGTCCCGACGTAGAGCCCAACGCACGTCCCGACGTAGAGCCCACCGCACGTCCCGACATAGAGAGCCCAACGCACGTCCCGACATAGAGCTGAAAGTAAGCTAAATCCCGACGTAGCGCCCAACGCACGTCCCGACGTAGCGCCCAACGCACGTCCCGACGTAGAGCTGAAAGTAAGCTAAATCCCGACGTAGAGGCCAACGCACGTCCCGACGTAGAGCTCAACGCACGTCCCGACGTAGAGCCCAACGCACGTCCCGACGTAGAGCTGAAAGTAAGCTAAATCCCGACGTAGAGCCCAACGCACGTCCCGACGTAGAGCCCAACGCACGTCCCGACGTAGAGCCGAACGCACGTCCCGACATAGAGCCCAACGCACGTCCCGACAGAGAGCCCAACGCACGTCCCGACGTAGAGCCCAACGCACGTCCCGACGTAGAGCCCAACGCACGTCCCGACAGAGAGCCCAACGCACGTCCCGACGTAGAGCTGAAAGTTAGCTAACTACAGACCTAGAGACCAACGCACATCCCGACGTAGAGCCCAACGCATGTCCCGACGTAGAGCCCAACGCACGTCCCGACGTAGAGCTGAAAGTAAGTTAAATCCCGACGTAGCGCCCAACGCACGTCCCGACGTAGAGCCAAACGCACGTCCCGACGTAGAGCTGAAAGTAAGCTAAATCCTGACGTAGAGGCCAACGCACGTCCCGACGTAGAGGCCAACGCACGTCCCGACGTAGAGCTGAAAGTAAGCTAAATCCCGACGTAGAGCCCAACGCACGTCCCGACGTAGAGCCCAACGCACGTCCCGACGTAGAGCCCAACGCACGTCCCGACATAGAGCCCAACGCACGTCCCGACGTAGAGCTGAAAGTAAGCTAAATCCCGACGTAGCGCCCAATGCACGTCCCGAAGTAGCGCCCAACACACGTCCCGACGTAGCGCCCAACGCACGTCCCGACGTAGCGCCCAACGCACGTCCCGACGTAGAGCTGAAAGTAAGCTAAATCCCGACGTAGAGCCCAACGCACGTCCCGACGTAGAGCCCATCGCACGTCCCGACGTAGAGCTGAAAGTAAGCTAAATCCCGACGTAGAGCCCAACGCACGTCCCGACGTAGAGCCCAAAGCATGTCCCGACGTTAAGGCCAACGCACGTCCCGACGTAGAGGCCAGCGCACGTCCCGACGTAGAGGCCAGCGGACGTCCCGACGTAGAGGCCAGCGCACGTCCCGACGTAGAGGCCAGCGCACGTCCCGACGTAGAGCTTAAAGTAAGCTAAATCCCGACGTAGAGCCCAACGCACGTCCCGACGTAGAGCCCAACGCACGTCCCGACGTAGAGCTGAAAGTAAGCTAAATCCCGACGTAGAGCCCAACGCACGTCCCGACGTAGAGCCCAACGCACGTCCCGATGTAGAGCTGAAAGTTAGCTAACTACAGACGTAGAGCCCAACGCACGTCCCGACGTAGAGCTGAAATTAGTTAACTACAGACGTAGAGCCCAACGCACGTCCCGACGTAGAGCTGAAATTAGTTAACTACAGACGTAGAGCCCAACGCACGTCCCGACGTACAGCTGAAAGTTAGCTAACTACAGATGTAGAGCCCAACGAACGTCCCGACGTAGATCCCAACGCACGTCCCGACGTAGAGCCCAACGCACGTCCCGACGTAGAGCCCAACGCACGTCCCGACGTAGAGCTGAAAGTAAGCTAAATCCAGACGTAGAGGCCAACGCACGTCCCAACATAGAGCTGAAAGTAAGCTAAATCCCGACGTAGAGCCCAACGCACGTCCCGACCTAGAGCCCAACGCACGTCCCGACGTAGAGCCCAACGCACGTCCCGACGTAGAGCTGAAAGTTAGCTAAATCCCGACGTAGACCCCAACGCACGTCCCGACGTAGAGCTGAAAGTAAGCTAAATCCCGACGTAGCGCCCAACGCACGTCCCGAAGTAGCGCCCAACGCACGTCCCGACGTAGCGCCCAACGCACGTCCCGACTTAGAGCTGAAAGTAAGCTAAATCCCGACGTAGAGGCCAACGCACGTCCCAAAGTAGAGGCCAACGCACGTCCCGACGTAGAGGCCAACGCACGTCCCGACGTAGAGGACAACGCACGTCCCGACGTAGAGGCCAACGCACGTCCCGACGTAGAGCTGAAAGTAAGCTAAATCCCGACGTAGAGCCCAACGCACGTCCCGACGTAGAGCCCAACGCACGTCCCGACGTAGCGCCCAACGCACGTCCCGACGTAGAGCTGAAAGTTAGCTAATTACAGACGTAGAGCCCAACGCACGTCCCGACGTAGAGCTGAAATTAGCTAACTACAGACGTAGAGCCCAACGCACGTCCCGACGTAGAGCTGAAAGTAAGCTAAATCCCGACGTAGAGCCCAACGCACGTCCCAACATAGAGCTGAAAGTAAGCTAAATCCCGACGTAGAGCCCAACGCACGTCCCGACGTAGAGCCCAACGCACGTCCCGACGTAGAGCTGAAAGTTAGCTAACTACAGACGTAGAGCCCAACGCACGTCCCGACGTAGAGCCCAACGCACGTCCCGACGTAGAGCCCAACGCACGTCCCGACGTAGAGCTGAAAGTAGGCTAAATCCCGACGTAGAGGCCAACGCACTTCCCGACGTAGAGGCCAACGCACGTCCCGACGTAGAGCTGAAAGTAAGCTAAATACCGACGTAGAGGCCAACGCACGTCCCGACGTAGAGGCCAACGCTCGTCCCGACGTAGAGCTGAAAGTAAGCTAAATCCCGACGTAGAGCCCAACACACGTCCCGACGTAGAGCTGAAAGTAAGCTAAATCCCAACGTAGAGGCCAATGCAGGTCCCGACGTAGAGGCCAACGCACGCCTCGACGTAGAGCTGAAAGTAAGCTAAATCCCGACGTAGAGGCCAACGCACGTCCCGACGTAGAGGCCAACGCATGTCCCGACGTAGACCTGAAAGTAAGCTAAATCCCGACGTAGAGCCCAACGCAGGTCCCGACGTAGAGCCCAACGCACGTCCCGACGTAGAGCCCAACGCACGTCCCAACGTAGAGCCCACCGCACGTCCCGACATAGAGAGCCCAACGCACGTCCCGACATAGAGCTGCAAGTAAGCTAAATCCCGACGTAGCGCCCAACGCACGTCCCGACGTAGCGCCCAACGCACGTCCCGACGTAGAGCTGAAAGTAAGCTAAATCCCGACGTAGAGGCCAACGCACGTCCCGACGTAGAGCTCAACGCACGTCCCGACGTAGAGCCCAACGCACGTCCCGACGTAGAGCTGAAAGTAAGCTAAATCCCGACGTAGAGCCCAACGCACGTCCCGACGTAGAGCCCAACGCCCGTCCCGACGTAGAGCTGAAAGTTAGCTAACTACAGACGTAGAGCCCAACGCACGTCCCGACGTAGAGCTGAAAGTTAGCTAACTACAGATGTAGAGCACAACGCACGTCCCGACGTAGAGCCCAACGCACGTCCCAACGTAGAGCCCAACGAAAGTCCCAACGTAGAGCCCAACGCACGTCCCGACGTAGAGCTGAAAGTTAGCTAACTACAGACGTAGAGCCCAACGCACGTCCCGACGTAGAGCCCAAAGCACGTCCCGACGTAGAGCCCAGCGCACGTCCCGACGTATATCCAAAAGCATGTCCCGACGTAGAGCCCAACGCACGTCCCGACGTAGACCTGAAAGTAAGCTAAATCCCGACGTAGAGCCCAACGCACGTCCCGACGTAGAGCCCAACACACGTCCCGACGTAGAGCTGAAAGCAAGCTAAATCCCGACGTAGAGCCCAACGCACGTCCCGACGTAGAGCCCAACGCACGTCCCGACGTAGAGCCCAACGCACGTCCCGACGTAGAGCCCAACGCACGTCCCGACGTAGAGCTGAAAGTTAGCTAACTACAGACGTAGAGACCAACGCACGTCCCGACGTAGAGCCCAACGCATGTCCCGACGTAGAGCCCAACGCACGTCCCGACGTAGAGCTGAAAGTAAGTTAAATCCCGACGTAGCGCCCAACGCACGTCCCAACGTAGAGCTGAAAGTAAGCTAAATCCCGACGTAGAGGCCAACGCACGTCCCGACGTAGAGGCCAACGCACGTCCCGACGTAGAGCTGAAAGTAAGCTAAATCCCGACGTAGAGCCCAACGCACGTCCCGACGTAGAGCCCAACGCACGTCCCGACATAGAGCCCAACGCACGTCCCGACAGAGAGCCCAACGCACGTCCCGACGTAGAGCCCAACGCACGTCCCGACGTAGAGCCCAACGCACGTCCCGACGTAGAGCTGAAAGTTAGCTAACTACAGACCTAGAGACCAACGCACATCCCGACGTAGAGCCCAACGCATGTCCCGACGTAGAGCCCAACGCACGTCCCGACGTAGAGCTGAAAGTAAGTTAAATCCCGACGTAGCGCCCAACGCACGTCCCGACGTAGAGCCAAACGCACGTCCCGACGTAGAGCTGAAAGTAAGCTAAATCCTGACGTAGAGGCCAACGCACGTCCCGACGTAGAGGCCAACGCACGTCCCGACGTAGAGCTGAAAGTAAGCTAAATCCCGACGTAGAGCCCAACGCACGTCCCGACGTAGAGCCCAACGCACGTCCCGACGTAGAGCCCAACGCACGTCCCGACATAGAGCCCAACGCACGTCCCGACGTAGAGCTGAAAGTAAGCTAAATCCCGACGTAGCGCCCAATGCACGTCCCGAAGTAGCGCCCAACACACGTCCCGACGTAGCGCCCAACACACGTCCCGACGTAGCGCCCAACGCACGTCCCGACGTAGCGCCCAACGGACGTCCCGACGTAGAGCTGAAAGTAAGCTAAATCCCGACATAGAGCCCAACGCACGTCCCGACGTAGAGCCCATCGCACGTCCCGACGTAGAGCTGAAAGTAAGCTAAATCCCGACGTAGAGCCCAACGCACGTCCCGACGTAGAGCCCAAAGCATGTCCCGACGTTAAGGCCAACGCACGTCCCGACGTAGAGCTGAAAGTAAGCTAAATCCCGACGTAGAGCCCAACGCACGTCCCGACGTAGAGCCCAAAGCATGTCCCGACGTTAAGGCCAGCGCACGTCCCGACGTAGAGGCCAGCGGACGTCCCGACGTAGAGGCCAGCGCACGTCCCGACGTAGAGGCCAGCGCACGTCCCGACGTAGAGCTTAAAGTAAGCTAAATCCCGACGTAGAGCCCAACGCACGTCCCGACGTAGAGCCCAACGCACGTCCCTACGTAGAGCCCAACGCACGTCCCGACGTAGAGCTGAAAGTAAGCTAAATCCCGACGTAGAGGCCAACGCACGTCCCGACGTAGAGGCCAACGCACGTCCCGACGTAGAGCTGAAAGTAAGCTAAATCCCGACGTAGAGGCCAACGCACGTCCCGACGTAGCGCCCAACGCACGTCCCGACGTAGAGCCCAACACACGTCCCGACGTAGAGCTGAAAGTAAGCTAAATCCCGACGTAGAGCCCAATGCACGTCCCGACGTAGAGGCCAACGCACGTCCCGACGTAGAGCTGAAAGTAAGCTAAATCCCGACGTAGAGGCCAACGCACGTCCCGACGTAGACCTGAAAGTAAGCTAAATCCCGACGTAGAGCCCAACGCAGGTCCCGACGTAGAGCCCAACGCACGTCCCGACGTAGAGCCCAACGCACGTCCCGACGTAGAGCCCACCGCACGTCCCGACGTAGAGAGCCCAACGCACGTCCCGACATAGAGCTGAAAGTAAGCTAAATCCCGACGTAGCGCCCAACGCACGTCCCGACGTAGCGCCCAACGCACGTCCCGACGTAGAGCTGAAAGTAAGCTAAATCCCGACGTAGAGGCCAACGCACGTCCCGACGTAGAGCTCAACGCACGTCCCGACGTAGAGCCCAACGCACGTCCCGACGTAGAGCTGAAAGTAAGCTAAATCCCGACGTAGAGCCCAACGCACGTCCCGACGTAGAGCCCAACGCACGTCCCGACGTAGAGCCCAACGCACGTCCCGACAGAGAGCCCAACGCACGTCCCGACGTAGAGCCCAACGCACGTCCCGACGTAGAGCTGAAAGTTAGCTAACTACAGACCTAGAGACCAACGCACATCCCGACGTAGAGCCCAACGCATGTCCCGACGTAGAGCCCAACGCACGTCCCGACGTAGAGCTGAAAGTAAGTTAAATCCCGACGTAGCGCCCAACGCACGTCCCGACGTAGAGCCAAACGCACGTCCCGACGTAGAGCTGAAAGTAAGCTAAATCCTGACGTAGAGGCCAACGCACGTCCCGACGTACAGGCCAACGCACGTCCCGACGTAGAGCTGAAAGTAAGCTAAATCCCGACGTAGAGCCCAACGCACGTCCCGACGTAGAGCCCAACGCACGTCCCGACGTAGAGCCCAACGCACGTCCCGACATAGAGCCCAACGCACGTCCCGACGTAGAGCTGAAAGTAAGCTAAATCCCGACGTAGCGCCCAATGCACGTCCCGAAGTAGCGCCCAACACACGTCCCGACGTAGCGCCCAACGCACGTCCCGACGTAGCGCCCAACGCACGTCCCGACGTAGAGCTGAAAGTAAGCTAAATCCCGACGTAGAGCCCAACGCACGTCCCGACGTAGAGCCCATCGCACGTCCCGACGTAGAGCTGAAAGTAAGCTAAATCCCGACGTAGAGCCCAACGCACGTCCCGACGTAGAGCCCAAAGCACGTCCCGACGTTAAGGCCAACGCACGTCCCGACGTAGAGGCCAGCGCACGTCCCGACGTAGAGGCCAGCGCACGTCCCGACGTAGAGGCCAGCGGACGTCCCGACGTAGAGGCCAGCGCACGTCCCGACGTAGAGGCCAGCGCACGTCCCGACGTAGAGCTTAAAGTAAGCTAAATCCCGACGTAGAGCCCAACGCACGTCCCGACGTAGAGCCCAACGCACGTCCCTACGTAGAGCCCAACGCACGTCCCGACGTAGAGCTGAAAGTAAGCTAAATCCCGACGTAGAGGCCAACGCACGTCCCGACGTAGAGGCCAACGCACGTCCCGACGTAGAGCTGAAAGTAAGCTAAATCCCGACGTAGAGGCCAACGCACGTCCCGACGTAGCGCCCAACGCACGTCCCGACGTAGAGCTGAAAGTAAGCTAAATCCCGACGTAGAGGCCAACGCACGTCCCGACGTAGAGGCCAACGCACGTCCCGACTTAGAGGCCAACGCACGTCCCGGCGTAGAGGACAACGCACGTCCCGACGTAGCGCCCAACGCACGTCCCGACGTAGAGCTGAAAGTAAGCTAAATCCCGACGTAGAGCCCAACGCACGTCCCGACGTAGAGCCCAACGCACGTCCCGATGTAGAGCTGAAAGTTAGCTAACTACAGACGTAGAGCCCAACGCACGTCCCGACGTAGAGCTGAAATTAGTTAACTACAGACGTAGAGCCCAACGCACGTCCCGACGTAGAGCTGAAATTAGTTAACTACAGACGTAGAGCCCAACGCACGTCCCGACGTACAGCTGAAAGTTAGCTAACTACAGATGTAGAGCCCAACGAACGTCCCGACGTAGATCCCAACGCACGTCCCGACGTAGAGCCCAACGCACGTCCCGACGTAGAGCCCAACGCACGTCCCGACGTAGAGCTGAAAGTAAGCTAAATCCAGACGTAGAGGCCAACGCACGTCCCAACATAGAGCTGAAAGTAAGCTAAATTCCGACGTAGAGCCCAACGCACGTCCCGACCTAGAGCCCAACGCACGTCCCGACGTAGAGCCCAACGCACGTCCCGACGTAGAGCTGAAAGTTAGCTAAATCCCGACGTAGACCCCAACGCACGTCCCGACGTAGAGCTGAAAGTAAGCTAAATCCCGACGTAGCGCCCAACGCACGTCCCGAAGTAGCGCCCAACGCACGTCCCGACGTAGCGCCCAACGCACGTCCCGACTTAGAGCTGAAAGTAAGCTAAATCCCGACGTAGAGGCCAACGCACGTCCCAAAGTAGAGGCCAACGCACGTCCCGACGTAGAGGCCAACGCACGTCCCGACGTAGAGGACAACGCACGTCCCGACGTAGAGGCCAACGCACGTCCTGACGTAGAGCTGAAAGTAAGCTAAATCCCGACGTAGACCCCAACGCACGTCCCGACGTAGAGCCCAACGCACGTCCCGACGTAGCGCCCAACGCACGTCCCGACGTAGAGCTGAAAGTTAGCTAACTACAGACGTAGAGCCCAACGCACGTCCCGACGTAGAGCTGAAATTAGCTAACTACAGACGTAGAGCCCAACGCACGTCCCGACGTAGAGCTGAAAGTAAGCTAAATCCCGACGTAGAGGCCAACGCACGTCCCAACATAGAGCTGAAAGTAAGCTAAATCCCGACGTAGAGCCCAACGCACGTCCCGACGTAGAGCCCAACGCACGTCCCGACGTAGAGCCCAACGCACGTCCCGACGTAGAGCTGAAAGTTAGCTAAATCCCGACGTAGAGCCCAACGCACGTCCCGACATAGAGCCCAACGCACGTCCCGACGTAGAGCTGAAAGTAAGCTAAATCCCGACTTAGAGCCCAATGCACGTCCCGACGTAGAGCTGTAAGTAAGCTAAACCCCGACGTAGAGGCCAACGCACGTCCCGACGTACAGGCCAAGGCACGTCCCGACGTAGAGCTGAAAGTAAGCTAAATCCCGACGTTAAGGCCAACGCACGTCCCGACGTAGAGGCCAGCGCACGTCCCGACGTAGAGGCCAGCGCACGTCCCGACGTAGAGCCCAACGCACGTCCCGACGTAGAGCTTAAAGTAAGCTAAATCCCGACGTAGAGCCCAACACACGTCCCGACGTAGACCTGAAAGTAAGCTAAATCCCGACGAAGAGGCCAACGCACGTCCCGACGTAGAGGCCAACGCACGTCCCGACGTAGAGCTGAAAGTAAGCTAAATACCGACGTACGGGCCAACGCACGTCCCGACGTAGAGGCCAACGCACGTCCCGACGTAGAGCTGAAAGTAAGCTAAATCCCGACGTAGAGCCCAACGCACGTCCCGACCTAGAGCCCAACACACGTCCCGACGTAGAGCTGAAAGTAAGGTAAATCCCGACGTAGAGCCCAACACACGTCCCGACGTACAGCTGAAAGTAAGCTAAATCCCGACGTAGAGGCCAACGCACGTCCCGACGTAGAGCCCAACGCACGTCCCGACGTAGAGTTGAAAGTAAGCTAAATCCCGACGTAGAGCCCAACACACGTCCCGACGTAGAGCTGAAAGTAAGCTAAATCCCAACTTAGAGGCCAACGCACGTCCCGACGTAGAGGCCAACGCACGTCCCGACGTAGAGCTGAAAGTAAGCTAAATCCCGACGTAGAGCCCAACGCACATCCCGACGTAGAGCCCAACGCACGTCCCGACGTAGACCTGAAAGTAAGCTAAATCCCGACGTAGAGCCCAACGCAGGTCCCGACGTAGAGCCCAACGCACGTCCCGACGTAGAACCCAACGCACGTCCCAACGTAGAGCCCACCGCACGTCCCGACATAGAGAGCCCAACGTACGTCCCGACGTAGAGCTGAAAGTAAGCTAAATCCCGACGTAGCGCCCAAGGCACGTCCCGAAGTAGCGCCCAACGCACGTCCCGACGTAGCGGCCAACGCACGTCCCGACGTAGAGCTGAAAGTTAGCTAACTACAGACGTAAAGCCCAACGCACGTCCCGACGTAGAGCCCAACGCACGTCCCGACGTAGAGCCGAGCGCACGTCCCGACGTAGAGCCGAGCGCACGTCCCGACGTATATCCCAAAACATGTCCCGACGTAGAGCCCAACGCACGTCCCGACGTAGACCTGAAAGTAAGCTAAATCCCGACGTAGCGCCCAACGCACGTCCCGACGTAGAGCCCAACGCACGTCCCGACGTACAGCCCAACGCACGTCCCGACGTAGAGCTGAAAGTAAGCTAAATCCCGACGTAGAGCCCAACACACGTCCCGACGTAGAGCTGAAAGTAAGCTAAATCCCGACTTAGAGGCCAACGCACGTCCCGACGTAGAGGCCAACGCACGTCCCGACGTAGAGCTGAAAGTAAGCTAAATCCCGACGTAGAGCCCAACGCACATCCCGACGTAGAGCCCAACGCACGTCCCGACGTAGACCTGAAAGTAAGCTAAATCCCGACGTAGAGCCCAACGCAGGTCCCGACGTAGAGCCCAACGCACGTCCCGACGTAGAGCCCAACGCACGTCCCAACGTAGAGCCCACCGCACGTCCCGACATAGAGAGCCCAACGTACGTCCCGACGTAGAGCTGAAAGTAAGCTAAATCCCGACGTAGCGCCCAAGGCACGTCCCGAAGTAGCGCCCAACGCACGTCCCGACGTAGCGCCCAACGCACGTCCCGACGTAGAGCTGAAAGTAAGCTAAATCCCGACGTAGAGGCCAACGCACGTCCCGACGTAGAGGCCAACGCACGTCCCGACGTAGAGCCCAACGCACGTCCCGACGTAGAGCTGAAAGTAAGCTAAATCCCGACGTAGAGCCCAACGCACGTCTCGACGTAGAGCCCAACGCACGTCCCGACCTAGAGCCCAACGCACGTCCCGACGTAGAGCTGAAAGTTAGCTAACTACAGACGTAGAGCCCAACGCACGTCCCGACGTAGAGCTGAAAGTTAGCTAACTACAGATGTAGAGCCCAACGCACGTCCCGACGTAGAGCCCAACGCACGTCCCAACGTAGAGCCCAACGAAAGTCCCAACATAGAGCCCAACGCACGTATCGACATAGAGCTGAAAGTTAGCTAACTACAGACGTAAAGCCCAACGCACGTCCCGACGTAGAGCCCAACGCACGTCCCGACGTAGAGCCGAGCGCACGTCCCGACGTAGAGCCGAGCGCACGTCCCGACGTATATCCCAAAACATGTCCCGACGTAGAGCCCAACGCACGTCCCGACGTAGGCCTGAAAGTAAGCTAAATCCCGACGTAGAGTTCAACGCACGTCCCGACGTAGAGCCCAACGCACGTCCCGACGTAGAGCCCAACGCACGTCCCGACGTAGAGCCCAACGCACGTCCCGACGTAGAGCTGAAAGTTAGCTAACTACAGACGTAGAGACCAACGCACGTCCCGACGTAGAGCCCAACGCATGTCCCGACGTAGAGCCCAACGCACGTCCCGACGTAGAGCTGAAAGTAAGCTAAATCCCGACGTAGAGCCCAACGCACGTCCCGACGTAGAGGCCAACGCACGTCCCGACGTAGAGCTGAAAGAAACTAAATCCCGACGTAGAGGCCAACGCACGTCCCGACGTAGAGGCCAACGCACGTCCCGACGTAGAGCTGAAAGTAAACTAAATCCCGACGTAGAGCCCAACGCACGTCCCGACGTAGAGCCCAACGCAAGTCCCGACGTAGCGCCCAACGCACGTCCCGACATAGAGCTGAAAGTTAGCTAACTACAAACGTAGAGCCCAACGCACGTCCCGACGTAGAGCAGAAAGTTAGCTAACTACAGACGTAGAGCCCAACGCACGTCCCGACGTAGAGCCCAACACACGTCCCGACGTAGAGCCCAACGCACGTCCCGACGTAGAGCTGAAAGTAAGCTAAATCCCGACGTAGAGCCCAACGCACGTCCCGACGTAGAGCCCAACGCACGTCCCGACGTAGAGCCCAACGCACGTCCCGACGTAGAGCTGAAAGTTAGCTAACTACAGACGTAGAGCCCAACGCACGTCCCGACGTAGAGCCCAACGCACGTCCCGACGTAGAGCCCAACGCACGTCCTGACGTAGAGCTGAAAGTAAGCTAAATCCCGACGTAGAGCCCAACACACGTCCCGACGTAGAGCTGAAAGTAAGATAAATCCCGACGTAGAGGCCAACGCACGTCCCGACGTAGAGGCCAACGCACGTCCCGACGTAGAGCTGAAAGTAAGCTAAATCCCGACGTAGAGGCCAACGCACGTCCCGACGTAGAGCTGAAAGTAAGCTAAATCCCGACGTAGAGCCCAACGCACATCCCGACGTAGAGCCCAACGCACGTCCCGACGTAGAGCCCAACGCACGTCCCGACGTAGAGCCCAACGCACGTCCCGACGTAGAGCCCAACGCACGTCCCGACGTAGAGCCCAACGCACGTCCCGACGTAGAGCTCAAAGTAAGCTAAATCCCGACGTAGCGCCCAACGCACGTCCCGAAGTAGCGCCCAACGCACGTCCCGATGTAGCGCCCAACGCACGTCCCGACGTAGAGCTGAAAGTAAGCTAAATCCCGACGTAGAGGCCAACGCACGTCCCGAAGTAGAGGCCAACGCACGTCCCGACTTAGAGGCCAACGCACGTCCCGACGTAGAGGACAACGCACGTCCCGACGTAGCGCCCAACGCACGTCCCGACGTAGAGCTGAAAGTAAGCTAAATCCCGACGTAGAGCCCAACGCACGTCGCGACGTAGAGCCCAACGCACATCCCGACGTAGCGCCCAACGCACGTCCCGACATAGAGCTGAAAGTTAGCTAACTACAGACGTAGAGCCCAACGCACGTCCCGACGTAGAGCTGAAATTAGCTAACTACAGACGTAGAGCCCAACGGACGTCCCGACGTAGAGCTGAAAGTTAGCTAACTACAGATGTAGAGCCCAACGCACGTCCCGACGTAGAGCCCAACGCACGTCCCGACGTAGAGCCCAACGCACGTCCCGACGTAGAGCTGAAAGTTAGCTAACTACAGACGTAGAGCCCAACGCACGTCCCGACGTAGAGCCCAACGCACGTCCCGACGTAGAGCCCAACGCACGTCCTGACTTAGAGCTGAAAGTAAGCTAAATCCCGACGTAGAGCCCAACACACGTCCCGACGTAGAGCTGAAAGTAAGATAAATCCCGACGTAGAGGCCAACGCACGTCCCGACGTAGAGGCCAACGCACGTCCCGACGTAGAGCTGAAAGTAAGCTAAATCCCGACGTAGAGGCCAACGCACGTCCCGACGTAGAGCTGAAAGTAAGCTAAATCCCGACGTAGAGCCCAACGCACGTCCCGACGTAGAGCCCAACGCACGTCCCGACGTAGAGCCCAACGCACGTCCCGACGTAGAGCCCAACGCACGTCCCGACGTAGAGCTAAAGTAAGCTAAATCCCGACGTAGCGCCCAACGCACGTCCCGAAGTAGCGCCCAACGCACGTCCCGATGTAGCGCCCAACGCACGTCCCGACGTAGAGATGAAAGTAAGCTAAATCCCGACGTAGAGGCCAACGCACGTCCCGAAGTAGAGGCCAACGCACGTCCCGACTTAGAGGCCAACGCACGTCCCGACGTAGAGGACAACGCACGTCCCGACGTAGCGCCCAACGCACGTCCCGACGTAGAGCTGAAAGTAAGCTAAATCCCGACGTAGAGCCCAACGCACGTCGCGACGTAGAGCCCAACGCACGTCCCGACGTAGCGCCCAACGCACGTCCCGACATAGAGCTGAAAGTTAGCTAACTACAGACGTAGAGCCCAACGCACGTCCCGACGTAGAGCTGAAATTAGCTAACTACAGACGTAGAGCCCAACGGACGTCCCGACGTAGAGCTGAAAGTTAGCTAACTACAGATGTAGAGCCCAACGCACGTCCCGACCTAGAGCCCAACGCACGTCCCGACGTAGAGCCCAACGCACGTCCCGACGTAGAGCTGAAAGTTAGCTAAATCCCGACGTAGACCCCAACGCACGTCCCGACGTAGAGCTGAAAGTAAGCTAAATCCCGACGTAGCGCCCAACGCACGTCCCGAAGTAGCGCCCAACGCACGTCCCGACGTAGCGCCCAACGCACGTCCCGACTTAGAGCTGAAAGTAAGCTAAATCCCGACGTAGAGGCCAACGCACGTCCCAAAGTAGAGGCCAACGCACGTCCCGACGTAGAGGCCAACGCACGTCCCGACGTAGAGGACAACGCACGTCCCGACGTAGAGGCCAACGCACGTCCTGACGTAGAGCTGAAAGTAAGCTAAATCCCGACGTAGACCCCAACGCACGTCCCGACGTAGAGCCCAACGCACGTCCCGACGTAGCGCCCAACGCACGTCCCGACGTAGAGCTGAAAGTTAGCTAACTACAGACGTAGAGCCCAACGCACGTCCCGACGTAGAGCTGAAATTAGCTAACTACAGACGTAGAGCCCAACGCACGTCCCGACGTAGAGCTGAAAGTAAGCTAAATCCCGACGTAGAGGCCAACGCACGTCCCAACATAGAGCTGAAAGTAAGCTAAATCCCGACGTAGAGCCCAACGCACGTCCCGACGTAGAGCCCAACGCACGTCCCGACGTAGAGCCCAACGCACGTCCCGACGTAGAGCTGAAAGTTAGCTAAATCCCGACGTAGAGCCCAACGCACGTCCCGACATAGAGCCCAACGCACGTCCCGACGTAGGGCTGAAAGTAAGCTAAATCCCGACTTAGAGCCCAATGCACGTCCCGACGTAGAGCTGTAAGTAAGCTAAACCCCGACGTAGAGGCCAACGCACGTCCCGACGTACAGGCCAAGGCACGTCCCGACGTAGAGCTGAAAGTAAGCTAAATCCCGACGTTAAGGCCAACGCACGTCCCGACGTAGAGGCCAGCGCACGTCCCGACGTAGAGGCCAGCGCACGTCCCGACGTAGAGCCCAACGCACGTCCCGACGTAGAGCTTAAAGTAAGCTAAATCCCGACGTAGAGCCCAACACACGTCCCGACGTAGACCTGAAAGTAAGCTAAATCCCGACGAAGAGGCCAACGCACGTCCCGACGTAGAGGCCAACGCACGTCCCGACGTAGAGCTGAAAGTAAGCTAAATACCGACGTACGGGCCAACGCACGTCCCGACGTAGAGGCCAACGCACGTCCCGACGTAGAGCTGAAAGTAAGCTAAATCCCGACGTAGAGCCCAACGCACGTCCCGACGTAGAGCCCAACACACGTCCCGACGTAGAGCTGAAAGTAAGGTAAATCCCGACGTAGAGCCCAACACACGTCCCGACGTACAGCTGAAAGTAAGCTAAATCCCGACGTAGAGGCCAACGCACGTCCCGACGTAGAGCCCAACGCACGTCCCGACGTAGAGTTGAAAGTAAGCTAAATCCCGACGTAGAGCCCAACACACGTCCCGACGTAGAGCTGAAAGTAAGCTAAATCCCAACTTAGAGGCCAACGCACGTCCCGACGTAGAGGCCAACGCACGTCCCGACGTAGAGCTGAAAGTAAGCTAAATCCCGACGTAGAGCCCAACGCACATCCCGACGTAGAGCCCAACGCACGTCCCGACGTAGACCTGAAAGTAAGCTAAATCCCGACGTAGAGCCCAACGCAGGTCCCGACGTAGAGCCCAACGCACGTCCCGACGTAGAACCCAACGCACGTCCCAACGTAGAGCCCACCGCACGTCCCGACATAGAGAGCCCAACGTACGTCCCGACGTAGAGCTGAAAGTAAGCTAAATCCCGACGTAGCGCCCAAGGCACGTCCCGAAGTAGCGCCCAACGCACGTCCCGACGTAGCGGCCAACGCACGTCCCGACGTAGAGCTGAAAGTAAGCTAAATCCCGACGTAGAGGCCAACGCACGTCCCGACGTAGAGGCCAACGCACGTCCCGACGTAGCGCCCAACGCACGTCCCGACGTAGAGCTGAAAGTAAGCTAAATCCCGACGTAGAGCCCAACGCACGTCTCGACGTAGAGCCCAACGCACGTCCCGACCTAGAACCCAACGCACGTCCCGACGTAGAGCTGAAAGTTAGCTAACTACAGACGTAGAGCCCAACGCACGTCCCGACGTAGAGCTGAAAGTTAGCTAACTACAGATGTAGAGCCCAACGCACGTCCCGACGTAGAGCCCAACGCACGTCCCAACGTAGAGCCCAACGAAAGTCCCAACATAGAGCCCAACGCACGTATCGACATAGAGCTGAAAGTTAGCTAACTACAGACGTAAAGCCCAACGCACGTCCCGACGTAGAGCCCAACGCACGTCCCGACGTAGAGCCGAGCGCACGTCCCGACGTAGAGCCGAGCGCACGTCCCGACGTATATCCCAAAACATGTCCCGACGTAGAGCCCAACGCACGTCCCGACGTAGACCTGAAAGTAAGCTAAATCCCGACGTAGCGCCCAACGCACGTCCCGACGTAGAGCCCAACGCACGTCCCGACGTAGAGCCCAAAGCACGTCCCGACGTAGAGCTGAAAGTAAGCTAAATCCCGACGTAGAGCCCAACACACGTCCCGACGTAGAGCTGAAAGTAAGCTAAATCCCGACTTAGAGGCCAACGCACGTCCCGACGTAGAGGCCAACGCACGTCCCGACGTAGAGCTGAAAGTAAGCTAAATCCCGACGTAGAGCCCAACGCACATCCCGACGTAGAGCCCAACGCACGTCCCGACGTAGACCTGAAAGTAAGCTAAATCCCGACGTAGAGCCCAACGCAGGTCCCGACGTAGAGCCCAACGCACGTCCCGACGTAGAGCCCAACGCACGTCCCAACGTAGAGCCCACCGCACGTCCCGACATAGAGAGCCCAACGTACGTCCCGACGTAGAGCTGAAAGTAAGCTAAATCCCGACGTAGCGCCCAAGGCACGTCCCGAAGTAGCGCCCAACGCACGTCCCGACGTAGCGCCCAACGCACGTCCCGACGTAGAGCTGAAAGTAAGCTAAATCCCGACGTAGAGGCCAACGCACGTCCCGACGTAGAGGCCAACGCACGTCCCGACGTAGAGCCCAACGCACGTCCCGACGTAGAGATGAAAGTAAGCTAAATCCCGACGTAGAGCCCAACGCACGTCTCGACGTAGAGCCCAACGCACGTCCCGACCTAGAGCCCAACGCACGTCCCGACGTAGAGCTGAAAGTTAGCTAACTACAGACGTAGAGCCCAACGCACGTCCCGACGTAGAGCTGAAAGTTAGCTAACTACAGATGTAGAGCCCAACGCACGTCCCGACGTAGAGCCCAACGCACGTCCCAACGTAGAGCCCAACGAAAGTCCCAACATAGAGCCCAACGCACGTATCGACATAGAGCTGAAAGTTAGCTAACTACAGACGTAAAGCCCAACGCACGTCCCGACGTAGAGCCCAACGCACGTCCCGACGTAGAGCCGAGCGCACGTCCCGACGTAGAGCCGAGCGCACGTCCCGACGTATATCCCAAAACATGTCCCGACGTAGAGCCCAACGCACGTCCCGACGTAGGCCTGAAAGTAAGCTAAATCCCGACGTAGAGTTCAACGCACGTCCCGACGTAGAGCCCAACGCACGTCCCGACGTAGAGCCCAACGCACGTCCCGACGTAGAGCCCAACGCACGTCCCGACGTAGAGCTGAAAGTTAGCTAACTACAGACGTAGAGACCAACGCACGTCCCGACGTAGAGCCCAACGCATGTCCCGACGTAGAGCCCAACGCACGTCCCGACGTAGAGCTGAAAGTAAGCTAAATCCCGACGTAGAGCCCAACGCACGTCCCGACGTAGAGGCCAACGCACGTCCCGACGTAGAGCTGAAAGAAACTAAATCCCGACGTAGAGGCCAACGCACGTCCCGACGTAGAGGCCAACGCACGTCCCGACGTAGAGCTGAAAGTAAACTAAATCCCGACGTAGAGCCCAACGCACGTCCCGACGTAGAGCCCAACGCAAGTCCCGACGTAGCGCCCAACGCACGTCCCGACATAGAGCTGAAAGTTAGCTAACTACAAACGTAGAGCCCAACGCACGTCCCGACGTAGAGCAGAAAGTTAGCTAACTACAGACGTAGAGCCCAACGCACGTCCCGACGTAGAGCCCAACACACGTCCCGACGTAGAGCCCAACGCACGTCCCGACGTAGAGCTGAAAGTAAGCTAAATCCCGACGTAGAGCCCAACGCACGTCCCGACGTAGAGCCCAACGCACGTCCCGACGTAGAGCCCAACGCACGTCCCGACGTAGAGCTGAAAGTTAGCTAACTACAGACGTAGAGTCCAACGCACGTCCCGACGTAGAGCCCAACGCACGTCCCGACGTAGAGCCCAACGCACGTCCTGACGTAGAGCTGAAAGTAAGCTAAATCCCGACGTAGAGCCCAACACACGTCCCGACGTAGAGCTGAAAGTAAGATAAATCCCGACGTAGAGGCCAACGCACGTCCCGACGTAGAGGCCAACGCACGTCCCGACGTAGAGCTGAAAGTAAGCTAAATCCCGACGTAGAGGCCAACGCACGTCCCGACGTAGAGCTGAAAGTAAGCTAAATCCCGACGTAGAGCCCAACGCACATCCCGACGTAGAGCCCAACGCACGTCCCGACGTAGAGCCCAACGCACGTCCCGACGTAGAGCCCAACGCACGTCCCGACGTAGAGCTCAAAGTAAGCTAAATCCCGACGTAGCGCCCAACGCACGTCCCGAAGTAGCGCCCAACGCACGTCCCGATGTAGCGCCCAACGCACGTCCCGACGTAGAGCTGAAAGTAAGCTAAATCCCGACGTAGAGGCCAACGCACGTCCCGAAGTAGAGGCCAACGCACGTCCCGACTTAGAGGCCAACGCACGTCCCGACGTAGAGGACAACGCACGTCCCGACGTAGCGCCCAACGCACGTCCCGACGTAGAGCTGAAAGTAAGCTAAATCCCGACGTAGAGCCCAACGCACGTCGCGACGTAGAGCCCAACGCACGTCCCGACGTAGCGCCCAACGCACGTCCCGACATAGAGCTGAAAGTTAGCTAACTACAGACGTAGAGCCCAACGCACGTCCCGACGTAGAGCTGAAATTAGCTAACTACAGACGTAGAGCCCAACGGACGTCCCGACGTAGAGCTGCAAGTTAGCTAACTACAGATGTAGAGCCCAACGCACGTCCCGACGTAGAGCCCAACGCACGTCCCGACGTAGAGCCCAACGCACGTCCCGACGTAGAGCTGAAAGTTAGCTAACTACAGACGTAGAGCCCAACGCACGTCCCGACGTAGAGCCCAACGCACGTCCCGACGTAGAGCCCAACGCACGTCCTGACGTAGAGCTGAAAGTAAGCTAAATCCCGACGTAGAGCCCAACACACGTCCCGACGTAGAGCTGAAAGTAAGATAAATCCCGACGTAGAGGCCAACGCACGTCCCGACGTAGAGGCCAACGCATGTCCCGACGTAGAGCTGAAAGTAAGCTAAATCCCGACGTAGAGGCCAACGCACGTCCCGACGTAGAGCTGAAAGTAAGCTAAATCCCGACGTAGAGCCCAACGCACGTCCCGACGTAGAGCCCAACGCACGTCCCGACGTAGAGCCCAACGCACGTCCCGACGTAGAGCCCAAAGTAAGCTAAATCCCGACGTAGCGCCCAACGCACGTCCCGAAGTAGCGCCCAACGCACGTCCCGATGTAGCGCCCAACGCACGTCCCGACGTAGAGATGAAAGTAAGCTAAATCCCGACGTAGAGGCCAACGCACGTCCCGAAGTAGAGGCCAACGCACGTCCCGACTTAGAGGCCAACGCACGTCCCGACGTAGAGGACAACGCACGTCCCGACGTAGCGCCCAACGCACGTCCCGACGTAGAGCTGAAAGTAAGCTAAATCCCGACGTAGAGCCCAACGCACGTCGCGACGTAGAGCCCAACGCACGTCCCGACGTAGCGCCCAACGCACGTCCCGACATAGAGCTGAAAGTTAGCTAACTACAGACGTAGAGCCCAACGCACGTCCCGACGTAGAGCTGAAATTAGCTAACTACAGACGTAGAGCCCAACGGACGTCCCGACGTAGAGCTGAAAGTTAGCTAACTACAGATGTAGAGCCCAACGCACGTCCCGACGTAGAGCCCAACGCACGTCCCGACGTAGAGCCCAACGCACGTCCCGACGTAGAGCTGAAAGTAAGCTAAATCCCGACGTAGAGGCCAACGCACGTCCCAACATAAAGCTGAAAGTAAGCTAAATCCCGACGTAGCGCCCAACGCACGTCCCGAAGTAGCGCCCAACGCACGTCCCGACGTAGCGCCCAACGCACGTCCCGACTTAGAGCTGAAAGTAAGCTAAATCCCGACGTAGAGGCCAACGCACGTCCCGATGTAGAGGCCAACGCACGTCCCGACGTAGAGGCCAACGCACGTCCCGACGTAGAGGCCAACGCACGTCCCGACGTAGAGCTGAAAGTAAGCTAAATCCCGACGTAGAGCCCAACGCACGTCCCGACGTAGAGCCCAACGCACGTCCCGACGTAGCGCCCAACGCACGTCCCGACGTAGAGCTGAAAGTTAGCTAATTACAGACGTAGAGCCCAACGCACGTCCCGACGTAGAGCTGAAAGTAAGCTAAATCCCGACGTAGAGCCCAACGCACGTCCCAACATAGAGCTGAAAGTAAGCTAAATCCCGACGTAGAGCCCAACGCACGTCCCGACGTAGAGCCCAACGCACGTCCCGACGTAGAGCTGAAAGTTAGCTAACTACAGACGTAGAGCCCAACGCACGTCCCGACGTAGAGCCCAACGCACGTCCCGACGTAGAGCCCAACGCACGTCCCGACGTAGAGCTGAAAGTAAGCTAAATCCCCACGTAGAGCCCAACGCACGTCACGACGTAGAGCTGTAAGTAAGCTAAATCCCGACGTAGAGGCCAACGCACGTCCCGACGTACAGGCCAAGGCACGTCCCGACGTAGAGCTGAAAGTAAGCTAAATCCCGACGTTAAGGCCAACGCACGTCCCGACGTAGAGGCCAGCGCACGTGCCGACGTAGAGGCCAGCGCACGTCCCGACGTAGAGGCCAGCGCACGTCCCGACCTAGAGCCCAACGCACGTCCCGACGTAGAGCTTAAAGTAAGCTAAATCCCGACGTAGAGCCCAACGCACGTCCCGACGTAGAGCTGAAAGTTAGCTAACTACAGACGTAGAGCCCAACGCACGTCCCGACGTAGAGCCCAACGCACGTCCCGACGTAGAGCCCAACGCACGTCCCGACGTAGAGCTAAAAGTAAGCTAAATCCCGACGTAGAGCCCAACACACGTCCCGACGTAGAGCTGAAAGTAGGCTAAATCCCGACGTAGAGGCCAACGCACGTCCCGACATAGAGGCCAACGCACGTCCCGACGTAGAGCTGAAAGTAAGCTAAATACCGACGTAGAGGCCAACGCACGTCCCGACGTAGAGGCCAACGCACGTCCCGACGTAGAGCTGAAAGTAAGCTAAATCCCGACGTAGAGCCCAACACACGTCCCGACGTAGAGCTGAAAGTAAGCTAAATCCCGACGTAGAGCCCAATGCACGTCCCGACGTAGAGGCCAACGCACGTCCCGACGTAGAGCTGAAAGTAAGCTAAATCCCGACGTAGAGGCCAACGCACGTCCCGACGTAGAGGCCAACGCATGTCCCGACGTAGACCTGAAAGTAAGCTAAATCCCGACGTAGAGCCCAACGCAGGTCCCGACGTAGAGCCCAACGCACGTCCCGACGTAGAGCCCAACGCACGTCCCGACGTAGAGCCCAACGCACGTCCCAACGTAGAGCCCACCGCACGTCCCGACATAGAGAGCCCAACGCACGTCCCGACATAGAGCTGAAAGTAAGCTAAATCCCGACGTAGCGCCCAACGCACGTCTTGACGTAGCGCCCAACGCACGTCCCGACGTAGAGCTGAAAGTAAGCTAAATCCCGACGTAGAGGCCAACGCACGTCCCGACGTAGAGCTCAACGCACGTCCCGACGTAGAGCCCAACGCACGTCCCGACGTAGAGCTGAAAGTAAGCTAAATCCCGACGTAGAGCCCAACGCACGTCCCGACGTAGAGCCCAACGCCCGTCCCGACGTAGAGCTGAAAGGTAGCTAACTACAGACGTAGAGCCCAACGCACGTCCCGACGTAGAGCTGAAAGTTAGCTAACTACAGATGTAGAGCCCAACGCACGTCCCGACGTAGAGCCCAACGCACGTCCCAACGTAGAGCCCAACGAAAGTCCCAACGTAGAGCCCAACGCACGTCCCGACGTAGAGCTGAAAGTTAGCTAACTACAGACGTAGAGCCCAACGCACGTCCCGACGTAGAGCCCAAAGCACGTCCCGACGTAGAGCCCAGCGCACGTCCCGACGTATATCCAAAAGCATGTCCCGACGTAGAGCCCAACGCACATCCCGACGTAGACCTGAAAGTGAGCTAAATCCCGACATAGAGCCCAACGCACGTCCCGACGTAGAGCCCAACACACGTCCCGACGTAGAGCTGAAAGCAAGCTAAATCCCGACGTAGAGCCCAACGCACGTCCCGACGTAGAGCCCAACGCACGTCCCGACGTAGAGCCCAACGCACGTCCCGACGTAGAGCTGAAATTTAGCTAACTACAGACGTAGAGACCAACGCACGTCCCGACGTAGAGCCCAACGCATGTCCCGACGTAGAGCCCAACGCACGTCCCGACGTAGAGCTGAAAGTAAGTTAAATCCCGACGTAGCGCCCAACGCACGTCCCGACGTAGAGCCCAACGCACGTCCCGACGTAGAGCTGAAAGTAAGCTAAATCCCGACGTAGAGGCCAACGCACGTCCCGACGTAGAGGGCAACGCACGTCCCGACGTAGAGCTGAAAGTAAGATAAATCCCGACGTAGAGCCCAACGCACGTCCCGACGTAGAGCCCAACGCACGTCCCGACGTAGAGCCCAACGCACGTCCCGACGTAGAGCCCAACGCACGTCCCGACGTAGAGCTGAAAGCAAGCTAAATCCCGACGTAGAGCCCAACGCACGTCCCGACGTAGAGCCCAACGCACGTCCCGACGTAGAGCCCAACGCACGTCCCGACGTAGAGCTGAAAGTTAGCTAACTACAGACCTAGAGACCAACGCACATCCCGACGTAGAGCCCAACGCATGTCCCGACGTAGAGCCCAACGCACGTCCCGACGTAGAGCTGAAAGTAAGTTAAATCCCGACGTAGCGCCCAACGCACGTCCCGACGTAGAGCCAAACGCACGTCCCGACGTAGAGCTGAAAGTAAGCTAAATCCTGACGTAGAGGCCAACGCACGTCCCGACGAAGAGGCCAACGCACGTCCCGACGTAGAGCTGAAAGTAAGCTAAATCCCGACGTAGAGCCCAACGCACGTCCCGACGTAGAGCCCAACGCACGTCCCGACGTAGAGCCCAACGCACGTCCCGACATAGAGCCCAACGCACGTCCGGACGTAGAGCTGAAAGTAAGCTAAATCCCGACGTAGCGCCCAACGCACGTCCCGAAGTAGCGCCCAACACACGTCCCGACGTAGCGCCCAACGCACGTCCCGACGTAGCGCCCAACGCACGTCCCGACGTAGAGCTGAAAGTAAGCTAAATCCCGACGTAGAGGCCAACGCACGTCCCGACGTAGAGCCCAACGCACGTCCCGACGTAGAGCAGAAAGTAAGCTAAATCCCGACGTAGAGCCCAACGCACGTCCCGACGTAGAGCCCAAAGCATGTCCCGACGTTAAGGCCAACGCACGTCCCGACGTAGAGGCCAGCGCACGTCCCGACGTAGAGGCCAGCGGACGTCCCGACGTAGAGGCCAGCGCACGTCCCGACGTAGAGGCCAGCGCACGTCCCGACGTAGAGCTTAAAGTAAGCTAAATCCCGACGTAGAGCCCAACACACTTCCCGACGTAGAGCCCAACGCACGTCCCTACGTAGAGCCCAACGCACGTCCCGACGTAGAGCTGAAAGTAAGCTAAATCCCGACGTAGAGGCCAACGCACGTCCCGACGTAGAGGCCAACGCACGTCCCGACGTAGAGCTGAAAGTAAGCTAAATCCCGACGTAGAGGCCAACGCACGTCCCGACGTAGAGGCCAACGCACGTCCCGACGTAGAGCTGAAAGTAAGCTAAATCCCGACGTAGAGGCCAACGCACGTCCCGACGTAGAGGCCAACGCACGTCCCGACGTAGAGCTGAAAGTAAGCTAAATCCCGACGTAGAGGCCAACGCACGTCCCGACGTAGAGTCCAACGCACGTCCCGACGTAGAGCCCAACGCACGTCCCGACGTAGAGCTGAAAGTAAGCTAAATCCCGACGTAGCGCCCAACGCACGTCCCGACGTAGAGCTGAAAGTAAGCTAAATCCCGACGTAGAGGCCAACGCACGTCCCGACGTAGAGGCCAACGCACGTCCCGACGTAGAGGCCAAACCACGTCCCGATGTAGAGGCCAACGCACGTCCCGACGTAGAGCTGAAAGTAAGCTAAATCCCGACGTAGAGCCCAACGCACGTCCCGACGTAGAGCCCAACGCACGTCCCGACGTAGAGCCCAACGCACGTCCCGACGTAGCGCCCAACGCACGTCCCGACGTAGAGCTGAAAGTTAGCTAACTACAGACGTAGAGCCCAACGCACGTCCCGACGTAGAGCTGTAATTAGCTAACTACAAACATAGAGCCCAACGCACGTCCCGACGTAGAGCTGAAAGTTAGCTAACTACAGATGTAGAGCCCAACGCACGTCCCGACGTAGAGCCCAACGCACGTCCCGACGTAGAGCATAACGCACGTCCCGACGTAGAGCTGAAAGTAAGCTAAATCCCGACGTAGAGGCGAACGCACGTCCCAACATAGAGCTGAAAGTAAGCTAAATCGCGACGTAGAGGCGAACGCACGTCCCGACGTAGAGCCCAACGCACGTCCCGATGTAGAGCTGAAAGTTAGCTAAATCCCGACGAAGAGCCCAACGCACGTCCCGACATAGAGCCCAACGCACGTCCCGACGTAGAGCCCAACGCACGTCCCGACGTAGAGCTGAAAGTTAGCTAACTACAGACGTAGAGCCCAACGCACGTCCCGACGTAGAGCCCAACGCACGTCCCGACGTAGAGCCCAACGCACGTCCCGACGTAGAGCTGAAAGTAAGCTAAATCCCGACGTAGAGCCCAACGCACGTCCCGACGTACAGGCCAAGGCACGTCCCGACGTAGAGCTGAAAGTAAGCTAAATCCCGACGTAGAGGCCAACGCACGTCCCGACGTAGAAGCCAGCGCACGTCCCGACGTAGAGGCCAGCGCACGTCCCGACGTAGAGGCCAGCGCACGTCCCGACGTAGAGCCCAACGCACGTCCCGACGTAGAGCTTAAAGTAAGCTAAATCCCTACGTAGATCCCAACGCACGTCCCGACGTAGAGCCCAACGCACGTCCCGACGTAGAGCTGAAAGTAAGCTAAATCCCGACGTAGCGCCCAACGCACGTCCCGACGTAGCGCCCAACGCACGTCCCGATGTAGAGCTGAAAGTTAACTAACTACAGACGTAGAGCCCAACGCACATCCCGACGTAGAGCTGAAAGTTAGCTAACTACAGACGTAGAGCCCAACGCGCGTCCCGACGTAGAGCCCAACGCGTGTCCCGACGTAGAGTCCAACGCACGTCCCGACGTAGAGCCAAACGCACGTCCCGACGTAGAGCTGAAAGTAAGCTAAATCCCAACGTAGAGGCCAACGCACGTCCCGACGTAGAGGCCAACGCACGTCCCGACGTAGAGCTGAAAGTAAGCTAAATCCCGACGTAGAGGCCAACGCACGTCCCGACGTAGAGGCCAACGCACGTCCCGACGTAGAGCTGAAAGTAAGCTAAATCCCGACGTAGAGGCCAACGCACGTCCCGACGAAGAGGCCAACGCACGTCCCGACGTAGAGCTGAAAGTAAGCTAAATCCCGACGTAGAGCCCAACGCACGTCCCGACGTAGAGCCCAACGCACGTCCCGACGTAGAGCCCAACGCACGTCCCGACATAGAGCCCAACGCACGTCCGGACGTAGAGCTGAAAGTAAGCTAAATCCCGACGTAGCGCCCAACGCACGTCCCGAAGTAGCGCCCAACACACGTCCCGACGTAGCGCCCAACGCACGTCCCGACGTAGCGCCCAACGCACGTCCCGACGTAGAGCTGAAAGTAAGCTAAATCCCGACGTAGAGGCCAACGCACGTCCCGACGTAGAGCCCAACGCACGTCCCGACGTAGAGCAGAAAGTAAGCTAAATCCCGACGTAGAGCCCAACGCACGTCCCGACGTAGAGCCCAAAGCATGTCCCGACGTTAAGGCCAACGCACGTCCCGACGTAGAGGCCAGCGCACGTCCCGACGTAGAGGCCAGCGGACGTCCCGACGTAGAGGCCAGCGCACGTCCCGACGTAGAGGCCAGCGCACGTCCCGACGTAGAGCTTAAAGTAAGCTAAATCCCGACGTAGAGCCCAACACACTTCCCGACGTAGAGCCCAACGCACGTCCCTACGTAGAGCCCAACGCACGTCCCGACGTAGAGCTGAAAGTAAGCTAAATCCCGACGTAGAGGCCAACGCACGTCCCGACGTAGAGGCCAACGCACGTCCCGACGTAGAGCTGAAAGTAAGCTAAATCCCGACGTAGAGGCCAACGCACGTCCCGACGTAGAGGCCAACGCACGTCCCGACGTAGAGCTGAAAGTAAGCTAAATCCCGACGTAGAGGCCAACGCACGTCCCGACGTAGAGGCCAACGCACGTCCCGACGTAGAGCTGAAAGTAAGCTAAATCCCGACGTAGAGGCCAACGCACGTCCCGACGTAGAGTCCAACGCACGTCCCGACGTAGAGCCCAACGCACGTCCCGACGTAGAGCTGAAAGTAAGCTAAATCCCGACGTAGCGCCCAACGCACGTCCCGACGTAGAGCTGAAAGTAAGCTAAATCCCGACGTAGAGGCCAACGCACGTCCCGACGTAGAGGCCAACGCACGTCCCGACGTAGAGGCCAAACCACGTCCCGATGTAGAGGCCAACGCACGTCCCGACGTAGAGCTGAAAGTAAGCTAAATCCCGACGTAGAGCCCAACGCACGTCCCGACGTAGAGCCCAACGCACGTCCCGACGTAGAGCCCAACGCACGTCCCGACGTAGCGCCCAACGCACGTCCCGACGTAGAGCTGAAAGTTAGCTAACTACAGACGTAGAGCCCAACGCACGTCCCGACGTAGAGCTGTAATTAGCTAACTACAAACATAGAGCCCAACGCACGTCCCGACGTAGAGCTGAAAGTTAGCTAACTACAGATGTAGAGCCCAACGCACGTCCCGACGTAGAGCCCAACGCACGTCCCGACGTAGAGCATAACGCACGTCCCGACGTAGAGCTGAAAGTAAGCTAAATCCCGACGTAGAGGCGAACGCACGTCCCAACATAGAGCTGAAAGTAAGCTAAATCGCGACGTAGAGGCGAACGCACGTCCCGACGTAGAGCCCAACGCACGTCCCGATGTAGAGCTGAAAGTTAGCTAAATCCCGACGAAGAGCCCAACGCACGTCCCGACATAGAGCCCAACGCACGTCCCGACGTAGAGCCCAACGCACGTCCCGACGTAGAGCTGAAAGTTAGCTAACTACAGACGTAGAGCCCAACGCACGTCCCGACGTAGAGCCCAACGCACGTCCCGACGTAGAGCCCAACGCACGTCCCGACGTAGAGCTGAAAGTAAGCTAAATCCCGACGTAGAGCCCAACGCACGTCCCGACGTACAGGCCAAGGCACGTCCCGACGTAGAGCTGAAAGTAAGCTAAATCCCGACGTAGAGGCCAACGCACGTCCCGACGTAGAAGCCAGCGCACGTCCCGACGTAGAGGCCAGCGCACGTCCCGACGTAGAGGCCAGCGCACGTCCCGACGTAGAGCCCAACGCACGTCCCGACGTAGAGCTTAAAGTAAGCTAAATCCCTACGTAGATCCCAACGCACGTCCCGACGTAGAGCCCAACGCACGTCCCGACGTAGAGCTGAAAGTAAGCTAAATCCCGACGTAGCGCCCAACGCACGTCCCGACGTAGCGCCCAACGCACGTCCCGATGTAGAGCTGAAAGTTAACTAACTACAGACGTAGAGCCCAACGCACATCCCGACGTAGAGCTGAAAGTTAGCTAACTACAGACGTAGAGCCCAACGCGCGTCCCGACGTAGAGCCCAACGCGTGTCCCGACGTAGAGTCCAACGCACGTCCCGACGTAGAGCCAAACGCACGTCCCGACGTAGAGCTGAAAGTAAGCTAAATCCCAACGTAGAGGCCAACGCACGTCCCGACGTAGAGGCCAACGCACGTCCCGACGTAGAGCTGAAAGTAAGCTAAATCCCGACGTAGAGGCCAACGCACGTCCCGACGTAGAGGCCAACGCACGTCCCGACGTAGAGCTGAAAGTAAGCTAAATCCCGACGTAGAGCCCAACGCATGTCCCGACGTAGAGCCCAACGCATGTCCCGACGTAGAGCCCAACGCACGTCCCGACGTAGAGCCCAACGCACGTCCCGACGTAGAGCCCAACGCACGTCCCGATGTAGAGCTGAAAGTAAGCTAAATCCCGACGTAGCGCCCAACGCACTTCCCGAAGCAGCGCCCAACACACGTCCCGACGTAGCGCCCAACGCACGTCCCGACGTAGCGCCCAACGCACGTCCCGACGTAGAGCTGAAAGTAAGCTAAATCCCGACGTAGAGGCCAACGCACGTCCCGACGTAGAGGCCAACGCACGTCCCGATGTAGAGCCCAACGCACGTCCCGACGTAGAGCCCAACGCACGTCCCGACGTAGCGCCAAACGCACGTCCCGACGTAGAGCTGAAACTTAGTTAACTACAGACGTAGAGCCCAACGCACGTCCCGACGTAGAGCCCAACGCAAGTCCCGACGTAGAGCCCAACGAAAGTCCCAACGTAGAGCCCAACGCACGTCCCGACGTAGAGCTGAAAGTTAGCTAACTACAGACGTAGAGCCCAACGCACGTCCCGACGTAGAGCCCAACGCACGTCCCGACTTAGAGCCCAGCGCACGTCCCGACGTATATCCCAAAGCATGTCCCGACGTAGAGCCCAACGCACGTCCCGACGTAGACCTGAAAGTAAGCTAAATCCCGACGTAGAGCCCAACGCACGTCCCGACGTAGAGCCCAACGTACGTCCCGACGTAGAGCCCAACGCACGTCCCGACGTAGAGCTGAAAGTAAGCTAAATCCCGACGTAGAGCCCAACGCACGTCCCGACGTAGAGCCCAACGCACGTCCCGACGTAGAGCCCAACGCACGTCCCGACGTAGAGCTGAAAGTTAGCTAAATCCCGACGTAGAGCCCAACGCACGTCCCGACGTAGAGCACAACGCATGTCCCGACGTAGAGCCCAACGCACGTCCCAACGTAGAGCTGAAAGTAAGCTAAATCCCGACGTAGAGGCCAACGGACGTCCCGACGTAGAGCTGAAAGTAAGCTAAATCCCAACGTAGAGGCCAACGCACGTCCCGACGTAGAGCCCAACGCACGTCCCGACGTAGAGCTGAAAGTAAGCTAAATCCCGACGTAGAGCCCAACGCACGTCCCGACGTACAGGCCAAGGCACGTCCCGACGTAGAGCTGAAAGTAAGCTAAATCCCGACGTAGAGGCCATCGCACGTCCCGACGTAGAAGCGAGCGCACGTCCCGACGTAGAGGCCAGCGCACGTCCCGACGTAGAGCCCAACGCACGTCCCGACGTAGAGCTTAAAGTAAGCTAAATCCCTACGTAGAGCCCAACGCACGTCCCGACGTAGAGCCCAACGCACGTCCCGACGTAGAGCTGAAAGTAAGCTAAATCCCGACGTAGCGCCCAACGCACGTCCCGATGTAGAGCTGAAAGTTAACTAACTACAGACGTAGAGCCCAACGCACATCCCGACGTAGAGCTGAAAGTTAGCTAACTACAGACGTAGAGCCCAACGCGCGTCCCGACGTAGAGCCCAACGCGTGTCCCGACGTAGAGTCCAACGCACGTCCCGACGTAGAGCCCAACGCACGTCCCGACGTAGAGCTGAAAGTAAGCTAAATCCCAACGTAGAGGCCAACGCACGTCCCGACGTAGAGGCCAACGCACGTCCCGACGTAGAGCTGAAAGTAAGCTAAATCCCGACGTAGAGGCCAAAGCACGTCCCGACGTAGAGGCCAACGCACGTCCCAACGTAGAGCCCAACGCACGTCCCAACGTAGAGCCCAACGAAAGTCCCAACGTAGAGCCCAACGCACGTCCCGACGTAGAGCTGAAAGTTAGCTAACTACAGACGTAGAGCCCAACGCACGTCCCGACGTAGAGCCCAAAGCACGTCCCGACGTAGAGCCCAGCGCACGTCCCGACGTATATCCAAAAGCATGTCCCGACGTAGAGCCCAACGCACATCCCGACGTAGACCTGAAAGTAAGCTAAATCCCGACATAGAGCCCAACGCACGTCCCGACGTAGAGCCCAACACACGTCCCGACGTAGAGCTGAAAGCAAGCTAAATCCCGACGTAGAGCCCAACGCACGTCCCGACGTAGAGCCCAACGCACGTCCCGACGTAGAGCCCAACGCACGTCCCGACGTAGAGCCCAACGCACGTCCCGACGTAGAGCTGAAATTTAGCTAACTACAGACGTAGAGACCAACGCACGTCCCGACGTAGAGCCCAACGCATGTCCCGACGTAGAGCCCAACGCACGTCCCGACGTAGAGCTGAAAGTAAGTTAAATCCCGACGTAGCGCCCAACGCACGTCCCGACGTAGAGCCCAACGCACGTCCCGACGTAGAGCTGAAAGTAAGCTAAATCCCGACGTAGAGCCCAACGCACGTCCCGACGTAGAGCCCAACGCACGTCCCGACGTAGAGCTGAAAGCAAGCTAAATCCCGACGTAGAGCCCAACGCACGTCCCGACGTAGAGCCCAACGCACGTCCCGACGTAGAGCCCAACGCACGTCCCGACGTAGAGCCCAACGCACGTCCCGACGTAGAGCTGAAAGTTAGCTAACTACAGACCTAGAGACCAACGCACATCCCGACGTAGAGCCCAACGCATGTCCCGACGTAGAGCCCAACGCACGTCCCGACGTAGAGCCCAACGCACGTCCCGACGTAGAGCCCAACGCACGTCCCGATGTAGAGCTGAAAGTAAGCTAAATCCCGACGTAGCGCCCAACGCACTTCCCGAAGCAGCGCCCAACACACGTCCCGACGTAGCGCCCAACGCACGTCCCGACGTAGCGCCCAACGCACGTCCCGACGTAGAGCTGAAAGTAAGCTAAATCCCGACGTAGAGGCCAACGCACGTCCAGACGTAGAGGCCAACGCACGTCCCAACGTAGAGCCCAACGCACGTCCCGACGTAGAGCCCAACGCACGTCCCGACGTAGCGCCAAACGCACGTCCCGACGTAGAGCTGAAACTTAGTTAACTACAGACGTAGAGCCCAACGCACGTCCCGACGTAGAGCTGAAAGTAAGCTAAATCCCGACGTAGCGCCCAACGCACGTCCCGACGTAGCGCCCAACGCACGTCCCGATGTAGAGCTGAAAGTTAACTAACTACAGACGTAGAGCCCAACGCACATCCCGACGTAGAGCTGAAAGTTAGCTAACTACAGACGTAGAGCCCAACGCGCGTCCCGACGTAGAGCCCAACGCGTGTCCCGACGTAGAGTCCAACGCACGTCCCGACGTAGAGCCCAACGCACGTCCCGACGTAGAGCTGAAAGTAAGCTAAATCCCAACGTAGAGGCCAACGCACGTCCCGACGTAGAGGCCAACGCACGTCCCGACGTAGAGCTGAAAGTAAGCTAAATCCCGACGTAGAGGCCAACGCACGTCCCGACGTAGAGGCCAACGCACGTCCCAACGTAGAGCCCAACGCACGTCCCAACGTAGAGCCCAACGAAAGTCCCAACGTAGAGCCCAACGCACGTCCCGACGTAGAGCTGAAAGTTAGCTAACTACAGACGTAGAGCCCAACGCACGTCCCGACGTAGAGCCCAAAGCACGTCCCGACGTAGAGCCCAGCGCACGTCCCGACGTATATCCAAAAGCATGTCCCGACGTAGAGCCCAACGCACATCCCGACGTAGACCTGAAAGTAAGCTAAATCCCGACATAGAGCCCAACGCACGTCCC
This sequence comes from Leptosomus discolor, assembly GCF_034619465.1. NCBI lineage: Eukaryota > Metazoa > Chordata > Aves > Leptosomiformes > Leptosomidae > Leptosomus > Leptosomus discolor. Next base: position 9,355,827 of record NC_141412.1, read on the forward strand.
GACGTAGAGCCCAACACACGTCCCGACGTAGAGCTGAAAGCAAGCTAAATCCCGACGTAGAGCCCAACGCACGTCCCGACGTAGAGCCCAACGCACGTCCCGACGTAGAGCCCAACGCACGTCCCGACGTAGAGCCCAACGCACGTCCCGACGTAGAGCTGAAATTTAGCTAACTACAGACGTAGAGACCAACGCACGTCCCGACGTAGAGCCCAACGCATGTCCCGACGTAGAGCCCAACGCACGTCCCGACGTAGAGCTGAAAGTAAGTTAAATCCCGACGTAGCGCCCAACGCACGTCCCGATGTAGAGCTGAAAGCAAGCTAAATCCCGACGTAGAGCCCAACGCACGTCCCGACGTAGAGCCCAACGCACGTCCCGACGTAGAGCCCAACGCACGTCCCGACGTAGAGCTGAAAGTTAGCTAACTACAGACCTAGAGACCAACGCACATCCCGACGTAGAGCCCAACGCATGTCCCGACGTAGAGCCCAACGCACGTCCCGACGTAGAGCTGAAAGTAAGTTAAATCCCGACGTAGCGCCCAACGCACGTCCCGACGTAGAGCCAAACGCACGTCCCGACGTAGAGCTGAAAGTAAGCTAAATCCTGACGTAGAGGCCAACGCACGTCCCGACGTAGAGGCCAACGCACGTCCCGACGTAGAGCTGAAAGTAAGCTAAATCCCGACGTAGAGCCCAACGCACGTCCCGACGTAGAGCCCAACGCACGTCCCGACGTAGAGCCCAACGCACGTCCCGACATAGAGCCCAACGCACGTCCCGACGTAGAGCTGAAAGTAAGCTAAATCCCGACGTAGCGCCCAACGCACGTCCCGAAGTAGCGCCCAACACACGTCCCGACGTAGCGCCCAACGCACGTCCCGACGTAGCGCCCAACGCACGTCCCGACGTAGCGCCCAACGCACGTCCCGACGTAGAGCTGAAAGTAAGCTAAATCCCAACGTAGAGGCCAACGCACGTCCCGACGTAGAGCCCAACGCACGTCCCGACGTAGAGCCCAACGCACGTCCCGACGTAGAGCTGAAAGTAAGCTAAATCCCGACGTAGAGCCCAACGCACGTCCCGACGTAGAGCCCAAAGCATGTCCCGACGTTAAGGCCAACGCACGTCCCGACGTAGAGGCCAGCGCACGTCCCGACGTAGAGGCCAGCGGACGTCCCGACGTAGAGGCCAGCGCACGTCCCGACGTAGAGGCCAGCGCACGTCCCGACGTAGAGCTTAAAGTAAGCTAAATCCCGACGTAGAGCCCAACACACTTCCCGACGTAGAGCCCAACGCACGTCCCTACGTAGAGCCCAACGCACGTCCCGACGTAGAGCTGAAAGTAAGCTAAATCCCGACGTAGAGGCCAACGCACGTCCCGACGTAGAGGCCAACGCACGTCCCGACGTAGAGCTGAAAGTAAGCTAAATCCCGACGTAGAGGCCAACGCACGTCCCGACGTAGAGGCCAACGCACGTCCCGACGTAGAGGCCAACGCACGTCCCGACGTAGAGCTGAAAGTAAGCTAAATCCCGACGTAGAGGCCAACGCACGTCCCGACGTAGAGGCCAACGCACGTCCCGACGTAGAGCTGAAAGTAAGCTAAATCCCGACGTAGAGGCCAACGCACGTCCCGACGTAGAGTCCAACGCACGACCCGACATAGAGCCCAACGCACGTCCCGACGTAGAGCTGAAAGTAAGCTAAATCCCGACGTAGCGCCCAACGCACGTCCCGAACTAGCGCCCAACGCACGTCCCGACGTAGCGCCCAACGCACGTCCCGACGTAGAGCTGAAAGTAAGCTAAATCCCGACGTAGAGGCCAACGCACGTCCCGACGTAGAGGCCAACGCACGTCCCGACGTAGAGGCCAAAGCACGTCCCGATGTAGAGGCCAACGCACGTCCCGACGTAGAGCTGAAAGTAAGCTAAATCCCGACGTAGAGCCCAACGCACGTCCCGACGTAGAGCCCAACGCACGTCCCGACGTAGAGCCCAACGCACGTCCCGACGTAGCGCCCAACGCACGTCCCGACGTAGAGCTGAAAGTTAGCTAACTACAGACGTAGAGCCCAACGCACGTCCCGACGTAGAGCTGAAATTAGCTAACTACAAACATAGAGCCCAACGCACGTCCCGACGTAGAGCTGAAAGTTAGCTAACTACAGATGTAGAGCCCAACGCACGTCCCGACGTAGAGCCCAACGCACGTCCCGACGTAGAGCATAACGCACGTCCCGACGTAGAGCTGAAAGTAAGCTAAATCCCGACGTAGAGGCGAACGCACGTCCCAACATAGAGCTGAAAGTAAGCTAAATCGCGACGTAGAGGCGAACGCACGTCCCGACGTAGAGCCCAACGCACGTCCCGATGTAGAGCTGAAAGTTAGCTAAATCCCGACGAAGAGCCCAACGCACGTCCCGACATAGAGCCCAACGCACGTCCCGACGTAGAGCCCAACGCACGTCCCGACGTAGAGCTGAAAGTTACCTAACTACAGACGTAGAGCCCAACGCACGTCCCGACGTAGAGCCCAACGCACGTCCCGACGTAGAGCCCAACGCACGTCCCGACGTAGAGCTGAAAGTAAGCTAAATCCCGACGTAGAGCCCAACGCACGTCCCGACGTACAGGCCAAGGCACGTCCCGACGTAGAGCTGAAAGTAAGCTAAATCCCGACGTAGAGGCCAACGCACGTCCCGACGTAGAAGCCAGCGCACGTCCCGACGTAGAGGCCAGCGCACGTCCCGACGTAGAGGCCAGCGCACGTCCCGACGTAGAGCCCAACGCACGTCCCGACGTAGAGCTTAAAGTAAGCTAAATCCCTACGTAGAGCCCAACGCACGTCCCGACGTAGAGCCCAACGCACGTCCCGACGTAGAGCTGAAAGTAAGCTAAATCCCGACGTAGCGCCCAACGCACGTCCCGACGTAGCGCCCAACGCACGTCCCGATGTAGAGCTGAAAGTTAACTAACTACAGACGTAGAGCCCAACGCACATCCCGACGTAGAGCCCAACGCGTGTCCCGACGTAGAGTCCAACGCACGTCCCGACGTAGAGCCAAACGCACGTCCCGACGTAGAGCTTAAAGTAAGCTAAATCCCAACGTAGAGGCCAACGCACGTCCCGACGTAGAGGCCAACGCACGTCCCGACGTAGAGCTGAAAGTAAGCTAAATCCCGACGTAGAGGCCAACGCACGTCCCGACGTAGAGGCCAACGCACGTCCCGACGTAGAGCTGAAAGTAAGCTAAATCCCGACGTAGAGCCCAACGCATGTCCCGACGTAGACCCCAACGCATGTCCCGACGTAGAGCCCAACGCACGTCCCGACGTAGAGCCCAACGCACGTCCCGACGTAGAGCCCAACGCACGTCCCGACGTAGAGCTGAAAGTAAGCTAAATCCCGACGTAGCGCCCAACGCACTTCCCGAAGCAGCGCCCAACACACGTCCCGACGTAGCGCCCAACGCACGTCCCGACGTAGCGCCCAACGCACGTCCCGACGTAGCGCCCAACGCACGTCCCGACGTAGAGCTGAAAGTAAGCTAAATCCCGACGTAGAGGCCAACGCACGTCCCGACGTAGAGGCCAACGCACGTCCCGACGTAGAGCCCAACGCACGTCCCGACGTAGAGCCCAACGCACGTCCCGACGTAGCGCCAAACGCACGTCCCGACGTAGAGCTGAAACTTAGTTAACTACAGACGTAGAGCCCAACGCACGTCCCGACGTAGAGCCCAACGCAAGTCCCGACGTAGAGCCCAACGAAAGTCCCAACGTAGAGCCCAACGCACGTCCCGACGTAGAGCTGAAAGTTAGCTAACTACAGACGTAGAGCCCAACGCACGTCCCGACGTAGAGCCCAACGCACGTCCCGACTTAGAGCCCAGCGCACGTCCCGACGTATATCCCAAAGCATGTCCCGACGTAGAGCCCAACGCACGTCCCGACGTAGACCTGAAAGTAAGCTAAATCCCGACGTAGAGCCCAACGCACGTCCCGACGTAGAGCCCAACGTACGTCCCGACGTAGAGCCCAACGCACGTCCCGACGTAGAGCTGAAAGTAAGCTAAATCCCGACGTAGAGCCCAACGCACGTCCCGACGTAGAGCCCAACGCACGTCCCGACGTAGAGCCCAACGCACGTCCCGACGTAGAGCTGAAAGTTAGCTAAATCCCGACGTAGAGCCCAACGCACGTCCCGACGTAGAGCACAACGCATGTCCCGACGTAGAGCCCAACGCACGTCCCGACGTAGAGCTGAAAGTAAGCTAAATCCCGACGTAGAGGCCAACGGACGTCCCGACGTAGAGCTGAAAGTAAGCTAAATCCCAACGTAGAGGCCAACGCACGTCCCGACGTAGAGCCCAACGCACGTCCCGACGTAGAGCTGAAAGTAAGCTAAATCCCGACGTAGAGCCCAACGCACGTCCCGACGTACAGGCCAAGGCACGTCCCGACGTAGAGCTGAAAGTAAGCTAAATCCCGACGTAGAGGCCATCGCACGTCCCGACGTAGAAGCGAGCGCACGTCCCGACGTAGAGGCCAGCGCACGTCCCGACGTAGAGGCCAGCGCACGTCCCGACGTAGACCCCAACGCACGTCCCGACGTAGAGCTTAAAGTAAGCTAAATCCCTACGTTGAGCCCAACGCACGTCCCGACGTAGAGCCCAACGCACGTCCCGACGTAGAGCTGAAAGTAAGCTAAATCCCGACGTAGCGCCCAACGCACGTCCCGACGTAGCGCCCAACGCACGTCCCGATGTAGAGCTGAAAGTTAACTAACTACAGACGTAGAGCCCAACGCACATCCCGACGTAGAGCTGAAAGTTAGCTAACTACAGACGTAGAGCCCAACGCGCGTCCCGACGTAGAGCCCAACGCGTGTCCCGACGTAGAGTCCAACGCACGTCCCGACGTAGAGCCCAACGCACGTCCCGACGTAGAGCTGAAAGTAAGCTAAATCGCAACGTAGAGGCCAACGCACGTCCCGACGTAGAGGCCAACGCACGTCCCGACGTAGAGCTGAAAGTAAGCTAAATCCCGACGTAGAGGCCAACGCACGTCCCGACGTAGAGGCCAACGCACGTCCCGACGTAGAGCTGAAAGTAAGCTAAATCCCGACGTAGAGCCTAACGCATGTCCCGACGTAGAGCCCAACGCACGTCCCGACGTAGAGCCCAACGCACGTCCCGACGTAGAGCCCAACGCACGTCCCGATGTAGAGCTGAAAGTAAGCTAAATCCCGACGTAGCGCCCAACGCACTTCCCGAAGCAGCGCCCAACACACGTCCCGACGTAGCGCCCAACGCACGTCCCGACGTAGCGCCCAACGCACGTCCCGACGTAGGGCTGAAAGTAAGCTAAATCCCGACGTAGAGGCCAACGCACGTCCCGACGTAGAGGCCAACGCACGTCCCGACGTAGAGGCCAACGCACGTCCCGACGTAGAGCCCAACGCACGTCCCGACGTAGAGCCCAACGCACGTCCCGACGTAGCGCCAAACGCACGTCCCGACGTAGAGCTGAAACTTAGCTAACTACAGACATAGAGCCCAACGCACGTCCCGACGTAGAGCTGAAAGTTAGCTAACTACAGATGTAGAGCCCAACGCACGTCCCAACGTAGAGCCCAACGCAAGTCCCGACGTAGAGCCCAACGCAAGTCCCGACGTAGAGCCCAACGAAAGTCCCAACGTAGAGCTGAAAGTTAGCTAACTACAGACGTAGAGCCCAACGCACGTCCCGACGTAGAGCCCAACGCACGTCCCGACGTAGAGGCCAGCGCACGTCCCGACGTATATCCCAAAGCATGTCCCGACGTAGAGCCCAACGCACGTCCCGACGTAGACCTGAAAGTAAGCTAAATCCCGACGTAGAGCCCAACGCACGTCCCGACGTAGAGCCCAACACACGTCCCGACGTAGAGCTGAAAGCAAGCTAAATCCCGACGTAGAGCCCAACGCACGTCCCGACGTAGAGCCCAACGCACGTCCCGACGTAGAGCCCAACGCACGTCCCGACGTAGAGCCCAACGCACGTCCCGACGTAGAGCTGAAAGCAAGCGAAATCCCGACGTACAGCCCAACGCACGTCCCGACGTAGAGCCCAACGCACGTCCCGACGTAGAGCCTAACGCACGTCCCGACGTAGAGCCCAACGCACGTCCCGACGTAGAGCTGAAAGTTAGCTAACTACAGACGTAGAGACCAACGCACGTCCCGACGTAGAGCCCAACGCATGTCCCGACGTAGAGCCCAACGCACGTCCCGACGTAGAGCTGAAAGTAAGCTAAATCCCGACGTAGAGCCCAACGCATGTCCCGACGTAGAGCCCAACGCACGTCCCGACGTAGAGCTGAAAGTAAGTTAAATCCCGACGTAGCGCCCAACGCACGTCCCGACGTAGAGCCCAACGCACGTCCCGACGTAGAGCTGAAAGTAAGCTAAATCCCGACGTAGAGGCCAACGCACGTCTCGACGTACAGGCCAACGCACGTCCCGACGTAGAGCTGAAAGTAAGCTAAATCCCGACGTAGAGCCCAACGCACGTCCCGACGTAGAGCCCAACGCACGTCCCGACGTAGAGCCCAACGCACGTCCCGACATAGAGCCCAACGCACGTCCCGACGTAGAGCCCAACGCACGTCCCGACGTAGAGCTGAAAGCAAGCTAAATCCCGACGTAGAGCCCAACGCACGTCCCGACGTAGAGCCCAACGCACGTCCCGACGTAGAGCCCAACGCACGTCCCGACGTAGAGCTGAAAGTAAGCTAACTACAGACGTAGAGACCAACGCACATCCCGACGTAGAGCCCAACGCATGTCCCGACGTAGAGCCCAACGCACGTCCCGACGTAGAGCTGAAAGTAAGTTAAATCCCGACGTAGCGCCCAACGCACGTCCCGAAGTAGAGCCCAACGAACGTCCCGACGTAGAGCTGAAAGTAAGCTAAATCCCGACGTAGAGGCCAACGCACGTCCCGACGTAGAGGCCAACGCACGTCCCGACGTAGAGCTGAAAGTAAGCTAAATCCCGACGTAGAGCCCAACGCACGTCCCGACGTAGAGCCCAACGCACGTCCCGACGTAGAGCCCAACGCACGTCCCGACGTAGAGCCCAACGCACGTCCCGACGTAGAGCCCAACGCACGTCCCGACGTAGAGCCCAACGCACGTCCCGACGTAGAGCTGAAAGTAAGCTAAATCCCGACGTAGCGCCCAACGCACGTCCCGAAGTAGCGCCCAACACACGTCCCGACGTAGCGCCCAACGCACGTCCCGACGTAGCGCCCAACGCACGTCCCGACGTAGAGCTGAAAGTAAGCTAAATCCCGACGTAGAGGCCAACGCACGTCCCGACGTAGAGCCCAACGCACGTCCCGACGTAGAGCCCAACGCACGTCCCGACATAGAGCTGAAAGTAAGCTAAATCCCGACGTAGAGCCCAACGCACGTCCCGACGTAGAGCCCAAAGCATGTCCCGACGTTAAGGCCAGCGCACGTCCCGATGTAGAGGCCAGCGCACGTCCCGACGTAGAGGCCAGCGCACGTCCCGACGTAGAGGCCAGCTCACGTCCCGACGTAGAGGCCAGCGCACGTCCCGACGTAGAGCTTAAACTAAGCTAAATCCCGACGTAGAGCCCAACACACTTACAGACGTAGAGCCCAACGCACGTCCCGACGTAGAGCTGAAAGTAAGCTAAATCCCGACGTAGAGGCCAACGCACGTCCCGACGTAGAGGCCATCGCACGTCCCGACGTAGAAGCGAGCGCACGTCCCGACGTAGAGGCCAGCGCACGTCCCGACGTAGAGGCCAGCGCACGTCCCGACGTAGACCCCAACGCACGTCCCGACGTAGAGCTTAAAGTAAGCTAAATCCCTACGTTGAGCCCAACGCACGTCCCGACGTACAGCCCAACGCACGTCCCGACGTAGAGCTGAAAGTAAGCTAAATCCCGACGTAGCGCCCAACGCACGTCCCGACGTAGCGCCCAACGCACGTCCCGATGTAGAGCTGAAAGTTAACTAACTACAGACGTAGAGCCCAACGCACATCCCGACGTAGAGCTGAAAGTTAGCTAACTACAGACGTAGAGCCCAACGCGCGTCCCGACGTAGAGCCCAACGCGTGTCCCGACGTAGAGTCCAACGCACGTCCCGACGTAGAGCCCAACGCACGTCCCGACGTAGAGCTGAAAGTAAGCTAAATCCCAACGTAGAGGCCAACGCACGTCCCGACGTAGAGGCCAACGCACGTCCCGACGTAGAGCTGAAAGTAAGCTAAATCCCGACGTAGAGGCCAACGCACGTCCCGACGTAGAGGCCAACGCACGTCCCGACGTAGAGCTGAAAGTAAGCTAAATCCCGACGTAGAGCCTAACGCATGTCCCGACGTAGAGCCCAACGCACGTCCCGACGTAGAGCCCAACGCACGTCCCGACGTAGAGCCCAACGCACGTCCCGACGTAGAGCCCAACGCACGTCCCGATGTAGAGCTGAAAGTAAGCTAAATCCCGACGTAGCGCCCAACGCACTTCCCGAAGCAGCGCCCAACACACGTCCCGACGTAGCGCCCAACGCACGTCCCGACGTAGCGCCCAACGCACGTCCCGACGTAGCGCCCAACGCACGTCCCGACGTAGGGCTGAAAGTACGCTAAATCCCGACGTAGAGGCCAACGCACGTCCCGACGTAGAGGCCAACGCACGTCCCGACGTAGAGGCCAACGCACGTCCCGACGTAGAGCCCAACGCACGTCCCGACGTAGAGCCCAACGCACGTCCCGACGTAGCGCCAAACGCACGACCCGACGTAGAGCTGAAACTTAGCTAACTACAGACGTAGAGCCCAACGCACGTCCCGACGTAGAGCTGAAAGTTAGCTAACTACAGATGTAGAGCCCAACGCACGTCCCAACGTAGAGCCCAACGCAAGTCCCGACGTAGAGCCCAACGAAAGTCCCAACGTAGAGCCCAACGCACGTCCCGACGTAGAGCTGAAAGTTAGCTAACTACAGACGTAGAGCCCAACGCACGTCCCGACGTAGAGCCCAACGCACGTCCCGACGTAGAGGCCAGCGCACGTCCCGACGTATATCCCAAAGCATGTCCCGACGTAGAGCCCAACGCACGTCCCGACGTAGACCTGAAAGTAAGCTAAATCCCGACGTAGAGCCCAACGCACGTCCCGACGTAGAGCCCAACACACGTCCCGACGTAGAGCTGAAAGCAAGCTAAATCCCGACGTAGAGCCCAACGCACGTCCCGACGTAGAGCCCAACGCACGTCCCGACGTAGAGCCCAACGCACGTCCCGACGTAGAGCCCAACGCACGTCCCGACGTAGAGCCCAACGCACGTCCCGACGTAGAGCTGAAAGCAAGCGAAATCCCGACGTACAGCCCAACGCACGTCCCGACGTAGAGCCCAACGCACGTCCCGACGTAGAGCCTAACGCACGTCCCGACGTAGAGCCCAACGCACGTCCCGACGTAGAGCTGAAAGTTAGCTAACTACAGACGTAGAGACCAACGCACGTCCCGACGTAGAGCCCAACGCATGTCCCGACGTAGAGCCCAACGCACGTCCCGACGTAGAGCTGAAAGTAAGCTAAATCCCGACGTAGAGCCCAACGCATGTCCCGACGTAGAGCCCAACGCACGTCCCGACGTAGAGCTGAAAGTAAGTTAAATCCCGACGTAGCGCCCAACGCACGTCCCGACGTAGAGCCCAACGCACGTCCCGACTTAGAGGCCAACGCACGTCCCGACTTAGAGGCCAACGCACGTCCCGACTTAGAGGCCAACGCACGTCCCGACGTAGAGCTGAAAGCAAGCTAAATCCCGACGTAGAGCCCAACGCACGTCCCGACGTAGAGCCCAACGCACGTCCCGACGTAGAGCCCAACGCACGTCCCGACGTAGAGCTGAAAGTAAGCTAACTACAGACGTAGAGACCAACGCACATCCCGACGTAGAGCCCAACGCATGTCCCGACGTAGAGCCCAACGCACGTCCCGACGTAGAGCTGAAAGTAAGTTAAATCCCGACGTAGCGCCCAACGCACGTCCCGAAGTAGAGCCCAACGAACGTCCCGACGTAGAGCTGAAAGTAAGCTAAATCCCGACGTAGAGGCCAACGCACGTCCCGACGTAGAGGCCAACGCACGTCCCGACGTAGAGCTGAAAGTAAGCTAAATCCCGACGTAGAGCCCAACGCACGTCCCGACGTAGAGCCCAACGCACGTCCCGACGTAGAGCCCAACGCACGTCCCGACGTAGAGCTGAAAGTAAGCTAAATCCCGACGTAGCGCCCAACGCACGTCCCGAAGTAGCGCCCAACACACGTCCCGACGTAGCGCCCAACGCACGTCCCGACGTAGCGCCCAACGCACGTCCCGACGTAGAGCTGAAAGTAAGCTAAATCCCGACGTAGAGGCCAACGCACGTGCCGACGTAGAGCCCAACGCACGTCCCGACGTAGAGCCCAACGCACGTCCCGACATAGAGCTGAAAGTAAGCTAAATCCCGACGTAGAGCCCAACGCACGTCCCGACGTAGAGCCCAAAGCATGTCCCGACGTTAAGGCCAGCGCACGTCCCGATGTAGAGGCCAGCGCACGTCCCGACGTAGAGGCCAGCGCACGTCCCGACGTAGAGGCCAGCCCACGTCCCGACGTAGAGGCCAGCTCACGTCCCGACGTAGAGGCCAGCGCACGTCCCGACGTAGAGCTTAAACTAAGCTAAATCCCGACGTAGAGCCCAACACACTTACAGACGTAGAGCCCAACGCACGTCCCGACGTAGAGCTGAAAGTAAGCTAAATCCCGACGTAGAGGCCAACGCACGTCCCGACGTACAGGCCAACGCACGTCCCGACGTAGAGCTGAAAGTAAGCTAAATCCCGACGTAGAGGCCAACGCACGTCCCGACGTAGAGGCCAACGCACGTCCCGACGTAGAGCTGAAAGTAAGCTAAATCCCGACGTAGAGGCCAACGCACGTCCCGACGTAGAGCCCAACGCACGTCCCGACGTAGAGCTGAAAGTAAGCTAAATCCCGACGTAGAGGCCAACGCACGTCCCGACGTAGAGTCCAACGCACGTCCCGACGTAGAGCCCAACGCACGTCCCGACGTAGAGCTGAAAGTAAGCTAAATCCCGACGTAGCGCCCAACGCACGTCCCGAACTAGCGCCCAACGCACGTCCCGACGTAGCGCCCAACGCACATCCCGACGTAGAGCTGAAAGTAAGCTAAATCCCGACGTAGAGGCCAACGCACGTCCCGACGTAGAGGCCAACGCACGTCCCGACGTAGAGGCCAACGCACGTCCCGACGTAGAGCTGAAAGTAAGCTAAATCCCGACGTAGAGCCCAACGCACGTCCCGACGTAGCGCCCAACGCACGTCCCGACGTAGCGCCCAACGCACGTCCCGACGTAGAGCTGAAAGTTAGCTAACTACAGACGTAGAGCCCAACGCACGTCCCGACATAGAGCCCAACGCACGTCCCGACGTAGAGCTGAAAGTAAGCTAAATCCCGAAGTAGAGCCCAACACACGTCCCGACGTAGAGCTGAAAGTAAGCTAAATCCCGACGTAGAGGCCAACGCACGTCCCGACGTAGAGGCCAACGCACGTCCCGACGTAGAGGCCAACGCACGTCCCGACGTAGAGCCCAACGCACGTCCCGACGTAGAGCCCAACGCACGTCCCGACGTAGAGGCCAACGCACGTCCCGACGTAGAGCTGAAAATAAGCTAAATCCCGACGTAGAGCCCAACGCACGTCCCGACGTAGAGCCCAACGCACGTCCCGACGTAGAGCCCAACGCACGTCCCGACGTAGAGCTGAAAGCAAGCTAAATCCCGACGTAGAGCCCAACGCACGTCCCGACGTAGAGCCCAACGCACGTCCCGACTTAGAGCCCAACGCACGTCCCGACGTAGCGCCCAACGCACGTCCCGACGTAGAGCCCAACGAAAGTCCCAACGTAGAGCCCAACGCACGTCCCGACGTAGAGCTGAAAGTTAGCTAACTACAGACGTAGAACCCAACGCACGTCCCGACGTAGAGCCCAAAGCACGTCCCGAAGTAGAGCCCAGCGCACGTCCCGACGTATATCCCAAAGCATGTCCCGACGTAGAGCCCAACGCACGTCCCGACGTAGACCTGAAAGTAAGCTAAATCCCGACGTAGAGCCCAACGCACGTCCCGACGTAGAGCCGAACTCACGTCCCGACGTAGAGCTGAAAGCAAGCTAAATCCCGACGTAGAGCCCAACGCACGTCCCGACGTAGAGCCCAACGCACGTCCCGAGGTAGAGCCCAACGCACGTCCCGACGTAGAGCCCAACGCACGTCCCGACGTAGAGCCCAACGCACGTCCCGACGTAGAGCTGAAAGCAAGCGAAATCCCGACGTACAGCCCAACGCACGTCCCGACGTAGAGCCCAACGCACGTCCCGACGTAGAGCCTAACGCACGTCCCGACGTAGAGCCCAACGCACGTCCCGACGTAGAGCCCAACGCACGTCCCGACGTAGAGCTGAAAGTTAGCTAACTACAGACGTAGAGACCAACGCACGTCCCGACGTAGAGCCCAACGCATGTCCCGACGTAGAGCCCAACGCACGTCCCGACGTAGAGCTGAAAGTAAGTTAAATCCCGACGTAGCGCCCAACGCACGTCCCGACGTAGAGCCCAACGCACGTCCCGACGTAGAGCTGAAAGTAAGCTAAATCCCGACGTAGAGCCCAACGCACGTCCCGACGTAGCGCCCAACGCACGTCCCGACGTAGCGCCCAACGCACGTCCCGACGTAGAGCTGAAAGTTAGCTAACTACAGACGTAGAGCCCAACGCACGTCCCGACATAGAGCCCAACGCACGTCCCGACGTAGAGCTGAAAGTAAGCTAAATCCCGAAGTAGAGCCCAACACACGTCCCGACGTAGAGCTGAAAGTAAGCTAAATCCCGACGTAGAGGCCAACGCACGTCCCGACGTAGAGGCCAACGCACGTCCCGACGTAGAGGCCAACGCACGTCCCGACGTAGAGCCCAACGCACGTCCCGACGTAGAGCCCAACGCACGTCCCGACGTAGAGGCCAACGCACGTCCCGACGTAGAGCTGAAAATAAGCTAAATCCCGACGTAGAGCCCAACGCACGTCCCGACGTAGAGCCCAACGCACGTCCCGACGTAGCGCCCAACGCACGTCCCGACGTAGAGCTGAAAGCAAGCTAAATCCCGACGTAGAGCCCAACGCACGTCCCGACGTAGAGCCCAACGCACGTCCCGACTTAGAGCCCAACGCACGTCCCGACGTAGCGCCCAACGCACGTCCCGACGTAGAGCCCAACGAAAGTCCCAACGTAGAGCCCAACGCACGTCCCGACGTAGAGCTGAAAGTTAGCTAACTACAGACGTAGAACCCAACGCACGTCCCGACGTAGAGCCCAAAGCACGTCCCGACGTAGAGCCCAGCGCACGTCCCGACGTATATCCCAAAGCATGTCCCGACGTAGAGCCCAACGCACGTCCCGACGTAGACCTGAAAGTAAGCTAAATCCCGACGTAGAGCCCAACGCACGTCCCGACGTAGAGCCGAACTCACGTCCCGACGTAGAGCTGAAAGCAAGCTAAATCCCGACGTAGAGCCCAACGCACGTCCCGACGTAGAGCCCAACGCACGTCCCGAGGTAGAGCCCAACGCACGTCCCGACGTAGAGCCCAACGCACGTCCCGACGTAGAGCCCAACGCACGTCCCGACGTAGAGCTGAAAGCAAGCGAAATCCCGACGTACAGCCCAACGCACGTCCCGACGTAGAGCCCAACGCACGTCCCGACGTAGAGCCTAACGCACGTCCCGACGTAGAGCCCAACGCACGTCCCGACGTAGAGCTGAAAGTTAGCTAACTACAGACGTAGAGACCAACGCACGTCCCGACGTAGAGCCCAACGCATGTCCCGACGTAGAGCCCAACGCACGTCCCGACGTAGAGCTGAAAGTAAGTTAAATCCCGACGTAGCGCCCAACGCACGTCCCGACGTAGAGCCCAACGCACGTCCCGACGTAGAGCTTAAAGTAAGCTAAATCCCGACGTAGAGGCCAACGCACGTCCCGACGTAGAGGCCAACGCACGTCCCGACGTAGAGCTGAAAGTAAGCTAAATCCCGACGTAGAGCCCAACGCACGTCCCGACGTAGAGCCCAACGCACGTCCCGACGTAGAGCCCAACGCACGTCCCGACGTAGAGCCCAACGCACGTCCCGACGTAGAGCCCAACGCACGTCCCGACGTAGCGCCCAACGCACGTCCCGACGTAGAGCTGAAAGTTAGCTAACTACAGACGTAGAGCCCAACGCACGTCCCGACGTAGAGCCCAACGCACGTCCCGACGTAGAGCCCAACGCACGTCCCGACGTAGCGCCCAACGCACGTCCCGACGTAGAGCTGAAAGTAAGTTAAATCCCGACGTTAAGGCCAACGCACGTCCCGACGTAGAGGCCAACGCACGTCCCGACGTAGAGGCCAACGCACGTCCCGACTTAGAGGCCAACGCACGTCCCGACTTAGAGGCCAACGCACGTCCCGACGTAGAGCTGAAAGTAAGCTAAATCCCGACGTAGAGCCCAACGCACGTCCCGACGTAGAGCCCAACGCACGTCCCGACGTAGAGCCCAACGCACGTCCCGACGTAGAGCCCAACGCACGTCCCGACGTAGAGCTGAAAGTTAGCTAACTACAGACGTAGAGCCCAACGCACGTCCCGACGTAGAGCCCAACGCACGTCCCGACGTAGAGCTAAAAGTAAGCTAAATCCCGACGTAGAGCCCAACACATGTCCCGACGTAGAGCTGAAAGTAAGCTAAATCCCGACGTAGAGGCCAACGCACGTCCCGACGTAGAGGCCAACGCACGTCCCGACGTAGAGGCCAACGCACGTCCCGACGTACAGCTGAAAGTAAGCTAAATCCCGACGTAGAGGCCAACGCACGTCCCGACGTAGAGGCCAACGCACGTCCCGACGTAGAGGCCAACGCACGTCCCGACGTAGAGCTGAAAGTAAGCTAAATCCCGACGTAGAGCCCAACGCACGTCCCGACGTAAAGCCCACCGCACGTCCCGACGTAGAGCCCACCGCACGTCCCGACGCGGAGGCCAACGCACGTCCCGACGTAGAGCTGAAAGTAAGCTAAATCCCGACGCAGAGGCCAACGCACGTCCCGACGTAGAGGCCAACGCACGTCCCGACATAGAGGCCAACGCACGTCCCGACGTAGAGCTGAAAGTAAGCTAAATCCCGACGTAGAGCCCAACGCACGTCCCGACGTAGAGCCCAACGCACGTCCCGACATAGAGCCCAACGCACGTCCCGACGTAGAGCTGAAAGTAAGCTAAATCCCGACGTAGCGCCCAACGCACGTCACGAAGTAGCGCCCAACACACGTCCGAACGTAGCGCCCAACGCACGTCCCGACGTAGAGCTGAAAGTAAGCTAAATCCCGACGTAGAGGCCAACGCACGTCCCGACTTTAGAGGCCAACGCACGTGGCGACGTAGAGCCCAAAGCACGTCCCGACGTAGAGGCCAATGCACGTCCCGACGTAGAGGCCAACGCATGTCCCGACGTAGAGCTGAAAGTAAGCTAAATCCCGACGTAGAGCCCAACGCACGTCCCGACGTAGAGCCCAACGCACGTCCCGACGTAGAGCCCAACGCACGTCCCGACGTAGAGCCCAACGCACGTCCCGACGTAGAGCTGAAAGTTAGCTAACTACAGACGTAGAGCCCAACGCACGTCCCGACGTAGCGCCCAACGCACGTCCCGACGTAGAGCCCAACGCACGTCCCGACGTAGAGCCCAACGCACGTCCCGACGTAGAGCTGAAAGTAAGCTAAATCCCGACGTAGAGCCCAACGCACGTCCCGACGTAGAGCTGAAAGTAAGCTAAATCCCGACGTAGAGGCCAGCGCACGTCCCGACGTACAGGCCAAAGCACGTCCCGACGTAGAGCTGAAAGTAAGATAAATCCCGACGTAGAGGCCAACGCACGTCCCGACGTAGAGGCCAGCGCACGTCCCGACGTAGAGGCCCGCACACGTCCCGACGTAGAAGCCAGCGCACGTCCCGACGTAGAGCCCAACGCACGTCCCGACGTAGAGCTTAATGTAAGCTAAATCCCGACGTAGAGCCCAACGCACGTCCCGACGTAGAGCCCAACGCACGTCCCGACGTAGAGCCCAACGCACGTCCCGACGTAGCGCCCAACGCACGTCCCGACGTAGAGCTGAAAGTTAGCTAACCACAGACGTAGA
Source organism: Leptosomus discolor (assembly GCF_034619465.1). NCBI lineage: Eukaryota > Metazoa > Chordata > Aves > Leptosomiformes > Leptosomidae > Leptosomus > Leptosomus discolor. The sequence goes on from NC_141412.1 coordinate 9,372,152, forward strand.
GCCCAACGCACGTCTCGACGTAGAGCTGAAAGTTAGCTAACTACAGACGAAGAGCCCAACGCGCGTCCCGACGTAGAGCCCAACGCACGTCCCGACGTAGAGCCCAACGCACGTCCCGACGTAGAGCTGAAAGTTAGCTAACTACAGACGTAGAGCCCAACGCGCGTCCCGACGTAGAGCCCAACGCGTGTCCCAACGAAGAGCTCAACGCACGTCCCGACGTAGAGCCCAACGCACGTCCCGACGTAGAGCCCAACACACGACCCGACGTAGAGCTGAAAGTAAGCTAAATCCCGACGTAGAGGCCAACGCATGTCCCGACGTAGAGGCCAACGCACGTCCCGAAGTAGAGGCCAACGCACGTCCCGACGTAGAGCTGAAAGTAAGCTAAATCCCGACGTAGAGCCCAACGCACGTCCCGACGTAGAGCCCAACGCACGTCCCGACGTAGCGCCCAACGCACGTCCCGACGTAGAGCTGAAAGTTAGCTAACTACAGACGTAGAGCCCAACGCACGTCCCGACGTAGAGCAGAAAGTTAGCTAACTAGAGACGTAGAGCCCAACGCACGTCCCGACGTAGAGCCCAACGCACGTCCCGACGTAGCGCCCAACGCACGTCCCGACGTAGAGCTGAAAGTAAGTTAAATCCCGACGTAGAGGCCAACGCACGTCCCGACGTAGAGGCCAACGCACGTCCCGACGTAGAGGCCAACGCACGTCCCGACGTAGAGGCCAACGCACGTCCCGACTTAGAGCCCAACACACGTCCCGACGTAGAGCTGAAAGTAAGCTAAATCCCGACGTAGAGGCCAACGCACGTCCCGACGTAGAGGCCAACGCACGTCCCTACCTAGAGGCCAACGCACGTCCCGACCTAGAGGCCAACGCACGTCCCGACCTAGAGGCCAACGCATGTCCCGACCTAGAGGCCAACGCACGTCCCGACGTAGAGCTGAAAGTAAGCTAAATCCCGACGTAGAGCCCAACGCACGTCCCGACGTAGAGCCCAACGCACGTCCCGACGTAGAGGCCAACGCACGTCCCGACGTAGAGGCCAACGCACGTCCCGACGTAGAGCCCAACGCACGTCCCGACGTAGAGCTGAAAGTAAGTTAAATCCCGACGTAGAGGCCAACGCATGTCTCGACGTAGAGGCCAACGCACGTCCCGACTTAGAGGCCAACGCACGTCCCGACGTAGAGCTGAAAGTAAGCTAACTACAGACGTAGAGCCCAACGCACGTCCCGACGTAGAGCCCAACGCACGTCCCGACGTAGAGCTAAAAGTAAGCTAACTACAGACGTAGAGCCCAACGCACGTCCCGACGTAGAGCCCAACGCACGTCCCGACGTAGAGCTAAAAGTAAGCTAAATCCCGACGTAGAGCCCAACACACGTCCCGACGTAGAACCCAACGCACGTCCCGACGTAGAGCCCAACGCACGTCCCGACGTAGAGCCCAACGCACGTCCCGACGTAGAGCCCAACGCACGTCCCGACGTAGAGCCCAACGCACGTCCCGACGTAGAGCTGAAAGTAAGCTAACTACAGACGTAGAGCCCAACGCACGTCCCGACGTAGAGCCCAACGCACGTCCCGACGTAGAGCTAAAAGTAAGCTAAATCCCGACGTAGAGCCCAACACACGTCCCGACGTAGAGCTGAAAGTAAGCTAAATCCCGACGTAGAGGCCAACGCACGTCCCGACGTAGAGGCCAACGCACGTCCCGACGTAGAGGCCAACGCACGTCCCGACGTAGAGCTGAAAGTAAGCTAAATCCCGACGTAGAGGCCAACGCACGTCCCGACGTAGAGGCCAACGCACGTCCCGACGTAGAGCTGAAAGTAAGCTAAATCCCGACGTAGAGCCCACCGCACGTCCCGACGTAGAGCCCACCGCACGTCCCGACGTAGAGCCCAATGCACGTCCCGACGTAGAGTTCAAAGTAAGCTAAATCCCGACGTAGCGCCCAACGCACGTCCCGACGTAGCGCCCAACGCACGTCCCGACGTAGCGCCCAACGCACGTCCCGACGTAGAGCTGAAAGTAAGCTAAATCCCGACGCAGAGGCCAACGCACGTCCCGACGTAGAGGCCAACGCACGTCCCGACTTAGAGGCCAACGCACGTCCCGACTTAGAGGCCAACGCACGTCCCGACGTAGAGCTGAAAGTAAGCTAAATCCCGACGTAGCGCCCAACGCACGTCCCGACGTAGAGCCCAACGCACGTCCCGACGTAGAGCCCAACGCACGTCCCGACGTAGAGCCCAACGCACGTCCCGACGTAGAGCTGAAAGTAAGCTAACTACAGACGTAGAGCCCAACGCACGTCCCGACGTAGAGCTAAAAGTAAGCTAAATCCCGACGTAGAGCCCAACACACGTCCCGACGTAGAGCTGAAAGTAAGCTAAATCCCGACGTAGAGGCCAACGCACGTCCCGACGTAGAGGCCAACGCACGTCCCGACGTAGAGCTGAAACTAAGCTAAATCCCGACGTAGAGGCCAACGCACGTCCCGACGTAGAGGCCAACGCACGTCCCGACGTAGAGCTGAAAGTAAGCTAAATCCCGACGTAGAGCCCAACGCACGTCCCGACGTAGAGCCCACCGCACGTCCCGACGTAGAGCCCACCGCACGTCCCGACGTAGAGCTCAAAGTAAGCTAAATCCCGACGTAGCGCCCAACGCACGTCCCGACGTAGCGCCCAACGCACGTCCCGACGTAGAGCTGAAAGTAAGCTAAATCCCGACGCAGAGGCCAACGCACGTCCCGACGTAGAGGCCAACGCACGTCCCGACATAGAGGCCAACGCACGTCCCGACGTAGAGCTGAAAGTAAGCTAAATCCCGACGTAGAGCCCAACGCACGTCCCGACGTAGAGCCCAACGCACGTCCCGACATAGAGCCCAACGCACGTCCCGACGTAGAGCTGAAAGTAAGCTAAATCCCGACGTAGCGCCCAACGCACGTCCCGAAGTAGCGCCCAACACACGTCCCGACGTAGCGCCCAACGCACGTCCCGACGTAGCGCCCAACGCACGTCCCGACGTAGAGCTGAAAGTAAACTAAATCCCGACGTAGAGGCCAACGCACGTCCCGACGTAGAGCCCAACGCACGTCCCGACGTAGAGCCCAACGCACGTCCCGACGTAGAGCTGAAAGTAAGCTAAATCCCGACGTAGAGCCCAAAGCACGTCCCGACATAGAGCCCAACGCACGTCCCGACGTAGAGCCCAACGCACGTCCCGACGTAGAGCCCAACGCACGTCCCGAAGTAGAGCTGAAAGTTAGCAAACTACAGATATAGAGCCCAACGCACGTCCCGACGTAGAGCTGAAAGTTAGCTAACTACAGACGTAGAGCCCAACGCACGTCCCGACGTAGAGCCCAACGCACGTCCCGACCTAGAGCCCAACGCAAGTCCCGACGTAGAGCTGAAAGTAAGCTAAAACCCGACGTAGAGCCCAACGCACGTCCCGACGTAGAGCTGAATGTAAGCTAAATCCCGACGTAGAGGCCAACGCACGTCCCGACGTAGAGCTGAAAGTAAGCTAAATCCCGAAGTAGAGGCCAACGCACGTCCCGACGTAGAGGCCAACGCACGTCCCGACGTAGAGCTGAAAGTAAGCTAAATCCCGATGTAGAGGCCAAGGCACGTCCCGACGTAGAGGCCAAGGCACGTCCCGACTTAGAGGCCAACGCACGTCCCGACGTAGAGGCCAACGCACGTCCCGACTTAGAGGCCAACGCACGTCCCGACTTAGAGGCCAACGCACGTCCCGACTTAGAGGCCAACGCACGTCCCGACGTAGAGGACAACGCACGTCCCGACGTAGAGCTGAAAGTAAGTTAAATCCCGATGTAGAGCCCAACGCACGTCCCGACGTAGAGCCCAACGCACGTCCCGACGTAGAGCCCAACGCACGTCCCGACGTAGCGCCCAACGCACGTCCCGACGTAGAGCTGAAAGTTAGCTAACTACAGACGTAGAGCCCAACGCACGTCCCGACGTAGAGCTGAAAGTTAGCTAACAACAGACGTAGAGCCCAACGCACTTCCCGACGTAGAGCTGAAAGTTACCTAACTACAGACGTAGAGCCCAACGCACGTCCCGACGTAGAGCCCAACGCACGTCCCGACGTAGAGCTGAAAGTTAGCTAAATCCCGACGTAGAGGCCAACGCACGTCCTAACGTAGAGCTGAAAGTAAGCTAAATCCCGACGTAGAGCCCAACGCACGTCCCGACGTAGAGCCCAACGCACGTCCCGACGTAGAGCCCAACGCACGTCCCGACGTAGAGCCCAACGCATGTCCCGACGTAGAGCTGAAAGTTAGCTAAATCCTGACGTAGAGCCCAACGCACGTCCCGACGTAGAGCCCAACGCGCGTCCCGACGTAGAGCCCAACGCACGTCCCGACGTAGAGCCCAACGCGCGTCCCGACGTAGAGCCCAACGCGCGTCCCGACGTAGAGCCCAACGCGCGTCCCGACGTAGAGCCCAACGCGCGTCCCGACGTAGAGCCCAACGCGCGTCCCGACGTAGAGCCCAACGCGCGTCCCGACGTAGAGCTGAAAGTTAGCTAAATACAGACGTAGAGCCCAACGCACGTCCCGACGTAGAGCCCAAAGCACGTCCCGACGTAGAGCCCAACGCACGTCCCGACGTAGAGGCCAACGCACGTCCCGACGTAGATCTGAAAGTAAGCTAAATCCCGACGTAGAGCCCAACGCACGTCCCGACGTAGAGCTGAAAGTAAGCTAAATCCCGACGTAGAGGCCAACGCACGTCCCGACGTACAGGCCAACGCACGTCCCGAAGTAGAGGCCAACGCACGTCCCGACGTAAAGCTGAAAGTAAGCTAAATCCCGACGTAGAGCCCAACGCACGTCCCGACGTAGAGCCCAACGCACGTCCCGACGTAGCGCCCAACGCACGTCCCGACGTAGAGCTGAAAGTTAGCTAACTACAGACGTAGAGCCCAACGCACGTCCCGACGTAGAGCTAAAAGTTACCTAACTACAGACGTAGAGCCCAACGCACGTCCCGACGTAGAGCCCAACGCACGTCCCGACGTAGAGCCCAACGCACGTCCCGACGTAGAGCCCAACGCACGTCCCGACGTAGAGCTGAAAGTAAGTTAAATCCCGACGTAGAGGCCAACGCACGTCCCGACGTAGAGGCCAACGCACGTCCCGACGTAGAGGACAACGCACGTCCCGACGTAGAGGCCAACGCACGTCCCGACGTAGAGCTGAAATTAAGCTAAATCCCGACGTAGCGCCCAACGCACGTCCCGACGTAGCGCCCAACGCACGTCCCGACGTAGAGCTGAAAGTTAGATAACTACAGACGTAGAGCCCAACGCACGTCCCGACATAGAGCCCAACGCACGTCCCGACGTAGAGCTGAAAGTAAGCTAAATCCCGAAGTAGAGCCCAACACACGTCCCGACGTAGAGCTGAAAGTAAGCTAAATCCCGACGTAGAGGCCAACGCACGTCCCGACGTAGAGGCCAACGCACGTCCCGACCTAGAGGCCAACGCACGTCCCGACCTAGAGGCCAACGCACGTCCCGACCTAGAGGCCAACGCACGTCCCGACGTAGAGCTGAAAGTAAGCTAAATCCCGACGTAGAGCCCAACGCACGTCCCGACGTAGAGCCCAACGCACGTCCCGACGTAGAGCCCAACGCACGTCCCGACGTAGAGCCCAACGCACGTCCCGACGTAGAGCCCAACGCACGTCCCGACGTAGAGCCCAACGCACGTCCCGACGTAGAGCTGAAAGTTAGCTAACTACAGACGTAGAGCCCAGCGCACGTCCCGACGTAGAGCCCAATGCACGTCCCGACGTAGAGCCCAACGCACGTCCCGACGTAGAGCCCAGCGCACGTCCCGACGTAGCGCCCAACGCACGTCCCGACGTAGAGCTGAAAGTAACTTAAATCCCGACGTAGAGGCCAACGCACGTCCCGACGTAGAGGCCAACGCACGTCCCGACTTAGAGGCCAACGCACGTCCCGACTTAGAGGCCAACGCACGTCCCGACGTAGAGCCCAACGCAGGACCCGACGTAGAGCTGAAAGTTAGCTAACTACAGACGTAGAGCCTAACGCACGTCCCGACGTAGAGCCCAACGCACGTCCCGACGTAGAGCCCAACGGACGTCCCGACGTAGAACTGAAATTAAGCTAAATCCCGACGTAGAGGCCAACGCACGTCCCGACGTAGAGGCCAACGCACGTCCCGACGTAGAGGCCAACGCACGTCCCGACGTAGAGCTGAAAGTAAGCTAAATCCCGAAGTAGAGGCCAACACACGTCCCGACGTAGAGGCCAACGCACGTCCCGACGTAGAGCTGAAAGTAAGCTAAATCCCGACGTAGAGCCCAACGCACGTCCCGACGTAGAGCCCAACGCACGTCCCGACGTAGAGCTGAAAGTAAGCTAAATCCCGACGTAGAGCCCAACGCACGTCCCGACGTAGAGCCCAACGCACGTCCCGACGTAGAGCTGAAAGTAAGCTAAATCCCGATGTAGAGGCCAACGCACGTCCCAACTTAGAGGCCAACGCACGTCCCGACTTAGAGGCCAACGCACGTCCCGACTTAGAGGCCAACGCACGTCCCGACTTAGAGGCCAACGCACGTCCCGACTTAGAGGCCAACGCACGTCCCGACGTAGAGCTGAAAGTAAGTTAAATCCCGACGTAGAGCCCAACGCACGTCCCGACGTAGAGCCCAACGCACGTCCCGACGTAGAGCCCAACGCACGTCCCGACGTAGAGCCCAACGCACGTCCCGACGTAGAGCTGAAAGTAAGCTAAATCCCGAAGTAGAGGCCAACGCACGTCCCGACGTAGAGGCCAACGCACGTCCCGACGTAGAGCTGAAAGTAAGCTAAATCCCGACGTAGAGCCCAACGCACGTCCCGACGTAGAGCCCAACGCACGTCCCGACGTAGAGCCCAACACACGTCCCGACGTAGAGCTGAAAGTAAGCTAAATCCCGACGTAGAGGCCAACGCACGTCCCGACGTAGAGCTGAAAGTAAGCTAAATCCCGACGTAGAGGCCAACGCACGTCCCGACGTAGAGCCCAACGCACGTCCCGACGTAGAGCTGAAAGTAAGCTAAATCCCGACGTAGAGCCCAACGCACGTCCCGACGTAGAGCCCAACGCACGTCCCGAAGTAGAGCCCACCGCACGTCCCGACGTAGAGCCCAATGCACGTCCCGACGTAGAGCTGAAAGTAAGCTAAATCCCGACGTAGCGCCCAACGCACGTCCTGACGTAGCGCCCAACGCACGTCCCGAAGTAGAGCTGAAAGTAAGCTAAATCCCGACGCAGAGGCCAACGCACGTCCCGACGTAGAGCCCAACGCACGTCCCGACCTAGAAGCCAACGCACGTCCCGATGTAGAGGCCAACGCACGTCCCGACGTAGAGCTGAAAGTAAGCTAAATCCCGACGTAGAGCCCAACGCACGTCCCGACGTAGAGCCCAACGCACGTCCCGACGTAGAGCTGAAAGTTAGCTAACTACAGACATAGAGCCCAACGCACGTCCCGACGTAGAGCAGAAAGTTAGCTAACTACAGACATAGAGCCCAACGCACGTCCCGACGTAGAGCCCAACGCACGTCCCGACGTAGAGCTGAAAGTAAGCTAAAACCCGACGTAGAGCCCAACACACGTCCCGACGTAGAGCTGAAAGTAAGCTAAATCCCGACGTAGAGGCCAACGCATGTCCCAACGTAGAGGCCAACGCATGTCCCGACGTAGAGGCCAACGCATGTCCCGACGTAGAGCTGAAAGTAAGCTAAATCCCGAAGTAGAGGCCAACGCACGTCCCGACGTAGAGGCCAACGCACGTCCCGACGTAGAGCTGAAAGTAAGCTAAATCCCGACGTAGAGCCCAACGCACGTCCCGACGTAGAGTCCAACGCACGTCCCGACGTAGACCTGAAAGTAAGCTAAATCCCGACGTAGAGGCCAACGCACGTCCCGACGTAGAGGCCAACGCACGTCCCGACTTAGAGGCCAACGCACGTCCCGACGTACAGGCCAACGCACGTCCCGACGTAGAGGCCAACGCACGTCCCGACGTAGAGCTGAAAGTAAGTTAAATCCCGACGTAGAGCCCAACGCACGTCCCGACGCAGAGCCCAACGCACGTCCCGACGTAGAGCCCAACGCACGTCCCGACGTAGAGCCCAACGCACGTCCCGACGTAGCGCCCAACGCACGTCCCGACGTAGCGCCCAACGCACGTCCCGACGTAGAGCTGAAAGTTAGCTAACTACAGACGTAGAGCCCAACGCACGTCCCGACGTAGAGCTAAAAGTTACCTAACTACAGACGTAGAGCCCAACGCACGTCCCGACGTAGAGCCCAACGCACGTCCCGACGTAGAGCCCAACGCACGTCCCGACGTAGAGCCCAACGCACGTCCCGACGTAGAGGCCAACGCACGTCCCGACGTAGAGGCCAACGCACGTCCCGAAGTAGAGCCCACCGCACGTCCCGACGTAGAGCCCAATGCACGTCCCGACGTAGAGCTGAAAGTAAGCTAAATCCCGACGTAGCGCCCAACGCACGTCCCGACGTAGCGCCCAACGCACGTCCCGAAGTAGAGCTGAAAGTAAGCTAAATCCCGACGCAGAGGCCAACGCACGTCCCGACGTAGAGCCCAACGCACGTCCCGACCTAGAAGCCAACGCACGTCCCGATGTAGAGGCCAACGCACGTCCCGACGTAGAGCTGAAAGTAAGCTAAATCCCGACGTAGAGCCCAACGCACGTCCCGACGTAGAGCCCAACGCACGTCCCGACGTAGCGCCCAACGCACGTCCCGACGTAGAGCTGAAAGTTAGCTAACTACAGACATAGAGCCCAACGCACGTCCCGACGTAGAGCAGAAAGTTAGCTAACTACAGACATAGAGCCCAACGCACGTCCCGACGTAGAGCCCAACGCACGTCCCGACGTAGAGCTGAAAGTAAGCTAAAACCCGACGTAGAGCCCAACGCACGTCCCGACGTAGAGCTGAAAGTAAGCTAAATCCCGACGTAGAGGCCAACGCATGTCCCGACGTAGAGGCCAACGCATGTCCCGACGTAGAGGCCAACGCATGTCCCGACGTAGAGCTGAAAGTAAGCTAAATCCCGAAGTAGAGGCCAACGCACGTCCCGACGTAGAGGCCAACGCACGTCCCGACGTAGAGCTGAAAGTAAGCTAAATCCCGACGTAGAGCCCAACGCACGTCCCGACGTAGAGTCCAACGCACGTCCCGACGTAGACCTGAAAGTAAGCTAAATCCCGACGTAGAGGCCAACGCACGTCCCGACGTAGAGGCCAACGCACGTCCCGACTTATAGGCCAACGCACGTCCCGACGTAGAGGCCAACGCACGTCCCGACGTAGAGGCCAACGCACGTCCCGACGTAGAGCTGAAAGTAAGTTAAATCCCGACGTAGAGCCCAACGCACGTCCCGACGTAGAGCCCAACGCACGTCCCGACGTAGAGCCCAACGCACGTCCCGACGTAGCGCCCAACGCACGTCCCGACGTAGCGCCCAACGCACGTCCCGACGTAGCGCCCAACGCACGTCCCGACGTAGAGCTGAAAGTTAGCTAACTACAGACGTAGAGCCCAACGCACGTCCCGACGTAGAGCTAAAAGTTACCTAACTACAGACGTAGAGCCCAAAGCACGTCCCGACGTAGAGCCCAACGCATGTCCCGACGTAGAGCCCAACGCACGTCCCGACGTAGAGCCCAACGCACGTCCCGACGTAGAGCCCAACGCACGTCCCGACGTAGAGCCCAACGCACGTCCCGACGTAGAGCTGAAAGTAAGCTAAATCCCGACGTAGAGCCCAACGCACGTCCCGACGTAGAGCTGAAAGTAAGCTAAAACCCGACATAGAGCCCAACGCACGTCCCGACGTAGAGCTGAAAGTAAGCTAAATCCCGACGTAGAGGCCAACGCACGTCCCGACGTAGAGGCCAACGCACGTCCCGACGTAGAGCTGAAAGTAAGCTAAATCCCGAAGTAGAGGCCAACGCACGTCCCGACGTAGAGCCCAACGCACGTCCCGACGTAGAGCCCAACGCACGTCCCGACGAAGAGCCCAACGCACGTCCCGACGTAGAGCCCAACGCACGTCCCGACGTAGAGCCCAACGCACGTCCCGACGTAGAGCCCAACGCACGTCCCGACGTAGAGCTGAAAGTTAGCTAACTACAGACGTAGAGCCCAACGCACGTCCCGACGTAGAGCCCAACGCACGTCCCGACGTAGAGCTAAAAGTAAGCTAAATCCCGACGTAGAGCCCAACACACGTCCCGACGTAGAGCTGAAAGTAAGCTAAATCCCGACGTAGAGGCCAACGCACGTCCCGACGTAGAGCCCAACGCACGTCCCGACGTAGAGCTGAAAGTAAGCTAAATCCCGATGTAGAGGCCAACGCACGTCCCGACTTAGAGGCCAACGCACGACCCGACTTAGAGGCCAACGCACGTCCCGACTTAGAGGCCAACGCACGTCCCGACTTAGAGGCCAACGCACGTCCCGACTTAGAGGCCAACGCACGTCCCGACGTAGAGCTGAAAGTAAGCTAAATCCCGACGTAGAGCCCAACGCACGTCCCGACGTAGAGCCCAACGCACGTCCCGACGTAGAGCCCAACGCACGTCCCGACGTAGAGCCCAACGCACGTCCCGACGTAGAGCCCAACGCACGTCCCGACGTAGAGCCCAACGCACGTCCCGACGTAGAGCCCAACGCACGTCCCGACGTAGAGCTGAAAGTTAGCTAACTACAGACGTAGAGCCCAACGCACGTCCCGACGTAGAGCCCAACGCACGTCCCGACGTAGAGCTGAAAGTAAGCTAAATCCCGACGTAGAGCCCAACGCACGTCCCGACGTAGAGCCCAACGCACGTCCCGACGTAGAGGCCAACGCACGTCCCGACGTAGAGCCCAACGCACGTCCCGACGTAGAGCTGAAAGTTAGCTAACTACAGACGTAGAGCCCAACGCACGTCCCGACGTAGAGCCCAACGCACGTCCCGACGTAGAGCTAAAAGTAAGCTAAATCCCGACGTAGAGCCCAACACACGTCCCGACGTAGAGCTGAAAGTAAGCTAAATCCCGACGTAGAGGCCAACGCACGTCCCGACGTAGAGGCCAACGCACGTCCCGACGTAGAGCTGAAAGTAAGCTAAATCCCGACGTAGAGCCCAACGCACGTCCCGACGTAGAGCCCAACGCACGTCCCGACGTAGAGCCCAACGCACGTCCCGAAGTAGAGCCCACCGCACGTCCCGACGTAGAGCCCAATGCACGTCCCGACGTAGAGCTGAAAGTAAACTAAATCCCGACGTAGCGCCCAACGCACGTCCCGACGTGGCGCCCAACGCACGTCCCGAAGTAGAGCCCACCGCACGTCCCGACGTAGAGCCCAATGCACGTCCCGAAGTAGAGCTGAAAGTAAGCTAAATCCCGACGCAGAGGCCAACGCACGTCCCGACGTAGAGGCCAACGCACGTCCCGACCTAGAGGCCAACGCACGTCCCGACGTAGAGGCCAACGCACGTCCCGACGTAGAGGCCAACGCACGTCCCGACGTAGAGCCCAACGCACGTCCCGACGTAGAGCCCAACGCACGTCCCGAAGTAGAGCCCACCGCACGTCCCGACGTAGAGCCCAATGCACGTCCCGACGTAGAGCTGAAAGTAAACTAAATCCCGACGTAGCGCCCAACGCCCGTCCCGACGTGGCGCCCAACGCACGTCCCGAAGTAGAGCCCACCGCACGTCCCGACGTAGAGCCCAATGCACGTCCCGAAGTAGAGCTGAAAGTAAGCTAAATCCCGACGCAGAGGCCAACGCACGTCCCGACGTAGAGGCCAACGCACGTCCCGACCTAGAGGCCAACGCACGTCCCGACCTAGAGGCCAACGCACGTCCCGATGTAGAGGCCAACGCACGTCCCGACGTAGAGCTGAAAGTAAGCTAAATCCCGACGTAGAGCCCAACGCACGTCCCGACGTAGAGCCCAACGCACGTCCCGACGTAGCGCCCAACGCACGTCCCGACGTAGAGCTGGAAGTTAGCTAACTACAGACATAGAGCCCAACGCACGTCCCGACGTAGAGCAGAAAGTTAGCTAACTACAGACATAGAGCCCAACGCACGTCCCGACGTAGAGCCCAACGCACGTCCCGACGTAGAGCCCAACGCACGTCCCGACGTAGAGCTGAAAGTAAGCTAAAACCCGACGTAGAGCCCAACGCACGTCCCGACGTAGAGCTGAAAGTAAGCTAAATCCCGACGTAGAGGCCAACGCACGTCCCGACGTAGAGGCCAACGCACGTCCCGACGTAGAGGCCAACGCACGTCCCGACGTAGAGCTGAAAGTAAGCTAAATCCCGAAGTAGAGGCCAACGCACGTCCCGACGTAGAGCTGAAAGTAAGCTAAATCCCGAAGTAGAGGCCAACGCACGTCCCGACGTAGAGCTGAAAGTAAGCTAAATCCCGAAGTAGAGGCCAACGCACGTCCCGACGTAGAGGCCAACGCACGTCCCGACGTAGACCTGAAAGTAAGCTAAATCCCGACGTAGAGGCCAACGCACGTCCCGACGTAGAGGCCAACGCACGTCCCGACTTAGAGGCCAACGCACGTCCCGACTTAGAGGCCAACGCACGTCCCGACTTAGAGGCCAACGCACGTCCCGACTTAGAGGCCAACGCACGTCCCGACTTAGAGCTGAAAGTAAGTTAAATACCGACGTAGAGCCCAACGCACGTCCCGACGTAGAGCCCAACGCACGTCCCGACGTAGAGCCCAACGCACGTCCCGACGTAGAGCCCAACGCACGTCCCGACGTAGAGCTGAAAGTTAGCTAACTACAGACGTAGAGCCCAACGCACGTCCCGACGTAGAGCTAAAAGTTACCTAACTACAGATGTAGCGCCCAACGCACGTCCCGACGTAGAGCCCAACGCACGTCCCGACGTAGAGCCCAACGCACGTCCCGACGTAGAGCCCAACGCACGTCCCGACGTAGAGCCCAACGCACGTCCCGACGTAGAGCCCAACGCACGTCCCGACGTAGAGCTGAAAGGAAGCTAAATCCCGACGTAGAGGCCAACGCACGTCCCGACGTAGAGCTGAAAGTAAGCTAAATCCCGACGTAGAGCCCAACGCACGTCCCGACGTAGAGCCCAACGCACGTCCCGACGTAGAGCTGAAAGTAAGCTAAAACCCGACATAGAGCCCAACGCACGTCCCGACGTGGAGCTGAAAGTAAGCTAAATCCCGACGTAGAGGCAAACGCACGTCCCGACGTAGAGGCCAACGCACGTCCCGACGTAGAGGCCAACGCACGTCCCGACGTAGAGCTGAAAGTAAGCTAAATCCCGACGTAGAGGCCAACGCACGTCCCGACGTAGAGTCCAACGCACGTCTGACGTAGAGCTGAAAGTAAGCTAAATCCCGACGTAGAGGCCAACGCACGTCCCGACGTAGAGCCCAACGCACGTCCCGACGTAGAGCTGAAAGTAAGTTAAATCCCGACGTAGAGCCCAACGCACGTCCCGACGTAGAGCCCAACGCACGTCCCGACGTAGAGCCCAACGCACGTCCCGACGTAGCGCCAAACGCACGTCCCGACGTAGAGCTGAAAGTTAGCTAACTACAGACGTAGAGCCCAACGCACGTCCCGACGTAGAGCTGAAAGTTAGCTAACAACAGACATAGAGCCCAACGCACGTCCCGACGTAGAGCTGAAAGTTAGCTAAATACAGACGTAGAGCCCAAAGCACGTCCCGACGTAGAGCCCAACGCACGTCCCGACGTAGAGCCCAACGCACGTCCCGACGTAGAGCCCAACGCACGTCCCGACGTAGAGCTGAAAGTAAGCTAAATCCCGACGTAGAGTCCAACGCACGTCCCAACGTAGAGCTGAAAGTAAGCTAAATCCCGACGTAGAGCCCAACGCACGTCCCGACGTAGAGCCCAACGCACGTCCCGACGTAGAGCCCAACGCATGTCCCGACGTAGAGCTGAAAGTTAGCTAAATCCTGACGTAGAGCCCAACGCACGTCCCGTCGTAGAGCCCAACGCACGTCCCGACGTAGAGCCCAACGCACGTCCCGACGTAGAGCCCAACGCACGTCCCGACGTAGAGCCCAACGCACGTCCCGACGTAGAGCTGAAAGTTAGCTAACTACAGACGTAGAGCCCAACGCACGTCCCGACGTAGAGCCCAACGCACGTCCCGACGTAGAGCTAAAAGTAAGCTAAATCCCGACGTAGAGCCCAACACACGTCCCGACGTAGAGCTGAAAGTAAGCTAAATCCCGAAGTAGAGGCCAACGCACGTCCCGACGTAGAGGCCAACGCACGTCCCGACGTAGAGCTGAAAGTAAGCTAAATCCCGACGTAGAGGCCAACGCACGTCCCGACGTAGAGGCCAACGCACGTCCCGACGTAGAGCTGAAAGTAAGCTAAATCCCGACGTAGAGCCCAACGCACGTCCCGACGTAGAGCCCAACGCACGTCCCGACGTAGAGCCCACCGCACGTCCCGACGTAGAGCCCAACGCACGTCCCGACGTAGAGCTGAAAGTAAGCTAAAACCCGACGTAGCGCCCAACGCACGTCCCGACGTAGAGCTGAAAGTAAGCTAAAACCCGACGTAGCGCCCAACGCACGTCCCGACGTAGAGCTGAAAGTAAGCTAAATCCCGACGCAGAGGCCAACGCACGTCCCGACGTAGAGGCCAACGCACGTCCCGACCTAGAGGCCAACGCACGTCCCGACGTAGAGGCCAACGCACGTCCCGACGTAGAGCTGAAAGTAAGCTAAATCCCGACGTAGAGCCCAACGCACGTCCCGACGTAGCGCCCAACGCACGTCCCGACGTAGAGCAGAAAGTTAGCCAACTACAGACATAGAGCCCAACGCACGTCCCGACGTAGAGCAGAAAGTTAGCTAACTACAGACATAGAGCCCAACGCACGTCCCGAAGTAGAGCCCAACGCACGTCCCGACGTAGAGCCCAACGCACGTCCCGACGTAGAGCCCAACGCACGTCCCGACGTAGAGCTGAAAGTAAGCTAAATCCCGAAGTAGAGGCCAACGCACGTCCCGACGTAGAGCCCAACGCACGTCCCGACGTAGAGCTGAAAGTAAGCTAAATCCCGACGTAGAGCCCAACGCACGTCCCGACGTAGAGCTGAAAGTAAGCTAAATCCCGATGTAGAGGCCAACACACGTCCCGACGTAGAGGCCAACGCACGTCCCGACTTAGGGGCCAACGCACGTCCCGACTTAGGGGCCAACGCACGTCCCGACGTAGAGGCCAACGCACGTCCCGACGTAGAGGCCAACGCACGTCCCGACGTAGAGGCCAACGCACGTCCCGACGTAGAGGCCAACGCACGTCCCGACGTAGAGGCCAACGCACGTCCCGACGTAGAGCTGAAAGTAAGCTAAATCCCAATGTAGAGGCCAACGCACGTCCCGACGTAGAGGCCAACGCACGTCCCGACGTAGAGGCCAACGCACGTCCCGACGTAGAGGCCAACGCACGTCCCGACGTAGAGCTGAAAGTAAGCTAAATCCCGAAGTAGAGGCCAACGCACGTCCCGACGTAGAGGCCAACGGACGTCCCGACGTAGAGCTGAAAGTAAGCTAAATCCCGACGTAGAGCCCAACGCACGTCCCGACGTAGAGCCCAACGCACGTCCCGACGTAGAGCTGAAAGTAAGCTAAATCCCGATGTAGAGGCCAACGCACGTCCCGACTTAGAGGCCAACGCACGTCCCGACTTAGAGGCCAACGCACGTCCCGACTTAGAGGCCAACGCACGTCCCGACTTAGAGGCCAACGCACGTCCCGACTTAGAGGCCAACGCACGTCCCGACTTAGAGGCCAACGCACGTCTCGACGTAGAGCTGAAAGTAAGCTAAATCCCGATGTAGAGGCCAACGCACGTCCCGACGTAGAGGCCAACGCACGTCCCGACGTAGAGCTGAAAGTAAGTTAAATCCCGACGTAGCGCCCAACGCACGTCCCGACGTAGCGCCCAACGCACGTCCCGACGTAGAGCTGAAAGTAAGTTAAATCCCGACGTAGAGGCCAACGCACGTCCCGACGTAGAGGCCAACGCACGTCCCGACGTAGAGGCCAACGCACGTCCCGACGTAGAGGCCAACGCACGTCCCGACTTAGAGGCCAACGCACGTCCCGACTTAGAGGCCAACGCACGTCCCGACTTAGAGGCCAACGCACGTCCCGACTTAGAGGCCAACGCACGTCCCGACTTAGAGGCCAACGCACGTCCGGACGTAGAGCTGAAAGTAAGCTAAATCCCGACGTAGAGCCCAACGCACGTCCCGACCTAGAGGCCAACGCACGTCCCGACCTAGAGGCCAACGCACGTTACGACGTAGAGGCCAACGCACGTCCCGACGTAGAGCTGAAAGTAAGCTAAATCCCGACGTAGAGCCCAACGCACGTCCCGACGTAGAGCCCAACGCAGGTCCCGACGTAGCGCCCAACGCACGTCCCGACGTAGAGCAGAAAGTTAGCTAACTACAGACATAGAGCCCAACGCACGTCCCGACGTAGAGCTGAAAGTAAGCTAAAACCCGACGTAGAGCCCAACGCACGTCCCGACGTAGAACTGAAATTAAGCTAAATCCCGACGTAGAGGCCAACGCACGTCCCGACGTAGAGGCCAACGCACGTCCCGACGTAGAGGCCAACGCACGTCCCGACGTAGAGGCCAACGCACGTCCCGACGTAGAGGCCAACGCACGTCCCGACGTAGAGCTGAAAGTAAGCTAAATCCCGAAGTAGAGGCCAACACACGTCCCGACGTAGAGGCCAACGCACGTCCCGACGTAGAGCTGAAAGTAAGCTAAATCCCGACGTAGAGCCCAACGCACGTCCCGACGTAGAGCCCAACGCACGTCCCGACGTAGAGCTGAAAGTAAGCTAAATCCCGACGTAGAGCCCAACGCACGTCCCGACGTAGAGCCCAACGCACGTCCCGACGTAGAGCTGAAAGTAAGCTAAATCCCGATGTAGAGGCCAACGCACGTCCCGACGTAGAGCTGAAAGTAAGCTAAATCCCGAAGTAGAGGCCAACGCACGTCCCGACGTAGAGGCCAACGCACGTCCCGACGTAGAGCTGAAAGTAAGCTAAATCCCGACGTAGAGCCCAACGCACGTCCCGACGTAGAGCCCAACGCACGTCCCGACGTAGAGCCCAACGCACGTCCCGACGTAGAGCTGAAAGTAAGCTAAATCCCGACGTAGAGCCCAACGCACGTCCCGACGTAGAGCCCAACGCACGTCCCGACGTAGAGCTGAAAGTAAGCTAAATCCCGACGTAGAGGCCAACGCACGTCCCGACTTAGAGGCCAACGCACGTCCCGACTTAGAGGCCAACGCACGTCCCGACTTAGAGGCCAACGCACGTCCCGACTTAGAGGCCAACGCACGTCCCGACTTAGATGCCAACGCACGTCCCGACGTAGAGCTGAAAGTAAGTTAAATCCCGACGTAGAGCCCAACGCACGTCCCGACGTAGAGCCCAACGCACGTCCCGACGTAGAGCTGAAAGTAAGCTAAATCCCGAAGTAGAGGCCAACGCACGTCCCGACGTAGAGCTGAAAGTAAGCTAAATCCCGAAGTAGAGGCCAACGCACGTCCCGACGTAGAGCTGAAAGTAAGATAAATCCCGACGTAGAGCCCAACGCACGTCCCGACGTAGAGCCCAACGCACGTCCCGACGTAGAGCCCAACGCACGTCCCGACGTAGAGCCCAACGCACGTCCCGACGTAGAGCTGAAAGTAAGCTAAATCCCGATGTAGAGGCCAACGCACGTCCCGACGTAGAGGCCAACGCACATCCCGACTTAGAGGCCAACGCACGTCCCGACTTAGAGGCCAACGCACGTCCCGACTTAGAGCCCAACGCACGTCCCGACTTAGAGCCCAACGCACGTCCCGACTTAGAGCCCAACGCACGTCCAACCGTAGAGCTGAAAGTAAGCTAAATCCCGATGTAGAGGCCAACGCACGTCCCGACGTAGAGGCCAACGCACGTCCCGACGTAGAGCTGAAAGTAAGTTAAATCCCGACGTAGAGCCCAACGCACGTCCCGACGTAGAGCCCAAAGCACGTCCCGACGTAGCGCCCAACGCACGTCCCGACGTAGCGCCCAACGCACGTCCCGACGTAGCGCCCAACGCACGTCCCGACGTAGAGCTGAAAGTAAGTTAAATCCCGACGTAGAGGCCAACGCACGTCCCGACGTAGAGGCCAACGCACGTCCCGACTTAGAGGCCAACGCACGTCCCGACTTAGAGGCCAACGCACGTCCCGACGTAGAGCTGAAAGTAAGCTAAATCCCGACGTAGAGCCCAACGCACGTCCCGACGTAGAGCCCAACGCACGTCCCGACGTAGAGCCCAACGCACGTCCCGACGTAGAGCTGAAAGTTAGCTAACTACAGACGTAGAGCCCAACGCACGTCCCGACGTAGAGCCCAACGCACGTCCCGACGTAGAGATAAAAGTAAGCTAAATCCCGACGTAGAGCCCAACGCACGTCCCGACGTAGAGCTGAAAGTAAGCTAAATCCCGACGTAGAGGCCAACGCACGTCCCGACGTAGAGCCCAACGCACGTCCCGACGTAGAGCTGAAAGTAAGCTAAATCCCGACGTAGAGCCCAACGCACGTCCCGACGTAGAGCCCAACGCACGTCCCGAAGTAGAGCCCACCGCACGTCCCGACGTAGAGCCCAATGCACGTCCCGACGTAGAGCTGAAAGTAAGCTAAATCCCGACGTAGCGCCCAACGCACGTCCCGACGTAGCGCCCAACGCACGTCCCGAAGTAGAGCTGAAAGTAAGCTAAATCCCGACGCAGAGGCCAACGCACGTCCCGACCTAGAAGCCAACGCACGTCCCGACGTAGAGGCCAACGCACGTCCCGACGTAGAGCTGAAAGTAAGCTAAATACCGACGTAGAGCCCAACGCACGTCCCGACGTAGAGCCCAACGCACGTCCCGACGTAGCGCCCAACGCACGTCCCGACGTAGAGCTGAAAGTTAGCTAACTACAGACATAGAGCCCAACGCACGTCCCGACGTAGAGCAGAAAGTTAGCTAACTACAGACATAGAGCCCAACGCACGTCCCGACGTAGAGCCCAACGCACGTCCCGACGTAGAGCTGAAAGTAAGCTAAAACCCGACGTAGAGCCCAACGCACGTCCCGACGTAGAGCTGAAAGTAAGCTAAATCCCGACGTAGAGGCCAACGCATGTCCCGACGTAGAGGCCAACGCATGTCCCGACGTAGAGGCCAACGCATGTCCCGACGTAGAGCTGAAAGTAAGCTAAATCCCGAAGTAGAGGCCAACGCACGTCCCGACGTAGAGGCCAACGCACGTCCCGACGTAGAGCTGAAAGTAAGCTAAATCCCGACGTAGAGCCCAACGCACGTCCCGACATAGAGTCCAACGCACGTCCCGACGTAGACCTGAAAGTAAGCTAAATCCCGACGTAGAGGCCAACGCACGTCCCGACGTAGAGGCCAACGCACGTCCCGACTTAGAGGCCAACGCACGTCCCGACGTAGAGGCCAACGCACGTCCCGACGTAGAGGCCAACGCACGTCCCGACGTAGAGCTGAAAGTAAGTTAAATCCCGACGTAGAGCCCAACGCACGTCCCGACGTAGAGCCCAACGCACGTCCCGACGTAGCGCCCAACGCACGTCCCGACGTAGCGCCCAACGCACGTCCCGACGTAGAGCTGAAAGTTAGCTAACTACAGACGTAGAGCCCAACGCACGTCCCGACGTAGAGCTAAAAGTTACCTAACTACAGACGTAGAGCCCAAAGCACGTCCCGACGTAGAGCCCAACGCACGTCCCGACGTAGAGCCCAACGCACGTCCCGACGTAGAGCCAAACGCACGTCCCGACGTAGAGCTGAAAGTAAGCTAAATCCCGACGTAGAGCCCAACGCACGTCCCGACGTAGAGCTGAAAGTAAGCTAAAACCCGACATAGAGCCCAACGCACGTCCCGACGTAGAGCTGAAAGTAAGCTAAATCCCGACGTAGAGGCCAACGCACGTCCCGACGTAGAGGCCAACGCACGTCCCGACGTAGAGCTGAAAGTAAGCTAAATCCCGAAGTAGAGGCCAACGCACGTCCCGACGTAGAGGCCAACGCACGTCCCGACGTAGAGGCCAACGCACGTCCCGACGTAGAGGCCAACGCACGTCCCGACGTAGAGGCCAACGCACGTCCCGACGTAGAGCTGAAAGTAAGCTAAATCCCGACGTAGAGCCCAACGCACGTCCCGACGTAGAGTCCAACGCACGTCCCGACGTAGAGCTGAAAGTAAGCTAAATCCCGACGTAGAGGCCAACGCACGTCCCGACGTAGAGGCCAACGCACGTCCCGACGTAGAGCCCAACGCACGTCCCGACGTAGAACTGAAAGTAAGTTAAATCCCGACGTAGAGCCCAACGCACGTCCCGACGTAGAGCCCAACGCACGTCCCGACGTAGCGCCCAACGCACGTCCCGACGTAGAGCTGAAAGTTAGCTAACTACAGACGTAGAGCCCAACGCACGTCCCGACGTAGAGCTGAAAGTAAGCTAAATCCCGACGTAGAGGCCAACGCACGTCCCGACGTAGAGGCCAACGCACGTCCCGACGTAGAGGCCAACGCACGTCCCGACGTAGAGCTGAAAGTAAGCTAAATCCCGAAGTAGAGGCCAACGCACGTCCCGACGTAGAGCTGAAAGTAAGCTAAATCCCGAAGTAGAGGCCAACGCACGTCCCGACGTAGAGCTGAAAGTAAGCTAAATCCCGAAGTAGAGGCCAACGCACGTCCCGACGTAGAGGCCAACGCACGTCCCGACGTAGACCTGAAAGTAAGCTAAATCCCGACGTAGAGGCCAACGCACGTCCCGACGTAGAGGCCAACGCACGTCCCGACGTAGAGGCCAACGCACGTCCCGACTTAGAGGCCAACGCACGTCCCGACTTAGAGGCCAACGCACGTCCCGACTTAGAGGCCAACGCACGTCCCGACTTAGAGCTGAAAGTAAGTTAAATACCGACGTAGAGCCCAACGCACGTCCCGACGTAGAGCCCAACGCACGTCCCGACGTAGAGCCCAACGCACGTCCCGACGTAGAGCTGAAAGTTAGCTAACTACAGACGTAGAGCCCAACGCACGTCCCGACGTAGACCTGAAAGTAAGCTAAATCCCGACGTAGAGGCCAACGCACGTCCCGACGTAGAGGCCAACGCACGTCCCGACGTAGAGGCCAACGCACGTCCCGACTTAGAGGCCAACGCACGTCCCGACTTAGAGGCCAACGCACGTCCCGACTTAGAGGCCAACGCACGTCCCGACTTAGAGCTGAAAGTAAGTTAAATACCGACGTAGAGCCCAACGCACGTCCCGACGTAGAGCCCAACGCACGTCCCGACGTAGAGCCCAACGCACGTCCCGACGTAGAGCTGAAAGTTAGCTAACTACAGACGTAGAGCCCAACGCACGTCCCGACGTAGAGCCCAACGCACGTCCCGACGTAGAGCCCAACGCACGTCCCGACGAAGAGCCCAACGCACGTCCCGACGTAGAGCCCAACGCACGTCCCGACGTAGAGCCCAACGCACGTCCCGACGTAGAGCCCAACGCACGTCCCGACGTAGAGCTGAAAGTTAGCTAACTACAGACGTAGAGCCCAACGCACGTCCCGACGTAGAGCCCAACGCACGTCCCGACGTAGAGCTAAAAGTAAGCTAAATCCCGACGTAGAGCCCAACACACGTCCCGACGTAGAGCTGAAAGTAAGCTAAATCCCGACGTAGAGGCCAACGCACGTCCCGACGTAGAGCCCAACGCACGTCCCGACGTAGAGCTGAAAGTAAGCTAAATCCCGATGTAGAGGCCAACGCACGTCCCGACTTAGAGGCCAACGCACGACCCGACTTAGAGGCCAACGCACGTCCCGACTTAGAGGCCAACGCACGTCCCGACTTAGAGGCCAACGCACGTCCCGACTTAGAGGCCAACGCACGTCCCGACGTAGAGCTGAAAGTAAGCTAAATCCCGACGTAGAGCCCAACGCACGTCCCGACGTAGAGCCCAACGCACGTCCCGACGTAGAGCCCAACGCACGTCCCGACGTAGAGCCCAACGCACGTCCCGACGTAGAGCCCAACGCACGTCCCGACGTAGAGCCCAACGCACGTCCCGACGTAGAGCTGAAAGTTAGCTAACTACAGACGTAGAGCCCAACGCACGTCCCGACGTAGAGCCCAACGCACGTCCCGACGTAGAGCTGAAAGTAAGCTAAATCCCGACGTAGAGCCCAACGCACGTCCCGACGTAGAGCCCAACGCACGTCCCGACGTAGAGGCCAACGCACGTCCCGACGTAGAGCCCAACGCACGTCCCGACGTAGAGCTGAAAGTTAGCTAACTACAGACGTAGAGCCCAACGCACGTCCCGACGTAGAGCCCAACGCACGTCCCGACGTAGAGCTAAAAGTAAGCTAAATCCCGACGTAGAGCCCAACACACGTCCCGACGTAGAGCTGAAAGTAAGCTAAATCCCGACGTAGAGGCCAACGCACGTCCCGACGTAGAGGCCAACGCACGTCCCGACGTAGAGCTGAAAGTAAGCTAAATCCCGACGTAGAGCCCAACGCACGTCCCGACGTAGAGCCCAACGCACGTCCCGACGTAGAGCCCAACGCACGTCCCGAAGTAGAGCCCACCGCACGTCCCGACGTAGAGCCCAATGCACGTCCCGACGTAGAGCTGAAAGTAAACTAAATCCCGACGTAGCGCCCAACGCACGTCCCGACGTGGCGCCCAACGCACGTCCCGAAGTAGAGCCCACCGCACGTCCCGACGTAGAGCCCAATGCACGTCCCGAAGTAGAGCTGAAAGTAAGCTAAATCCCGACGCAGAGGCCAACGCACGTCCCGACGTAGAGGACAACGCACGTCCCGACCTAGAGGCCAACGCACGTCCCGACGTAGAGGCCAACGCACGTCCCGACGTAGAGGCCAACGCACGTCCCGACGTAGAGCCCAACGCACGTCCCGACGTAGAGCCCAACGCACGTCCCGAAGTAGAGCCCACCGCACGTCCCGACGTAGAGCCCAATGCACGTCCCGACGTAGAGCTGAAAGTAAACTAAATCCCGACGTAGCGCCCAACGCCCGTCCCGACGTGGCGCCCAACGCACGTCCCGAAGTAGAGCCCACCGCACGTCCCGACGTAGAGCCCAATGCACGTCCCGAAGTAGAGCTGAAAGTAAGCTAAATCCCGACGCAGAGGCCAACGCACGTCCCGACGTAGAGGCCAACGCACGTCCCGACCTAGAGGCCAACGCACGTCCCGACCTAGAGGCCAACGCACGTCCCGATGTAGAGGCCAACGCACGTCCCGACGTAGAGCTGAAAGTAAGCTAAATCCCGACGTAGAGCCCAACGCACGTCCCGACGTAGAGCCCAACGCACGTCCCGACGTAGCGCCCAACGCACGTCCCGACGTAGAGCTGGAAGTTAGCTAACTACAGACATAGAGCCCAACGCACGTCCCGACGTAGAGCAGAAAGTTAGCTAACTACAGACATAGAGCCCAACGCACGTCCCGACGTAGAGCCCAACGCACGTCCCGACGTAGAGCCCAACGCACGTCCCGACGTAGAGCTGAAAGTAAGCTAAAACCCGACGTAGAGCCCAACGCACGTCCCGACGTAGAGCTGAAAGTAAGCTAAATCCCGACGTAGAGGCCAACGCACGTCCCGACGTAGAGGCCAACGCACGTCCCGACGTAGAGGCCAACGCACGTCCCGACGTAGAGCTGAAAGTAAGCTAAATCCCGAAGTAGAGGCCAACGCACGTCCCGACGTAGAGCTGAAAGTAAGCTAAATCCCGAAGTAGAGGCCAACGCACGTCCCGACGTAGAGCTGAAAGTAAGCTAAATCCCGAAGTAGAGGCCAACGCACGTCCCGACGTAGAGGCCAACGCACGTCCCGACGTAGACCTGAAAGTAAGCTAAATCCCGACGTAGAGGCCAACGCACGTCCCGACGTAGAGGCCAACGCACGTCCCGACTTAGAGGCCAACGCACGTCCCGACTTAGAGGCCAACGCACGTCCCGACTTAGAGGCCAACGCACGTCCCGACTTAGAGCTGAAAGTAAGTTAAATACCGACGTAGAGCCCAACGCACGTCCCGACGTAGAGCCCAACGCACGTCCCGACGTAGAGCCCAACGCACGTCCCGACGTAGAGCCCAACGCACGTCCCGACGTAGAGCTGAAAGTTAGCTAACTACAGACGTAGAGCCCAACGCACGTCCCGACGTAGAGCTAAAAGTTACCTAACTACAGATGTAGCGCCCAACGCACGTCCCGACGTAGAGCCCAACGCACGTCCCGACGTAGAGCCCAACGCACGTCCCGACGTAGAGCCCAACGCACGTCCCGACGTAGAGCCCAACGCACGTCCCGACGTAGAGCCCAACGCACGTCCCGACGTAGAGCCCAACGCACGTCCCGACGTAGAGCTGAAAGGAAGCTAAATCCCGACGTAGAGGCCAACGCACGTCCCGACGTAGAGCTGAAAGTAAGCTAAATCCCGACGTAGAGGCCAACGCACGTCCCGACGTAGAGCTGAAAGTAAGCTAAATCCCGACGTAGAGCCCAACGCACGTCCCGACGTAGAGCCCAACGCACGTCCCGACGTAGAGCTGAAAGTAAGCTAAAACCCGACATAGAGCCCAACGCACGTCCCGACGTGGAGCTGAAAGTAAGCTAAATCCCGACGTAGAGGCCAACGCACGTCCCGACGTAGAGGCCAACGCACGTCCCGACGTAGAGGCCAACGCACGTCCCGACGTAGAGCTGAAAGTAAGCTAAATCCCGACGTAGAGGCCAACGCACGTCCCGACGTAGAGTCCAACGCACGTCTGACGTAGAGCTGAAAGTAAGCTAAATCCCGACGTAGAGGCCAACGCACGTCCCGACGTAGAGCCCAACGCACGTCCCGACGTAGAGCTGAAAGTAAGTTAAATCCCGACGTAGAGCCCAACGCACGTCCCGACGTAGAGCCCAACGCACGTCCCGACGTAGATCCCAACGCACGTCCCGACGTAGCGCCAAACGCACGTCCCGACGTAGAGCTGAAAGTTAGCTAACTACAGACGTAGAGCCCAACGCACGTCCCGACGTAGAGCTGAAAGTTAGCTAACAACAGACATAGAGCCCAACGCACGTCCCGACGTAGAGCTGAAAGTTAGCTAAATACAGACGTAGAGCCCAAAGCACGTCCCGACGTAGAGCCCAACGCACGTCCCGACGTAGAGCCCAACGCACGTCCCGACGTAGAGCCCAACGCACGTCCCGACGTAGAGCTGAAAGTAAGCTAAATCCCGACGTAGAGTCCAACGCACGTCCCAACGTAGAGCTGAAAGTAAGCTAAATCCCGACGTAGAGCCCAACGCACGTCCCGACGTAGAGCCCAACGCACGTCCCGACGTAGAGCCCAACGCACGTCCCGACGTAGAGCTGAAAGTTAGCTAAATCCTGACGTAGAGCCCAACGCACGTCCCGTCGTAGAGCCCAACGCACGTCCCGACGTAGAGCCCAACGCACGTCCCGACGTAGAGCCCAACGCACGTCCCGACGTAGAGCCCAACGCACGTCCCGACGTAGAGCTGAAAGTTAGCTAACTACAGACGTAGAGCCCAACGCACGTCCCGACGTAGAGCCCAACGCACGTCCCGACGTAGAGCTAAAAGTAAGCTAAATCCCGACGTAGAGCCCAACACACGTCCCGACGTAGAGCTGAAAGTAAGCTAAATCCCGAAGTAGAGGCCAACGCACGTCCCGACGTAGAGGCCAACGCACGTCCCGACGTAGAGCTGAAAGTAAGCTAAATCCCGACGTAGAGGCCAACGCACGTCCCGACGTAGAGGCCAACGCACGTCCCGACGTAGAGCTGAAAGTAAGCTAAATCCCGACGTAGAGCCCAACGCACGTCCCGACGTAGAGCCCAACGCACGTCCCGACGTAGAGCCCAACGCACGTCCCGACGTAGAGCCCAACGCACGTCCCGACGTAGAGCTGAAAGTAAGCTAAATCCCGACGTAGAGTCCAACGCACGTCCCAACGTAGAGCTGAAAGTAAGCTAAATCCCGACGTAGAGCCCAACGCACGTCCCGACGTAGAGCCCAACGCACGTCCCGACGTAGAGCCCAACGCACGTCCCGACGTAGAGCTGAAAGTTAGCTAAATCCTGACGTAGAGCCCAACGCACGTCCCGTCGTAGAGCCCAACGCACGTCCCGACGTAGAGCCCAACGCACGTCCCGACGTAGAGCCCAACGCACGTCCCGACGTAGAGCCCAACGCACGTCCCGACGTAGAGCTGAAAGTTAGCTAACTACAGACGTAGAGCCCAACGCACGTCCCGACGTAGAGCCCAACGCACGTCCCGACGTAGAGCTAAAAGTAAGCTAAATCCCGACGTAGAGCCCAACACACGTCCCGACGTAGAGCTGAAAGTAAGCTAAATCCCGAAGTAGAGGCCAACGCACGTCCCGACGTAGAGGCCAACGCACGTCCCGACGTAGAGCTGAAAGTAAGCTAAATCCCGACGCAGAGGCCAACGCACGTCCCGACGTAGAGGCCAACGCACGTCCCGACCTAGAGGCCAACGCACGTCCCGACGTAGAGGCCAACGCACGTCCCGACGTAGAGCTGAAAGTAAGCTAAATCCCGACGTAGAGCCCAACGCACGTCCCGACGTAGCGCCCAACGCACGTCCCGACGTAGAGCAGAAAGTTAGCCAACTACAGACATAGAGCCCAACGCACGTCCCGACGTAGAGCAGAAAGTTAGCTAACTACAGACATAGAGCCCAACGCACGTCCCGAAGTAGAGCCCAACGCACGTCCCGACGTAGAGCCCAACGCACGTCCCGACGTAGAGCCCAACGCACGTCCCGACGTAGAGCTGAAAGTAAGCTAAATCCCGAAGTAGAGGCCAACGCACGTCCCGACGTAGAGCCCAACGCACGTCCCGACGTAGAGCTGAAAGTAAGCTAAATCCCGACGTAGAGCCCAACGCACGTCCCGACGTAGAGCTGAAAGTAAGCTAAATCCCGATGTAGAGGCCAACACACGTCCCGACGTAGAGGCCAACGCACGTCCCGACTTAGGGGCCAACGCACGTCCCGACTTAGGGGCCAACGCACGTCCCGACGTAGAGGCCAACGCACGTCCCGACGTAGAGGCCAACGCACGTCCCGACGTAGAGGCCAACGCACGTCCCGACGTAGAGCCCAACGCACGTCCCGACGTAGAGCTGAAAGTAAGCTAAATCCCAATGTAGAGGCCAACGCACGTCCCGACGTAGAGGCCAACGCACGTCCCGACGTAGAGGCCAACGCACGTCCCGACGTAGAGCTGAAAGTAAGCTAAATCCCGAAGTAGAGGCCAACGCACGTCCCGACGTAGAGGCCAACGGACGTCCCGACGTAGAGCTGAAAGTAAGCTAAATCCCGACGTAGAGCCCAACGCACGTCCCGACGTAGAGCCCAACGCACGTCCCGACGTAGAGCTGAAAGTAAGCTAAATCCCGATGTAGAGGCCAACGCACGTCCCGACGTAGAGGCCAACGCACGTCCCGACTTAGAGGCCAACGCACGTCCCGACTTAGAGGCCAACGCACGTCCCGACTTAGAGGCCAACGCACGTCCCGACTTAGAGGCCAACGCACGTCCCGACTTAGAGGCCAACGCACGTCCCGACTTAGAGGCCAACGCACGTCTCGACGTAGAGCTGAAAGTAAGCTAAATCCCGATGTAGAGGCCAACGCACGTCCCGACGTAGAGGCCAACGCACGTCCCGACGTAGAGCTGAAAGTAAGTTAAATCCCGACGTAGCGCCCAACGCACGTCCCGACGTAGCGCCCAACGCACGTCCCGACGTAGAGCTGAAAGTAAGTTAAATCCCGACGTAGAGGCCAACGCACGTCCCGACGTAGAGGCCAACGCACGTCCCGACGTAGAGGCCAACGCACGTCCCGACGTAGAGGCCAACGCACGTCCCGACTTAGAGGCCAACGCACGTCCCGACTTAGAGGCCAACGCACGTCCCGACTTAGAGGCCAACGCACGTCCCGACTTAGAGGCCAACGCACGTCCCGACTTAGAGGCCAACGCACGTCCCGACTTAGAGGCCAACGCACGTCCGGACGTAGAGCTGAAAGTAAGCTAAATCCCGACGTAGAGCCCAACGCACGTCCCGACCTAGAGGCCAACGCACGTCCCGACCTAGAGGCCAACGCACGTTACGACGTAGAGGCCAACGCACGTCCCGACGTAGAGCTGAAAGTAAGCTAAATCCCGACGTAGAGCCCAACGCACGTCCCGACGTAGAGCCCAACGCAGGTCCCGACGTAGCGCCCAACGCACGTCCCGACGTAGAGCAGAAAGTTAGCTAACTACAGACATAGAGCCCAACGCACGTCCCGACGTAGAGCTGAAAGTAAGCTAAAACCCGACGTAGAGCCCAACGCACGTCCCGACGTAGAACTGAAATTAAGCTAAATCCCGACGTAGAGGCCAACGCACGTCCCGACGTAGAGGCCAACGCACGTCCCGACGTAGAGGCCAACGCACGTCCCGACGTAGAGGCCAACGCACGTCCCGACGTAGAGGCCAACGCACGTCCCGACGTAGAGGCCAACGCACGTCCCGACGTAGAGGCCAACGCACGTCCCGACGTAGAGCTGAAAGTAAGCTAAATCCCGAAGTAGAGGCCAACACACGTCCCGACGTAGAGGCCAACGCACGTCCCGACGTAGAGCTGAAAGTAAGCTAAATCCCGACGTAGAGCCCAACGCACGTCCCGACGTAGAGCCCAACGCACGTCCCGACGTAGAGCTGAAAGTAAGCTAAATCCCGACGTAGAGCCCAACGCACGTCCCGACGTAGAGCCCAACGCACGTCCCGACGTAGAGCTGAAAGTAAGCTAAATCCCGATGTAGAGGCCAACGCACGTCCCGACGTAGAGCTGAAAGTAAGCTAAATCCCGAAGTAGAGGCCAACGCACGTCCCGACGTAGAGGCCAACGCACGTCCCGACGTAGAGCTGAAAGTAAGCTAAATCCCGACGTAGAGCCCAACGCACGTCCCGACGTAGAGCCCAACGCACGTCCCGACGTAGAGCCCAACGCACGTCCCGACGTAGAGCTGAAAGTAAGCTAAATCCCGACGTAGAGCCCAACGCACGTCCCGACGTAGAGCCCAACGCACGTCCCGACGTAGAGCTGAAAGTAAGCTAAATCCCGACGTAGAGGCCAACGCACGTCCCGACTTAGAGGCCAACGCACGTCCCGACTTAGAGGCCAACGCACGTCCCGACTTAGAGGCCAACGCACGTCCCGACTTAGAGGCCAACGCACGTCCCGACGTAGAGCTGAAAGTAAGTTAAATCCCGACGTAGAGCCCAACGCACGTCCCGACGTAGAGCCCAACGCACGTCCCGACGTAGAGCTGAAAGTAAGCTAAATCCCGAAGTAGAGGCCAACGCACGTCCCGACGTAGAGCTGAAAGTAAGCTAAATCCCGAAGTAGAGGCCAACGCACGTCCCGACGTAGAGCTGAAAGTAAGCTAAATCCCGACGTAGAGCCCAACGCACGTCCCGACGTAGAGCCCAACGCACGTCCCGACGTAGAGCCCAACGCACGTCCCGACGTAGAGCCCAACGCACGTCCCGACGTAGAGCTGAAAGTAAGCTAAATCCCGATGTAGAGGCCAACGCACGTCCCGACGTAGAGGCCAACGCACATCCCGACTTAGAGGCCAACGCACGTCCCGACTTAGAGGCCAACGCACGTCCCGACTTAGAGGCCAACGCACGTCCCGACTTAGAGCCCAACGCACGTCCCGACTTAGAGCCCAACGCACGTCCCGACTTAGAGCCCAACGCACGTCCAACCGTAGAGCTGAAAGTAAGCTAAATCCCGATGTAGAGGCCAACGCACGTCCCGACGTAGAGGCCAACGCACGTCCCGACGTAGAGCTGAAAGTAAGTTAAATCCCGACGTAGAGCCCAACGCACGTCCCGACGTAGAGCCCAAAGCACGTCCCGACGTAGCGCCCAACGCACGTCCCGACGTAGCGCCCAACGCACGTCCCGACGTAGCGCCCAACGCACGTCCCGACGTAGAGCTGAAAGTAAGTTAAATCCCGACGTAGAGGCCAACGCACGTCCCGACGTAGAGGCCAACGCACGTCCCGACTTAGAGGCCAACGCACGTCCCGACTTAGAGGCCAACGCACGTCCCGACGTAGAGCTGAAAGTAAGCTAAATCCCGACGTAGAGCCCAACGCACGTCCCGACGTAGAGCCCAACGCACGTCCCGACGTAGAGCCCAACGCACGTCCCGACGTAGAGCCCAACGCACGTCCCGACGTAGAGCTGAAAGTTAGCTAACTACAGACGTAGAGCCCAACGCACGTCCCGACGTAGAGCCCAACGCACGTCCCGACGTAGAGATAAAAGTAAGCTAAATCCCGACGTAGAGCCCAACGCACGTCCCGACGTAGAGCTGAAAGTAAGCTAAATCCCGACGTAGAGGCCAACGCACGTCCCGACGTAGAGCCCAACGCACGTCCCGACGTAGAGCTGAAAGTAAGCTAAATCCCGACGTAGAGCCCAACGCACGTCCCGACGTAGAGCCCAACGCACGTCCCGAAGTAGAGCCCACCGCACGTCCCGACGTAGAGCCCAATGCACGTCCCGACGTAGAGCTGAAAGTAAGCTAAATCCCGACGTAGCGCCCAACGCACGTCCCGACGTAGCGCCCAACGCACGTCCCGAAGTAGAGCTGAAAGTAAGCTAAATCCCGACGCAGAGGCCAACGCACGTCCCGACCTAGAAGCCAACGCACGTCCCGACGTAGAGGCCAACGCACGTCCCGACGTAGAGCTGAAAGTAAGCTAAATCCCGACGTAGAGCCCAACGCACGTCCCGACGTAGAGCCCAACGCACGTCCCGACGTAGCGCCCAACGCACGTCCCGACGTAGAGCTGAAAGTTAGCTAACTACAGACATAGAGCCCAACGCACGTCCCGACGTAGAGCAGAAAGTTAGCTAACTACAGACATAGAGCCCAACGCACGTCCCGACGTAGAGCCCAACGCACGTCCCGACGTAGAGCTGAAAGTAAGCTAAAACCCGACGTAGAGCCCAACGCACGTCCCGACGTAGAGCTGAAAGTAAGCTAAATCCCGACGTAGAGGCCAACGCATGTCCCGACGTAGAGGCCAACGCATGTCCCGACGTAGAGGCCAACGCATGTCCCGACGTAGAGCTGAAAGTAAGCTAAATCCCGAAGTAGAGGCCAACGCACGTCCCGACGTAGAGGCCAACGCACGTCCCGACGTAGAGCTGAAAGTAAGCTAAATCCCGACGTAGAGCCCAACGCACGTCCCGACATAGAGTCCAACGCACGTCCCGACGTAGACCTGAAAGTAAGCTAAATCCCGACGTAGAGGCCAACGCACGTCCCGACGTAGAGGCCAACGCACGTCCCGACTTAGAGGCCAACGCACGTCCCGACGTAGAGGCCAACGCACGTCCCGACGTAGAGCTGAAAGTAAGTTAAATCCCGACGTAGAGCCCAACGCACGTCCCGACGTAGAGCCCAACGCACGTCCCGACGTAGCGCCCAACGCACGTCCCGACGTAGCGCCCAACGCACGTCCCGACGTAGAGCTGAAAGTTAGCTAACTACAGACGTAGAGCCCAACGCACGTCCCGACGTAGAGCTAAAAGTTACCTAACTACAGACGTAGAGCCCAAAGCACGTCCCGACGTAGAGCCCAACGCACGTCCCGACGTAGAGCCCAACGCACGTCCCGACGTAGAGCCAAACGCACGTCCCGACGTAGAGCTGAAAGTAAGCTAAATCCCGACGTAGAGCCCAACGCACGTCCCGACGTAGAGCTGAAAGTAAGCTAAAACCCGACATAGAGCCCAACGCACGTCCCGACGTAGAGCTGAAAGTAAGCTAAATCCCGACGTAGAGGCCAACGCACGTCCCGACGTAGAGGCCAACGCACGTCCCGACGTAGAGCTGAAAGTAAGCTAAATCCCGAAGTAGAGGCCAACGCACGTCCCGACGTAGAGGCCAACGCACGTCCCGACGTAGAGGCCAACGCACGTCCCGACGTAGAGGCCAACGCACGTCCCGACGTAGAGGCCAACGCACGTCCCGACGTAGAGCTGAAAGTAAGCTAAATCCCGACGTAGAGCCCAACGCACGTCCCGACGTAGAGTCCAACGCACGTCCCGACGTAGAGCTGAAAGTAAGCTAAATCCCGACGTAGAGGCCAACGCACGTCCCGACGTAGAGGCCAACGCACGTCCCGACGTAGAGCCCAACGCACGTCCCGACGTAGAACTGAAAGTAAGTTAAATCCCGACGTAGAGCCCAACGCACGTCCCGACGTAGAGCCCAACGCACGTCCCGACGTAGCGCCCAACGCACGTCCCGACGTAGAGCTGAAAGTTAGCTAACTACAGACGTAGAGCCCAACGCACGTCCCGACGTAGAGCTGAAAGTAAGCTAAATCCCGACGTAGAGGCCAACGCACGTCCCGACGTAGAGGCCAACGCACGTCCCGACGTAGAGGCCAACGCACGTCCCGACGTAGAGCTGAAAGTAAGCTAAATCCCGAAGTAGAGGCCAACGCACGTCCCGACGTAGAGCTGAAAGTAAGCTAAATCCCGAAGTAGAGGCCAACGCACGTCCCGACGTAGAGCTGAAAGTAAGCTAAATCCCGAAGTAGAGGCCAACGCACGTCCCGACGTAGAGGCCAACGCACGTCCCGACGTAGACCTGAAAGTAAGCTAAATCCCGACGTAGAGGCCAACGCACGTCCCGACGTAGAGGCCAACGCACGTCCCGACGTAGAGGCCAACGCACGTCCCGACTTAGAGGCCAACGCACGTCCCGACTTAGAGGCCAACGCACGTCCCGACTTAGAGGCCAACGCACGTCCCGACTTAGAGGCCAACGCACGTCCCGACTTAGAGCTGAAAGTAAGTTAAATACCGACGTAGAGCCCAACGCACGTCCCGACGTAGAGCCCAACGCACGTCCCGACGTAGAGCCCAACGCACGTCCCGACGTAGAGCTGAAAGTTAGCTAACTACAGACGTAGAGCCCAACGCACGTCCCGACGTAGAGCTAAAAGTTACCTAACTACAGATGTAGCGCCCAACGCACGTCCCGACGTAGAGCCCAACGCACGTCCCGACGTAGAGCCCAACGCACGTCCCGACGTAGAGCCCAACGCACGTCCCGACGTAGAGCCCAACGCACGTCCCGACGTAGAGCTGAAAGGAAGCTAA
Organism: Leptosomus discolor; assembly: GCF_034619465.1. NCBI lineage: Eukaryota > Metazoa > Chordata > Aves > Leptosomiformes > Leptosomidae > Leptosomus > Leptosomus discolor. The sequence goes on from NC_141412.1 coordinate 9,405,642, forward strand.
ATCCCGACGTAGAGGCCAACGCACGTCCCGACGTAGAGCTGAAAGTAAGCTAAATCCCGACGTAGAGGCCAACGCACGTCCCGACGTAGAGCTGAAAGTAAGCTAAATCCCGACGTAGAGCCCAACGCACGTCCCGACGTAGAGCCCAACGCACGTCCCGACGTAGAGCTGAAAGTAAGCTAAAACCCGACATAGAGCCCAACGCACGTCCCGACGTGGAGCTGAAAGTAAGCTAAATCCCGACGTAGAGGCCAACGCACGTCCCGACGTAGAGGCCAACGCACGTCCCGACGTAGAGGCCAACGCACGTCCCGACGTAGAGCTGAAAGTAAGCTAAATCCCGACGTAGAGGCCAACGCACGTCCCGACGTAGAGTCCAACGCACGTCTGACGTAGAGCTGAAAGTAAGCTAAATCCCGACGTAGAGGCCAACGCACGTCCCGACGTAGAGCCCAACGCACGTCCCGACGTAGAGCTGAAAGTAAGTTAAATCCCGACGTAGAGCCCAACGCACGTCCCGACGTAGAGCCCAACGCACGTCCCGACGTAGAGCCCAACGCACGTCCCGACGTAGAGCCCAACGCACGTCCCGACGTAGCGCCAAACGCACGTCCCGACGTAGAGCTGAAAGTTAGCTAACTACAGACGTAGAGCCCAACGCACGTCCCGACGTAGAGCTGAAAGTTAGCTAACAACAGACATAGAGCCCAACGCACGTCCCGACGTAGAGCTGAAAGTTAGCTAAATACAGACGTAGAGCCCAAAGCACGTCCCGACGTAGAGCCCAACGCACGTCCCGACGTAGAGCCCAACGCACGTCCCGACGTAGAGCTGAAAGTAAGCTAAATCCCGACGTAGAGTCCAACGCACGTCCCAACGTAGAGCTGAAAGTAAGCTAAATCCCGACGTAGAGCCCAACGCACGTCCCGACGTAGAGCCCAACGCACGTCCCGACGTAGAGCCCAACGCACGTCCCGACGTAGAGCCCAACGCACGTCCCGACGTAGAGCTGAAAGTAAGCTAAATCCCGACGTAGAGGCCAACGCATGTCCCGACGTAGAGGCCAACGCATGTCCCGACGTAGAGGCCAACGCATGTCCCGACGTAGAGCTGAAAGTAAGCTAAATCCCGAAGTAGAGGCCAACGCACGTCCCGACGTAGAGGCCAACGCACGTCCCGACGTAGAGCTGAAAGTAAGCTAAATCCCGACGTAGAGCCCAACGCACGTCCCGACATAGAGTCCAACGCACGTCCCGACGTAGACCTGAAAGTAAGCTAAATCCCGACGTAGAGGCCAACGCACGTCCCGACGTAGAGGCCAACGCACGTCCCGACTTAGAGGCCAACGCACGTCCCGACGTAGAGGCCAACGCACGTCCCGACGTAGAGCTGAAAGTAAGTTAAATCCCGACGTAGAGCCCAACGCACGTCCCGACGTAGAGCCCAACGCACGTCCCGACGTAGCGCCCAACGCACGTCCCGACGTAGCGCCCAACGCACGTCCCGACGTAGCGCCCAACGCACGTCCCGACGTAGCGCCCAACGCACGTCCCGACGTAGAGCTGAAAGTTAGCTAACTACAGACGTAGAGCCCAACGCACGTCCCGACGTAGAGCTAAAAGTTACCTAACTACAGACGTAGAGCCCAAAGCACGTCCCGACGTAGAGCCCAACGCACGTCCCGACGTAGAGCCCAACGCACGTCCCGACGTAGAGCCAAACGCACGTCCCGACGTAGAGCTGAAAGTAAGCTAAATCCCGACGTAGAGCCCAACGCACGTCCCGACGTAGAGCTGAAAGTAAGCTAAAACCCGACATAGAGCCCAACGCACGTCCCGACGTAGAGCTGAAAGTAAGCTAAATCCCGACGTAGAGGCCAACGCACGTCCCGACGTAGAGGCCAACGCACGTCCCGACGTAGAGCTGAAAGTAAGCTAAATCCCGAAGTAGAGGCCAACGCACGTCCCGACGTAGAGGCCAACGCACGTCCCGACGTAGAGGCCAACGCACGTCCCGACGTAGAGCCCAACGCACGTCCCGACGTAGAGCCAAACGCACGTCCCGACGTAGAGCTGAAAGTAAGCTAAATCCCGACGTAGAGCCCAACGCACGTCCCGACGTAGAGCTGAAAGTAAGCTAAAACCCGACATAGAGCCCAACGCACGTCCCGACGTAGAGCTGAAAGTAAGCTAAATCCCGACGTAGAGGCCAACGCACGTCCCGACGTAGAGGCCAACGCACGTCCCGACGTAGAGCTGAAAGTAAGCTAAATCCCGAAGTAGAGGCCAACGCACGTCCCGACGTAGAGGCCAACGCACGTCCCGACGTAGAGGCCAACGCACGTCCCGACGTAGAGGCCAACGCACGTCCCGACGTAGAGGCCAACGCACGTCCCGACGTAGAGCTGAAAGTAAGCTAAATCCCGACGTAGAGCCCAACGCACGTCCCGACGTAGAGTCCAACGCACGTCCCGACGTAGAGCTGAAAGTAAGCTAAATCCCGACGTAGAGGCCAACGCACGTCCCGACGTAGAGGCCAACGCACGTCCCGACGTAGAGCCCAACGCACGTCCCGACGTAGAACTGAAAGTAAGTTAAATCCCGACGTAGAGCCCAACGCACGTCCCGACGTAGAGCCCAACGCACGTCCCGACGTAGCGCCCAACGCACGTCCCGACGTAGAGCTGAAAGTTAGCTAACTACAGACGTAGAGCCCAACGCACGTCCCGACGTAGACCTGTAAGTTACCTAACTACAGACGTAGAGCCCAAAGCACGTCCCGACGTAGAGCCCAACGCACGTCCCGACGTAGAGCCCAACGCACGTCCCGACGTAGAGCTGATAGTAAGCTAAATCCCGACGTAGAGTCCAACGCACGTCCCAACGTAGAGCTGAAAGTAAGCTAAATCCCGAGGTAGAGCCCAACGCACGTCCCGACGTAGAGCCCAACGCATGTCCCGACGTAGAGCTGAAAGTTAGCTAAATCCTGACGTAGAGCCCAACGCACGTCCCGTCGTAGAGCCCAACGCACGTCCCGACGTAGAGCCCAACGCACGTCCCGACGTAGAGCTGAAAGTTAGGTAACTACAGACGTAGAGCCCAACGCACGTCCCGACGTAGAGCCCAACGCACGTCCCGACGTAGAGCTAAAAGTAAGCTAAATCCCGACGTAGAGCCCAACACACGTCCCGACGTATAGCTGAAAGTAAGCTAAATCCCGACGTAGAGGCCAACGCACGTCCCGGCGTAGAGGCCAACGCACGTCCCGACGTAGAGCTGAAAGTAAGCTAAATCCCGACGTAGAGGCCAACGCACGTCCCGACGTAGAGGCCAACGCACGTCCCGACGTAGAGCTGAAAGTAAGCTAAATCCCGACGTAGAGCCCAACGCACGTCCCGACGTAGAGCCCAACGCACGTCCCGACGTAGAGCCCAACGCACGTCCCGACGTAGAGCTGAAAGTAAGCTAAATCCCGATGTAGAGGCCAACGCACGTCCCGACTTAGAGGCCAACGCACGTCCCGACTTAGAGGCCAACGCACGTCCCGACTTAGAGGCCAACGCACGTCCCGACTTAGAGGCCAACGCACGTCCCGACTTAGAGGCCAACGCACGTCCCGACGTAGAGCTGAAAGTAAGCTAAATCCCAATGTAGAGGCCAACGCACGTCCCGACGTAGAGCCCAACGCACGTCCCGACGTAGAGCCCAACGCACGTCCCGACGTAGAGCCCAACGCACGTCCCGACGTAGAGCCCAACGCACGTCCCGACGTAGAGCTGAAAGTAAGCTAAATCCCGAAGTAGAGGCCAACGCACGTCCCGACGTAGAGGCCAACGCACGTCCCGACGTAGAGCTGAAAGTAAGCTAAATCCCGACGTAGAGCCCAACGCACGTCCCGACGTAGAGCCCAACGCACGTCCCGACGTAGAGCCCAACGCACGTCCCGACGTAGAGCTGAAAGTAAGCTAAATCCCGATGTAGAGGCCAACGCACGTCCCGACGTAGAGGCCAACGCACGTCCCGACGTAGAGGCCAACGCACGTCCCGACGTAGAGGCCAACGCACGTCCCGACGTAGAGGCCAACGCACGTCCCGACGTAGAGGCCAACGCACGTCCCGACGTAGAGGCCAACGCACGTCCCGACGTAGAGGCCAACGCACGTCCCGACGTAGAGGCCAACGCACGTCCCGACTTAGAGCCCAACGCACGTCCAACCGTAGAGCTGAAAGTAAGCTAAATCCCGATGTAGAGGCCAACGCACGTCCCGACGTAGACGCCAACGCACGTCCCGACGTAGAGCTCAAAGTAAGTTAAATCCCGACGTAGAGCCCAACGCACGTCCCGACGTAGAGCCCAACGCACGTCCCGACGTAGCGCCCAACGCACGTCCCGACGTAGCGCCCAACGCACGTCCCGACGTAGCGCCCAACGCACGTCCCGACGTAGCGCCCAACGCACGTCCCGACGTAGAGCTGAAAATAAGTTAAATCCCGACGTAGAGGCCAACGCACGTCCCGACTTAGAGGCCAACGCACGTCCCGACTTAGAGGCCAACGCACGTCCCGACTTAGAGGCCAACGCACGTCCCGACTTAGAGGCCAACGCACGTCCCGACTTAGAGGCCAACGCACGTCCCGACTTAGAGGCCAACGCACGTCCCGACGTAGAGCTGAAAGTAAGCTAAATCCCGACGTAGAGCCCAACGCACGTCCCGACGTAGAGCCCAACGCACGTCCCGACGTAGAGCCCAACGCACGTCCCGACGTAGAGCCCAACGCACGTCCCGACGTAGAGCCCAACGCACGTCCCGACGTAGAGCCCAACGCACGTCCCGACGTAGAGCCCAACGCACGTCCCGACGTAGAGCTGAAAGTTAGCTAACTACAGACGTAGAGCCCAACGCACGTCCCGACGTAGAGCCCAACGCACGTCCCGACGTAGAGCTGAAAGTAAGCTAAATCCCGACGTAGAGCCCAACGCACGTCCCGACGTAGAGCCCAACGCACGTCCCGACGTAGAGCCCAACGCACGTCCCGACGTAGAGCCCAACGCACGTCCCGACGTAGAGCCCAACGCACGTCCCGACGTAGAGCTGAAAGTTAGCTAACTACAGACGTAGAGCCCAACGCACGTCCCGACGTAGAGCCCAACGCACGTCCCGACGTAGAGCTAAAAGTAAGCTAAATCCCGACGTAGAGCCCAACACACGTCCCGACGTAGAGCTGAAAGTAAGCTAAATCCCGACGTAGAGGCCAACGCACGTCCCGACGTAGAGCCCAACGCACGTCCCGACGTAGAGCTGAAAGTAAGCTAAATCCCGATGTAGAGGCCAACGCACGTCCCGACTTAGAGGCCAACGCACGTCCCGACTTAGAGGCCAACGCACGTCCCGACTTAGAGGCCAACGCACGTCCCGACTTAGAGGCCAACGCACGTCCCGACTTAGAGCTGAAAGTAAGCTAAATCCCAATGTAGAGGCCAACGCACGTCCCGACGTAGAGGCCAACGCACGTCCCGACGTAGAGGCCAACGCACGTCCCGACGTAGAGGCCAACGCACGTCCCGACGTAGAGGCCAACGCACGTCCCGACGTAGAGCCCAACGCACGTCCCGACGTAGAGCCCAACGCACGTCCCGACGTAGAGCCCAACGCACGTCCCGACGTAGAGCCCAACGCACGTCCCGACGTAGAGCCCAACGCACGTCCCGACGTAGAGCTGAAAGTAAGCTAAATCCCGACGTAGAGGCCAACGCACGTCCCGACGCAGAGGCCAACGCACGTCCCGACGTAGAGCTGAAAGTAAGCTAAATCCCGACGTAGAGCCCAACGCACGTCCCGACGTAGAGCCCAACGCACGTCCCGACGTAGAGCCCAACGCACGTCCCGACGTAGAGCCCAACGCACGTCCCGACGTAGAGCCCAACGCACGTCCCGACGTAGAGCTGAAAGTAAGCTAAATCCCGATGTAGAGGCCAACGCACGTCCCGACGTAGAGCCCAACGCACGTCCCGACGTAGAGCCCAACGCACGTCCCGACGTAGAGCCCAACGCACGTCCCGACGTAGAGCTGAAAGTAAGCTAAATCCCGAAGTAGAGGCCAACGCACGTCCCGACGCAGAGGCCAACGCACGTCCCGACGTAGAGCTGAAAGTAAGCTAAATCCCGACGTAGAGCCCAACGCACGTCCCGACGTAGAGCCCAACGCACGTCCCGACGTAGAGCCCAACGCACGTCCCGACGTAGAGCCCAACGCACGTCCCGACGTAGAGCCCAACGCACGTCCCGACGTAGAGCTGAAAGTAAGCTAAATCCCGATGTAGAGGCCAACGCACGTCCCGACGTAGAGGCCAACGCACGTCCCGACGTAGAGGCCAACGCACGTCCCGACGTAGAGGCCAACGCACGTCCCGACGTAGAGGCCAACGCACGTCCCGACGTAGAGGCCAACGCACGTCCCGACGTAGAGGCCAACGCACGTCCCGACTTAGAGCCCAACGCACGTCCAACCGTAGAGCTGAAAGTAAGCTAAATCCCGATGTAGAGGCCAACGCACGTCCCGACGTAGAGGCCAACGCACGTCCCGACGTAGAGCTGAAAGTAAGTTAAATCCCGACGTAGCGCCCAACGCACGTCCCGACGTAGCGCCCAACGCACGTCCCGACGTAGCGCCCAACGCACGTCCCGACGTAGCGCCCAACGCACGTCCCGACGTAGCGCCCAACGCACGTCCCGACGTAGAGCTGAAAATAAGTTAAATCCCGACGTAGAGGCCAACGCACGTCCCGACTTAGAGGCCAACGCACGTCCCGACTTAGAGGCCAACGCACGTCCCGACTTAGAGGCCAACGCACGTCCCGACTTAGAGGCCAACGCACGTCCCGACGTAGAGCTGAAAGTAAGCTAAATCCCGACGTAGAGCCCAACGCACGTCCCGACGTAGAGCCCAACGCACGTCCCGACGTAGAGCCCAACGCACGTCCCGACGTAGAGCCCAACGCACGTCCCGACGTAGAGCCCAACGCACGTCCCGACGTAGAGCCCAACGCACGTCCCGACGTAGAGCTGAAAGTTAGCTAACTACAGACGTAGAGCCCAACGCACGTCCCGACGTAGAGCCCAACGCACGTCCCGACGTAGAGCTGAAAGTAAGCTAAATCCCGACGTAGAGCCCAACGCACGTCCCGACGTAGAGCCCAACGCACGTCCCGAAGTAGAGCCCACCGCACGTCCCGACGTAGAGCCCAATGCACGTCCCGACGTAGAGCTGAAAGTAAGCTAAATCCCGACGTAGCGCCCAACGCACGTCCCGACGTAGCGCCCAACGCACGTCCCGAAGTAGAGCTGAAAGTAAGCTAAATCCCGACGCAGAGGCCAACGCACATCCCGACGTAGAGGCCAACGCACGTCCCGACCTAGAGGCCAACGCACGTCCCGATGTAGAGGCCAACGCACGTCCCGACGTAGAGCTGAAAGTAAGCTAAATCCCGACGTAGAGCCCAACGCACGTCCCGACGTAGAGCCCAACGCACGTCCCGACGTAGCGCCCAACGCACGTCCCGACGTAGAGCTGAAAGTTAGCTAACTACAGACATAGAGCCCAACGCACGTCCCGACGTAGAGCAGAAAGTTAGCTAACTACAGACATAGAGCCCAACGCACGTCCCGACGTAGAGCTGAAAGTAAGCTAAAACCCGACGTAGAGCCCAACGCACGTCCCGACGTAGAGCTGAAAGTAAGCTAAATCCCGACGTAGAGGCCAACGCATGTCCCGACGTAGAGGCCAACGCATGTCCCGATGTAGAGGCCAACACATGTCCCGACGTAGAGGCCAACGCATGTCCCGACGTAGAGCTGAAAGTAAGCTAAATCCCGAAGTAGAGGCCAACGCACGTCCCGACGTAGAGGCCAATGCACGTCCCGACGTAGAGCTGAAAGTAAGCTAAATCCCGAAGTAGAGGCCAACGCACGTCCCGACGTAGAGGCCAATGCACGTCCCGACGTAGAGCTGAAAGTAAGCTAAATCCCGACGTAGAGCCCAACGCACGTCCCGACATACAGTCCAACGCACGTCCCGACGTAGACCTGAAAGTAAGCTAAATCCCGACGTAGAGGCCAACGCACGTCCCGACGTAGAGGCCAACGCACGTCCCGACTTAGAGGCCAAAGCACGTCCCGACTTAGAGGCCAACGCACGTCCCGACTTAGAGGCCAACGCACGTCCCGACTTAGAGCCCAACGCACGTCCCGACTTAGAGCCCAACGCACGTCCCGACTTAGAGCCCAACGCACGTCCCGACTTAGAGGCCAACGCACGTCCCGACTTAGAGGCCAACGCACGTCCCGACTTAGAGCCCAACGCACGTCCCGACTTAGAGGCCAACGCACGTCCCGACTTAGAGGCCAACGCACGTCCCGACGTAGAGCTGAAAGTAAGTTAAATCCCGACGTAGAGCCCAACGCACGTCCCGACGTAGAGCCCAACGCACGTCCCGACGTAGCGCCCAACGCACGTCCCGACGTAGCGCCCAACGCACGTCCCGACGTAGCGCCCAACGCACGTCCCGACGTAGCGCCCAACGCACGTCCCGACGTAGAGCTGAAAGTTAGCTAACTACAGACGTAGAGCCCAACGCATGTCCCGACGTAGAGCTAAAAGTTACCTAACTACAGACGTAGAGCCCAACGCACGTCCCGACGTAGAGCCCAACGCACGTCCCGACGTAGAGCCCAACGCACGTCCCGACGTAGAGCCCAACGCACGTCCCGACGTAGAGCCCAACGCACGTCCCGACGTAGAGCCCAACGCACGTCCCGACGTAGAGCTGAAAGTAAGCTAAATCCCGACGTAGAGGCCAACGCACGTCCCGACGTAGAGCTGAAAGTAAGCTAAATCCCGACGTAGAGCCCAACGCACGTCCCGACGTAGAGCCCAACGCACGTCCCGACGTAGAACTGAAAGTAAGCTAAAACCCGACATAGAGCCCAACGCACGTCCCGACGTAGAGCTGAAAGTAAGCTAAATCCCGACGTAGAGGCCAACGCACGTCCCGACGTAGAGGCCAACGCACGTCCCGACGTAGAGATGAAAGTAAGCTAAATCCCGAAGTAGAGGCCAACGCACGTCCCGACGTAGAGGCCAACGCACGTCCCGACGTAGAGGCCAACGCACGTCCCGACGTAGAGGCCAACGCACGTCCCGACGTAGAGGCCAACGCACGTCCCGACGTAGAGGCCAACGCACGTCCCGACGTAGAGGCCAACGCACGTCCCGACGTAGAGGCCAACGCACGTCCCGACGTAGAGCTGAAAGTAAGCTAAATCCCGACGTAGAGGCCAACGCACGTCCCGACGTAGAGTCCAACGCACGTCCCGACGTAGAGCTGAAAGTAAGCTAAATCCCGACGTAGAGGCCAACGCACGTCCCGACGTAGAGGCCAACGCACGTCCCGACGTAGAGCCCAACGCACGTCCCGACGTAGAGCTGAAAGTAAGTTAAATCCCGACGTAGAGCCCAACGCACGTCCCGACGTAGAGCCCAACGCACGTCCCGACGTAGCGCCCAACGCACGTCCCGACGTAGAGCTGAAAGTTAGCTAACTACAGACGTAGAGCCCAACGCACGTCCCGACGTAGAGCTGTAAGTTACCTAACTACAGACGTAGAGCCCAAAGCACGTCCCGACGTAGAGCCCAACGCACGTCCCGACGTAGAGCCCAACGCACGTCCCGACGTAGAGCCCAACGCACGTCCCGACGTAGCGCCCAACGCACGTCCCGACGTAGCGCCCAACGCACGTCCCGACGTAGAGCAGAAAGTTAGCTAACTACAGACATAGAGCCCAACGCACGTCCCGACGTAGAGCAGAAAGTTAGCTAACTACAGACATAGAGCCCAACGCACGTCGCGACGTAGAAATTTAGCTAACTACAGACATAGAGCCCAACGCACGTCCCGAAGTAGAGCCCAACGCACGTCCCGACGTAGAGCCCAACGCACTTCCCGACGTAGAGCCCAACGCACGTCCCGACGTAGAGCTGAAAGTAAGCTAAATCCCGATGTAGAGGCCAACGCACGTCCCGACGTAGAGCCCAACGCACGTCCCGACGTAGAGCCCAACGCACGTCCCGACGTAGAGCCCAACGCACGTCCCGACGTAGAGCTGAAAGTAAGCTAAATCCCGACGTAGAGCCCAACGCACGTCCCGACGTAGAGCCCAACGCACGTCCCGACGTAGAGCTGAAAGTAAGCTAAATCCCGACGTAGAGGCCAACGCACGTCCCGACGTAGAGGCCAACGCACGTCCCGACGTAGAGGCCAACGCACGTCCCGACGTAGAGGCCAACGCACGTCCCGACGTAGAGGCCAACGCACGTCCCGACGTAGAGGCCAACGCACGTCCCGACGTAGAGGCCAACGCACGTCCCGACGTAGAGGCCAACGCACGTCCCTTCGTAGAGGCCAACGCACGTCCCTTCGTAGAGGCCAACGCACGTCCCGACGTAGAGCTGAAAGTAAGCTAAATCCCAACGTAGAGGCCAACGCACGTCCCGACGTAGAGGCCAACGCACGTCCCGACGTAGAGGCCAACGCACGTCCCGACGTAGAGGCCAACGCACGTCCCGACGTAGAGGCCAACGCACGTCCCGACGTAGAGGCCAACGCACGTCCCGAAGTAGAGCTGAAAGTAAGCTAAATAACGAAGTAGAGGCCAACGCACGTCCCGACGTAGAGCTGAAAGTAAGCTAAATCCCGACGTAGAGCCCAACGCACGTCCCGACGTAGAGCCCAACGCACGTCCCGACGTAGAGCTGAAAGTAAGCTAAATCCCGATGTAGAGGCCAACGCACGTCCCGACGTAGAGGCCAACGCACGTCCCGACGTAGAGGCCAACGCACGTCCCGACTTAGAGGCCAACGCACGTCCCGACTTAGAGGCCAACGCACGTCCCGACTTAGAGGCCAACGCACGTCCCGACTTAGAGGCCAACGCACGTCCCGACTTAGAGGCCAACGCACGTCCCGACTTAGAGGCCAACGCACGTCCCGACTTAGAGGCCAACGCACGTCCCGACTTAGAGGCCAACGCACGTCCCGACGTAGAGGCCAACGCACGTCCCGACGTAGAGGCCAACGCACGTCCCGACGTAGAGCTGAAAGTAAGCTAAATCCCGACGTAGAGGCCAACGCACGTCCCGACGTAGAGGCCAACGCACGTCCCGACGTAGAGCTGAAAGTAAGTTAAATCCCGACGTAGAGCCCAACGCAGGTCCCGACGTAGAGCCCAACGCAGGTCCCGACGTAGAGCCCAACGCAGGTCCCGACGTAGAGCTGAAAGTAAGTTAAATCCCGACGTAGAGGCCAACGCACGTCCCGACGTAGAGGCCAACGCACGTCCCGACGTAGAGGCCAACGCACGTCCCGACTTAGAGGCCAACGCACGTCCCGACTTAGAGGCCAACGCACGTCCCGACTTAGAGGCCAACGCACGTCCCGACTTAGAGGCCAACGCACGTCCCGACTTAGAGGCCAACGCACGTCCCGACGTAGAGCCCAACGCACGTCCCGACTTAGAGCCCAACGCACGTCCCGACGTAGAGCCCAACGCACGTCCCGACGTAGAGCCCAACGCACGTCCCGACGTAGAGCCCAACGCACGTCCCGACGTAGAGCCCAACGCACGTCCCGACGTAGAGCCCAACGCACGTCCCGACGTAGAGCCCAACGCACGTCCCGACGTAGAGCTGAAAGTTAGCTAACTACAGACGTAGAGCCCAACGCACGTCCCGACGTAGAGCCCAACGCACGTCCCGACGTAGAGCCCAACGCACGTCCCGACGTAGAGGCCAACGCACGTCCCGACGTAGAGGCCAACGCACGTCCCGACGTAGAGGCCAACGCACGTCCCGACGTAGAGGCCAACGCACGTCCCGACGTACAGCCCAACGCACGTCCCGACGTACAGCCCAACGCACGTCCCGACGTACAGCCCAACGCACGTCCCGACGTAGAGCTAAAAGTAAGCTAAATCCCGACGTAGAGCCCAACACACGTCCCGACGTAGAGCTGAAAGTAATCTAAATCCCGACGTAGAGGCCAACGCACGTCCCGACGTAGAGGCCAACGCACGTCCCGACGTAGAGCTGAAAGTAAGCTAAATCCCGACGTAGAGGCCAACGCACGTCCCGACGTAGAGGCCAACGCACGTCCCGACGTAGAGCCCAACGCACGTCCCGACGTAGAGCCCAACGCACGTCCCGACGTAGAGCCCAACGCACGTCCCGACGTAGAGCTGAAAGTAAGCTAAATCCCGACGTAGAGGCCAACGCACGTCCCGACGTAGAGCTGAAAGTAAGCTAAATCCCGACGTAGAGCCCAACGCACGTCCCGACGTAGAGCCCAACGCACGTCCCGACGTAGAACTGAAAGTAAGCTAAAACCCGACATAGAGCCCAACGCACGTCCCGACGTAGAGCTGAAAGTAAGCTAAATCCCGACGTAGAGGCCAACGCACGTCCCGACGTAGAGGCCAACGCACGTCCCGACGTAGAGATGAAAGTAAGCTAAATCCCGAAGTAGAGGCCAACGCACGTCCCGACGTAGAGGCCAACGCACGTCCCGACGTAGAGGCCAACGCACGTCCCGACGTAGAGGCCAACGCACGTCCCGACGTAGAGGCCAACGCACGTCCCGACGTAGAGGCCAACGCACGTCCCGACGTAGAGGCCAACGCACGTCCCGACGTAGAGGCCAACGCACGTCCCGACGTAGAGCTGAAAGTAAGCTAAATCCCGACGTAGAGGCCAACGCACGTCCCGACGTAGAGTCCAACGCACGTCCCGACGTAGAGCTGAAAGTAAGCTAAATCCCGACGTAGAGGCCAACGCACGTCCCGACGTAGAGGCCAACGCACGTCCCGACGTAGAGCCCAACGCACGTCCCGACGTAGAGCTGAAAGTAAGTTAAATCCCGACGTAGAGCCCAACGCACGTCCCGACGTAGAGCCCAACGCACGTCCCGACGTAGCGCCCAACGCACGTCCCGACGTAGAGCTGAAAGTTAGCTAACTACAGACGTAGAGCCCAACGCACGTCCCGACGTAGAGCTGTAAGTTACCTAACTACAGACGTAGAGCCCAAAGCACGTCCCGACGTAGAGCCCAACGCACGTCCCGACGTAGAGCCCAACGCACGTCCCGACGTAGAGCCCAACGCACGTCCCGACGTAGCGCCCAACGCACGTCCCGACGTAGCGCCCAACGCACGTCCCGACGTAGAGCAGAAAGTTAGCTAACTACAGACATAGAGCCCAACGCACGTCCCGACGTAGAGCAGAAAGTTAGCTAACTACAGACATAGAGCCCAACGCACGTCGCGACGTAGAAATTTAGCTAACTACAGACATAGAGCCCAACGCACGTCCCGAAGTAGAGCCCAACGCACGTCCCGACGTAGAGCCCAACGCACTTCCCGACGTAGAGCCCAACGCACGTCCCGACGTAGAGCTGAAAGTAAGCTAAATCCCGATGTAGAGGCCAACGCACGTCCCGACGTAGAGCCCAACGCACGTCCCGACGTAGAGCCCAACGCACGTCCCGACGTAGAGCCCAACGCACGTCCCGACGTAGAGCTGAAAGTAAGCTAAATCCCGACGTAGAGCCCAACGCACGTCCCGACGTAGAGCCCAACGCACGTCCCGACGTAGAGCTGAAAGTAAGCTAAATCCCGACGTAGAGGCCAACGCACGTCCCGACGTAGAGGCCAACGCACGTCCCGACGTAGAGGCCAACGCACGTCCCGACGTAGAGGCCAACGCACGTCCCGACGTAGAGGCCAACGCACGTCCCGACGTAGAGGCCAACGCACGTCCCGACGTAGAGGCCAACGCACGTCCCTTCGTAGAGGCCAACGCACGTCCCTTCGTAGAGGCCAACGCACGTCCCGACGTAGAGCTGAAAGTAAGCTAAATCCCAACGTAGAGGCCAACGCACGTCCCGACGTAGAGGCCAACGCACGTCCCGACGTAGAGGCCAACGCACGTCCCGACGTAGAGGCCAACGCACGTCCCGACGTAGAGGCCAACGCACGTCCCGACGTAGAGGCCAACGCACGTCCCGAAGTAGAGCTGAAAGTAAGCTAAATAACGAAGTAGAGGCCAACGCACGTCCCGACGTAGAGCTGAAAGTAAGCTAAATCCCGACGTAGAGCCCAACGCACGTCCCGACGTAGAGCCCAACGCACGTCCCGACGTAGAGCTGAAAGTAAGCTAAATCCCGATGTAGAGGCCAACGCACGTCCCGACGTAGAGGCCAACGCACGTCCCGACGTAGAGGCCAACGCACGTCCCGACTTAGAGGCCAACGCACGTCCCGACTTAGAGGCCAACGCACGTCCCGACTTAGAGGCCAACGCACGTCCCGACTTAGAGGCCAACGCACGTCCCGACTTAGAGGCCAACGCACGTCCCGACTTAGAGGCCAACGCACGTCCCGACTTAGAGGCCAACGCACGTCCCGACTTAGAGGCCAACGCACGTCCCGACTTAGAGGCCAACGCACGTCCCGACGTAGAGGCCAACGCACGTCCCGACGTAGAGGCCAACGCACGTCCCGACGTAGAGCTGAAAGTAAGCTAAATCCCGACGTAGAGGCCAACGCACGTCCCGACGTAGAGGCCAACGCACGTCCCGACGTAGAGCTGAAAGTAAGTTAAATCCCGACGTAGAGCCCAACGCAGGTCCCGACGTAGAGCCCAACGCAGGTCCCGACGTAGAGCCCAACGCAGGTCCCGACGTAGAGCTGAAAGTAAGTTAAATCCCGACGTAGAGGCCAACGCACGTCCCGACGTAGAGGCCAACGCACGTCCCGACGTAGAGGCCAACGCACGTCCCGACTTAGAGGCCAACGCACGTCCCGACTTAGAGGCCAACGCACGTCCCGACTTAGAGGCCAACGCACGTCCCGACTTAGAGGCCAACGCACGTCCCGACGTAGAGCCCAACGCACGTCCCGACTTAGAGGCCAACGCACGTCCAGACGTAGAGCCCAACGCACGTCCCGACGTAGAGCCCAACGCACGTCCCGACGTAGAGCCCAACGCACGTCCCGACGTAGAGCCCAACGCACGTCCCGACGTAGAGCCCAACGCACGTCCCGACGTAGAGCCCAACGCACGTCCCGACGTAGAGCTGAAAGTTAGCTAACTACAGACGTAGAGCCCAACGCACGTCCCGACGTAGAGCCCAACGCACGTCCCGACGTAGAGCCCAACGCACGTCCCGACGTAGAGCCCAACGCACGTCCCGACGTAGAGGCCAACGCACGTCCCGACGTAGAGGCCAACGCACGTCCCGACGTAGAGGCCAACGCACGTCCCGACGTAGAGGCCAACGCACGTCCCGACGTACAGCCCAACGCACGTCCCGACGTACAGCCCAACGCACGTCCCGACGTACAGCCCAACGCACGTCCCGACGTAGAGCTAAAAGTAAGCTAAATCCCGACGTAGAGCCCAACACACGTCCCGACGTAGAGCTGAAAGTAATCTAAATCCCGACGTAGAGGCCAACGCACGTCCCGACGTAGAGGCCAACGCACGTCCCGACGTAGAGCTGAAAGTAAGCTAAATCCCGACGTAGAGGCCAACGCACGTCCCGACGTAGAGGCCAACGCACGTCCCGACGTAGAGGCCAACGCACGTCCCGACGTAGAGATGAAAGTAAGCTAAATCCCGACGTAGAGCCCAACGCACGTCCCGACGTAGAGCCCAACGCACGTCCCGACGTAGAGCCCACCGCACGTCCCGACGTAGAGCCCACCGCAAGTCCCGACGTAGAGCCCAATGCACGTCCCGCCGTAGAGCTGAAAGTAAGCTACATCCCGACGTAGCGCCCAACGCACGTCCCGACGTAGCGCCCAACGCACGTCCCGAAGTAGAGCTGAAAGTAAGCTAAATCCCGACGCAGAGGCCAACGCACGTCCCGACGTAGAGGCCAACGCACGTCCCGATGTAGAGGCCAACGCACGTCCCGATGTAGAGGCCAACGCACGTCCCGATGTAGAGGCCAACGCACGTCCCGACGTAGAGCTGAAAGTAAGCTAAATCCCGACGTAGAGCCCAACGCACGTCCCGACGTAGAGCCCAACGCACGTCCCGACGTAGCGCCCAACGCACGTCCCGACGTAGAGCTGAAAGTTAGCTAACTACAGACATAGAGCCCAACGCACGTCCCGACGTAGAGCAGAAAGTTAGCTAACTACAGACATAGAGCCCAACGCACGTCCCGACGTAGAGCCCAACGCACGTCCCGACGTAGAGCTGAAAGTAAGCTAAAACCCGACGTAGAGCCCAACGCACGTCCCGACGTAGAGCTGAAAGTAAGCTAAATCCCGACGTAGAGGCCAACGCACGTCCCGACGTAGAGGCCAACGCACGTCCCGACGTAGAGCTGAAAGTAAGCTAAATCCCGAAGTAGAGGCCAACGCACGTCCCGACGTAGAGGCCAACGCACGTCCCGACGTAGAGCTGAAAGTAAGCTAAATCCCGACGTAGAGCCCAACGCACGTCCCGACGTAGAGTCCAACGCACGTCCCGACGTAGAGCCCAACGCACGTCCCGACGTAGCGCCCAACGCACGTCCCGACGTAGAGCTGAAAGTTAGCTAACTACAGATGTAGAGCCCAACGCACGTCCCGACGTAGAGCTGAAAGTTACCTAACTACAGACGTAGAGCCCAACGCACGTCCCGACGTAGAGCCCAACGCACGTCCCGACGTAGAGCCCAACGCACGTCCCGACGTAGAGCCCAACGCACGTCCCGACGTAGAGCTGAAAGTAAGCTAAAACCCGACGTAGAGGCCAACGCACGTCCCGACGTAGAGCTGAAAGTAAGCTAAATCCCGACGTAGAGCCCAACGCACGTCCCGACGTAGAGCCCAACGCACGTCCCGACGTAGAGCTGAAAGTAAGCTAAAACCCGACATAGAGCCCAACGCACGTCCCGACGTAGAGCTGAAAGTAAGCTAAATCCCGACGTAGAGGCCAACGCACGTCCCGACGTAGAGGCCAACGCATGTCCCGACGTAGAGGCCAACGCACGTCCCGACGTAGAGGCCAACGCACGTCCCGACGTAGAGGCCAACGCACGTCCCGACGTAGAGCTGAAAGTAAGCTAAATCCCGACGTAGAGCCCAACGCACGTCCCGACGTAGCGCCCAACGCACGTCCCGACGTAGCGCCCAACGCACGTCCCGACGTAGAGCTGAAAGTTAGCTAACTACAGACATAGAGCCCAACGCACGTCCCGACGTAGAGCAGAAAGTTAGCTAACTACAGACATAGAGCCCAACGCACGTCCCGACGTAGAGCAGAAAGTTAGCTAACTACAGACATAGAGCCCAACGCACGTCCCGATGTAGAGCCCAACGCACGTCCCGACGTAGAGCTGAAAGTAAGCTAAAACCCGACGTAGAGCCCAACGCACGTCCCGACGTAGAGCTGAAAGTAAGCTAAATCCCGACGTAGAGGCCAACGCACGTCCCGACGTAGAGGCCAACGCACGTCCCGACGTAGAGCTGAAAGTAAGCTAAATCCCGAAGTAGAGGCCAACGCACGTCCCGACGTAGAGGCCAACGCACGTCCCGACGTAGAGCTGAAAGTAAGCTAAATCCCGACGTAGAGCCCAACGCACGTCCCGACGTAGAGTCCAACGCACGTCCCGACGTAGAGCCCAACGCACGTCCCGACGTAGCGCCCAACGCACGTCCCGACGTAGAGCTGAAAGTTAGCTAACTACAGATGTAGAGCCCAACGCACGTCCCGACGTAGAGCTGAAAGTTACCTAACTACAGACGTAGAGCCCAACGCACGTCCCGACGTAGAGCCCAACGCACGTCCCGACGTAGAGCCCAACGCACGTCCCGACGTAGAGCCCAACGCACGTCCCGACGTAGAGCCCAACGCACGTCCCGACGTAGAGCCCAACGCACGTCCCGACGTAGAGCCCAACGCACGTCCCGACGTAGAGCCAAACGCACGTCCCGACGTAGAGCCCAACGCACGTCCCGACGTAGAGCTGAAAGTAAGCTAAAACCCGACGTAGAGGCCAACGCACGTCCCGACGTAGAGCTGAAAGTAAGCTAAATCCCGACGTAGAGCCCAACGCACGTCCCGACGTAGAGCCCAACGCACGTCCCGACGTAGAGCTGAAAGTAAGCTAAAACCCGACATAGAGCCCAACGCACGTCCCGACGTAGAGCTGAAAGTAAGCTAAATCCCGACGTAGAGGCCAACGCACGTCCCGACGTAGAGGCCAACGCACGTCCCGACGTAGAGGCCAACGCACGTCCCGACGTAGAGGCCAACGCACGTCCCGACGTAGAGCTGAAAGTAAGCTAAATCCCGACGTAGAGGCCAACGCACGTCCCGACGTAGAGGCCAACGCACGTCCCGACGTAGAGCTGAAAGTAAGCTAAATCCCGACGTAGAGCCCAACGCAAGTCCCGACGTAGAGTCCAACGCACGTCCCGACGTAGAGCTGAAAGTAAGCTAAATCCCGACGTAGAGGCCAACGCACGTCCCGACTTAGAGGCCAACGCACGTCCCGACTTAGAGGCCAACGCACGTCCCGACTTAGAGGCCAACGCACGTCCCGACTTAGAGGCCAACGCACGTCCCGACTTAGAGGCCAACGCACGTCCCGACGTAGATCTGAAAGTAAGTTAAATCCCGACGTAGAGGCCAACGCACGTCCCGACTTAGAGGCCAACGCACGTCCCGACTTAGAGGCCAACGCACGTCCCGACTTAGAGGCCAACGCACGTCCCGACTTAGAGGCCAACGCACGTCCCGACTTAGAGGCCAACGCACGTCCCGACTTAGAGCTGAAAGTTAGCTAACTACAGACGTAGAGCCCAACGCACGTCCCGACGTAGAGCCCAACGCACGTCCCGACGTAGAGCCCAACGCACGTCCCGACGTAGAGCCCAACGCACGTCCCGACGTAGAGCCCAACGCACGTCCCGACGTAGAGCCCAACGCACGTCCCGACGTAGAGCCCAACGCACGTCCCGACGTAGAGCTGAAAGTTAGCTAACTACAGACGTAGAGCCCAACGCACGTCCCGACGTAGAGCCCAACGCACGTCCCGACGTAGAGCCCAACGCACGTCCCGACGTAGAGCCCAACGCACGTCCCGACGTACAGCCCAACGCACGTCCCGACGTAGAGCTAAAAGTAAGCTAAATCCCGACGTAGAGCCCAACACACGTCCCGACGTAGAGCTGAAAGTAAGCTAAATCCCGACGTAGAGGCCAACGCACGTCCCGACGTAGAGGCCAACGCACGTCCCGACGTAGAGGCCAACGCACGTCCCGACGTAGAGGCCAACGCACGTCCCGACGTAGAGCTGAAAGTAAGCTAAATCCCGACGTAGAGGCCAACGCACGTCCCGACGTAGAGGCCAACGCACGTCCCGACGTAGAGGCCAACGCACGTCCCGACGTAGAGATGAAAGTAAGCTAAATCCCGACGTAGAGCCCAACGCACGTCCCGACGTAGAGCCCAACGCACGTCCCGACGTAGAGCCCAACGCAAGTCCCGACGTAGAGCCCAATGCACGTCCCGCCGTAGAGCTGAAAGTAAGCTACATCCCGACGTAGCGCCCAACGCACGTCCCGACGTAGCGCCCAACGCACGTCCCGAAGTAGAGCTGAAAGTAAGCTAAATCCCGACGCAGAGGCCAACGCACGTCCCGACGTAGAGCCCAACGCACGTCCCGACGTACAGCCCAACGCACGTCCCGACGTACAGCCCAACGCACGTCCCGACGTAGAGCTAAAAGTAAGCTAAATCCCGACGTAGAGCCCAACACACGTCCCGACGTAGAGCTGAAAGTAAGCTAAATCCCGACGTAGAGGCCAACGCACGTCCCGACGTAGAGGCCAACGCACGTCCCGACGTAGAGCTGAAAGTAAGCTAAATCCCGACGTAGAGGCCAACGCACGTCCCGACGTAGAGGCCAACGCACGTCCCGACGTAGAGGCCAACGCACGTCCCGACGTAGAGGCCAACGCACGTCCCGACGTAGAGGCCAACGCACGTCCCGACGTAGAGATGAAAGTAAGCTAAATCCCGACGTAGAGATGAAAGTAAGCTAAATCCCGACGTAGAGCCCAACGCACGTCCCGACGTAGAGCCCAACGCACGTCCCGACGTAGAGCCCAACGCAAGTCCCGACGTAGAGCCCAATGCACGTCCCGCCGTAGAGCTGAAAGTAAGCTACATCCCGACGTAGCGCCCAACGCACGTCCCGACGTAGCGCCCAACGCACGTCCCGAAGTAGAGCTGAAAGTAAGCTAAATCCCGACGCAGAGGCCAACGCACGTCCCGACGCAGAGGCCAACGCACGTCCCGACCTAGAGGCCAACGCACGTCCCGATGTAGAGGCCAACGCACGTCCCGACGTAGAGCTGAAAGTAAGCTAAATCCCGACGTAGAGCCCAACGCACGTCCCGACGTAGAGCCCAACGCACGTCCCGACGTAGAGCTGAAAGTTAGCTAACTACAGACATAGAGCCCAACGCACGTCCCGACGTAGAGCAGAAAGTTAGCTAACTACAGACATAGAGCCCAACGCACGTCCCGACGTAGAGCCCAAAGCACGTCCCGACGTAGAGCTGAAAGTAAGCTAAAACCCGACGTAGAGCCCAACGCACGTCCCGACGTAGAGCTGAAAGTAAGCTAAATCCCGACGTAGAGGCCAACGCACGTCCCGACGTAGAGGCCAACGCACGTCCCGACGTAGAGCTGAAAGTAAGCTAAATCCCGAAGTAGAGGCCAACGCACGTCCCGACGTAGAGGCCAACGCACGTCCCGACGTAGAGCTGAAAGTAAGCTAAATCCCGACGTAGAGTCCAACGCACGTCCCGACGTAGAGCCCAACGCACGTCCCGACGTAGAGCCCAACGCACGTCCCGACGTAGAGCCCAACGCACGTCCCGACGTAGAGCCCAACGCACGTCCCGACGTAGAGCTGAAAGTTAGCTAACTACAGATGTAGAGCCCAACGCACGTCCCGACATAGAGCTGAAAGTTACCTAACTACAGACGTAGAGCCCAACGCACGTCCCGACGTAGAGCCCAACGCACGTCCCGACGTAGAGCCCAACGCACGTCCCGACGTAGAGCCCAACGCACGTCCCGACGTAGAGCCCAACGCACGTCCCGACGTAGAGCCCAACGCACGTCCCGACGTAGAGCCCAACGCACGTCCCGACGTAGAGCCCAACGCACGTCCCGACGTAGAGCCCAACGCACGTCCCGACGTAGAGCTGAAAGTAAGCTAAAACCCGACGTAGAGGCCAACGCACGTCCCGACGTAGAGCTGAAAGTAAGCTAAATCCCGACGTAGAGCCCAACGCACGTCCCGACGTAGAGCCCAACGCACGTCCCGACGTAGAGCCCAACGCACGTCCCGACGTAGAGCTGAAAGTAAGCTAAAACCCGACATAGAGCCCAACGCACGTCCCGACGTAGAGCAGAAAGTTAGCTAACTACAGACATAGAGCCCAACGCACGTCCCGACGTAGAGCCCAACGCACGTCCCGACGTAGAGCTGAAAGTAAGCTAAAACCCGACGTAGAGCCCAACGCACGTCCCGACGTAGAGCTGAAAGTAAGCTAAATCCCGACGTAGAGGCCAACGCACGTCCCGACGTAGAGGCCAACGCACGTCCCGACGTAGAGCTGAAAGTAAGCTAAATCCCGAAGTAGAGGCCAACGCACGTCCCGACGTAGAGGCCAACGCACGTCCCGACGTAGAGCTGAAAGTAAGCTAAATCCCGACGTAGAGCCCAACGCACGTCCCGACGTAGAGTCCAACGCACGTCCCGACGTAGAGCCCAACGCACGTCCCGACGTAGCGCCCAACGCACGTCCCGACGTAGAGCTGAAAGTTAGCTAACTACAGATGTAGAGCCCAACGCACGTCCCGACGTAGAGCTGAAAGTTACCTAACTACAGACGTAGAGCCCAACGCACGTCCCGACGTAGAGCCCAACGCACGTCCCGACGTAGAGCCCAACGCACGTCCCGACGTAGAGCCCAACGCACGTCCCGACGTAGAGCCCAACGCACGTCCCGACGTAGAGCTGAAAGTAAGCTAAAACCCGACGTAGAGGCCAACGCACGTCCCAACGTAGAGCCCAACGCATGTCCCGACGTAGAGCTGAAAGTTAGCTAAATCCTGACGTAGAGCCCAACGCACGTCCCGACGTAGAGCCCAACGCACGTCCCGACGTAGAGCCCAACGCACGTCCCGACGTAGAGCCCAACGCATGTCCCGACGTAGAGCTGAAAGTTAGCTAAATCCTGACGTAGAGCCCAACGCACGTCCCGTCGTAGAGCCCAACGCACGTCCCGACGTAGAGCCCAACGCACGTCCCGACGTAGAGCTGAAAGTTAGCTAACTACAGACGTAGAGCCCAACGCACGTCCCGACGTAGAGCTGAAAGTAAGATAAATCCCGACGTAGAGGCCAACGCACGTCCCGACGTAGAGGCCAACGCACGTCCCGACGTAGAGGCCAACGCACGTCCCGACGTAGAGGCCAACGCACGTCCCGACGTAGAGCTGAAAGTAAGCTAAATCCCGACGTAGAGGCCAACGCACGTCCCGACGTAGAGGCCAACGCACGTCCCGACGTAGAGGCCAACGCACGTCCCGACGTAGAGCTGAAAGTAAGCTAACTCCCGACGTAGAGCCCAACGCACGTCCCGACGTAGAGGCCAACGCACGTCCCGACGTAGAGGCCAACGCACGTCCCGACGTAGAGGCCAACGCACGTCCCGACGTAGAGGCCAACGCACGTCCCGACGTAGAGGCCAACGCACGTCCCGACGTAGAGGCCAACGCACGTCCCGACGTAGAGCTGAAAGTAAGCTAACTCCCGACGTAGAGCCCAACGCACGTCCCGACGTAGAGCCCAACGCACGTCCCGACGTAGAGCCCACCGCACGTCCCGACGTAGAGCCCACCGCACGTCCCGACGTAGAGCCCAATGCACGTCCCGACGTAGAGCTGAAAGTAAGCTAAATCCCGACGTAGCGCCCAACGCACGTCCCGACGTAGCGCCGAACGCACGTCCCGACGTAGAACTGAAAGTAAGCTAAATCCCGACGTAGAGGCCAACGCACGTCCCGACGTAGAGCCCAACGCACGTCCCGACGTAGAGCCCAACGCACGTCCCGACGTAGAGCCCAACGCACGTCCCGACGTAGAGCCCACCGCACGTCCCGACGTAGAGCCCAATGCACGTCCCGACGTAGAGCTGAAAGTAAGCTAAATCCCGACGTAGCGCCCAACGCACGTCCCGACGTAGAGCCCAACGCACGTCCCGACGTAGCGCCCAACGCACGTCCCGACGTAGAGCAGAAAGTTAGCTAACTACAGACATAGAGCCCAACGCACGTCCCGACGTAGAGCCCAACGCACGTCCCGACGTAGAGCCCAACGCACTTCCCGACGTAGAGCCCAACGCACTTCCCGACGTAGAGCTGAAAGTAAGCTAAAACCCGACGTAGCGCCCAACGCACGTCCCGACGTAGAGCTGAAAGTAAGCTAAATCCCGACGTAGAGGCCAACGCACGTCCCGACGTAGAGGCCAACGCACGTCCCGACGTAGAGCTGAAAGTAAGCTAAATCCCGACGTAGAGCCCAACGCACGTCCCGACGTAGAGCCCAACGCACGTCCCGACGTAGAGCTGAAAGTAAGCTAAATCCCGACGTAGAGGCCAACGCACGTCCCGACGTAGAGGCCAACGCACGTCCCGACGTAGAGGCCAACGCACGTCCCGACGTAGAGGCCAACGCACGTCCCGACGTAGAGGCCAACGCACGTCCCGACGTAGAGGCCAACGCACGTCCCGACGTAGAGGCCAACGCACGTCCCGACGTAGAGGCCAACGCACGTCCCGATGTAGAGGCCAACGCACGTCCCGACTTAGAGGCCAACGCACGTCCCGACGTAGAGGCCAACGCACGTCCCGACGTAGAGGCCAACGCACGTCCCGACGTAGAGCTGAAAGTAAGTTAAATCCCGACGTAGAGCTGAAAGTAAGTTAAATCCCGACGTAGAGCCCAACGCACGTCCCGACGTAGAGCCCAACGCACGTCCCGACGTAGAGCCCAACGCACGTCCCGACGTAGAGCCCAACGCACGTCCCGACGTAGAGCCCAACGCACGTCCCGACGTAGAGCCCAACGCACGTCCCGACGTAGAGCCCAACGCACGTCCCGACGTAGCGCCCAACGCACGTCCCGACGTAGAGCTGAAAGTAAGTTAAATCCTGACGTAGAGGCCAACGCACGTCCCGACGTAGAGGCCAACGCACGTCCCGACGTAGAGCTGAAAGTAAGCTAAATCCCGACGTAGAGCCCAACGCACGTCCCGACGTAGAGCCCAACGCACGTCCCGACGTAGAGCTGAAAGTAAGCTAAATCCCGACGTAGAGGCCAACGCACGTCCCGACGTAGAGCCCAACGCACGTCCCGACGTAGAGCTAAAAGTAAGCTAAATCCCGACGTAGAGCCCAACGCACGTCCCGACGTAGAGCTGAAAGTAAGCTAAATCCCGACGTAGAGGCCAACGCACGTCCCGACGTAGAGGCCAACGCATGTCCCGACGTAGAGGCCAACGCACGTCCGGACGTAGAGCTGAAAGTAAGCTAAATCCCGATGTAGAGGCCAACGCACGTCCCGACGCAGAGGACAACGCACGTCCCGACGCAGAGGACAACGCACGTCCCGACGTAGAGGCCAACGCACGTCCCGACGTAGAGCTGAAAGTAAGCTAAATCCCGACGTAGCGCCCAACGCACGTCCCGACGTAGAGCCCAACGCACGTCCCGACGTAGCGCCCAACGCACGTCCCGACGTAGAGCAGAAAGTTAGCTAACTACAGACATAGAGCCCAACGCACGTCCCGAAGTAGAGCCCAACGCACGTCCCGACGTAGAGCCCAACGCACTTCCCGACGTAGAGCCCAACGCACTTCCCGACGTAGAGCCCAACGCACTTCCCGACGTAGAGCTGAAAGTAAGCTAAAACCCGACGTAGAGCCCAACGCACGTCCCGACGTAGAGCTGAAAGTAAGCTAAATCCCGACGTAGAGGCCAACGCACGTCCCGACGTAGAGGCCAACGCACGTCCCGACGTAGAGCTGAAAGTAAGCTAAATCCCGACGTAGAGCCCAACGCACGTCCCGACGTAGAGCCGAAAGTAAGCTAAATCCCGACGTAGAGCCCAACGCACGTCCCGACGTAGAGCCCAACGCACGTCCCGACGTAGAGCTGAAAGTAAGCTAAATCCCGACGTAGAGGCCAACGCACGTCCCGACGTAGAGGCCAACGCACGTCCCGACGTAGAGCTGAAAGTAAGCTAAATCCCGACGTAGCGCCCAACGCACGTCCCGACGTAGCGCCGAACGCACGTCCCGACGTAGAACTGAAAGTAAGCTAAATCCCGACGTAGAGGCCAACGCACGTCCCGACGTAGAGCCCAACGCACGTCCCGACGTAGAGCCCAACGCACGTCCCGACGTAGAGCCCACCGCACGTCCCGACGTAGAGCCCAATGCACGTCCCGACGTAGAGCTGAAAGTAAGCTAAATCCCGACGTAGCGCCCAACGCACGTCCCGACGTAGCGCCGAACGCACGTCCCGACGTAGAACTGAAAGTAAGCTAAATCCCGACGTAGAGGCCAACGCACGTCCCGACGTAGAGCCCAACGCACGTCCCGACGTAGAGCCCAACGCACGTCCCGACGTAGAGCCCAACGCACGTCCCGACGTAGAGCCCACCGCACGTCCCGACGTAGAGCCCAATGCACGTCCCGACGTAGAGCCCAATGCACGTCCCGACGTAGAGCTGAAAGTAAGCTAAATCCCGACGTAGCGCCCAACGCACGTCCCGACGTAGAGCCCAACGCACGTCCCGACGTAGCGCCCAACGCACGTCCCGACGTAGAGCAGAAAGTTAGCTAACTACAGACATAGAGCCCAACGCACGTCCCGACGTAGAGCCCAACGCACGTCCCGACGTAGAGCCCAACGCACTTCCCGACGTAGAGCCCAACGCACGTCCCGACGTAGAGCTGAAAGTAAGCTAAATCCCGACGTAGAGGCCAACGCACGTCCCGACGTAGAGCCCAACGCACGTCCCGACGTAGAGCTAAAAGTAAGCTAAATCCCGACGTAGAGCCCAACGCACGTCCCGACGTAGAGCTGAAAGTAAGCTAAATCCCGACGTAGAGGCCAACGCACGTCCCGACGTAGAGGCCAACGCATGTCCCGACGTAGAGGCCAACGCACGTCCGGACGTAGAGCTGAAAGTAAGCTAAATCCCGATGTAGAGGCCAACGCACGTCCCGACGCAGAGGACAACGCACGTCCCGACGCAGAGGACAACGCACGTCCCGACGTAGAGGCCAACGCACGTCCCGACGTAGAGCTGAAAGTAAGCTAAATCCCGACGTAGCGCCCAACGCACGTCCCGACGTAGAGCCCAACGCACGTCCCGACGTAGCGCCCAACGCACGTCCCGACGTAGAGCAGAAAGTTAGCTAACTACAGACATAGAGCCCAACGCACGTCCCGAAGTAGAGCCCAACGCACGTCCCGACGTAGAGCCCAACGCACTTCCCGACGTAGAGCCCAACGCACTTCCCGACGTAGAGCCCAACGCACTTCCCGACGTAGAGCTGAAAGTAAGCTAAAACCCGACGTAGAGCCCAACGCACGTCCCGACGTAGAGCTGAAAGTAAGCTAAATCCCGACGTAGAGGCCAACGCACGTCCCGACGTAGAGGCCAACGCACGTCCCGACGTAGAGCTGAAAGTAAGCTAAATCCCGACGTAGAGCCCAACGCACGTCCCGACGTAGAGCCGAAAGTAAGCTAAATCCCGACGTAGAGCCCAACGCACGTCCCGACGTAGAGCCCAACGCACGTCCCGACGTAGAGCTGAAAGTAAGCTAAATCCCGACGTAGAGGCCAACGCACGTCCCGACGTAGAGGCCAACGCACGTCCCGACGTAGAGCTGAAAGTAAGCTAAATCCCGACGTAGCGCCCAACGCACGTCCCGACGTAGCGCCGAACGCACGTCCCGACGTAGAACTGAAAGTAAGCTAAATCCCGACGTAGAGGCCAACGCACGTCCCGACGTAGAGCCCAACGCACGTCCCGACGTAGAGCCCAACGCACGTCCCGACGTAGAGCCCACCGCACGTCCCGACGTAGAGCCCAATGCACGTCCCGACGTAGAGCTGAAAGTAAGCTAAATCCCGACGTAGCGCCCAACGCACGTCCCGACGTAGAACTGAAAGTAAGCTAAATCCCGACGTAGAGGCCAACGCACGTCCCGACGTAGAGGCCAACGCACGTCCCGACGTAGAGCCCAACGCACGTCCCGACGTAGAGCCCAACGCACGTCCCGACGTAGAGCCCAACGCACGTCCCGACGTAGAGCCCAACGCACGTCCCGACGTAGAGCCCACCGCACGTCCCGACGTAGAGCCCAATGCACGTCCCGACGTAGAGCCCAATGCACGTCCCGACGTAGAGCTGAAAGTAAGCTAAATCCCGACGTAGCGCCCAACGCACGTCCCGACGTAGAGCCCAACGCACGTCCCGACGTAGCGCCCAACGCACGTCCCGACGTAGAGCAGAAAGTTAGCTAACTACAGACATAGAGCCCAACGCACGTCCCGACGTAGAGCCCAACGCACGTCCCGACGTAGAGCCCAACGCACTTCCCGACGTAGAGCCCAACGCACTTCCCGACGTAGAGCTGAAAGTAAGCTAAAACCCGACGTAGCGCCCAACGCACGTCCCGACGTAGAGCTGAAAGTAAGCTAAATCCCGACGTAGAGGCCAACGCACGTCCCGACGTAGAGGCCAACGCACGTCCCGACGTAGAGCTGAAAGTAAGCTAAATCCCGACGTAGCGCCCAACGCACGTCCCGACGTAGAGCCCAACGCACGTCCCGACGTAGAGCTGAAAGTAAGCTAAATCCCGACGTAGAGGCCAACGCACGTCCCGACGTAGAGGCCAACGCACGTCCCGACGTAGAGGCCAACGCACGTCCCGACGTAGAGGCCAACGCACGTCCCGACGTAGAGGCCAACGCACGTCCCGACGTAGAGGCCAACGCACGTCCCGACGTAGAGGCCAACGCACGTCCCGACGTAGAGGCCAACGCACGTCCCGACGTAGAGGCCAACGCACGTCCCGACGTAGAGGCCAACGCACGTCCCGACGTAGAGGCCAACGCACGTCCCGACGTAGAGGCCAACGCACGTCCCGACGTAGAGGCCAACGCACGTCCCGACTTAGAGGCCAACGCACGTCCCGACGTAGAGGCCAACGCACGTCCCGACGTAGAGGCCAACGCACGTCCCGACGTAGAGCTGAAAGTAAGTTAAATCCCGACGTAGAGCTGAAAGTAAGTTAAATCCCGACGTAGAGCCCAACGCACGTCCCGACGTAGAGCCCAACGCACGTCCCGACGTAGAGCCCAACGCACGTCCCGACGTAGAGCCCAACGCACGTCCCGACGTAGAGCCCAACGCACGTCCCGACGTAGCGCCCAACGCACGTCCCGACGTAGAGCTGAAAGTAAGTTAAATCCTGACGTAGAGGCCAACGCACGTCCCGACGTAGAGGCCAACGCACGTCCCGACGTAGAGCTGAAAGTAAGCTAAATCCCGACGTAGAGCCCAACGCACGTCCCGACGTAGAGCCCAACGCACGTCCCGACGTAGAGCTGAAAGTAAGCTAAATCCCGACGTAGAGGCCAACGCACGTCCCGACGTAGAGCCCAACGCACGTCCCGACGTAGAGCTAAAAGTAAGCTAAATCCCGACGTAGAGCCCAACGCACGTCCCGACGTAGAGCTGAAAGTAAGCTAAATCCCGACGTAGAGGCCAACGCACGTCCCGACGTAGAGGCCAACGCATGTCCCGACGTAGAGGCCAACGCACGTCCGGACGTAGAGCTGAAAGTAAGCTAAATCCCGATGTAGAGGCCAACGCACGTCCCGACGCAGAGGACAACGCACGTCCCGACGCAGAGGACAACGCACGTCCCGACGTAGAGGCCAACGCACGTCCCGACGTAGAGCTGAAAGTAAGCTAAATCCCGACGTAGCGCCCAACGCACGTCCCGACGTAGAGCCCAACGCACGTCCCGACGTAGCGCCCAACGCACGTCCCGACGTAGAGCAGAAAGTTAGCTAACTACAGACATAGAGCCCAACGCACGTCCCGAAGTAGAGCCCAACGCACGTCCCGACGTAGAGCCCAACGCACTTCCCGACGTAGAGCCCAACGCACTTCCCGACGTAGAGCCCAACGCACTTCCCGACGTAGAGCCCAACGCACTTCCCGACGTAGAGCTGAAAGTAAGCTAAAACCCGACGTAGAGCCCAACGCACGTCCCGACGTAGAGCTGAAAGTAAGCTAAATCCCGACGTAGAGGCCAACGCACGTCCCGACGTAGAGGCCAACGCACGTCCCGACGTAGAGCTGAAAGTAAGCTAAATCCCGACGTAGAGCCCAACGCACGTCCCGACGTAGAGCCGAAAGTAAGCTAAATCCCGACGTAGAGCCCAACGCACGTCCCGACGTAGAGCCCAACGCACGTCCCGACGTAGAGCTGAAAGTAAGCTAAATCCCGACGTAGAGGCCAACGCACGTCCCGACGTAGAGGCCAACGCACGTCCCGACGTAGAGCTGAAAGTAAGCTAAATCCCGACGTAGCGCCCAACGCACGTCCCGACGTAGCGCCGAACGCACGTCCCGACGTAGAACTGAAAGTAAGCTAAATCCCGACGTAGAGGCCAACGCACGTCCCGACGTAGAGCCCAACGCACGTCCCGACGTAGAGCCCAACGCACGTCCCGACGTAGAGCCCACCGCACGTCCCGACGTAGAGCCCAATGCACGTCCCGACGTAGAGCTGAAAGTAAGCTAAATCCCGACGTAGCGCCCAACGCACGTCCCGACGTAGAGCCCAACGCACGTCCCGACGTAGCGCCCAACGCACGTCCCGACGTAGAGCAGAAAGTTAGCTAACTACAGACATAGAGCCCAACGCACGTCCCGACGTAGAGCCCAACGCACGTCCCGACGTAGAGCCCAACGCACTTCCCGACGTAGAGCCCAACGCACTTCCCGACGTAGAGCTGAAAGTAAGCTAAAACCCGACGTAGCGCCCAACGCACGTCCCGACGTAGAGCTGAAAGTAAGCTAAATCCCGACGTAGAGGCCAACGCACGTCCCGACGTAGAGGCCAACGCACGTCCCGACGTAGAGCTGAAAGTAAGCTAAATCCCGACGTAGAGCCCAACGCACGTCCCGACGTAGAGCCCAACGCACGTCCCGACGTAGAGCTGAAAGTAAGCTAAATCCCGATGTAGAGGCCAACGCACGTCCCGACGTAGAGGCCAACGCACGTCCCGACGTAGAGGCCAACGCACGTCCCGACGTAGAGGCCAACGCACGTCCCGACGTAGAGGCCAACGCACGTCCCGACGTAGAGGCCAACGCACGTCCCGACGTAGAGGCCAACGCACGTCCCGACGTAGAGGCCAACGCACGTCCCGACGTAGAGGCCAACGCACGTCCCGACGTAGAGGCCAACGCACGTCCCGACGTAGAGGCCAACGCACGTCCCGACGTAGAGCTGAAAGTAAGTTAAATCCCGACGTAGAGCTGAAAGTAAGTTAAATCCCGACGTAGAGCTGAAAGTAAGTTAAATCCCGACGTAGAGCCCAACGCACGTCCCGACGTAGAGCCCAACGCACGTCCCGACGTAGAGCCCAACGCACGTCCCGACGTAGAGCCCAACGCACGTCCCGACGTAGCGCCCAACGCACGTCCCGACGTAGAGCTGAAAGTAAGTTAAATCCTGACGTAGAGGCCAACGCACGTCCCGACGTAGAGGCCAACGCACGTCCCGACGTAGAGCTGAAAGTAAGCTAAATCCCGACGTAGAGCCCAACGCACGTCCCGACGTAGAGCCCAACGCACGTCCCGACGTAGAGCCCAACGCACGTCCCGACGTAGAGCCCAACGCACGTCCCGACGTAGAGCTGAAAGTAAGCTAAATCCCGACGTAGAGGCCAACGCACGTCCCGACGTAGAGCCCAACGCACGTCCCGACGTAGAGCTAAAAGTAAGCTAAATCCCGACGTAGAGCCCAACGCACGTCCCGACGTAGAGCTGAAAGTAAGCTAAATCCCGACGTAGAGGCCAACGCACGTCCCGACGTAGAGGCCAACGCATGTCCCGACGTAGAGGCCAACGCACGTCCGGACGTAGAGCTGAAAGTAAGCTAAATCCCGATGTAGAGGCCAACGCACGTCCCGACGTAGAGGCCAACGCACGTCCCGACGTAGAGGCCAACGCACGTCCCGACGCAGAGGACAACGCACGTCCCGACGCAGAGGACAACGCACGTCCCGACGTAGAGGCCAACGCACGTCCCGACGTAGAGCTGAAAGTAAGCTAAATCCCGACGTAGCGCCCAACGCACGTCCCGACGTAGAGCCCAACGCACGTCCCGACGTAGCGCCCAACGCACGTCCCGACGTAGAGCAGAAAGTTAGCTAACTACAGACATAGAGCCCAACGCACGTCCCGAAGTAGAGCCCAACGCACGTCCCGACGTAGAGCCCAACGCACTTCCCGACGTAGAGCCCAACGCACTTCCCGACGTAGAGCCCAACGCACTTCCCGACGTAGAGCCCAACGCACTTCCCGACGTAGAGCTGAAAGTAAGCTAAAACCCGACGTAGAGCCCAACGCACGTCCCGACGTAGAGCTGAAAGTAAGCTAAATCCCGACGTAGAGGCCAACGCACGTCCCGACGTAGAGGCCAACGCACGTCCCGACGTAGAGCTGAAAGTAAGCTAAATCCCGACGTAGAGCCCAACGCACGTCCCGACGTAGAGCCGAAAGTAAGCTAAATCCCGACGTAGAGCCCAACGCACGTCCCGACGTAGAGCCCAACGCACGTCCCGACGTAGAGCTGAAAGTAAGCTAAATCCCGATGTAGAGGCCAACGCACGTCCCGACGTAGAGCCCAACGCACGTCCCGACGTAGAGGCCAACGCACGTCCGGACGTAGAGGCCAACGCACGTCCCGACGTAGAGGCCAACGCACGTCCCGACGTAGAGGCCAACGCACGTCCCGACGTAGAGGCCAACGCACGTCCCGACGTAGAGGCCAACGCACGTCCCGACGTAGAGGCCAACGCACGTCCCGACGTAGAGGCCAACGCACGTCCCGACGTAGAGCTGAAAGTAAGTTAAATCCCGACGTAGAGCCCAACGCACGTCCCGACGTAGAGCCCAACGCACGTCCCGACGTAGCGCCCAACGCACGTCCCGACGTAGAGCCCAACGCACGTCCCGACGTAGCGCCCAACGCACGTCCCGACGTAGCGCCCAACGCACGTCCCGACGTAGCGCCCAACGCACGTCCCGACGTAGAGCTGAAAGTAAGTTAAATCCCGATGTAGAGGCCAACGCACGTCCCGACGTAGAGGCCAACGCACGTCCCGACGCAGAGGACAACGCACGTCCCGACGTAGAGGCCAACGCACGTCCCGACGTAGAGCTGAAAGTAAGCTAAATCCCGACGTAGCGCCCAACGCACGTCCCGACGTAGAGCCCAACGCACGTCCCGACGTAGCGCCCAACGCACGTCCCGACGTAGAGCAGAAAGTTAGCTAACTACAGACATAGAGCCCAACGCACGTCCCGAAGTAGAGCCCAACGCACGTCCCGAAGTAGAGCCCAACGCACGTCCCGACGTAGAGCCCAACGCACGTCCCGACGTAGAGCCCAACGCACGTCCCGACGTAGAGCCCAACGCACTTCCCGACGTAGAGCCCAACGCACTTCCCGACGTAGAGCTGAAAGTAAGCTAAAACCCGACGTAGAGCCCAACGCACGTCCCGACGTAGACCTGAAAGTAAGCTAAATCCCGACGTAGAGGCCAACGCACGTCCCGACGTAGAGGCCAACGCACGTCCCGACGTAGAGCTGAAAGTAAGCTAAATCCCGACGTAGAGCCCAACGCACGTCCCGACGTAGAGCCCAACGCACGTCCCGACGTAGAGCTGAAAGTAAGCTAAATCCCGATGTAGAGGCCAACGCACGTCCCGACGTAGAGCCCAACGCACGTCCCGACGTAGAGGCCAACGCACGTTCCGACGTAGAGGCCAACGCACGTCCCGACGTAGAGGCCAACGCACGTCCCGACGTAGAGGCCAACGCACGTCCCGACGTAGAGGCCAACGCACGTCCCGACGTAGAGGCCAACGCACGTCCCGACGTAGAGCTGAAAGTAAGTTAAATCCCGACGTAGAGGCCAACGCACGTCCCGACGTAGAGGCCAACGCACGTCCCGACGTAGAGCCCAACGCACGTCCCGACGTAGCGCCCAACGCACGTCCCGACGTAGCGCCCAACGCACGTCCCGACGTAGAGCTGAAAGTAAGTTAAATCCCGACGTAGAGCCCAACGCACGTCCCGACGTAGAGCCCAACGCACGTCCCGACGTAGCGCCCAACGCACGTCCCGACGTAGCGCCCAACGCACGTCCCGACGTAGCGCCCAACGCACGTCCCGACGTAGAGCTGAAAGTAAGTTAAATCCCGACGTAGAGGCCAACGCACGTCCCGACGTAGAGGCCAACGCACGTCCCGACGTAGAGCTGAAAGTAAGCTAAATCCCGACGTAGAGCCCAACGCACGTCCCGACGTAGAGCCCAACGCACGTCCCGACGTAGAGCTGAAAGTAAGCTAAATCCCGACGTAGAGGCCAACGCACGTCCCGACGTAGAGCCCAACGCACGTCCCGACGTAGAGCTGAAAGTAAGCTAAATCCCGACGTAGAGCCCAACGCACGTCCCGACGTAGAGCTGAAAGTAAGCTAAATCCCGACGTAGAGGCCAACGCACGTCCCGACGTAGAGGCCAACGCACGTCCCGACGTAGAGGCCAACGCACGTCCCGACGTAGAGGCCAACGCACGTCCCGACGTAGAGGCCAACGCACGTCCCGACGTAGAGCTGAAAGTAAGCTAAATCCCGATGTAGAGGCCAACGCACGTCCCGACGCAGAGGCCAACGCACGTCCCGACGCAGAGGCCAACGCACGTCCCGACGCAGAGGCCAACGCACGTCCCGACGCAGAGGCCAACGCACGTCCCGACGCAGAGGCCAACGCACGTCCCGACGCAGAGGCCAACGCACGTCCCGACGCAGAGGCCAACGCACGTCCCGACGCAGAGGCCAACGCACGTCCCGACGCAGAGGCCAACGCACGTCCCGACGCAGAGGACAACGCACGTCCCGACGCAGAGGACAACGCACGTCCCGACGCAGAGGCCAACGCACGTCCCGACGTAGAGGCCAACGCACGTCCCGACGTAGAGCTGAAAGTAAGTTAAATCCCGACGTAGAGCCCAACGCACGTCCCGACGTAGAGCCCAACGCACGTCCCGACGTAGAGCCCAACGCACGTCCCGACGTAGAGCCCAACGCACGTCCCGACGTAGCGCCCAACGCACGTCCCGACGTAGAGCTGAAAGTAAGTTAAATCCCGACGTAGAGGCCAACGCACGTCCCGACGTAGAGGCCAACGCACGTCCCGACGTAGAGCTGAAAGTAAGCTAAATCCCGACGTAGAGCCCAACGCACGTCCCGACGTAGAGCCGAAAGTAAGCTAAATCCCGACGTAGAGCCCAACGCAAGCTAAATCCCGACGTAGAGCCCAACGCAAGCTAAATCCCGACGTATAGCCCAACGCAAGCTAAATCCCGACGTAGAGCCCAACGCACGTCCCGACGTAGAGCCCAACGCACGTCCCGACGTAGAGCCCAACGCACGTCCCGACGTAGAGCCCAACGCACGTCCCGACGTAGAGCCCAACGCACGTCCCGACGTAGAGCCCAACGCACGTCCCGACGTAGAGCTAAAAGTAAGCTAAATCCCGACGTAGAGCCCAACGCACGTCCCGACGTAGAGCTGAAAGTAAGCTAAATCCCGACGTAGAGGCCAACGCACGTCCCGACGTAGAGCCCAACGCACGTCCCGACGTAGAGCCCAACGCACGTCCCGACGTAGAGCCCACCGCACGTCCCGACGTAGAGCCCAATGCACGTCCCGACGTAGAGCTGAAAGTAAGCTAAATCCCGACGTAGCGCCCAACGCACGTCCCGACGTAGAGCCCAACGCACGTCCCGACGTAGCGCCCAACGCACGTCCCGACGTAGAGCAGAAAGTTAGCTAACTACAGACATAGAGCCCAACGCACGTCCCGACGTAGAGCCCAACGCACGTCCCGACGTAGAGCCCAACGCACTTCCCGACGTAGAGCCCAACGCACTTCCCGACGTAGAGCTGAAAGTAAGCTAAAACCCGACGTAGCGCCCAACGCACGTCCCGACGTAGAGCTGAAAGTAAGCTAAATCCCGACGTAGAGGCCAACGCACGTCCCGACGTAGAGGCCAACGCACGTCCCGACGTAGAGCTGAAAGTAAGCTAAATCCCGACGTAGAGCCCAACGCACGTCCCGACGTAGAGCCCAACGCACGTCCCGACGTAGAGCTGAAAGTAAGCTAAATCCCGATGTAGAGGCCAACGCACGTCCCGACGTAGAGGCCAACGCACGTCCCGACGTAGAGGCCAACGCACGTCCCGACGTAGAGGCCAACGCACTTCCCGACGTAGAGGCCAACGCACGTCCCGACGTAGAGGCCAACGCACGTCCCGACGTAGAGGCCAACGCACGTCCCGACGTAGAGGCCAACGCACGTCCCGACGTAGAGGCCAACGCACGTCCCGACGTAGAGGCCAACGCACGTCCCGACTTAGAGGCCAACGCACGTCCCGACGTAGAGGCCAACGCACGTCCCGACTTAGAGGCCAACGCACGTCCCGACTTAGAGGCCAACGCACGTCCCGACGTAGAGCTGAAAGTAAGTTAAATCCCGACGTAGAGCTGAAAGTAAGTTAAATCCCGACGTAGAGCCCAACGCACGTCCCGACGTAGAGCCCAACGCACGTCCCGACGTAGAGCCCAACGCACGTCCCGACGTAGAGCCCAACGCACGTCCCGACGTAGCGCCCAACGCACGTCCCGACGTAGAGCTGAAAGTAAGTTAAATCCTGACGTAGATGCCAACGCACGTCCCGACGTAGAGGCCAACGCACGTCCCGACGTAGAGCTGAAAGTAAGCTAAATCCCGACGTAGAGCCCAACGCACGTCCCGACGTAGAGCCCAACGCACGTCCCGACGTAGAGCCCAACGCACGTCCCGACGTAGAGCTGAAAGTAAGCTAAATCCCGACGTAGAGGCCAACGCACGTCCCGACGTAGAGCCCAACGCACGTCCCGACGTAGAGCTAAAAGTAAGCTAAATCCCGACGTAGAGCCCAACGCACGTCCCGACGTAGAGCTGAAAGTAAGCTAAATCCCGACGTAGAGGCCAACGCACGTCCCGACGTAGAGGCCAACGCATGTCCCGACGTAGAGGCCAACGCACGTCCGGACGTAGAGCTGAAAGTAAGCTAAATCCCGATGTAGAGGCCAACGCACGTCCCGACGTAGAGGCCAACGCACGTCCCGACGCAGAGGACAACGCACGTCCCGACGCAGAGGACAACGCACGTCCCGACGCAGAGGACAACGCACGTCCCGACGCAGAGGACAACGCACGTCCCGACGCAGAGGCCAACGCACGTCCCGACGTAGAGGCCAACGCACGTCCCGACGTAGAGCTGAAAGTAAGCTAAATCCCGACGTAGCGCCCAACGCACGTCCCGACGTAGAGCCCAACGCACGTCCCGACGTAGCGCCCAACGCACGTCCCGACGTAGAGCAGAAAGTTAGCTAACTACAGACATAGAGCCCAACGCACGTCCCGAAGTAGAGCCCAACGCACGTCCCGACGTAGAGCCCAACGCACTTCCCGACGTAGAGCCCAACGCACTTCCCGACGTAGAGCCCAACGCACTTCCCGACGTAGAGCCCAACGCACTTCCCGACGTAGAGCTGAAAGTAAGCTAAAACCCGACGTAGAGCCCAACGCACGTCCCGACGTAGAGCTGAAAGTAAGCTAAATCCCGACGTAGAGGCCAACGCACGTCCCGACGTAGAGGCCAACGCACGTCCCGACGTAGAGCTGAAAGTAAGCTAAATCCCGACGTAGAGCCCAACGCACGTCCCGACGTAGAGCCGAAAGTAAGCTAAATCCCGACGTAGAGCCCAACGCACGTCCCGACGTAGAGCCCAACGCACGTCCCGACGTAGAGCTGAAAGTAAGCTAAATCCCGATGTAGAGGCCAACGCACGTCCCGACGTAGAGGCCAACGCACGTCCCGACGTAGAGCCCAACGCACGTCCCGACGTAGAGGCCAACGCACGTCCGGACGTAGAGGCCAACGCACGTCCCGACGTAGAGGCCAACGCACGTCCCGACGTAGAGGCCAACGCACGTCCCGACGTAGAGGCCAACGCACGTCCCGACGTAGAGGCCAACGCACGTCCCGACGTAGAGGCCAACGCACGTCCCGACGTAGAGGCCAACGCACGTCCCGACGTAGAGGCCAACGCACGTCCCGACGTAGAGGCCAACGCACGTCCCGACGTAGAGCTGAAAGTAAGTTAAATCCCGA
The DNA here is from genome assembly GCF_034619465.1 of Leptosomus discolor. Classification (NCBI taxonomy): domain Eukaryota; kingdom Metazoa; phylum Chordata; class Aves; order Leptosomiformes; family Leptosomidae; genus Leptosomus; species Leptosomus discolor. The sequence continues at coordinate 9,443,378 of NC_141412.1, forward strand.
CGTAGAGCCCAACGCACGTCCCGACGTAGAGCCCAACGCACGTCCCGACGTAGCGCCCAACGCACGTCCCGACGTAGAGCCCAACGCACGTCCCGACGTAGCGCCCAACGCACGTCCCGACGTAGCGCCCAACGCACGTCCCGACGTAGCGCCCAACGCACGTCCCGACGTAGAGCTGAAAGTAAGTTAAATCCCGATGTAGAGGCCAACGCACGTCCCGACGTAGAGGCCAACGCACGTCCCGACGCAGAGGACAACGCACGTCCCGACGTAGAGGCCAACGCACGTCCCGACGTAGAGCTGAAAGTAAGCTAAATCCCGACGTAGCGCCCAACGCACGTCCCGACGTAGAGCCCAACGCACGTCCCGACGTAGCGCCCAACGCACGTCCCGACGTAGAGCAGAAAGTTAGCTAACTACAGACATAGAGCCCAACGCACGTCCCGAAGTAGAGCCCAACGCACGTCCCGAAGTAGAGCCCAACGCACGTCCCGACGTAGAGCCCAACGCACGTCCCGACGTAGAGCCCAACGCACTTCCCGACGTAGAGCCCAACGCACTTCCCGACGTAGAGCTGAAAGTAAGCTAAAACCCGACGTAGAGCCCAACGCACGTCCCGACGTAGACCTGAAAGTAAGCTAAATCCCGACGTAGAGGCCAACGCACGTCCCGACGTAGAGGCCAACGCACGTCCCGACGTAGAGCTGAAAGTAAGCTAAATCCCGACGTAGAGCCCAACGCACGTCCCGACGTAGAGCCCAACGCACGTCCCGACGTAGAGCTGAAAGTAAGCTAAATCCCGATGTAGAGGCCAACGCACGTCCCGACGTAGAGCCCAACGCACGTCCCGACGTAGAGGCCAACGCACGTTCCGACGTAGAGGCCAACGCACGTCCCGACGTAGAGGCCAACGCACGTCCCGACGTAGAGGCCAACGCACGTCCCGACGTAGAGCTGAAAGTAAGTTAAATCCCGACGTAGAGGCCAACGCACGTCCCGACGTAGAGGCCAACGCACGTCCCGACGTAGAGCCCAACGCACGTCCCGACGTAGCGCCCAACGCACGTCCCGACGTAGCGCCCAACGCACGTCCCGACGTAGCGCCCAACGCACGTCCCGACGTAGAGCTGAAAGTAAGTTAAATCCCGACGTAGAGCCCAACGCACGTCCCGACGTAGAGCCCAACGCACGTCCCGACGTAGCGCCCAACGCACGTCCCGACGTAGCGCCCAACGCACGTCCCGACGTAGCGCCCAACGCACGTCCCGACGTAGAGCTGAAAGTAAGTTAAATCCCGACGTAGAGGCCAACGCACGTCCCGACGTAGAGGCCAACGCACGTCCCGACGTAGAGCTGAAAGTAAGCTAAATCCCGACGTAGAGCCCAACGCACGTCCCGACGTAGAGCCCAACGCACGTCCCGACGTAGAGCTGAAAGTAAGCTAAATCCCGACGTAGAGGCCAACGCACGTCCCGACGTAGAGCCCAACGCACGTCCCGACGTAGAGCTGAAAGTAAGCTAAATCCCGACGTAGAGCCCAACGCACGTCCCGACGTAGAGCTGAAAGTAAGCTAAATCCCGACGTAGAGGCCAACGCACGTCCCGACGTAGAGGCCAACGCACGTCCCGACGTAGAGGCCAACGCACGTCCCGACGTAGAGGCCAACGCACGTCCCGACGTAGAGCTGAAAGTAAGCTAAATCCCGATGTAGAGGCCAACGCACGTCCCGACGCAGAGGCCAACGCACGTCCCGACGCAGAGGCCAACGCACGTCCCGACGCAGAGGCCAACGCACGTCCCGACGCAGAGGCCAACGCACGTCCCGACGCAGAGGCCAACGCACGTCCCGACGCAGAGGCCAACGCACGTCCCGACGCAGAGGCCAACGCACGTCCCGACGCAGAGGCCAACGCACGTCCCGACGCAGAGGACAACGCACGTCCCGACGCAGAGGACAACGCACGTCCCGACGTAGAGGACAACGCACGTCCCGACGTAGAGCTGAAAGTAAGTTAAATCCCGACGTAGAGCCCAACGCACGTCCCGACGTAGAGCCCAACGCACGTCCCGACGTAGAGCCCAACGCACGTCCCGACGTAGAGCCCAACGCACGTCCCGACGTAGCGCCCAACGCACGTCCCGACGTAGAGCTGAAAGTAAGTTAAATCCCGACGTAGAGGCCAACGCACGTCCCGACGTAGAGGCCAACGCACGTCCCGACGTAGAGCTGAAAGTAAGCTAAATCCCGACGTAGAGCCCAACGCACGTCCCGACGTAGAGCCGAAAGTAAGCTAAATCCCGACGTAGAGCCCAACGCAAGCTAAATCCCGACGTAGAGCCCAACGCAAGCTAAATCCCGACGTAGAGCCCAACGCACGTCCCGACGTAGAGCCCAACGCACGTCCCGACGTAGAGCCCAACGCACGTCCCGACGTAGAGCCCAACGCACGTCCCGACGTAGAGCCCAACGCACGTCCCGACGTAGAGCCCAACGCACGTCCCGACGTAGAGCTAAAAGTAAGCTAAATCCCGACGTAGAGCCCAACGCACGTCCCGACGTAGAGCTGAAAGTAAGCTAAATCCCGACGTAGAGGCCAACGCACGTCCCGACGTAGAGGCCAACGCACGTCCCGACGTAGAGGCCAACGCACGTCCCGACGTAGAGCTGAAAGTAAGCTAAATCCCGATGTAGAGGCCAACGCATGTCCCGACGTAGAGGCCAACGCACGTCCCGACGCAGAGGACAACGCACGTCCCGACGCAGAGGACAACGCACGTCCCGACGCAGAGGACAACGCACGTCCCGACGCAGAGGCCAACGCACGTCCCGACGTAGAGCTGAAAGTAAGTTAAATCCCGACGTAGAGCCCAACGCACGTCCCGACGTACAGCCCAACGCACGTCCCGACGTACAGCCCAACGCACGTCCCGACGTACAGCCCAACGCACGTCCCGACGTAGCGCCCAACGCACGTCCCGACGTAGCGCCCAACGCACGTCCCGACGTAGAGCTGAAAGTAAGTTAAATCCCGACGTAGAGGCCAACGCACGTCCCGACGTAGAGGCCAACGCACGTCCCGACGTAGAGGCCAACGCACGTCCCGACGTAGAGCTGAAAGTAAGCTAAATCCCGACGTAGAGCCCAACGCACGTCCCGACGTAGAGCCCAACGCACGTCCCGACGTAGAGCTGAAAGTAAGCTAAATCCCGACGTAGAGGCCAACGCACGTCCCGACGTAGAGCCCAACGCACGTCCCGACGTAGAGCTAAAAGTAAGCTAAATCCCGACGTAGAGGCCAACGCACGTCCCGACGTAGAGGCCAACGCACGTCCCGACGTAGAGGCCAACGCACGTCCCGACGTAGAGGCCAACGCACGTCCCGACGTAGAGGCCAACGCACGTCCCGACGTAGAGGCCAACGCACGTCCCGACGTCGAGCTGAAAGTAAGCTAAATCCCGACGTAGAGGCCAACGCACGTCCCGACGTAGAGGCCAACGCACGTCCCGACGCAGAGGACAACGCACGTCCCGACGCAGAGGACAACGCACGTCCCGACGCAGAGGACAACGCACGTCCCGACGCAGAGGACAACGCACGTCCCGACGCAGAGGACAACGCACGTCCCGACGCAGAGGACAACGCACGTCCCGACGCAGAGGACAACGCACGTCCCGACGCAGAGGACAACGCACGTCCCGACGCAGAGGACAACGCACGTCCCGACGCAGAGGACAACGCACGTCCCGACGCAGAGGACAACGCACGTCCCGACGTAGAGCCCAACGCACGTCCCGACGTAGCGCCCAACGCACGTCCCGACGTAGCGCCCAACGCACGTCCCGACGTAGAGGCCAACGCACGTCCCGACGTAGAGGCCAACGCACGTCCCGACTTAGAGGCCAACGCACGTCCCGACTTAGAGGCCAACGCACGTCCCGACGTAGAGCTGAAAGTAAGCTAAATCCCGACGTAGAGCCCAACGCACGTCCCGACGTAGAGCCCAACGCACGTCCCGACGTAGAGCTGAAAGTAAGCTAAATCCCGACGTAGAGGCCAACGCACGTCCCGACGTAGAGCCCAACGCACGTCCCGACGTAGAGCTGAAAGTAAGCTAAATCCCGACGTAGAGCCCAACGCACGTCCCGACGTAGAGCTGAAAGTAAGCTAAATCCCGACGTAGAGGCCAACGCACGTCCCGACGTAGAGGCCAACGCACGTCCCGACGTAGAGGCCAACGCACGTCCCGACGTAGAGGCCAACGCACGTCCCGACGTAGAGCTGAAAGTAAGCTAAATCCCGATGTAGAGGCCAACGCACGTCCCGACGCAGAGGCCAACGCACGTCCCGACGCAGAGGCCAACGCACGTCCCGACGCAGAGGCCAACGCACGTCCCGACGCAGAGGCCAACGCACGTCCCGACGCAGAGGCCAACGCACGTCCCGACGCAGAGGCCAACGCACGTCCCGACGCAGAGGCCAACGCACGTCCCGACGCAGAGGCCAACGCACGTCCCGACGCAGAGGCCAACGCACGTCCCGACGCAGAGGCCAACGCACGTCCCGACGCAGAGGACAACGCACGTCCCGACGCAGAGGCCAACGCACGTCCCGACGTAGAGCTGAAAGTAAGTTAAATCCCGACGTAGAGCCCAACGCACGTCCCGACGTAGAGCCCAACGCACGTCCCGACGTAGAGCCCAACGCACGTCCCGACGTAGAGCCCAACGCACGTCCCGACGTAGCGCCCAACGCACGTCCCGACGTAGAGCTGAAAGTAAGTTAAATCCCGACGTAGAGGCCAACGCACGTCCCGACGTAGAGGCCAACGCACGTCCCGACGTAGAGCTGAAAGTAAGCTAAATCCCGACGTAGAGCCCAACGCACGTCCCGACGTAGAGCCGAAAGTAAGCTAAATCCCGACGTAGAGCCCAACGCAAGCTAAATCCCGACGTAGAGCCCAACGCAAGCTAAATCCCGACGTAGAGCCCAACGCAAGCTAAATCCCGACGTAGAGCCCAACGCACGTCCCGACGTAGAGCCCAACGCACGTCCCGACGTAGAGCCCAACGCACGTCCCGACGTAGAGCCCAACGCACGTCCCGACGTAGAGCCCAACGCACGTCCCGACGTAGAGCTAAAAGTAAGCTAAATCCCGACGTAGAGCCCAACGCACGTCCCGACGTAGAGCTGAAAGTAAGCTAAATCCCGACGTAGAGGCCAACGCACGTCCCGACGTAGAGGCCAACGCACGTCCCGACGTAGAGGCCAACGCACGTCCCGACGTAGAGCTGAAAGTAAGCTAAATCCCGATGTAGAGGCCAACGCACGTCCCGACGTAGAGGCCAACGCACGTCCCGACGCAGAGGACAACGCACGTCCCGACGCAGAGGACAACGCACGTCCCGACGCAGAGGACAACGCACGTCCCGACGCAGAGGACAACGCACGTCCCGACGCAGAGGCCAACGCACGTCCCGACGTAGAGCTGAAAGTAAGTTAAATCCCGACGTAGAGCCCAACGCACGTCCCGACGTACAGCCCAACGCACGTCCCGACGTACAGCCCAACGCACGTCCCGACGTACAGCCCAACGCACGTCCCGACGTAGCGCCCAACGCACGTCCCGACGTAGCGCCCAACGCACGTCCCGACGTAGAGCTGAAAGTAAGTTAAATCCCGACGTAGAGGCCAACGCACGTCCCGACGTAGAGGCCAACGCACGTCCCGACGTAGAGGCCAACGCACGTCCCGACGTAGAGGCCAACGCACGTCCCGACGTAGAGCTGAAAGTAAGCTAAATCCCGACGTAGAGCCCAACGCACGTCCCGACGTAGAGCCCAACGCACGTCCCGACGTAGAGCTGAAAGTAAGCTAAATCCCGACGTAGAGGCCAACGCACGTCCCGACGTAGAGCCCAACGCACGTCCCGACGTAGAGCTAAAAGTAAGCTAAATCCCGACGTAGAGGCCAACGCACGTCCCGACGTAGAGGCCAACGCACGTCCCGACGTAGAGGCCAACGCACGTCCCGACGTAGAGGCCAACGCACGTCCCGACGTCGAGCTGAAAGTAAGCTAAATCCCGACGTAGAGGCCAACGCACGTCCCGACGTAGAGGCCAACGCACGTCCCGACGCAGAGGCCAACGCACGTCCCGACGCAGAGGCCAACGCACGTCCCGACGCAGAGGACAACGCACGTCCCGACGCAGAGGACAACGCACGTCCCGACGCAGAGGACAACGCACGTCCCGACGCAGAGGACAACGCACGTCCCGACGCAGAGGACAACGCACGTCCCGACGCAGAGGACAACGCACGTCCCGACGCAGAGGACAACGCACGTCCCGACGCAGAGGACAACGCACGTCCCGACGCAGAGGACAACGCACGTCCCGACGCAGAGGACAACGCACGTCCCGACGTAGCGCCCAACGCACGTCCCGACGTAGCGCCCAACGCACGTCCCGACGTAGAGGCCAACGCACGTCCCGACTTAGAGGCCAACGCACGTCCCGACGTAGAGCTGAAAGTAAGCTAAATCCCGACGTAGAGGCCAACGCACGTCCCGACGTAGAGGCCAACGCACGTCCCGACGTAGAGGCCAACGCACGTCCCGACGTAGAGGCCAACGCACGTCCCGACGTAGAGGCCAACGCACGTCCCGACGTAGAGGCCAACGCACGTCCCGACGTAGAGCTGAAAGTTAGCTAACTACAGACGTAGAGCCCAACGCACGTCCCGACGTAGAGCCCAACGCACGTCCCGACGTAGAGCCCAACGCACGTCCCGACGTAGAGCCCAACGCACGTCCCGACGTAGAGCCCAACGCACGTCCCGACGTAGAGCTAAAAGTAAGCTAAATCCCGACGTAGAGCCCAACACACGTCCCGACGTAGAGCTGAAAGTAAGCTAAATCCCGACGTAGAGGCCAACGCACGTCCCGACGTAGAGCCCAACGCACGTCCCGACGTAGAGCCCAACGCACGTCCCGACGTAGAGCCCAACGCACGTCCCGACGTAGAGCCCAACGCACGTCCCGACGTAGAGCCCAACGCACGTCCCGACGTAGAGCTGAAAGTAAGCTAAATCCCGACGTAGAGGCCAACGCACGTCCCGACGTAGAGGCCAACGCACGTCCCGACGTAGAGCTGAAAGTTAGCTAACTACAGACGTAGAGCCCAACGCACGTCCCGACGTAGAGCCCAACGCACGTCCCGACGTAGAGCCCAACGCACGTCCCGACGTAGAGCTAAAAGTAAGCTAAATCCCGACGTAGAGCCCAACACACGTCCCGACGTAGAGCTGAAAGTAAGCTAAATCCCGACGTAGAGGCCAACGCACGTCCCGACGTAGAGCCCAACGCACGTCCCGACGTAGAGGCCAACGCACGTCCCGACGTAGAGGCCAACGCACGTCCCGACGTAGAGGCCAACGCACGTCCCGACGTAGAGCTGAAAGTAAGCTAAATCCCGACGTAGAGGCCAACGCACGTCCCGACGTAGAGGCCAACGCACGTCCCGACGTAGAGGCCAACGCACGTCCCGACGTAGAGGCCAACGCACGTCCCGACGTAGAGCTGAAAGTAAGCTAAATCCCGACGTAGAGGCCAACGCACGTCCCGACGTAGAGGCCAGCGCACGTCCCGACGTAGAGGCCAGCGCACGTCCCGACGTAGAGGCCAGCGCACGTCCCGACGTAGAGGCCAGCGCACGTCCCGACGTAGAGCTGAAAGTAAGCTAAATCCCGACGTAGAGCCCAACGCACGTCCCGACGTAGAGCCCAACGCACGTCCCGACGTAGCGCCCAACGCACGTCCCGACGTAGCGCCCAACGCACGTCCCGACGTAGAGCTGAAAGCTAGCTAACTACAGACGTAGAGACCAACGCACGTCCCGACGTAGAGCAGAAAGCTAGCTAACTACAGACGTAGAGCCCAACGCACGTCCCGACGTAGAGCAGAAAGCTAGCTAACTACAGACGTAGAGCCCAACGCACGTCCCGACGTAGAGCCCAACGCACGTCCCGACGTAGAGCCCAACGCACGTCCCGACGTAGAGCCCAACGCACGTCCCGACGTAGAGCCCAACGCACGTCCCGACGTAGAGCCCAACGCACGTCCCGACGTAGAGCCCAACGCACGTCCCGACGTAGAGCCCAACGCACGTCCCGACGTAGAGCTGAAAGTAAGCTAAATCCCGACGTAGAGGCCAGCGCACGTCCCGACGTAGAGGCCAGCGCACGTCCCGACGTAGAGCTGAAAGTAAGCTAAATCCCGACGTAGAGCCCAACGCACGTCCCGACGTAGAGCCCAACGCACGTCCCGACGTAGCGCCCAACGCACGTCCCGACGTAGCGCCCAACGCACGTCCCGACGTAGAGCTGAAAGCTAGCTAACTACAGACGTAGAGACCAACGCACGTCCCGACGTAGAGCAGAAAGCTAGCTAACTACAGACGTAGAGCCCAACGCACGTCCCGACGTAGAGCCCAACGCACGTCCCGACGTAGAGCCCAACGCACGTCCCGACGTAGAGCCCAACGCACGTCCCGACGTAGAGCCCAACGCACGTCCCGACGTAGAGCCCAACGCACGTCCCGACGTAGAGCCCAACGCACGTCCCGACGTAGAGCCCAACGCACGTCCCGACGTAGAGCCCAACGCACGTCCCGACGTAGAGCCCAACGCACGTCCCGACGTAGAGCTGAAAGTAAGTTAAATCCCGACTTAGAGGCCAACGCACGTCCCGACTTAGAGGCCAACGCACGTCCCGACTTAGAGGCCAACGCACGTCCCGACTTAGAGGCCAACGCACGTCCCGACTTAGAGGCCAACGCACGTCCCGACTTAGAGGCCAACGCACGTCCCGACTTAGAGGCCAACGCACGTCCCGACTTAGAGGCCAACGCACGTCCCGACTTAGAGGCCAACGCACGTCCCGACTTAGAGGCCAACGCACGTCCCGACTTAGAGGCCAACGCACGTCCCGACTTAGAGGCCAACGCACGTCCCGACTTAGAGGCCAACGCACGTCCCGACTTAGAGGCCAACGCACGTCCCGACTTAGAGGCCAACGCACGTCCCGACTTAGAGGCCAACGCACGTCCCGACTTAGAGGCCAACGCACGTCCCGACTTAGAGGCCAACGCACGTCCCGACTTAGAGGCCAACGCACGTCCCGACTTAGAGGCCAACGCACGTCCCGACTTAGAGGCCAACGCACGTCCCGACTTAGAGGCCAACGCACGTCCCGACTTAGAGGCCAACGCACGTCCCGACTTAGAGGCCAACGCACGTCCCGACTTAGAGGCCAACGCACGTCCCGACTTAGAGGCCAACGCACGTCCCGACTTAGAGGCCAACGCACGTCCCGACTTAGAGGCCAACGCACGTCCCGACTTAGAGGCCAACGCACGTCCCGACTTAGAGGCCAACGCACGTCCCGACTTAGAGGCCAACGCACGTCCCGACTTAGAGGCCAACGCACGTCCCGACTTAGAGGCCAACGCACGTCCCGACTTAGAGGCCAACGCACGTCCCGACTTAGAGGCCAACGCACGTCCCGACTTAGAGGCCAACGCACGTCCCGACTTAGAGGCCAACGCACGTCCCGACGTAGAGCTGAAAGTTAGCTAACTACAGACGTAGAGCCCAACGCACGTCCCGACGCAGAGCCCAACGCACGTCCCGACGCAGAGCCCAACGCACGTCCCGACGCAGAGCCCAACGCACGTCCCGACGCAGAGCCCAACGCACGTCCCGACGCAGAGCCCAACGCACGTCCCGACGCAGAGCTGAAAGTAAGCTAAATCCCGACGCAGAGCCCAACGCACGTCCCGACGCAGAGCTGAAAGTAAGCTAAATCCCGACGCAGAGCCCAACGCACGTCCCGACTTAGAGGCCAACGCACGTCCCGACTTAGAGGCCAACGCACGTCCCGACTTAGAGGCCAACGCACGTCCCGACTTAGAGGCCAACGCACGTCCCGACTTAGAGGCCAACGCACGTCCCGACTTAGAGGCCAACGCACGTCCCGACTTAGAGGCCAACGCACGTCCCGACTTAGAGCTGAAAGTAAGCTAAATCCCGACGCAGAGCCCAACGCACGTCCCGACGCAGAGCCCAACGCACGTCCCGACGCAGAGCCCAACGCACGTCCCGACGCAGAGCCCAACGCACGTCCCGACGCAGAGCCCAACGCACGTCCCGACGCAGAGCCCAACGCACGTCCCGACGCAGAGCTGAAAGTAAGCTAAATCCCGACGCAGAGCCCAACGCACGTCCCGACGCAGAGCTGAAAGTAAGCTAAATCCCGACGCAGAGCCCAACGCACGTCCCGACGCAGAGCTGAAAGTAAGCTAAATCCCGACGCAGAGCCCAACGCACGTCCCGACGCAGAGCTGAAAGTAAGCTAAACCAGATGTAGAGCCCAACAGACGTCCCGACTTAGAGGCGAAAGCAAGCTCAAGCCAGACTTCCCGACCTACAACCCAACAAACGTCCCGACGTTGATCCCAACAGATGTCCCGACGTAGAGCCCAAGAGATGTCCCGACATAGAGCCTAACAGACGTCCCGACGCAGAGCCCAACACATGTCCAGTTGTAGAACTCAACATACGTCCCGACATAGAGCCGAAAGCGAGCTCAAGCCAGACATATCGAAGTAGAGACCAACAGACGTTCCGACGTAGAGCCAAAAGTGAGCTACAGCCGGACGTAGAGCCTAAAAGACGTCCTGACGTAGAGCCCGAGAGATGTCCCGACATAGAGCCCAACACACGTCCCGACGTATATCCCAAAAGACATTCCGAAGTAGAGCTGAAATTAACGTCAAGCCAGACGTAGAAACCAACATACGTTCCGACGTAGAGACCAACAGACGTCCCGACGTATAGCTCAGAAGATGACCCGACGTATAGCCGCAAGACGGAGGGATGGGGGGGCATAGACAGGTGCAGACGTGGTGCGCATCCTCACGGCTGCTCGATAGTCTCACCTTCAAGTCCCAGGAAGGGAAATGCGGTCACAAACACTCCTCACAAAAACCAAGTTGCCATCCTGCAGGAAGTTCAGAATTCCGGGAAAAACCAGTGCACCTAGAACAAAACAGCACCAAAACTATCAGTTAAAAAAAAGGCTATGTGTTTTAAAACCCTCCTGTCACCCCTGAACACCCCCTAGGAAACTGCCGACGTAAAAAAAAAAAAAAAAAAAAAAAAACAAAAAAAAACACACCCAAAACCCAAGCTGCATCCCAGGGCGCTCTCTCCTGTGGATGCCGCTGGACCCTGCCCAGTCCCACAGCTCTCGCCTTGCCCAGAAGGAGCTCCCTGGGCAGAGCCCGGGGCTCATCTACTCCAGGGCCCCCCGCACCGAACCGGCACTTGGGCATCCTGGAGGACTGCGGGCCCATAGAGCGCAAGTTCGGAGGACTGAGGGGCACTTCCGGCATCATGGAGGACCGCGGGGAAGCGGCGGGAGCCTGCCGGAGCCCTGGAGGAGCCGGTGAGTCCCCCGCGAAACGAGTGCCGACGGCGGCCGCGGTGGCGGCACCGCCGTCTCGGGGCCGCATCCGCGTCATTTCTCTCCGGAGCTGCGGACGGTGCTTGGAGGGGGCGGGGGGGGGGGGGGGGTATGGCGCCGCCATCTTCTGAATGAGGCATGGACAGGTGGATAGGGAGTGGCATATACAGGTGCATACATGTTGCACATTCTAATACCTAATAATCTCACCTTCAGTCCTATTAAGGGAAAAGCTGTCAGCCAAACTAGGGAAAAAAACAAGGTTACATCCTGCATGAAGTCCAGAGTTCCAGGAAAATCCAGTGCAGCTAGAACAAAAAAAATTCAGTTAAAAAAAATTCTGTGTTTTTAAAGTATCTTGCCACCCCTGAACACTCAGTATAAAATTGCTGACATCAAAACCAACAAACCGGCATCCAATGGCACTCTCTATGTGCTGCTGGACCTTGCCCAGTCCCACAACTCTTACCTCAGATGCTTCTGCTTCTCTCCGTGTCCAAACCGCAATACCCACACAGCCCAGCCAGCTCCCAAACTGCCACCGCTGATAGCACCAACAGAGCACCCACACCACAGCAACCTCAGAGCAGAATGAGCTCCCTGAGCAGAGACCCAGACCCCGACCACCACCCTTCCCACAATCACAGGGAACTGAATAAACGGAGACACCGAGAGAGGGAGACCTAGAAATGCCATTGTCACAAGCAACGAGGAAGAATGAAATCAGAGCTGGTGGGGTGCCAGAAAGGAAGAGACATAGAAAGGAAAGGTAGAAGGTGATACTTTACAGGGCAATGCTAGCAGAAGAGCAAAAAGCTTTGGGGAACTAGACAGCCTGAAAGGCAGACAGAAGCAGGGACAGGCAAGGAGGCAGGCAGAGACCTGCAGAACCAGGGCAGGGATGGGCCCGGACACACACGAGGGGACACGTGGCTCCTGGTGCCAACGGCAGACCTTCACCGCCCCGAGGCTTTTCTCTCTGCTTCTGCCCCTTCCTCCTCCACAGTGCCAGCTGCCTGACCTTAGGAGTAAGCGGTGCGTGACTCAATGCACTTCTCTCACGAGGTTTCCTGGACATGCAGCAGCTCACACGTGTGGCCAACAGAGCCGCCAGGGTCCTGGTGTCGTGTGCTGGTGGCGTGCTCTGTTGGGGACGGCTGGGAGGGATCCTTCCTTGCCACAGGGACCGGCTAGAGACAGCTGCCTGTGGAAGCCCCTTGGTTTGACTCCTCAGCCACCTCCTGCAGGCAGGCATGCCCAGGCAGCCCCCTTCCTAGCCCAAAGCAGGGCCAGCCCCATCATTAGCCTCACTGGCCACACCTGCCCCAGCTGGAGCCCGTCAGGAACAGGGGCCTGGCCAAATCCCCACAGCACATGGCCCCCTCCCTGGCACCTGCTCACAGCCACGAGCTCTGCACCCAGGGGCTTGAATACCATCCAGGGGCACAGAGGAGGCAGGAAAAGTTTACTCACCTCTGCCCAGAACAAATCCTGGCACTGAGCTGGCTACAAGGCTCAGTGCTCAAACGCAGCAGGACAGCAGGAGAGAAGGGAAAAAACAGGAGGAAGATAGAGAAGAGGTGGGGGACAGGCAGCCAGTAAACGGGATGCTGCAAACAGGGGAGGGACAGGGAGCAGGACAGTAGCATAGAGAGAGGAGTACTGGGACACTGAGCAAAAAACCCAGGGAGAGGTGGAGGAATACATAAGAGAGAGGAGGAGCAGGAGAAAGAGTCCAAAGGCACCAGCAGGACCACAAGGCAAGGACAAGACGAGGGACAGGCAAATATTGTAAAGCAATAGGGGAAAAGAAACAGAGGCAAGAACTAACACATAGGGTCAGGAAGACAAAAAGAGGGAGCCTTACAAAGACAATGTAAAAAGTGACACCATTTCCACCCACTCTTGATTTCCACATTTTCCCTGACTTCGCACCCCATCTCAGCCTCCACTTTCTTCCAGCCCTGCCACCTCCCCCTGGCTTGAGGGGAAGCCCCAGTGCCATCGGAATGGCAGCAGGGTGCCTGGCAGGCTTCCACAGCAAAGTGGCCAGGACAGAAAGCCATCGTTGGCCCTCCCCATCCCTGGGCAGCCCTTTCCCAGGCAGCGGAAGGAGCGACAGGCAGGGCAGCAGAGATGGACCAGGATGTGCATGGGAGAACATGTGACTCACCCCAGCTCCCAGCACCGGCTCAGACCTTCAGTGCCCCAACACTTTTCTCTCAACTCCCCTCCACTGCCAGGCTGGCCAGCGGCTCACACACAGCCGATGCAGGCACCAAGCTCTTGGCAACACATGCTGGTGGTCTGCTCCATCACGGACAGCTCAGAGGAACCCTTCTTCACCACAGGGACCAGCCATTCCATGCTGGAGGCACCTCCAGCTCCTCCTCAGCCAGTTCCCCTTTACCAGCTCCCTCAGGCAGCCCCTTTATAGTCCACAGCAGGGCCAGTCATGCCATTAGCCCCACTGGCCACACCTGGAGCCCATCAGGAACAGGGGCCACAGGCAAGAACAAACACCCAGGGACAAGGAGCTCAGAAGAGGGAGATGTAGGAAGAAAACGTAAAAAGTAATGCTGCTTTTCCACTCTCCCACCCACCTCTGCCCTTGGGAAAGCCTGATGGAAACCATGAGACTTCAGGGTGTCCCTGCTGGGTGCCCCTCATTCCCCCTGACATCTACTGGTGATGGCATTTTGCGGTAGTCTTAGGGATTTGGGGCCCAAGGAAGTGCCAGAGCAAAGTTCGGAATGCTAACAGTTTATTCGTGCTGTACACCTGGAGCAGCAATACTTGGAGAGGTGGGGGCAAGGCAGCTGCATGGAGCAGAGACAAGGGGGGGACAATGCATGCCCATGGGAGGCAGGTGCAAGGCAGAAGCACAGGGCGAGGACAACAGTGTGAGCTATGCACACCCATAAAGAGGGAACACAAAGCAGGCAAAGCACACCCATTGGAGGCAGGGACACGAGAAGTAGGGCCAGGCACACCCACCCTTGGCAAGGCCACCGAGTTGGGGGTGGCATGGGAAAAATCCCACCTGCAGCCACGGACGGAGGGATGGGGGGGCATAGACAGGTGCGGACGTGGTGCGCATCCTCACGGCTGCTCGATATTCTCACCTTCAAGTCCGAGGAAGGGAAATGCGGTCACAAACACTCCTCGCAAAAAACAAGTTGCCATCCTGCAGGAAGTTCAGAATTCTGGGAGAATCCAGTGCACCTAGAACAAAACAGCACCAAAACTATCAGTTAAAAAAAGGCTGTGTGTTTTAAAACCCTCCTGTCACCACTGAACACCCCGTAGGAAACTGCCGACGTAAAAAAAAAAAAAAAAACACAAACCAAAAAAACTCCACCAAAACCCAAGCTGCAGCCCAGGGCACTCTCTCCTGTGGGTGCCGCTGGACCCTGCCCAGTCCCACAGCTCTCGCCTCGCCCAGAAGGAGCTCCCTGGGCAGAGCCCGGGGCTCATCTACTCCAGGGCCCCCCGCACCGAACCGGCACTTGGGCATCCTGGAGGACTGCGGGCCCATAGAGTGCAAGTTCGGAGGACTGAGGGGCACTTCCGGCATCATGGAGGACCGCGGGGAAGCGGCGGGAGCCTGCCGGAGCCCCGGAGGAGCCGGTGAGTCCCCCGCGAAACGAGTGCCGACGGCGGCCGCGGTGGCGGCGCCGCTGTCTCGGGGCCGCATCCGCGTCGTTTCTCTCCGGAGCTGCGGCCGGTGCTTGGAGGGGGGCGGGGGGGGGTATGGCGCCGCCATCTTCTGAAGGCTAAGGCTGCCCGCGGCGGGGATGGGGCCGCGCGGCCAGGAGGGGACAGGCCGCCGCCCCGCCGTGCAGAGCTGCGTTCCTTGCGTGTTTCGGCAGGAATCGCTGTTGAATCCGTCTCGCTCTCGAATCCGTCTCGCTCTCCACGGCTTCCGGGCAGTTTCTCCGCCCGCCCTGCCGGTCCGCGGTTAGGCCGGCGCGGAGCACCGGTGACGGGACCTGCGGGCGTGCGGGCGCGCGTGCGTGAGGGGCTCTTGCGAGAAGAGCCTCACAATAAGCAGGCTCAGCTCCGGGGCGGCACTAGTAAATGGCGTGGTCCTCGGGCGCCGTTAATTCGTGCCACGCGTTTGAGCTGGAATTTGAGAGAATAGTCTGTTATTTAAACGGCCCGATTGAAGAGTTGACTGGTACAAAAAGCCGGTGAACGAACGGCTCACAGCCGGCGAGCGCTCCGTGTACCGCTGCTGAAGGGAGCAGGAGCAAAGCGCAGGCACCCGACTGACACAAGAGGAAAAGGTTCATTACCGTTGGAAATCACGGTTTCGGATTGTGAATTAGGACTCGAATTAGGGGTACGTTCACGACGACCGTTACCCTAAACTGCTCCCAATTGGTATTCTATTTCTGCTTCCCAAGGAGAAAATTTTCACCTGATGGTGCTGCGGGGGTATCTTTAATGCATCAGTTTAAGATGGCTAGTATTGTTAAACGGGCATTCATGATGCCCAGTTAGCGTTCGATCTGTTTCTAAAATGAAATCTAAGTTTTTGTTCGTCGGATTTAATGGGCGTCGGTTTTTTCTTTTAGCTCTACTTGGAAGGAATTGGTACCCGTCCCCTCCTCCCCCCCCAACGGCTATGTTTAAATTTTGGCAGTCGTGACTCCCTGTTGGTTTTCTAATCTTCCTTTTATTTTAAATCTAAATCTTTTAGCGTTATGTTAGTTCACCACCGCCCGGGAATTCTTTTAGTACCTACGTTTAAACGTAGCCGTTATTGAACGATTCCTTTTTTTATTTCTCTTTATCTAAAGATCTAAAGCTTCGATTACTCTTTTGGTTCTAAGCAGAAGTCACTGTTGCCTCCCAGCTTGCTTACAGCGGTGTGATCGTTTAAGCGTTAGAGCCTCCCAATTAGTTTCCAGTTCAATTGGTTTAGCAGTGGTTATGTTTAAATGGAGCTGTTAACGACTCCCAATTAGTTTTCTGTCTTTATCACTTCAAGAGGGTCTCTAAACTATTCATTTTTTGAATTGCAATACGGACCGGGAATCATTACTGCCCGGTTCATTAAGTAACATCTGCCACTAAATTTAGTCATTACTCAACCCTAGGTAATATTTCTTCTCTTTAGGCGCGCTCTAATATTTTGTGACTTTACCACGAAGTGGATTAACTAGGACGCGTGATTTTTTTCTTTTCCTGTTAGAGTTGTTTCGCTACAGCTATTACTTCCAGTTAGTGCTCTGTTGTTGATATTCTGCTGCTTGCCCTTTGATTACATCAATGGGGAGTAAGTACTGTCTGCAAAGCGGGAAGCAATAGCTAGAGCGGACGACGGGCAGTATTTGCTCCCAAAGACTATTCTGGTTACTGTGACGGACATTTTTATTTTAAACGTTTTGACGTAAACGAGCGGTAAAAATTAAACTAATAGAAACTGACCACTTTGGAATTCCCCAGGAAAAACCACCGGAGCGCCTCGACGCGACCGGAGCCAGGACGCCTGCCGCGGTCCACTTGGGACGCTCGACGGTTTTGCACTCCGTCTCCAAAGCTTGAAGCTCCGCGGAGCGCAACCTCCCCGAGCGGCGACTCGGCCTGTAGCCACCGCCCGCTCTTCTCTCCGGCTCCGCCACCCGTTTTTCCAGAGCAGCCCAAAATCCCGGGGAAGCGAACCCGCGCACAGCAGATACGCCGCGACACCAAACCTCCGGCTGTCCAGCTGCGCCGCCCCCGACCGTCGCTGCTGCGCCAACGGGAGCCTCCGGCCGACGCAGTGCCGAGCGCCCGCGACCCCGTCGGCCGCCGGCTCTGCCAGCGGCGCGGTCCGGCGAAATCCGCGACGCTGCCGAGTCTGCGGCGAGTCCGGGGCGTGTTTTTTTAGCGAAGGAAAAGGCCATTGCAAGTCTCAAGTCCGACCTGCAAGGAAAAAGAAAGCCCGCGTAACAAGGCTAGACCCGTTCCTGTCTGTTGCAGAACTTGTACCAGCGCTACATTCTGGACGGGACCGAATGACAAAGCCGAATGACAGCCTGCAAGAATCCTCCTCTCAGAGCTCTCTGGTTGCAAAGGGAATATTGTAGATCACCAGCAGTTGTAAGACACTGAGACTCCTACTTTTCTCCATCTGCCTCCCTCAACAGAAATAAGTCCCAAAGGACAGAAAACCCCAGGATCGGGTTGAAATCAAACGGAACCCAAACCAAAAACCAAAACCAAGGAAAAACCGTCGGGGAAAAGAACCCCAAAGCATCAGGAACTGTACCAAGCACCTTAAGTAACACTGAAGCGACTCGAACCAAAACAAGTGACAAAGCACCTCAGGAGAGGTGCCAGGAAAGACAAATGAGTCCACACAGAGCAACGCCCGTGTCCTTCTGAGAGGACTAGGCAGGTGAGAGAAGGCCCTTTGAAGGCCTGTGGTTCTGAGAAGGCCGCTTGTCACGCAGATTGATTCTGGTGCCTGGATGGGAAATGGAGGGGACTGAGGGGCGCACGAAGGGGAGGGAGGAACTCGGACAGCTTACGGAGATGCCTGCGGTGCAAAGCCGGGCTGCAGGATGGCTCGGCATCGGTGCCATCGACCCCCCCCAAAAGATGCTGTGACCCCACTTGGGGACGACAACCTCTGGCCCCGGCGCCCCCGGGGCCGGGCAGAGGCAGCAGCGCTGGGCGTAGCTGGTGGCAGGGGGCCCGACGGGGGGGAACGCGTCCCGGCAGGGCCTGGCCAGGCCCAGGAGCACATCTGGTCCTCGCTGAGGGGCTGGAGCCGATGGGGGCCTGAGGAGTACAGGGGTGGCCTGGTGTCCCCGGCCGCAGCTCTTCCCTGCCGCAGCCGCCTGCGCTCCTGTCCGCGCCCGAAGCCCCATGCCCGCAGAGGCAGCTGGGTCTGGAGCTGCCAGCGCCAGCAGCCCCAGAGCAGAATGAGCTCCCTGAGCAGAGGCCGAGGCTCATATACCCCAGGCCCCGCCCCCGGGCAAGTGGTGGGGATGGGACACAAGGGGGGGGCGGGGCCGGGGGGGGGGGGGGCAGCAAGGCACGCCAACAGGAGGGTGGGGCATGGGGCAAAAAAGTCACACCCGGGGGGGCGGTGCTGGGGTGGGGTGCAGAATAACAAAGGCAAACCCGGGAAGGGGAGGGGGTGGGGGCCGGGCAGGGCACAGCCACTGTCGGCGAGGCCATGGGGGGGGGGCGGTGCTGGGGCGAGGTGCAAAGCAGCAAGGCACTCCCACGGGGGGAGCGGTGCCGGGGCGGGGAAGCAGGGCACGCCCACGGGGGGGGGGCAGTGCCGGGGCAGAAAAGGCACACGGGGGGGGGGGGTCGGGGGGGGGGGCAAGCAGGGCACGCCTACAGTGGCCAGTGCCGAAGAACAGCAGCAAGGCACGCTCACGGCGGGGGGGAGGCGCCGGGTGGATTTGGGGCCAGGCACACCCACCCTTAGCAAGGCCACCAAGTTGGGGGTGGCATGGGAAAAACCCCACCTGAAGGCGGAGACAGGGGTACGGGGGGGCATAGACAGGTGCAGACGTGGTGCGCATCCTCACGGCTGCTCGATAGTCTCACCTTCAAGTCCTAGGAAGGGAAATGCGGTCACAAACACTCCTCACAAAAAACAAGTTGCCATCCTGCAGGAAGTTCAGAATTCCGGGAAAATCCAGTGCACCTAGAACAAAACAGCACCAAAACTATCAGTTAAAAAAAAGGCTGTGTGTTTTAAAACCCTCCTGTCACCCCTGAACACCCCCTAGGAAACTGCTGACATAAAAACAAGAAAAAAAAAAACCCCAAGCTTCATCCCAGGGCACTTTCTACTGTGGGTGCTGCTGGACCCTGCCTAGTCCCAGAGTTCTTGCTTCACACGTAAGAAGGAGCTTCCTGGGAGAGCTCAGGGCTCATCTACCCCAGGCCCCAACCACCACCCTTCCCACAATCATAGGCAACTGGGTAAACTGAGACACGGAGAGAGGGGACCTAGAAATGCCAGTTTCACAAGCAATGAGGAAGAATGAAATCAGAGCTGGTGGGGTGCCAGAAAGGAAACGACATAGAAAGGAAAGGTAGAAGGTGACACTTTACAGGGCAATGCTAGCAAAAGAGCAAAAAGCTTTGGGGAACTAGACAGCCTGAAAGGCAGACAGAGGCAGGGACAGGCAAGGAGGCAGGCAGAGATCCAGAGAACCAGGGCAGGGATGGCCCTGGACACACACGAGGGGACACGTGGCTCCTGGTGACAACGGCAGACCTTCACCGCCCCGAGGCTTTTCTCTCTGTCTCTGCCCCTTCCTCCTCCACAGTGCCAGCTGCCTGACCTTAGGAGCAGGCGGTGGGTGACTCAATGCACTTCTCTCACGAGGTTTCCTGGACATGCAGCAGCTCACACGTGTGCAGCCAACAGAGGCGCCAAGGTCCTGGTGCTGTGTTATGGTGGCATTCTCTGTTGTGGATGGGTGGGAGGGATCATTCCTTGCCACAGGGACCAGCTGGAGACAGTTGCCTGTGGAAGCCCCTTGGTTTGACTCCTCAGCCAGCTCCTGCAGGCAGGCATGCCCAGGCAGCCCCCTTCATAGCCCAAAGTAGGGCCAGCCCCATCATTAGCCTCACTGGCCACACCTGCCCCAGCTGGAGCCCATCAGGAACAGGGGCCTGGGCAAAGCCCCACAGCACATGGCCCCCTCCCCGGCACCTGCCCACAGCCACGAGCTCTGCACCCAGGGGCTTGAATACCATCCAGGGGCACAGAGGAGGCAGGAAAAGTTTACTCACCTCTGCCCAGAACAAATCCTGGCACTGAGCTGGCTACAAGGCTCGATGTGCAAACACAACAAACGCAGCAGGAGAGAAGGGAAAAAGCAGGAGGAAGGTAGAGAAGAGGTGGGGGACAGGCAGCCAGTAAACGGGATGCTGCAAACAGGAGAGGGACAGGGAGCAGGACAGTAGCATAGAGAGAGGAGTACTGGGACACTGAGCAAAAAACCCAGGGAGAGATGGAGGAATACATAAGAGCGAGGAGGAGCAGGAGAGAGAGGCCAAAGGGACCAGCAGGACCACAAAGCAGGGACAAGACAAGGGACAGCGGAATATTGTAAAGCAATAGGGGAAAAGAAACAGAGGCAAGAACTAACACATAGGGTCAGGAAGACAAAAAGAGGGAGCCTTACAAAGACAATGTAAAAAGTGACACCATTTCCACCCCCATCTTGACTTCCACATTTTCCCTGACTTCGCACCCCATCTCAGCCTCCACTTTCTTCCAGCCCTGCCTCTCCCCCTGGCTTGAGGGGAAGCCCCAGTGCAGTCAGGAAGGTGTTAGGCTGTCCATCAGGCTCCCACAGCAAAGGGGCCAGGACAGAAAGCCATTGCTGGCCCTCCCCATCCCTGGGCAGCCCTTTCCCAGGCAGCAGAAGGAGCGGCAGGCAGGGCAGCAGAGGTGGACTGGGACACACACAGGAGAACGTGTGACTCACCCCAGCTCCTGGCACCAGCTCAGATCTTCAGCACCCCAACACTTTTCTCTCAACTCCCCTCCACCGCCAGGCTGGCCAGCGGCTCACACACACAGCCGATGCAGGCACCAAGCTGCCAGCAACGTGTGCTGGTGGTCTGCTCCATCATGGACAGCTCAGGGGGATCCTTCCTTACCACAGGGACCAGCCATTCCATTCTGGAGGTACCTCCAGCTACCTCCTCAACCAGTTCCCCTTTATCAGCTCCCTCAGGCAGCCCCTTTATAGCCCACAGGAGGGCCGGCCCTGTTATTAGCCCCACTGGCCACACCTGGAGCCCATCAGGAACAGGGGCCACAGGCAAGAACAAGCACCCAGGGACAAGGAGCTCTGAAGAGGGAGATGTAGGAAGAAAATGTAAAAAGCGATACTGCTTTTCCACTCTCCCACCCACCCCTGCCCTTGGGAAAGCCTGATGGAAACCATGAGACTTCAGGGTGTCCCTGCTGGGTGCCCCTCATTCCCCCTGATATCTACTGGTGATGGCATTTTGGGCCCAAGGAAGTGCCAGAGCGAAGTTTGGAATGCAAACAGTTTGTTTAAAACAGTTTGCATCTGGAGCAGCACTTCTTGTAGCGGTGGGGGCAAGGCAGGTGCATGGAGCAGGGACAAGGGGGGGGGGGACACAAAACATGGTAATGGGAGGCAGGTGCAAGGCACACCCATGGTGGGGGGGCGGGGGGGGGGGGGGGGGAGGAAGGCAGGTGCACAGGGGGAGGATAGGGTGTGAGCTATGCACACCCATAAAGTGGGTACAAAAATCTGTCAGGGATAACCTGATTGAGGAAGATGAAGTTGACCTTGACAGCATTCCAGTATACCCTTGAAAAGACAGAAGAAGTGGATGAAGAATGTTGTAAACAAGTTTGAGGAAGTTATAAGAGATTGAGCAAGAAGAGACTGAGCAAGTAATACCACAGAGCAGAAACTTGGCAAGAGAACAGTAGGTACAGTGAGAAATACAGTAGGAGCTCCAGCCAATCATTATGTGAATGGAGGTGAATGGACAAAGCTATTGAGCGAATCATTTTAGCAGCCTTAGTGCATGAACAGGTGGACAGATAAGAAAGGTTATAAAAGGGTACGCTTTTTCTGCTGCACCATCTCAGCCATCTTGGTTTTTGCAACTTAATAAAGACTGCCTTCTTACATATACTCTTGTCGTTGTCCATCCCTACCATGAAAAAAAGCAGGCAAGGCAGGCCCATGGGAGGCAGGGACATGACAAGTAGGGCCAGGCACACACACGGGAGTCAAGGCCACAAAGATCGGGGTGGCATGGGAAAAACCCCACCTGAAGGCAGAGACAGGGGTATGGGGGGGCATAGACAGGTGCAGATGTGGTGCACATCCTCATGCTACTCGATAATCTCACCTTCAGTCCTAGGAAAGGAAATGGGATCACAAACCCTTGTCACAAAAAACAAGTTGCCATCCTGCAGGAAGTTCAGAATTCCAGGAAAATCCAGTGCACCTATGTCTTGGTTTGAAAGACAGGTGTCTGTGGAGGAAGGCAGGAGCCTCCCTTGAAATGGAAAGTGCAACCCCCTTCCCTCCAAATTATTATAATTTTGAAATTAACGGGCGTTCAGGCAAAGATATGGGGAATAGGAATAACAGTTCTTTACTAATATATATATATATATAAATATATATATATATATATATATAACACAAGGCAGGGAAAAAACAAACAACCCACTGGTTTACACTGACAGAGTCAGGAATACAACCTGACACCCTGTTAGGGTGGCAGTAGCAGTCCGATAAGATGCTGGCTGCAGTCCTCCTGAAGCGATGGATGTAGTTCTGTGGAAGCAGCAATCAGGTAAAAGAGTCTGGTCTTCCTCCGAAGGTCCAGTGGTAGGTAGGTAGCTCTTGTCCTCTGGAACTCCAGTGGGGGGAAAAGCTCCTCTGGGAATCCACTGGAAGAAGGCTGCTAGGGTGTTCAAAATCTCTGTTTTTATTTGGCATGGACTGCTTGGCTCCTTCCCCCCCGCCCCCCCCCCCCCCCCCGGGCGGAGCATCTCACAATGGGATGGGGAGTCGTGAGGCAGTTCCTTGATGGGCCATTAACAGGAGATAGTCCAGGAGCGAGTTATCGATGAGTCAGGCGATAAGGCATTGTTGTGCCCAGTAACAGGAGATAGTCCGGGGGGGGGGGGGAGGCAGAGAGCACCGCCCCACCTGGTCTCAACAGCTCCTGAAGATGGTAATAGAATATTTTTTTCTTTTGGCACATTTTGCACTGTAACCCAGGACAACCTAGAACAAAACCACAGCAAAACTGTCAGTTAAAAAAGCTGTGTGTTTTAGAACCCTCTCATCACCCCTTAACACTCCGTATGAAACTGCTGACAAATAATAAAAAAAAAAAGCCCAAGCTGCATCCCAGGGCTCTCTCTACTGTGGGTGCTGCTGGAGCTTGCCCAATCCCACAGCTCTCACCTCGCACAGAAGGAGCTCCCTGGGCAGAGCCCGGGACTCATCTACCCCAGGCCCCGCCCACTGCCTTTCCAAACATCCCCAGGGGAAGGGGCCGCCGCGGGGCACAAAGGTGAGAGCGTCCGGTGCGTAGCCCACTCACTGTAGGCGGTAGCAGGAGAGAGCGCGGCAGCGCGCACCCGGAGCTACAGTACCGTCTTTTGGTCACAGGGTGGCAGCAGGGTGCGCGGCAGCGCCGCCGGGGCTGCATAACCGCTTTTTGGTCATAGGGTGGCAGCAGGGAGCGCGGAAAGCTCCGCTGGGCCTGCAGTACCGACTTTCGGTCACAGGGTGGCAGCAGGGAGCGCGGCAGCGCCTTCGGGGCTGCAGTACTGCTTTTCGGTCACAGGGTGGCAGCAGAGAGCGCCACAAATCGGTGTCACCGCACACGCGCGTGTACCACGCCCCAGTACCCAACCCTAGTCAAATCGTGGTAGCAGAGCGCGCCGCGGGCGGCCGCCAGCGCGCATGCGCGTACCCCGGCCTGCAGTACCGCACACCCCCCACGCGCAGGCAGCACAAAGCGCCGTTTCACGCAGCACCCCCGTGCGGTCACAGCGGCGCAGCAGCACCTGCGTCTTTCTCTGACACTGGGGGTACAGGGGGACCCGGAGAGGGGTGGGGGATGACCGACACCAACGGCTCTCCCCGGCATAACCCACAGACGAGCACTCACCTGCCACAGCCCACGAGACAGAATCCATGCTCGATGCCTGCCCCCCGCCAGATCATCGACGCCGGCTGCCGCACAGCAGAGGGGTGGCAGGGCGTCCGCCAAAGGACGGTGCCATGGCTCTTGCTCGCACTCGGCTCTGCCACGTTCCCCGTCTCGGACCACGCCCGGACGGGCTCCCCAGAGCAACAACTGCCCCTTTCCCCACCGGACAGCCGTGGCAGAAAGCTTGGACAGAGACAGAGCTGGCCCCGCGGGGCGAGAGTGCTGAGCCACCGGCAGGCAAACCTGGGGGGGGGGGCGAGCTGCTGCGCAGCACCGGACACTCACAGCAAGACATCGGGAAACAAAAGGCCCCAGCCATAGTTCAGCACATTAGAAGAACAACACAGAAGCAAGGAGAGGAATTCAATAGAACGAGGGACAGGAGAGCAGTCGAACTGAAGGAGACCAGCCCGAAATACAGACACATCCTCTACAAACCAGAGTGATTTGAATACTTAACACTCCATAGAAAGACAAACAGATACGATTTCCAACCCCTTCTTAGCAGAAAAGCAACTGCTCTTGCTCATGTTTGATGCCCTTCCTTAGAGCGCTGCTGCAGAACAAGGCTGTACACCCCCATCTAGATCTATGCTTACACCTGTCTCCAAAATACACAGTTGTTAATTGACTCTGCTCCTGCCCCACCTTGTTCTATCATGTCACATGATTAGAAACCAAGTACTTCAGAGTGCTCTGTCAAAACACAGGGAAGAAACTCAGTAACATGCAGCTGCCTCTGGCTTGGAAAGAGTTAGAGAAACCCCTGACCGCTTAAGTACACCTCATACATTACATGCTGTACTGATTCGGCAGCGAGTTTAAACCGCGTTAGTCATTCTGCCAATTATACAATTTTAACTTTCTCTAGAGTTTCATATATGACAGGAAAAGATCAGTGAAATAATAGATCCCCCACATGGTTTTACTCATTAAAAAGAAAAAAAAAAAAAAAGAAATTCAAATCCCCAGGGCTGCAACAGGTAAGGCCACCGAACAGGACTGGCAGATGCACTAAGGCTTCTGGCTGTACCAAAGCACGCAGAGGAACATTTTTTAATCGTATCTCGAACGTTGCAACCAAGAATGTAAAGACCAGCGACGCCATCCACTTTTGGAACACTTGCTGTGCTTCAGTCTTTGGAAACAAATTGACTTTGCTGTTGTTTTGTTTTTCAAAAGAGGTCAAAAAGTCTCACTGCTCATGACTTCTACAGCCAAGCACACAGAGTCCGACAGGCAGTTCGTACAACGCAATTTCTTTGAAGGAGAAAGATTTCCATTCCAGGAAAATCCCTTTTCCAACTGAAATCAAAGTTACGCACTGCAGGACAACGGTCCCTGGTCCCTCAGCTTCGCTTCCAGAGGGCTGGGGATCCGCGTCCATCCTCAGCAGAAACCACATCAACTAACCTGATTACTCCTGCAGTTGCCACGTTCCTCCTCATCGCCTACAGAAAAGAAAAAAAAAAAAACACACACACCGCTGACAGTGGTAGCTGTCACACGGGTCACCACAGACCTCCTCGAAACACCCTCCTCCTCAAAAGGAACGTGGTCTTCCGCTCAACTGCTCCGCACCAATTCCCGTGTTGGACGCTGCAGCTGTCATCGCTTGCGGCCCCCCTAAGGTAGCAACAGACAGAGAAATACCGTCACGCTTGGGAGAAATCACCAGCCCCACGCTCCTCCTTGCTGCTCCTTAGCTCACCACCTCAAAAGCTCACCCAACTCCAAAGGCAGCTGCGTAACACCTGCACAAACGCACAGAAACGCTTGACCGAGCTGCCGCAGGATGCTCCGCTCTTGGACGCCGGCCCGGCTGACAACCGCCTCGCCTCCTCAGGCCGCTGGTCGGCGCGCAGCTTCGCCCCTCCGAGGCTACGTGCGTGACCTGCGAAAGCCAAAACAAAAGGCACGTGCTGAGATACCGCCCGAAACCACAGCCTGCCCGTGCCCATTCCCCTCTCCTCCTCCTCTACCTCGGCCGCCCACCCACCCTACCTCTGCCAGCTGCCGCGTTGAGGCTCCGGTACCACCTGTAAAACACAACCCATAAGGGATGCTTATAAACTTCACAAACGACACAACGCCTGAAAAGTAACTTCTCTGCTGCAGCCCACCAGTCCCAGCTCACCTCGCCCCAGCCACCCGCAGTGCCGATACCCTGCTTCGCTCGCTACTTCGTGCCTTTGGAATACAACAAACCTACCAAGACCTGTCAGCTGCTCACACAGCCATCGGCCGCATCTGCCCGCTGACACTGCGTGCCAACCCACCTTCTTATGGCCGCTCCCCCGCCCCTCCTCTAACCCTTTGGTGCACGGCTCGTCTCACTGCATCTGAGAACGGCATCGAACGAGTCACCCGGCTGCGGAGCAACAGCTTAACGGTTCCGGAGATCTCCTTTCCATGTAGGAATACCCTCTAGACTCCAACAACAGCCAGCCAGCCATCACAGAAAACCAAAGCCAAAGCAACACCTGGCCCTACGCGTACGACCCTTAGCACCTTCCACCCCGGAAGTCAAATGCCACGGCCCCTGACGAAAAGATACGGCCGCGGCCGCAACCGCAACGGTGGACGCGCGAGAAGCCGGGCCCCAAGACCCAACATCCACAGGACGCGGAGAAGTCGTCGTCCCAGAAGAGGGCTCCGTGAGAACAGACCGCTCGACAGCGGATACCCCAGCGCATCCTGGACCACTCGTCACCTTCTCGGACACGAGACGTGCTGGACAGATCTGTGTGTGGAGCTTCTCGCGCGAGACGGGGAGCGCTCGGTCGGCGGTACCCCGGTGAGTCGAGGAGCACGAGACCCTCGGTGCGGCTACCGATGCGCCCGCCTACCGCAAAAGAATAAACCTCCGGAGCATCGAGACCTCATTAATGTGCAGTATAGCGCACACGGAACAAGCACCACCGACCGCCTCCTTACCACTGAACCCCTCAAGGAATCACAGCGGCGGTCAGCTGACGGAAAAACCACGGCGGCTGAAAGATCTAACACAGGCACCTTACAACCACAGAAACCGGTGCTAAACACACAACAGGTGAAAAACTACACGGAAACGTAACTGCTGTGACCGGCACTACGACACGTCTCATCAGGCGCGTCATGAAAAAGTCAGAAACGGAGTAATGGGAAGGCTCGCGTGCCCGGGCCTACGACAGAAGACAGACCCTGGCTGGAGACTGTTACCAGCGCAAAGAACGCAGACCCTCTTCTCTGAGAAGTTCTGGGGAAGATGCCTTCTCGAGAAACTCTCAAGCTCCGTATACAGGCGAGTACAAGATGCTCACCCTAACCCTCGCTGGACAATTTCACCATCAGTCCTATTAAGAGAGAAAAAAGAGCATAGATCAAGACATCAGCAACTTACACAGCACACAGTAAAAACGGTGGGGAAAAAAAACAAGGTTCCATCTCCCATAGTCAGGAATTCCAAAAAAATGCAATGCATCTAAAATTTAAAAAAAAAAAATGGCAGGCTATTAAACCATTTTGCCACCCCCAAACCCTCAGCGGAAAACCGCCAGCCTGAAACAACAAAAACAACTGCATAAAAGGGTACTTCCTACTATGCCTACAGCCGAACCTCGGCCGGTCTCGAAACTCTTCCCTCACACCGACGCCTCCGCTTCTTGCCGTGAGCAAACCCCCGACGCCCGCGCAGCCCAGCCGGCTCCAAGAGCTGCCGCCAGCGACCAGACCAGCGGAGCGCCCGCACCGCAGCAGCCCCGGAGCAGAACGGGCTCCCTGTGCAGAGGCCAGGGCTCGTACACCCGGGGCCCTGCTCACCACCCTTCCTGCAATCCCCTGGGAAAGGGGCTGGGGCGACCCCCAGCAGACACAAGGGCGGCCGGAGGAGCAGCGGGGAGTTTCCTCACCTGCCTCCGTGTCACGGGGTACAAAGCACTGAGCAAAGACAGCGACCCGTACCGCAAAGGCCGACACCTGCTCTTCTACTGCAGGTATCTGCGGCACCAGCAACGTGACCGGGCAGGGAATTAAACTAACGGAACCGCTTTAACTGGGAGAATAAGGACACAAACCTGAGCCAGGTGCAGTCAGCAACATCCCCGGGGAGGAACCGGCAACCAAGTCCTCAGCGCTGCCCCTGGGAGACACAAAGAACGGCCAACTGTTGTCCACAGCGACGGCCACCCCTTTCCCCAGGCAGGAACCCCTCCTTCTGCAGGAGCTCCTGGAGACGCCCCCTCCTGCCCCAGACCATTGCCAACGGCACCCGTGCTTATGGGGCAATAAAGCACGTTCACGGGTCAGCTTGCTGCTGCGAGGGCAGGGTCTGGGGTGGTCAGGGGCTACGGGACAGGTGCTGGAGCTGTGGGCAGCTGCATGGGGCGCGCAGGCTGGAGCACTTTTCCAGGGGGTGGGAAGGCCTCCAGGTGCCCGGAGGCAGCCATCTGCCCCTCTTCCTCCTTCCTCTCCACCAGCTCACAAAACCCCTGGGAGCTGCCCTGACGGGGCCCGACGTCTGCTGTCGGCACTCTCGGGCAGGCGTGCCCTAGCAGCACCATCCCCTGGGGCTGCGGCCCCATGACACAGAGCGGCCATCGCCATCAGCCTCGCTGGCTCCCTCCGGGGCTCCTCCGGCACCAGCCCGCAGCTGCAGCCATGGCCCCTTACCCCCGCTGTGTACCTGCTCCCCTGGACTCTCTGACCGCTGCTCAGCAAGTACAAAGGAGACAGAGCGAGGGTTTATTTGCAAACCCATCTAAGTGCGAGGAACACGCCTGCTCTGGGGCTCAGAGCCCGTCCACTCACCCTTCCCTGGGACCGCTCGGCAGTCCACGCTGGGGCAGCAGGTACGGAGAACGAAAACACAGCCATGGGGAGCTGGGCAGAGGAACAGAAAGAGAAAAATAAGGTGAGGGAGAGGAACTGAGGAGCAGAGAAAGAGAGGTACCGGGAAAAGAACAGAGAGGGGGAGACACAGATAAAGAAAGGACACAGAGTCCTGGTCTGTGGAAGGAAAACGGGGTCAGGGAGCCAGGCGGGTGAAAAGAGCACGCCCACCAGCCCTGTGCCCAGGGGGCAGCAGCGGCCTTTCCTCACGGGGAAGTGGCAGCAGGCACGGCGGCCCCATCCCACAGGCCCTGCAGCATCGCGCGGCCGTTACCGGCGGCGCCCGCCGGCAGGACAGCCTGCTGCTCGCCGGATGCAGCGCTGAGCATGGTGCCCGAGCCGGACGCCCGCAGGCAGCCATGCGGCCCTGGCAACGAGCCCACAGCTCGTGCGGCGGCTGTGGCGAGGGCTGGGCCGTGCCGCAGGAGCGGGGGGCCATCACTCGACCCCCGCAGCGCAGCACCTCCTCCCCTGGGCTCCCTCACAGCCCCTCGCCTGCTGTGAAGGGACTGCAAACGCAGCTGGGAGGGCAAAGGAGACTGCGAACGTTTCTTCAGTCACGCAGGTAGCGGATGCAGCGAGAGCGCCTGAGGCAGGGAACAGGATGGCGAGAGAAAGACAGGGACAGGGAGCCCGACAGGTGGAGAAAGAAGCAGCAGGGAGAGAAGAAGAGAGGCAGCAGATAGAGGGAGAAGGGAGCAGGGCAGAGACTGACAAAGGAGGACGGAGACGCAGAACAAAACTGGGACAGGCAGCACGACAGAGAGGAAGGAAAGAAGAACAGGGGCAGGAAGCTGGACCGAGACACATGGAGAAAGACAACAAAGAACAGGGCAGAGAGGGAGGATGAAACAACAGGGACAGGGAGCCAAGACAGCCAACGATGGAGGGAAGGGGCGGGGGTGGGGGGAACAACAACACGGTACAAACCACAGAGCTACACACTACAGGTGGAAGAATTAAAAAATAGAGCCGGGGAGCCAGGAAAAAAAAAAAGCTGGAGAGCAAAAAGTATAGTGATTCATACAAAAAGGGAGGGAATATTAAAATAGCATCATCAGGGAGCCAGAGAAAGCGAGACGGAGAAAGGACAAAAGCAACAGGCTACAGGGCAGAGAGGGAGGAACTCATGAGCAGCAACAGAGCTCCGGCCAGAGAGAGACAGAAAAAAGTACAAGACTGCAGGGGCTGCAGGGCAGAGAAGGAAGAATTGACCAACAGGGACAGGGGACCAGACAGAGCGTGATCGAGAACAGAAAAAAACAGCAGCGGGCTACAGGGAAGAGGAATTCAAGAGCAGGGACTGGGAGCTGGACAAAGAGACAGAAAAAAAAAAAACAAACCACGAAACAGTGATGGGCTATGAGACAAATAAGGAGGAAAGAAAAAACAGCAGCAGGGAGCCAGACAGAAGAGACTGAGAAACACAGACAAATAGCCTGGGGCTATGGGACAGAGAATGTGGAATGAAAAGGCAGAGAGAGGGAGCCAGACAGAGAGCAGGGGGAAAATCCAGACAGGCTACGGAGGGGCAGAAGAAGGAATTAAAATCTGGGGACAGAGAGCTGAACAGAGAGGGATGGCGACAGCAGGGAATAGCAGCGGGTGCAGGAGTAAGAGGGAGAAAATAATCGATAGGGACAGGGAGCTGGATACAGAGGGTCAGAGAAAGGTGAAAATAGGGGTAGGGTAGAGGGCAGAGAGTAAGAATTAAAAAATGGGGGCACTGAGACACAGAGATGGAGAAAAGAAAAAAGCAACAGGCTACACAGCAAAGGAGGAGGAATTAAAAAGCACGGACAGGAAGTGCGAAAGTGAGAAGGGGCTGGGGGGGGGGGGGTGGGCCGGGGACTCCAGGACACACGACTCCTGACAGGCAACAGGACAGAGAGGGAGGAATTAAAAGGGAGGGACTGGGAGCTGGGAGAGGGGGAGAAAGAAAAAGAATCACGGCACACTACAGGGCTGAGAAGGAAGAAACTGAACAACAGGGACAGGGAAACGGCCAAAGAGAGCCCAACGAAAGAAAATGTGCCGATGGGCTACAGGACAGAGAGGGAGGAGTGAAACAACAGGGAGCCAGAGCCAGGCACAGAGAGATCGAGACAGAAAAAACAGCCAGGAGCAACGAGGCGGGGCAGGGGTGGGGGGAAGCTGCGAGGATCTGGAGCCAGACAGAGCAACAGCAAAAGAAAATGACAGCGACAAGCTCCAGGGAGGAGCGGGAGGAATGAAAAGACAGAGATGAGGGGCCGGACCCAGTGTGACACACGCAGGAAGCACAGCAACAGCTGGAGGGCAGAAAGGGAAGAATTAAAACACAGGTACAGGGCGCCAGAGGTGGAGTGGGGAGACAGATAAAGGGGGAGAGGGCAGACAGAAAGACAGGCTACAGGGAGAAGCAGGAGGAATTAAAGAAATGGGATCCACAGCCGGACAGAGAGAAGGAGAAAGCAGCACAATCACCACAGGCTACAGGGCCCAGAAGGAAGAAACTGAAAAACAGGGAAGCGGGAGCCGTCCAGAGAGAGATATGAAGAAAGGGAAGATAGCGGGGAGCCGCCACACGGCAGCAAGGGAAGGATTAAAAAGATGGGGCAGGGAGACGGACAGGGAGCGATGGAGAAAGAAACAAAGCCCCTTGATGGGCTACAGGACAGAGAGGGAGCAACTGAAGACTCGGGGAAAAGGAGCAGGACAGAGAACGGAAAACCAGTGACGGGCCACAGGGCAGAGGGAGGAACCACATATGTGGGGAGAGGCAACTGGCCAGAGAGAGATGAGGACAGACAGATAACAGCAGTGGGCTACAGGGCTGAGAGAGAGAAACTGAAAAACGGGGACCGAGAGCCGGGAACAGGAGACACGCAGAAACACCAAATCGCAACAGGCCACAGGACAGAGAGGGAAGAAATAAACATCTGGGACCAGGAGCAACCTACAGAGAGACGTCGGGAAACGGAAGTTTCAAGAACAATGCATACGAGGCAGAGAGGAAGGCATTTTTAGAAGTGGGTCAAGACAGGGACAGGGAGCCCAACAGAGACAGAGAGAACAAGAAAGCAACAACGGGCTGCGAGACAGACAGGGAGGAATTGAAAAATCCCAGCAGGGAGAGACGGCAAAAGGAATGAAATCGCAACACGAACTTCGAAAGCGACAGGCTGCAGGGCAGAGAGGGAGGAATTTTAAAAAATCCGGATCTTGTGCTGGACCAAGAGAGACCGAGCAAATAAAAATGGTGAGGCCTAAAAGGGCACACAGGAAGGAATTAAACAACAGGGACAGAGAGCCAGACAGAGAAAAGTCCTGACAGGCTTCCAGAGAGAGAGGGGAATTTAAAATTAGAGACCAGGAGCTGGACAGAGAGAGACTGAGACAGGGGAGGGATAAAAAAAAAAAAAAAAAAAAGACGGGGGCGGGCAAGGGGGAAATCACAGCACCATGTGAAAGACAGGGGGCCAGGGGAGGGGGATAGGGAGGGCCTGGGACACACAAGTGGGGCGATGGGGCCCCGAGGGCCCAGGACTCACCGCATCCCTTGTTCTCAGTGCTGCCAGGAGAATTTGCCCGTTCAGACGCTTCCTTCTCTTCCTCTCCTCCCTTCCTCTTCTGCAGCTCCGGTCACATGGTGGTTCTCCACCTAAAAGATTACATGGCTGTCTCAACTCTTGCGAGACAAGGCTTCCTAGACATGTAGCCTCGCTCGTTCATGCGTCACACGGCCGTACCACGCCGTGGGTTACGCACATGGACTCTCCGCTTGCCTGCGGTGGGAGGCAGCTGCCGGCCGGCCGGCCTCTGATTCCTTCTTCTTTACCTTTCTCTGGCCTCTCCAGCTTCAGCCGCAGCAGCTCCTGTCCACTGCCCACAGCCAGCAAGCGCTCCGCCCGCCCCTTTTTGCCCCCACGCCGCGACGAGAGCGAGGTCAGGCAGAGACAACCCAGGCAAGACCGAGGCGGGTGCAGACAACAGCATCCTCAGGGGAGGAAGAGACACCTGTGCCCTCAGTGCAGCCTCTGGGAGACAAGGAGAATCAGTGACCATTATGATCGTAGATCATCCCCGGCCAAATCGCCTCCTTCCACAGCAGCTTCTGGAGATGCCACTTTTTCCCTGCACTGCAGCTAATGGCATCCACGTTAAGGCAGAATCAAGTGCATCCGAGGGCCAGCTTGCTGCCATCACAACAGGATGACCTGGGGAGACAGGCTGCAGGGGAGGTGCTGGAGCTGGAGGCAGCTGCGCGGGGCCAGCGGGGCCGGGGAAGGCTCAAGGGGAGCTCTGGCGAGTTGGGAAGGCACCCGGCGCCTGGAGGGGCGTCCGCCTCCTTCCCCTCTTCCCTCCCACCAGCTCCCGGGAGCTCCCCGGGGCTGCCCGCCGCAGCACGGGCCTTGAGGCTTCCCGTCCCGCCACCCCCGGCGGCCAGCGGCCAGCAGAGACTCCCGCACCAGCCGAAGGAGCGAGCTCGCCTCACCGCCGGCCTCGCCCCTCACCCGCCGCCATGCTGCTCTCGCGCACCGCGCATGCGCGAGCCGCCGCCGGCGCGCCGGAAGGTCCACGCCCGGCGCGCGACCGCTGCGCTGCGGGACCGCGCTTTGGCCGCGCGGCAGCAGCGCCCGCCGGGCGGCGCGTGCCCGGGGCGGCCCCGACGCTGCAGCCCCGCGCGTTGCGCGCCGAGCGCCCGCCGGCCCCGCGCCCCTGGGGCGGGAGGACACGCCCCCGGCGGGGCGGGAGCGGGGAAGGGGCGGGTCTGAGCTTGGGCTGGGGGCGAGGGGCAAGTCGGCGGGTGCAGGCGGCACCCGAGGGGCGGTGGGAGGGCGGTGCCGAGCATGGTGGGGCGGAGGGGGCACAAGGTCGGAGGGCAGGGGGTTCGGGGGCACGTCCCGCAAAAACCTCGCATGGGGCAACATCTCCATGGGAATCACTTGGGGGGGGGGGGGGGGGGGGACGGGACGGGACGACACGACGGACGACAGGGATGGGGGGGGCGGGGGCGGGCAGAACAGCGGGGAGGAGACCCTCTGGGCCCCGGACTCTCCCCACCGGACAGCCCCGGCTGCAGCACCCGCAGGTCCCCGCTGGAGACAGAGCCAGGAGCCTCCGGCCGCAGGGCTGGCGCCGCCGGGCGAGCACGCTGAACGGCCGGCAGGCAAACCTGGGCAGGGGGAGCTGCCGAGCAGCACCAGACACAACACGGCAGCTCAAGAACAAAAATCCCAAGTTATGTCTCAGCATATGAGAAAAGTAACACAGGAGAAAGCAGAAGAATTCAGTGAGAATGAGGGATAGGATAGCAGTTGAGCTAAAGGAGGTCAGCTCAAACTACAACACATCTGTTCAAAGCCAGAGCCATCGGTACGCTTAAAAAAAAATTAAAAAAAAAAAATCAATACTAAGACTCATCAATACAATTTTGAAAGCATTCTCAGCATAAAAGCAAACACCCTTGATAGTGCTGGAAAACGTCTCGTCCCTTTCTCACAGCACCCCTGGGGGGAGATACACACCCCCCCCCCCCCCCCGCCCGTGAGACCGCATGAAGACCTCGTACCATCCTCGGACTCACCATAACAGCTACAGCCCTTGCGCCACCGCCGCTGCTGCTGCACGTCTCGCTTGCTCAGTCAATAAATCTGCAGAGTGAAGTGTAAAACTCTAAATAAACATAACAAAGTCATGTTTAAAACGTTCTTTAAAGAAAGAACAAATCTCAGTCGTTCACTTTATACCGAAAAAGCACGTGGATGTTCATGTACATCCAACAAAAACGCTTACACTACCAAAGTATTTGATTTGATGTTTGCGTTAACTGCACTCACCCAGCTGCAAGCAGATACCATTAAATCACCTGTCTCCAAAATACACCGTTCCCATCCGACTGGGGGGTTTCTTGTGCATTACACCATTAGGAGGGACATCTGGGCAGCTGCACCGCCCAGGAGAGATGCCACCAAATGGCCAGGGAAATGCACCACCGAAAGCCAGACAGAAATAAAGTACTTTGGAGTGCTCCCTCCAAATATGGGGAAAACCACCCATAACATTCAGCAGCCTCTCTTTTTAAACACATAGAAGAAATACCGAATTGCTTAAACACCCTCTTCAATCGTACCCTGAAGCTCGCGGGCGGTTACAGTTTAAACAAGGCAAGTTCATTTGTATATTACACAACATGAACTGTTTGGGGTTTTTTCCTATCAGAAATGAAACTTATAAAAAATTAGTAAGATAAGAGATCCCCATACTATTTTACTTTGGGGGACACACACACACACGACACACACACGGACGGGACGATGACGGACAGGGATGACGACACAATGCAGAAATCAACTACCCAGTTCTGCAATGCTTAAGGCTACCAAACAGGACTGGAAGATTTGCCAGAGAGAGGTGGGGGGAAAAAACCCACCAAACAAGCAAAAAAACCCCAAACAACAAAACAAAACAACACAACACAAAAAAAACCCCAACCCACGACCTTGATTGCTCTTAGTACAGATGTCAGTATCTCAGTCAGGTTTTCACGTACCCCTATGAGATATTTTAAACACTTAAGGACTGAAAAAGGAGAAAGCTTTTATCTGGAACACAGTCCATTTCTTCAGAACATCCAAACTCTGACACACAGTTTCTTTCCCCTTTCAGCACCACACGATTCTCACAGAATCGTTTCTCAGCAAGCACACAAAACAGAAAGCTACGCACGCTCTCAGGAAGAGCAAATAAACGGAGGGGAGTACACTTCACACAGGCACAACGTGCTCCAGAACAGATCTTATTTTGAGTGTTTCTGCTGAAGCACTTCCTATCAAAACTAGAGAAGGAGAGCTGGCACGTTCTTCACGTTCACTTTAAAGTCCGTACTACAAGTACCTGGGGAAAAATGCAGACGCACGGGGCAGATGTACCTTGTCCTTGCAGGCCACTCGGGATCCTCTGGGCCAGTCTTGTACCTCCAGGGCAGAAGAAAGGGTCACCATGGTGAAATGATGCCAGTTGATAGTCTGCTGAGAGAGGAAAAAAAAAAAAAACAAGCCACCTTTTAGCACAAAGCGGGCTAGGAATCAAAAGCTTCCTATTTCGGCGAAGGTTTGCAACGACTACAACCGAGTGGAGGAAAAAGCATTTTGCATCATCTTTGGTACAGCTGTTGAGACAGGCCACTAGAGATTTTGGTTTTCATAGAAAACTGGGTGCTTTCTGCCTTTTTTTTTTTTTTCTTTTTTTTCCTCCTTCTGACTCATTGGCAGCTTCAGTCTCACCAGAACTCCCTTCCTTAGATCGACACAGATAACTACGCACCTTTTCTCAAGCCTACACAGAGCCAGGGTTTCCTCACCCTAGACATCCCAAATCGAATACTATCCTTAAAATGTACAGCGACCCACCTGTCCTTGTCAACCGCCTCCTTGCAGAAACTGCCCCTTCACAGCTCGTCCCCGTCTCGGCGGATTGTCCTGCTGGAGGATGAAGTGCAGAAGATGCGTATCCCCACAGCATTTGTCTGTGAGGGTACATGTTCAGAAATACTCCGAATCTGTAAGACAGACAGGTGTCATTTCTGTGATTTCAATCATCAGAACTCAATTGTGAGGAAACAAACTAACGTTTAAATGAAGGGTCTGTACGCTACAGTCCTAGGAGAGGGGCAGGGGGGAGAAAGGCATTACAAATTGGAAAAAAAAAAAAGGGCATGATTCGGAGCTCCCAATCATGACGGAGCGGTGGGGACAGTAACAAAAGCAAAGACAAACAGCAGCAACGTTAAGTGAAATCCAGCTTTAATTCTGATCACGTCTTTAAGAGACTCCCCAAGTCTATACCTCAGTCCTACGAAGGACTAGTTCTTTTTTTTGAAGGACAAGCTTTTTTTTTTTTAACACATAAAAGTCCCAGACTGAGGGCTCCACGGAATAGCATGTGGACTGAACCACAGGACAAGCAGTCATCAACACTCTAATGAAAAAACCAAATCGACTATAAACCAAGTTTAAACATCACTGTCCATCCTGTGTCTTTGGTTACATTTCTACCGGCATCTAGGTGCTCAAGAGTTCACTGTCCTCACACCACAGGTTACTGACAATGTACTCGGGCATCTAAAAATAAAAAGCCATCTCCACCCCACCCATAAAATCAGGGTGAACCACGAGAAGAGAAACTCTCAAGGCAGCAACAGGCAGCTCTGCACTTACCACGGAGGAAAGTCTGTTCCTCGGCCCGGAAAAAAAAACCACTCTCGACTCCCAAGAGACCTCCCGGGGAACGAACCGTGCTCCATTAACGGCGTTTTGTCTCCAGCTTCTCTGCCCCGGGCTTGGGTGGGGAGGGGCGGCGGGGCCCTTCCACTCGCCCTGGCCCCTCCGCGCTCCCCCAGCCCCACGTGGGCCATCGCCCAAGCACCGACCGCATCCGCCCGCGCGGGATCTCCCTCGTGGGACGCGGAACGCGACGCCGGGAAGAGGCGGCGGAACAGGAACCTCTTGGTCAGGTCGCCCGGCCAGCGGCGAGAAGACCGAGCAAGGTTCTGCCCGAGGGGCCGGGCAGGGCCCCCTGGAGCCCCAGCCGGCCCCTTTCCGTCCCCTTTGCCCGGCACC
This sequence comes from Leptosomus discolor, assembly GCF_034619465.1. Lineage (NCBI taxonomy): Eukaryota > Metazoa > Chordata > Aves > Leptosomiformes > Leptosomidae > Leptosomus > Leptosomus discolor. The sequence goes on from NC_141412.1 coordinate 9,481,073, forward strand.
GAGCAGGCCCCGCCGCCCCGCCCCAGACACCGGCGAGCACCGCCCGGCCCGCTCCGGCGCACCGGCAGGGCAGCCCGGCAGCGCCGCGCCCCGGGACCGCCGCTCCCGCCGTGCCGCGAGAGGCGCCTGCCCGGCTTCCGGCCCTGCGGGGACATCGCCCTCCCCACCCTCCCCCCCACGGCGCGGCTCCCCCCCGCTCCTTCCCACACGGCGCGGCTCCGCCCGCAGCCCCCCCCCGCTCCGCGCCTCCGACACGGGCCCCGCCGGCCTGGCCGCCCGCCTCACGGCTTTCCCCGGGACCCACCGGTCGATCGCCCGCTCCCCACTCACCCGCTCCCCCGGCGGAGCCCGAGCCAGAAGAGCCCCAGCCGCAGCCCCAGCCCCGCAACGTTCGGTGACCGCGCCGCTCCTGCCGCGACTCGCACTGCCGGGCGGTGCACCGGAGAGTGCAGGAAGCCACGCGCCCCGGAGGGGCGGGGAGAGAGGCGGAAGTGACGCTTCCGGCGGCGCGACAGGATGCAGGAACACGCGCCCACCAGGACGGGGGGATGCGGCAAAGCGCGCCCCCTGCCGGGCGGGGGGAGCATGGAAGACACACCCCTGGGCGGGCGGGAGCACCGCTGGGCAGCGCCAAAGCACGCGCACCAGGGGCGGGAGAAGGGAGCGGGACGGCACCTCCGGGCCGCCGCCGACCAGGAGACCCCGCGCACCCGCCGAAAGGGATGACTCGCTCGCCTCACCGGTGGCCTCGGCCCTCCCCCGGCGCGCCGCCGTGCTGCTGCCGGGCACGCGTTTGCCCGGCACGCGCTTGCCCCGCCCACCACCGACGCGCCGGAGGGGCCGGAGCCGGCGCGCGAACGGGCAGAGGGCGAGGGGCAGAACGGCAGCGCCGGCCCCGCGCCCGCGGAGCGGCAGCGGGGCTGCCTTACCGGGAGGCAGCAGACGGCGCCAGGCAGCCCCCGCGGTCTCGCATGGCCGCTGCGGGCGAACGGCAGCGTGGAAACAGCGAGCGACACCGCGCATGCGCGGGTCGGGGCTGCAGTACCTGCCCTTGGCCGCATGGTGGCAGCAGAGCGCCGCAAAGCGAACTGAAACGCGCAGAAAGCCCATTTAAGAAGCGCGGGCTCTGAGGAAATCCGGGGGCGATGGACAGAAAAGGCAGCGAACGTGCCCCTCCAGCCCGTGTCCGGGGCTACACGGCAACAGCTGCCCTGTCCCCCGATGACCCCTCACTAGCCAGGGAGGGGCGTCGAGAAAAGGGGAGGAGACCTGCGGGTCGAAGTGAAATCGGGTTTAACGAGACAGCACCACTACCAACAGAGGCATGCAAAGTTAGACTGGGCCAAATGAACGTGCAGCAGCCACGATCGACAGGAGAGGGGTCCTCGGGAGCAAGGAGAAGCAGGGAAAGGAGAGAGCCCTGCAGGAGCCCCGCGGGAGATCCCCTTCCTCAGCAAACCTTCCCGCTTTATACTGAGCATGACACAATGGTCCGGGCTACACCTGTAGCTGACTCAAACTGCTAACAGCCTGCTGAGCATTGCTGGGCTGTGATTCTGGACCAGCCAAACCGTGACAGTGAAACACAGACAAGCAAGTCTGTAGACAGAAACTTTTAAAAGTGATGGGGATTAAGGAAATAAGGGAAAAAAATAAAAATAGTAATGGAGAAGTAGAAAGAAAAATCTATAAAGCAAAGGCACTGAAGAAAAAGTTAAAACTTAAGATATCAAAAAGCAAAGAGTAGATGTAGAAAATACAGTGTAAGCAATAGGGATTAGGGAAATAAAGGGGAAAGATATAAAAATACAGAAAGTGACAGCCAACAAAAATGGAGACAGAGAAAGAAAAATTCAAAAGGATGGTGGTAAGGAAAGATAAGGCATAATTAAAAAATAAAGACAGGATGTGGGATAAAAGTAGATAGAAATCTTTAAGAGCAACAGGGTACAAGAAACAGAAATAATTTAAAAATAGGGTCGGGGAGGTGGATAGAAGAAAATTGAGGAAGAATTTTTTTTTTTTTTTAAGTGAGAGCATACAGGACAGAGAGAGGAATTAAAAAAGGAGGGACAGGGTGCCAGAGGGAGGGAAAATGAGAAAGAGAAATTGCAATGCAGTGAGGCACAAGAAACACGGGAAAGCATTAAGAAATTGGGAGAGGGAGCCAGAAAATGGGACACCATGAACAAGAGAGGGATGGAGAGGGGGACAAGGGTGTAGAGAGGAGAGCTGAGAGATTGCACCAGAAAATAGGGACTGAGAGACAAATGGGAGAGATGGGGAGTGAGGCAGAAGGGACTGACGAGACAGAGGCAAAACAAGGGCCAGGGACAAATTCTAAAGCAACAGGGGAAAAGAAACATAGGCAAGAAATTAAAAATAGAAACAGGGAGCCAAATAGAAACACATGTAGAACAAATATTTCAAAAAGCGATGGAGTACGGGAAACACAGGCAAGAAATAACACATGGGGGCAGGGTGACAGATGGAAGAAGCAAAACTGAAGAAGTGGTTGGGTAGAGGACACAGAGGGAAGAATTAAGAACTAGAGACAGGGAGATGGACAGAGGGAAAAGCAGAAAGAATATTTTAAATGTGAAAGGGTACAAGAATTAAAAGAATAGGTATATGGACCTGCGTAAAGGGATGCAGGCAAAAATGTGAAAAACAACAGGATACGAGAAACATAGGCAAGAAATTAAAATTAGGTCAGGGAGGGGGAGAGCAAGAGAGAGGTTGCAAGAAAATTTAAGAAGCGACTGGGTTCAAGAGACTTAAGTGAGAAGTTAAAAGACAGGAACGGAGAGGTAGAAACTTTCAAAAGCGATGGGGTACAAGAAACATGCAAGAAGGAAAAAACAGGAACAGAGAGCCCAGCAGAAGCAAACTGCCATGGGTTGACCTTGGCTGGCTGTTGAGTGCCCACCAAGGTGCTCCATCACTTCCTTTCCTCAACCAGAGGAAGAAAATACAACAAAAGCGCTAGTGGAAACCCACCACACTTCCCACAATCAACAGGGACCTGGATAAATGGAGGCAGGGAGAGAGGGAGACCTAGAAATGCCCTTTTCACAAGCAAAAGAAACTTTACAGCAAACTGAAGTCACATCCACTTCCGGTCACCCCAGTTTTGGCAGGAGAGCATAAAGCGCCTTTAATCCTCAGTAGTCCCAGAGTTTCAGTAGCTTGCCCAATGATTGCTGGAAAGTCAGTGTCATAGGGAAGACCAGAGCCCCATTGCTAGTCCCTGCTCTGACTGGTCTGCTAACATGAATGAAAAGAGACTCAAGCAACTAAAACAGTTCATAAAATAAAACCAACTTAGAAAGATGTCCAAAGAGGAACAAATCTGAAGTAAGGAAAATCCGACAGTGAAGCACTTATCATATGCAGCTGTAGTGCACAGTTGATTTTAAGGACTCCAGAATTAGGACTGCAGTGTGCTGTGTTGATCAGCATGCGACACACTGGCAAATCACATTGAGTGCACTAGAAATCTTTTTGCATGTGCACTTGCCTTTTGGTAATAATCATATTTCACACAATAAGTGCAAAGCCTTTGGTCTTTTGCACGTGCATTGATGTGGCTTGTGCTTGCTTTGGTACTGCACGCCTGTTTCTTGTGTCATGCTGAAGTACAGCAAAACACTCGAGTATCTTTTTTAAGAACAAAGCCAATCAGATGCAAATTTGGACACAGGCATATGCATCTTTTTGAGTCAGAGTTAAGCAGACGTGTATGCTTTTCAGTGATGCAGTTATTCCCTCTGCTTTGCCTGATGCCATGAAGCTGCCTGCTTAATCCAGCGCTTTTATAAACTGTATTTTTCAGCTCCACTTTGACACCACCAGTCATTATAATCTGTTTTAAACATGTATGCTGATTAATCCAAGGTGTCTTGTTTGCAGCAACCTAGAACTTTGAATCTTATTCTCTAACTTAATCTCCTCATTAATTTTGAGGCTTAATTTTGGAATACAAATGACAGTGAGCAGGAGTGAGCCATGGAAGATGCCAGGCACTGCTTGCTGGCATAGGAAATGGTCTCCCAGTGGAAGCCTTGAGCCATCTTGCAGGTTGCTGCTTAGACTCTGGTAGCCTGGTACCTGTCAGAGGAAGGGGAAAGAAGCACATCCTAACAGCTGGACATGTATCCTGGTGGTCTGTCGTAGTCATCAAGATTCCAAGCCTAAACCTGGGAATGTGCCGAGAGCTGATGGGTTAAGCTGGTGGTTAGGATGGCATGCTGCCTTATGAATGGTGCCAGTGTTACAAGTACTTCTTTTATTATAGGAGTACTGAGAGTTCCCAGTTATGCTGGATGCTGCCCAGTAATTCATGGGGTAAAAAATAGTCCACGACCAAAACAGCTGACCACGATATTCAGCAAGACAGTCAATGGAAGGTGCTTTACTTGAGGGGATGTTATTAGCTGTATTCTGCATATAGGTGAACTGAGGTAGAGGAGGGATGAAAATTACTAGTGCAGGGAGGATGTCTCTGACAGAATGGTTGAAGCGATTCAGGCTACAGCATGAAGCAGTTATGCCTGTAGTTTTTGAAGTGTCTGGCCTGGCATAAAAAAATAGGAAAACTGCTGTCTTGAAAATGAATCCGAAAGAAACATTTCCCATCCTTAATCCATTACACCTCTACATCCAGTCTGTACACTGCATTTTGGACTCCTTTGGAACCAAATCTTGCGGGTGGTTGTTGTTAGTATGAAAGGATACTTTCTGTAATAAATTCCAAGACTGCTTCTTGCTGGAAAAGCCTGATGTGGCATCCTGTACACCACTGGCAAATCTCCTACTGACTTGGCCAGCAGGATCTCACCTGAGCCATTTTTACAAAGCACAGCATCTGGCATTGAGCAGAAGCTGGTTGATTGTTTTATTTTTTTAGCTAGTTTCCCAGTCCACTCTGGAAAAAGACCAGCCTATCAGAATCGGCAGAGGACAAGGGTATGTTAGGATGGGGCTTGGCAGAGAAAAAATGGGCAAAACATGCTGCCATGTGACCTACTGCTTGCCAGGAAAATTGATTCTCTCCCTTCCCAGAGCTCTCCCAGCTGGGATGCCAGGGAGAGGAATAGCAATGGTTTTGGCATATAAATTGCAGTGAGCACTAGGATAAGCTGAGGAAGGACTGGCATCATTTGAAGCGTGCACGTTTGTCAGAGGAATAGAAACCATAATGTTCCTCCATCGCAGATCCAATGCATCCTTGCTACAAAATTGGCTGGCTCATGAACAAACTGCCCCCGACAGCCGTAACCTCTTACTTGTCAGTACGAAATGCACACGCATGCCGCCATTCAGTTTAAACCTTAGAGAAATCTTTTGCTAAGGGCCAATTGCCAGAAGGGACAGAATTTGTGACATACTTGCTCTGGACTGAAACTCTTAAACAGTAAACACTCGTGCAGTAAACCTTTCTATGGGAGTCTTCTCTAAAAGAAGGCATTTTGCAGGTAATTGGGAAATGGAGAGTCAGCAAGAGGATGAGCAAATACCTGCTGCAAAAAAAAGCCTGCCACATTTTTCCTCTAAAAATTCCAAGTGTTCCCACGTGCTTGCCACCTGGCTGTCTGTGAAGGTCATCTGTTTGCAGGAAGACAACAGACTCTGTGGGAATCAGGTATGTGTTGGCTCCTCTCTGAGCTTCCCTATTTGCCAGTCCTTGTCAGACTACCATTTGCTGAGGTGAAATGTCAGTATCTGCAAAATTCAGTCATTAATGTTGCAGAAGTAGGAGCCCTGAACTGAGTCCTCTTTGAGGTCAGACACTGTGCTTCTGCTCTGCCCCAGCAATGGCAGGAAACCAATGACTCAATACTCTCAGGAGTTTCCTCACCAGAGGGAAGCAACACAGACTGACCTGTCAGTCTGTGCACAAAAAACAGAGACAGCTTTACTTTCAGCTTTTAGCTAGAGATAGTGCTTTCTTGCCAAGCGGAAAAGGTACAGTATGAGAAGTGGTTACACATCTGCAGGCAACACTAAATTTATTCTCACAGCCCAGTTTAAGAGTAAGTGGAGTGTAGATGGGATAGACCCAGGCATACTGAAACTCCAGGTGCTCATACAACACCACAAATCACACATATCCATTCTTCCTACTGCGTGCTCTTCAGTCCTTCATTTCAGCTTCTATTCTCACTTCTTTGCTCCTTAGTTGCTTTCAGTACAGAGACCCTGAGGATCCTGCTTTATTCTCACTCCTCTTTTGGCAGTGGCAGAAGAGAGCGGTAGTGGAGAGATATAGTCTTAGTCTCGTCACGAGCAGAATTTTGGCTGGCAGGAGTACGGAGGTTGCCAGTACCAGAACTGTCCAGCATCTTTCACAGCAAGCCCTTTAGACTCTTTTGATGGCAGAGAACAAGGCCTTCGATTACTTTACAGAATTTAAGGTATGTTTTTCAAGCTGTTGAGGAGAGAAGGGGGAAGGGAGAGGCAGACTTGACCTGGGAAGCAATGTACCATAGGAGATAAATGGCCCTGCTCCAGCCAGATAAAGCGCACAAGTAACTATGTGAGAAGAAAAGATAGAAAGAGACATGGAAATCATATGTGGCTGGGGCTGGTGACAGCATTGTTCTCTGACACCTTGCTGAAAGCAGCATTCCCACAGGGAAAACATTTTCCACCCCAGTGGGTACCTATGAGAGAACACAGCAGTTGTGTCTCACTGCCTTTCTGGAAGGAAAGCATCTCTTCTTAGATTTTTTTTTTTCCCTGTCAAAGCAGAGACAGCTTCCCTGCTGGCATTGATCCCTGCTGCCCTATTGGTTTATGAAGCTTTGCCAGCGTGAGAAGAGCTATGTCTGCCATTGGAAGTTACTGCGCAATAAGGTATGATACAAATTTGCTGTGCACTAATTAATCAGCATGCTTTGTGAAGAGTGAGACTGAGGAACTGATTCCATTCAAGGGTAGTCTTACTGCATGCCAAGAACCAGACTAGCCACACACTGCTGCCCAGTGAGAGTGGTCTTCTTCCTTTCCAGTCGCCACTCTCAGTGCCACTCTCAGTGCTACCAGTTCTTTCCTGCTCTGTCCGTTGCTGACTGAGCTTACTAGCCCAGAAGAGGGCAAATCCATTTCTTTTTTGCTTGGACTGGTTTTCTGTTGGGTTGAATGATTGAATTGCCTCATGAAGTGTTCTGATGAACCCAGAAATGGCATGACACAAACAGTGGGAGTGAGGATGGTAACAGGAGACTTGGCTTTCCGTCTTGGCCACAGTGTACCATTAGATTAGATCAACCATATCATCTCTCTTAACCCCATGAGTGTCTGTATAAGGAACAGGTGTAGCATATGCCGTATGCTGCACATTCATGACCTCCCTCACTCTGAATGAACTTCCTTTTAGATGGGAGTTCCTTCCTTCGAGAAGGGTGTGCTTTTCTGGTCAAATTGCAGAAGAGGATCTTTTTTTGATTACTCCTAGGTGCATTCACATTAAATTTCCGTCTTTTTCATTGTCTCCTCTGTGTTGTCGTGTACTTCAAAGGGGATGGAGGAGAAAGGCTGCTATATTGTGTCTGTTCTTCAAAGGGATAAGATCCATTATCCTTTTCTCACTTGTGTTGGCAACCAGCCAGAGTCTTAGTCTCCTGAAAACACGGGCACTGTATGCGAGTTTTATGCTGGTCCCTAAAGGCCAAGGGAGTGTGTCCTTTAGAAGACTGCTCTTAACAAATCCGTAAGCAGAGGAGTCTGACTTTGTGGACAGTAATAGGGGCATCAGCAGAGGTAAAGCTCTATCAGTAAATGATACTATAACCCAGGAGAACTTTCCAGTTGCTCCAGAGTTTCTCAAGGCCTTGAACCTTAACATGCACTTTGCCAGTTTGAGCCCTAAAAGAGAAGGAAAAAAAAACTGGCCAGTTTTACGCCGGAACAGGAGAAGCGAGTTGCCTTGTGTGTGATGGCAGTAACCAATGAGGAAATGATCAGTATGTATCTTTTCACTGAAGAAAGAGGTTTTGCAGTCTTAGAGTATGGCTTTCCAAGTTGTCCCTGTCTTGCAGACCCATCTTTCCACCTCACATGGTCTCTCTTTCTCTTGCCTGAGAGCATTGCTCTAAGTTCCTCCTTAATTCAAAGGCATTTTGATGACCAAAAAGGACACGGAAGATGTATATGGGCAAGGAGCACTTGGAATCCTTGAATCAATGTATTGTGTCTCATTGTTTTCATTACTGTCTCAATTTTGCTTTTCCAATTGGGAAGGAAGAGACAGAATGGAAAGGTAAAAATAAAATGTGTGTTGGGAAAGGGAGCTGTTGATCCCATGGGTTACTCAGAGTGCACAGCTTTGCCCTAAACCTCATTGTTATCTGGGCCGCAGGCCAAATGTTTGGCTGAAAAAAATATGCATAGTTCCAAAACACTGTGTTAATTTATGTCCTCTATTACAATACCACTGAGTAAGAGCATAATTCTTTTTAGTAAACATCTGATAGCATGATAAATACAGTCATCTTTTCAGAGAAGCTACCCTAGCTCCGGCCGTGGTATTTATCAGAGCAAGCAAGAACAGCCAAACAATTTTGCATGTCTGGTTTTCTTCTTGAGCCTGTCTCCTCTTTAGGTCAAATCACATCTTACCCAGGAAGGTTTGGATGGATACCAAAAAATAACTCCTAATTTACCTTATGTAATGTCATTACCAAAATTCAGCATTTCTTAAAAACTGAAAGATGGAATCCAGGTTATGCTGTCTTTAGGTGTCTTTCCGCTCTTATACTTGCAATGCATTTAATCTCTCGAGCCTTACAGGCCTTTAGATGCAGCTGTCCAGGTGAAAAACAAGGGCAGTGACCCACGAGTTTTATAAAAACATGAAGGTAGAAGTTCTTAGTATGACAGTCCTCCGCTTCTTTCCTTCCCTTCAAAATATTTCAGAAGGGCAGAAACTATATTTGGCTTAAATTTTACTGAGGAGCTGCCTCCAAGTCCTATTTTCAAGCAATGAACGGATGTCCCTTCTTCACACAGGGTTGAAGTATAACGGTAGAATATCTCTCCTAGGTAGCAGAAAGACTGCTTTTTCTGCAGTCGAGTTTGCCAGATTGTTGCAGGTGACTGAAGAAAAGCTGGAGGTGATATCCCCTACCACTGAAACAGAAGAATCCTGAAGGGGACATCTGTCCACCACGTTTGATACCTACATGCTGATTCTCTTCTCATTCAGCTTTATACAGCCACAATTCCACTGAGCACATCGAATTAGTCTAGATTTACACCACAGATAAACAGAACCTGGATCAGATCTTTGGAACTAGACTGTTAACAGGCATAAGAACCCATGACTTTAAATCCTCTATATTACTGTGCTAAGCCTGTTTACCCTCTAGTTCAGTAGTCACAGTGAACGCAGTTGTAGTTTATGTCCTTAACAATTATGTTAGGAGGAGGAGGCAGCAAGATCTATGCTTCATCTCAGGACCAGCTTGCAGTAACCTGAGTAAATGGGAGTCATTAGAGTTACTCCAGTTTTAATTACAGTGGTGCACCTGCACAGAGAACGTGGCCCATGCTGGAAGGAACAAACTAGCTTTGCTCAAATCCTTTTGCAACTAAAGGGAAGAACCACGAGAAAATCACAGGCAATTGCTGTATGCAGCATTGCCACAGACTTCTGAGGGGGAGCTCCATGGAGGTATGCTAGCATCTGTGTGCGTAGAGCCCCTTTGAGAAAAGGCAGGCAGCTCAAGCATTTCTGGGTCCTATCCTATGAGAAGCCATGCGTCAGACTGTGTAACAGGGCCATGCATGTGTATGCCAATGCCTTGCAGCAGGGAACAGTCAATGGCTGCATCCAGAGACAGGATGCCTTTCAGTTGGGCTCCTTCAAATTAAAGACCTACTTAAACGGCACGCCTTCTCTGGCTACTCCTCAGCACAGATGCAGTTAGGCCGGTGTCCCTTCAACTACGCTGGCCTTTGGGCAACAATGCTGAGCACATAACTCACTACAGGCCATCACTCCTCTCTCCTCGGTTGGCCTGGGCTGTAACTGTAGAAAGTAAACATCTTCCAGATGTTTACACCAAGTGAACATTTAGATCAGATCCAAAGTGTTAAAAAATTCCCTCAGTGATTTATAGGGCTGGAGTGAGACCCTCATTCAATGTAGCCGGTCCTTTGCGGCTTTACCACTTCATGTATATTTAAGAAGTGACCCATTAAATCTCCAAAGAAAGCACCCCCAATATATTCTTGTTCTGTCACCATTTGCCATTGAAATACATCTTTCAGCATACTCTTTAAATGCATTCTGGCAAAATGATACTATAGTTACGCGCGTATTTTTAACACCACAGTGCTATTAAAATACCATGAAAAGCAGTTTACTATGCAGTGGACGTAATCCGTGAACACTCAAGACTAAAAGAAAACTTTTTCTTTCCCAAATCTGAAGCTCAAATGCGCATGTTAAAGGGAACCTCTGGATCATTCAGAACTTGCCAACTAATATTAGCTTATATTTATTTTTGGTGCATTTTATGCCAGTGATTGAGTAATCACCTGTTTTATCACGTTCCATATATGCTAGCAAATAATTCGAAACAATGTAAAGCCAAATGCTTGGATATAAATTTGCTTACTGTGTTTACAGGAGTGGGTTCAATTGTTTGGATGAAGTTTAATTTGGATGATCTTGTGGCCTGTTTGATGTGCCAAATTTTCACTCTCAAACCACAGGGAAAACAATTTAGACCTTAGCACTAGAAATTGAACTATTGTACTCTAGTATTTTTGTACTAGAGCACTGGGTTGGTGTCAGAGATTTGAACCACTGGGAAAAAAAAATTATGGCAATGGATCAGTGCAGATCTGCCAGAACAGCTACACAGGTTTTTACAAAAACACACACACACATATATAAAACCATTGGCATTGAGCTTTAGTGTGAAGTAAAGCTTGGAACATTTAATGGGTTATGTAATACGGTGTTATTTCCTGTCCCCATCAAATAAGACAGACTTCTTTCTTTGCTTTTCCTTTTACCATCTTATCAGGAATCTTAATAGACTTGCGGAAGCGTTTCTATTCTCTGCTTAGAAATGCAAATACAATGAACTTCCCTGGGCAATGCTGGAAAAATGATCATGCAACTGTTGTATACCCTAGCTGTTCTACTGGGCGCAGATCGGTTTTCAAAAGGATTGTTAATACTTGCACGAGTCACTCATAATGCTCTAATCCATAGTTCCTGTCCAGGACCAGGGAAGGCAGTGGACTTACAGAGAAGGCAAAATGGGCATCTTGTAGCCTGTTGTACATTATCACTCCTGGTGGGGCACTAGATGGAAAGAACTCAAACTTGTTTATGGGAGCCTGTGGTGAGCATGTTGGACTGGCATTTATCTAAAGAAAAACTCAAGACTCCTCTATACATAAATTGAGCATATTTTGTTCTGGACTGAAACATTTTTGTTCTTTTCTTAGTTTGGTGCCTGGCCATACCATTTTTCAATGACAGTTTTCCAAGCAGAACCTTGCCTTAAGAGGGCTAAACTAGCTATTTGAGAGAGGGGCTATGGAATGTAGTATGTTCCATGGATGCTGGTTTGCTTGTAGGGTAGATTAGATACTGTAGAAATGCCATAAGGCCCTTACAAGAAACATGTGATACTGCTACACAAATTGTTCAAACTATCACATTACTGTAGGCTGTTGTATTTGGACCATTGCTAACAGAATATTGACAGGGTTATCATAAGTCAGGTTTTCCTGGGTGTTTCCTCTTATCCTGCCAGGAGATTTTGCCAAATGAGGTTTTGAGGATTTTGTAGTTCTTGTCTAGGTTTCCCACATGCCAAATATCTTCAGTCAGGCTATCCTTCCTCTGGAAACCCTGGATGTAACCACTTATTCATCCTCCCCATGACATCCAGCCAAGCCGTGTTACCAGCTAATTTAGCTGGAACTTTGTGTTCTTTAAGGTTCTAAATCATGTCTGAAGGCATGCTAACTGGGACCTCTTTCTTGCTGAAAAAGAGCACCAGATACTGAGACAGAAAGAGGGAAGGACAGCTGAACATCAAATGCCTAGTGTGCCTTGGGCATCAAAACCTCTTAGGTAAAATTAAGCTCTGAGAATCTGTGTGTCATCTTTCCATCTTTGAATCATATCATTTGGTTTGGGTTTCACTTATGGTATTCACTTACAATACTATCTGTTTTGAGAGGCTTTTGAAGACTAATGTATTCCCATGCTTTGTCCAGCTGCAAGAGCTCAAAAGCAGGAGATTTCAAACAGGAACAGAAAGGGGGGTGTGGTTTTAGAGTACTGAAGTATGAAGCCAATTCCTCATCTGTGGCAGTGCAGACAGACAGAGAGAGTGAAAGTTGCACTTAAATTTGCTGCGAGGTTAGGAAGTATCTGAATTGTTTGTATCCTAACTTGTACTGTAAATTCTTCTAAATGCATGAATGAGAGGCAGTTTTAAATATACTAGGCTTTTATGATTATCCTGTGGTTGCTGAGTCTGGAAACAACAAAAGAATTTGATTTTCTTTGCTCTGATAGATCCTGCTGAGAGTGGGTTGAAACTTTTCTTTCGAAACACTTTTTGTCAGAAAACTGAACTTTCAACTAAATTAATATTCTGTGAAAAAATATAAGCTTTCCTTAGTAATTAAAAATATTATAAAAATGGAAATCTTTACCATAGGAGGAGGAATATTTTCCAAAGATTTACAGTATTAGTAGCATTAGCTGATAGCTGTGAGCTGTGAACTTTAATATTCACATATACACACACATGTATATTATTATGAGGTAGGGTTGTATATGTTAAGAAATTACCTATGAGCAAGTGGTATTGACTTCCGTTACTTTTGCTGTAGGGTTTTACACATCCTGACTTAAACACTCTGCAACCTGGAGATGGGGTTAAAAGTCAAGGCAGAATGTCTCCAGCTTTCTCTGCTCATTCTAGATTTACAGGCTCAGCTATTAAGAGAACGATTGTTGACCACTGTTAAATGATGACTCTTTTTTGTAAGAAAGCACTCATTATCTTGTAAGACATTGGCATTTTTCTACAGCAGTGTTTCAATGCTGTAAAATAGATCCCACAAAAGAGCTCGAGGTAAGAGAAGGGGAGAGCAAGGAAAAGCAAGGATTACAGTGGTACTGGAAAAAAGGAAGGGATAAGTTGGTATGTAAAGTTATCGGTAGCTTAGATAAACGGGTTATTACATACAAATACACACACATACCCATGTCCACAGAGGAGCGTAAGCTTGTACATACAAAAATTATCAAATGCAAAAAGCTTTAAATGACAGTGTGCATCTTTGTCCTGCTTCACTGCTGGAGGGTTCTGACACAGACCTGCAGGGTTTATCTCTGTAGTGTTCTGGCAAACATCCAGGAGTCTAGGCATGCTTGTAAACATGTGTGTAAGTCAATGAGTTTTGCCTGTGAATGCAGTGTTCCTGACAGAAAGAGGCAATGATTCTGTAACATGGTAAATCCTGTATGGTACCAAAAAGCGCTGAACGTAAAGTGCTGAACACATATAGACTAACTGATGGTGTAAATTTGCTTAAAATATATTCCAGATTTCCTTTTCCTATGAGGCTTTATGCACGAGGTACTGCCTGGCACTGCACTAGGCAATAAAGAATAACCCATTGTGACTCTGGCTAATTTGACAGAAATGTGTATCTCATCCTCTATGCACACACACTGGATCTGCTGAGTGCTTTGGCAGCTTAGTATTAATGCCCATCAAATTGCAGCCCACAGGGGGAAACTCTTCAGCATATGGGTGAGCATGGTGGGTGTGGGTCCAAGTTTGTATGCGTGAAGGGACACGTCAGCCTTCAACTTGCATGTCTAAAGGTGCATGCGTGTGCATTTCTGTCTCCGTTCTGCCAGAATCACTCTCCTCTCCCTTTGCCTCAGCGCTCCCCCCGGAAAAGATAAGCTGTGCTTGCTTTGGCATTGTCACGTAAGCAACCCTAGAAACAGCAAACACTCACCTCTCCTCTCCTCACTCTCTCTTTCCCGTTCCTCCCCGACACCCATCTCCGACTCCTTCCTCTCCCTTCCCCGCACTGGCGCGGCGACCCGCTTCAGGCCGTCCCCCTCCCGCGGCCCCGCCCACAGCCCACCGCGCCCGGCCCTCTCAGCCCCGGGCAGCTGTGAGCAAGCCCGTGCCACCGCCCCTACTCCCGCCCTCTTACGCCGTTGCCTCCTGAAATTACACCTCCTCCGCAGAAGGAGCACAGGCGCTCCGCTCTCGCGCGTGCGCCGTCTGTGCCCCCCCCCCCCCCCCCCCCCCCCCCCTTCGCACCGAGAGCGCGGGCCGTGGTCCGCCGGCAATGGGGGCCGGCCAGCGCGGGGGCCGGGCTTAGAGCCGCCGGGTGGCAGAGGGCGCCCGCCGCGAGGGGGAGAGACGGCGGCGGGAGGGGAGGCGGCCGGGCGTCCGCCGCTAGCGGCTCCTGAGCCGCCCGACGGGCCGCGCCGCGCAGCCTGCGGCCCGCGGAGGCCGCGGCCGGCGAGATGGAGGATGCGCACAGCCGGGAGGCGCAGACTGTCTGCGAGGCCCTGGGCCGCTACGAGGACACGCTGCGGGGCACAGTCCGGGAGATCCACGGCGACATCCAGGTGTTCAAGCAAGGGGTGGGCCGGCAGGTAGAGGAGGTGCTGCGCCTCGCCAGCCCCCTGGCGCGCTCCGTCTCCGAGCTGCAGCAGGAGAACCGGCGCCTGCGGGCGCAGCTGGAGCGCCTGTCCCGGCAGGTGGAGGCCCTCGGCCGGTCGGCGGGGCTGCCGCAAGAGTGGGCGGATGAGGCGGCGGGGAGCTCTTCGGCGCAGAGTTTGCCCGGCGGCGGGTTCTCCAGCCATGCCAAGCTAACGGTCACTGGCCGGAGCCACGTAAGTGCTGGCCGCGGCCAGGGAGGCGGCGGGAGGGAGGGCCGAGAGGGAGCGTGAGCGGGTGTTTCGCGGGTGTTGCCAGGCGCTGCGCTGGCATGGGGGAGCGTTTAGGGACACGGGGCTCGTTTTTTGCAGTGCAGGGTCAACGGGCTTTTGGGAGGTGCTGTGATAAATGGTCTTGGCCCTGATACCGCCTGGAGCTGTTCCTGATTGTAGCACTGCTTGGTCAAACAGGGATCTTGGTTAGAGTGGTAGCAACCTATCAGTTCAGTGTGGTTAGAAGTAAGAAGAGAAGCGGCAGCTGTCTCAGCTATCAACATACATATGTATGCGAATATCTGTGTATCCTTTCTGGACTCGATTCAGGGGGATCTGTGTGCCAGCAATGCTGTTTGGCAGCTGGCAAGCTCACAAAGGAGAACAGCTCAGCATATAGCAGGGAGTAACATGTTTTCCTAAGACAGTGATTTAATATCCTGCAGTGAGACTGTTTTGTTGCACAACCACTGACCTGCACTGCTGCAGCTCATCCCCGAGAGGTGGGCCTCATGCAAGTTGTCATGGTTTCCATGACCTAAACTACCACAAACACGCACGTTCCCCCCAGCCTTGTTACTCAGTATATGGAAACCCTAGTTAGTGGAAAGCTCATCTGGAACCGAGATGTTTTGTGTAATACTTTTTCTATGTGTCCAGCTCTATGGAAAGAATTGGGAGCTCCTGTACAATCCTTGACACCAGGAGGTGGCAGCCAGGCAGTACACATGATTTAGTCGCATAAAACTGCAGTACTGGAGACTTGCTTTTCACAGATGATGGCCTATTTCATGTAATCTTCAGTAAGCCATGTGTTAGGGTGTCTTTAAGACTGTTGGAGCATGAAAAGCTGTTCTGTAGTCTGTCGAGGCTTTGGAGCTGGAAAAGAAAAGCTTGAAAATGAAATTCAGTCACTTAAATTGGTGGGAGCGAACAGAGTCTGTATTGTATTCCAACCCTTTTCATTCCTGCTGATTCAAGAATGGGGGCATAGGGCTTCCTACAGCTGGGCGAGTGAAAAGGTAAAGCTGCTGCTTGATGCATTGTTCCAACATAGTGGTGGCAACTGCTGCCTTTTCCCCCATGTGACAAAGGTGTTCAGTACACATGCAGCTTTCAGATCCGTTGCTTTTTGTTTCATGGAGCCATCCACGCTTGTTTGTATTGCAAGGAGCAGAAGTGAGCCAAGTGACATGGAAGGGACAAGGGGGTGTGGTCCCTCACACCATCTCACCTGTTCCATCACCACTGCCTACATTGTAGTGTGTACTTCACGTTCTGTGAAAAGTCTTGCATTGAGGTTATGGCAATATCTAGCTTCAGGTATTGGTCTGTGCTAAAGCACAGAGTGTGCTTTTGTTTGAATTGGAGCCTTCCCGCTTTGCTTTAAGGGTTCAGGGAAGATCATTTGAGTAATGGTAGTTCTTCAGTGCCCTTGCAACAATTTTCCCTGGACAGTTGCACAACTTCCCAAGTTAGCATAGCTGACCGAGAAGGAATTTCAGTACTGAGAACTACGGGAGACGCAGCTAGATCTACACACACCAAATACATGCAGTGAAAACATGATTTTGTGGGTAAGGCTCTGAGGTGGCTGTGCTCAAATGACTAAAGAGCAAGCCTTGGTCTAGTCACCCAGATTCTCTATAATGAAGAAAGTGTTCCCTCAGTTGCTTGTGATTTCTGGTTATGTGACCAAAGCACTTGAAACAGGGTACCGTATGTGTATGTTTTCAGATAAACGAGTACCTGTGATAAAATTAGTGACACTTACTAGCCTTAGTAAATACTTCTATAAGTATGAGATATGAGGAACCAATAATACTGACCTGGAAATAGCAGCGAATCAAGATATGCTATTTTGCTCTTAAAAAGATTTATTGGTTGAGTTCTTTTTTTACTGTGTGGTCAATGCAGTGTTTACCCCAACAAAACGCTGGGTTCTGTTGCTTTCAACTTTTCTAGCAAAATACTTGGGGTAAGAGTTAAGACTGTCTTGCAGATTGGATACTGGAGAGTCCGAGCATCTTCAGTGTTTGAACCATTATTTTCTAATATTGCTAGATTATTTTTCAAGGTAATTTGATTGAAAAAAGTAAAGCCAGGGAGTTCCAAACATAGCTCAGAAGTAAGGACACAAAGCTTTTAATTCTAATCTTCAGTCAGTCTCTGCTCTGCTGTCCTTGAATCTGGTATACCACAGTTTAAGTGCTGATTTAGATGTAATTTTAAATGGCTATTAGCCACTGTGATTTGCAGGTGAACCTTTCTGATATTTTGATACCGAACTTTAATTTGGCACTCTAACCAAGCCAGAATCTGACAGCTGCTTCTGCAAAGGTGGAAAATAGGGTGTTCAAAGAATTAACTTTAAAGTAGGATCCTGGAGCCATAGCTGCACTACTGAGGATTTATCCCTCACTGAGCAGTTTGTTGCTGTTTGTCATCCTTTGCAGTCACTGAGGTCTCTCTCCTACCTGCCTGTGATTATTAGAAAGGAAGATTTTGACCTTTTTTGTTGGTCAGATCTTGCATTTTGTCAGGAGCTTTATCACTTATGATCTTTCCGTGGTGTTTGTGGTTGAGCAAACAGGAAAGACTAAAAATACGGTAAGGGTGTTCTATTTTTATGCTGTCAGAAGAGTTTCTGTACAATGTGGACAGTCTGCTGGACAGACTGCTGCAGAGAACCTGCCCGCAGTGGTCAGGACAGCAGAGAGATGAGTAGTAGGTTATGACCACATGGGAAGATCTAAACAAATATTACTCGTTGGTGTCTCTCTGTGGTGACCTGATGGCACCCAACAGTCAGCCTTGGAGTAACTGCATGAGACATAATGACCTAGGGTATACAGGCAGGGAGATTAACTGTTCCAGCAATCACCTGGCGTTGTATACTATGATTCTAAACCATCTCGACTCTTCAACTTCCTATAATAAAGGAAATCTGGTAGTTCCATTTCCTTCTTACTGTTCTCTTGCACTTCCTGCAAGTGTCCTTTTGGAAGGGTGGCATTCATTCCAAGCTTGCCTTCATACTTATCTGGATTATTTTTTGTTGTGTGGTTTGTTTTGTTTTAATTCAGTGTGACGTAGCTGTGGGCACCTGCTGAAACTGCCAAGGTAGAATTGTTCCCTGCTGTCCACTTTTATCCAGTGTTGCTTCAAAAAAGGTTCTGTGAAAACTGCTTCTACTGTTGTTTTTCAGTGATTACTTCATCTGCAAAAGCTTTCCTAATAAGCTCGTGGTGTTCAAGGCTTTTTCTTCAAGCTGCAGGGTCAGTTACAGATAGAGAATTCTGGTGTTTTCTGAGGGACAATGGCTTTCTAATAGAAGAATTAAGGGGTAAGTGTGGTGCAGTTCTTGCTGGTGTCTAGGAGCCTTGTTTGCATTTCCTCAGACATTTCATCATTCCCCATTTCTGATGCATCAGTGATCTCTTTCTATGAAAGGAACAGCGTCAAATCTTGCCTTGCAGAAGTCAGTGGTGCTTTTGCTGTTCACCGAAGTGAAGCATCAGTTTCATCCAGTATGTAACAAGAGAGGGAGGTACTTCTCACAGATAAACAGCATTTCTAGATCCAATTATTTTTATTGTAACCCTTTTGATAATTGGTGCTTTTATGAAAGGCTTTGGATGACTGATGCCTCATTTGAGAGAGAGTAATCTCATTTTTCTGTCATTCTTCCACAATTTGACCTTGTTGCAGGCAAAAGCTTGACGAGATAACACATGTGCACTTCAGAGTCTCAGAGAGGAAATAAAAATTGTTTTTCTTTCTGATCTCATGATCTGGTGTTTACTCTTTTCTGAATGTGTGTGATTTTCATTACTGGGTTATGATATTTGCCAGTTTGATAGCAGCTTCCCGTTGTGGATCCCCAAGGTCCAACATCTTTGCAGTGAAGGAGGAATTCTGGCAGCCCTGTGACTATGGAAAGTATTATCACCCTACATGACATGGAGACTTCTGAGCTACTGAGAGATTAGTTCTAAGAGTAAGCCTGAGTAAGACATGCAAAACATTAGCGTTAACTTTCTTTAACCAGTTCCTCATCATGTTGTTGTAACCTGAGTTGTACAAATGGGTGCTTCTCATTATTAAGCACGGATATAGGTATCTGTGTCCCCCGATGTTTACAATCTGTGTAGCCAGCATTGACAGAGGAAGTAGTGTTACACACTTGTCAGAATGCTGCCCTCTCCAAACAAAGTGGATTTTGAAGTACTTTAGCCTGACACCACTAAATGCATGGTAGAATCTGATCACAGATCCTCCCAGTGTTTCATCAGCACATGGGGCTTCCCTGTCCTCGAGCGTGGAATCAAGTTTCTTCCTGAGCATTGTTAGCCAAAACGTAATCAGGTTTGCATAAAATAAATTGATGCGGCACCTGTTACTGCGTTAAGAAACCAGTTCAGTGTGTAGGATGCTACATGATCTTTGGAATGACCACCTCATTTGACTGTTTTGCTCACCCCCAAAGCTTGTAAAGTAGGTTCGTGTTTATAGTCTATATCAGCATTTGACATATTCAGGTCATAATGGCTGACATGAATGGATAAACAATTCTATATACCACAGGTACGTTCTAGGGAGCTGCATTAGCTGTGCTTTACATTTCAGTTCTAGATATGGACAATAATTGTTGACTGGGATCTCAGTTCCATTAAATACAGCATTAAAAGTTCTGAACCCCTGATTCTGCGTGGTTTGTATAATTAATATTTTGTGTGCTTTTCTTAGGTTAATCCTGGCAGCTAGTCATAACTGAATTTATTAGTGCATAGTGCCTCCTTCTTGACAAGTATAAAAGTTTTAAAATAATTTTATTATCTCAAATGAAAAGATCTGCATATAAGGACACAAATCCAGTTTAGCAGCAGTAAGTCAGACTGTGTGGAATGGAAGCATTCTTTGTGGGGTAGCAGATGGTATAAAAATGAAAAATATTTTTGATTATTGGAGAGACAAATGTTATTTTAAAGAAGCTGTTCTTCTGGTGATCTGTTGTGAAAGAAGTTTGGAGACTAGCTTTGCAAAAGAACTTGTCACTCCTTTTGGGCCTAAGCTGAGTAACTATCTAAAGAGTGCGGCTTTGTTGGATGTGACTTCTTCTGATAACCTGTCTGTAATGAGGCCGCCAAATGCAAGAGGTCCCACAAAAATCAGTGGAGCCTAGATACCTGAATTGTAATGCTTCCGCTTGTAAGAAAGTTTTAGATATTGGGAAAGAGTGAGAATTATGAGGGTTCCCAATTCCCCAATCTAGTTTATGTTCCTTTCTTTTTAAATAAGAAAGATAGAGGAAAGTTAAAATGAAGGAAAAGTTCTCCTTGTTCAGATTGATACACTAAACTTCATTACGGGTTTGATTTGTAGCACTTGCAGTGTGTCTTAAGGCAGGCTAACCTAGTTGTGGAATGGACATTCTAACTCCCAGCTGTCTTAGGTGCACCTGCAGCCTTCGTTGGGCACCAGTGGAAATTTGTCAGTCTTATTAACCAACATTGTGCTAGAACATGGTGTTGTGCGTCTTTGCTTGTTTGAGTGGTGGTTGCTTTTAAAAAATAATAAATTAAAAAAAAAAAAAGCAGCCTCTTGTGCATTTTCATGGTAAACAGACTAAGGAATGTCTTGGCTCATCGTATAACATCTGCACTCTTATCTAGCAGAGCACATAAGTGCCTATATAACCCCAGGAAGATCATTGAAAACTTGGCAAGAGAATTAAATGAAAGCTCCTGGCTGAGAAACCTTTAAAAGTCGTCTTTTCTGAGAGTACATCTTCCACATTTTTGGAAAGTCTCCAGTCCTTTTCTGGAGAATTTTGTATTGTTTGGTTTGAAAATCATATTCAGGTGATGCTATCTCTT
Source organism: Leptosomus discolor (assembly GCF_034619465.1). Taxonomy (NCBI): domain Eukaryota; kingdom Metazoa; phylum Chordata; class Aves; order Leptosomiformes; family Leptosomidae; genus Leptosomus; species Leptosomus discolor. Next base: position 9,501,899 of record NC_141412.1, read on the forward strand.
TTCGTCACCTAGCATGAAAAAAATTGACCTGAGAATCTGAATTTTTTTGGTTAAAAAAATAGTGTAAACCCCAATATAATAAAATACACCATCCAAGCTGAGCCTTAAAGACAGTTCATGGTATCTCAATGTCTTCCTGCCATTCCTTTCTGTGTTTTATTGTAATTCATCTTTGTAAGATGCTTCCTTACAAGGCAGTAGGTCCTCATCTTGAAGTCAGATTAATGGAGTTTTACCACACTTTAATGGTTTCTCCAAATTACGCTGTAGTCTTGAAAAGCCTGGATACCTATTGTGATCTGAGAATGTAGGGCCCAACCTTAAGGAGGGAGATATTTCTCAACTTTAGTAGTGTAGGCGTTTACCTCAAATTCTGCTCTGTACACCTGTGTTCTGTTGGAATCAGTTGAAAGTTGACACTTAAATACCTAGGAGGATCAGAATCTAAGCCCACAACTGAATAGTCTATGACAAAATTGTGTTTAGGCTACCTTACTGTAATCTAATACTAGTTAACAAATTCTGAGCAAGATCTCAGACTGTAGTTACCAGGAGTTGACTGGGATTGGACTACTTGAGGTAGTAAAAGTTCTAGTATCTCAAGTAACAGATATTAAAACAGTCTATGAACTCTGCAGCATCTGACAAGATTGAATGCTTTTAAAAAATCTCAAAGGTGGTTAATGTTGTTATCTGGTGTTCTTAATTAAGTTTGGATGAGTGTAAACAGATGCATGGTAAACAGCAGACAAGTTCCAAGAAACTCTTTCTGTTGATTTATCTTGAATTGATCATAGGGTTTTTGTGTCTTACATGAGATGTAGTTTTACACCCTATAAATAAATTATTCTAATAATTTGTGATGAAGCTATGGAATAAATAAGTAAAATCAAACCATTGGTTTGCCTCATATTTCCTGTGTATGGAAAAGCAGAGACAAATTAAGTTATTACATGCATACGCCCTGCCTCTTTCCTTTCCTGTTATGTTCTGTTGTTTCTGTACTTACCTGCAGTGTAAAAATCTTCTTCAGTATCTATCTTCAGTCTTTCTGTCTGTCTTTAAAAACAAAACAACCCAGAACTTGTTTCGATTGAGTTTATGAGAATTTTGAATTACGTTTATAATGGCACGGTAGAATTTTTTTTTATTCATCATTTTTTTGGCCAATCTAGTAGTTAGATACTTGTCTGGAATCAATTAAAACTTTTTCTTGAACTTTGTGTTGAGGAATTTCACTCTACTGCTTCTATATGCTGCTTCTTGGAAGCTACACTTTTTTAATTGATGTAATTGTGTGTCTGTGAAGCAGTTTCTACTTTCTCTAGTTCCTGCTAAATCGCAGAGTCCTTGTGATTTTTTTTGCATGTGCGCACACACACAAAAAAAAAAGCCAAAAAAATTCTTGGCTGATTTTTCTGGAATTATGTTGGCAAACATTATGGGGAAAATTGGTGCTTTTCCCAGGAAAAAACTACCCTTACAGAAGTTGCAGATTATAATGTAGCGGTAAAGTTCTAGGGTCATACTTGCTTTATGTAATGCTGTTACAATATGTTATCAGAATGTTTTTGGTTTTGTTTTTCTGTAGCAAACAGGAAAAAAAAACCTGCAGAGCATTAAGGGTTTATGCAATCTCAATCAATCTCCCCACTATTCCGTGGAGTCTCCTGATTATCACCTTCACAGTGGATGGTGATACCTTTATCTAACAGAAGTGGAAGACCCTCCCTAGGTGCATGGGGTCTGTGAGGACAAGTATGTAAATATTGATGCAAGTCCTGCGTTGCCAGTGCTCGGTTTGCAGTTTTGGCTCTTGGGGTTAGATAACTGTTCCCACCTTGTGTTGTGGTCACTAACACAAGGAAGACCTGTTCTTGGCAGGTATTTCTCGATAGTCTTCTAAATCTTGCTGCTGTTTAAAATTTAGCTGTTGTGTCTATTGTCTGTTCTGACAGAGTGTAGACCTGGAGTCAGTCTACCACAAACCTGAGTTTAGAAGAGTTTTTAGTTCTTCAGTCATTGAAAATGGGCGTCAGTCTTCATCAGGTAGGAACAGAGCATGAAATGACGTAGCACTCCTTGTAAAATACCTGATCCTGGCATTCACAGAGCAGCTCTCACGTGTTGGAAGCATTGGAATCTGCTATGGTTTCAGCATGGATATTGTGCTGTGGCACTAATGCCATTTAAGTTTATTTCCTACTTAGGAGTTTAACTTTTAAATTTTACGTTTATTGTTAAGCTTGCACTATAGTGTTTCATAAATTAGAAACTATTACTGTCACATTATCTTGGAGCACTAGTGATAATAAGGCCTGCTATTCTGGATGCCATTGTAGCCCTGCATCCCCAAACATTTTGCAGATTACCTGTGTGCTTCCATCCTCCTTCAGTGGAGGAAGGACTTACTCTCTCCATTTTAGAGAAAACTGAGGAAGCGTTTCATAAAACCATGAGAAGAGCAAGAATGCTGGCTTCTAACCCATGGCAGGAGATTGGGGGTGGGGGCTGCACAGAGGAAGAGGCGTAGCTTACCGAATGCAGATGATAGCGGATTAATGATCTGAAGAAGTTGTTCTTGCTGAGATTCGTGTAGGACAGGTATGATCGCTGCAAGGATCACTTACACTAGAGTTGTTTCTGCCGCGTGCTGTAAATGGTATAATGCCCCACAGGGAGAACTAGGTGGAATAATCCGAACAAAATAGAATATTGAAAAATAAAGTTGTTGCATGGAAATTGGTTTGTTAGTAACTTTGTTACAAATCTTCAAATAAACTTACTTCCTCTCTCCTTTTTCTTTTTATTCGCTAGGTCAGGCAAAAGTCTCCCGTGAACTGACCTCTTTTCAGATGTCAGACTCTTCCCCTGAAGCCCATGCCCCTGCAGTGACCTTGCAGATGCCCCATCTTCCTGTTACTGCAGTAACCAGGATATCGGAGAAGTTTTCAGGAGAGACCATCAGTTCAACAGGAACAACTAATGCATCTGCTGGCCTGCTGGAACAGAGCAAGAGCAAAAATGGAATGGCAGTGAAAACTTCCAACCAGTCAGGTAAAAGAGACAAAAGTAACTTGTTTGCTGAAGCTGTGTCCCGTTTCTTTACTTCAAGAAACTGGTGCTACGGGGTTTGTCCTGTGGTAATTATGAAACCTCCCTTCTACGGCTCCATATCCCATGGTGGGACACTGATTTAGAATATTCTGGGTCTTAGGTGGAGCTTCAGGCTATGATGTCACATCTGCTGAGAATTTTTGCTGCCTAGTATAGTTGAGTGCATAGTGCAGCCTAACTTCTAGCACAGTTACTGTATCTCTTCAATGTGTCCAGCTATTTTAATAAACTATGCAGGAGTTTTTAGTGCTTTGAGACCTGAGGCCCCTTGAGAGGCTAGACAGATATTTGTCAAACGGATTCAACAGTCATTTGGGGGGAGGACTGACTGACAGCAGACTGACACATATACACAAGTCAGAATGATTGCAGAATCTTATTTATATCTAAATTGAGTTTAAAAAAAACCCTTATTTCATTCCTATTGAAGTCATTCATCTTTGAGCTGTATTTCATATACATTTAGTGATAGCGATGCTTACAGATCAGACTATGTATAGAGATCAGAAATTAGAGAGAGACCAGATGCAATTGCCAGCAAGAGATAGAGATTATTTGCAGATTATTCTTTCAACTTTCATCTTAAAGCTAAGAATGGAGCAAAGCCTTCCTTTGTCTTTTTTTCTGCTCTTTCAGTGAAGACCTGGAATTCAAGTACAGTGAGAACATCTGTGGGTTCACCTGCCACTGGAGGTGAGTGTTCCTATCCGCATGTCCTTATGCAACATAAATTGAGAGGGATTCCGTGCTCAATGTCTGGGGGATTCAGATCTGAGCATGTAGTTCCAATTGGTAGGTACATGGTAATATTAAAATTGCTAACAAGACTGCATGCAGATTCAGTTTCCCAGGTATCACAGAAACTTGTTCTGCTGTATCAGATTCTCAATCAGTTCAAAAAGCAAGGGGTAGTTATCCTTGTCTGCACAGTGGTGTACATGTGTACTGTTAGGCAATCTCTGCAGTAGAAACAATAGATGCCAGAAAAGTGTGGCAGAACAGACAGCTTGAGCAGTGAGTATTTCAGCTAACCAAGTGAAAACTGTGACTGAATGCAAGGTAATGGCAGTTGGAAAGTGGTGCGCCCACCCTATGGATGTTGAAGCAAATTCCTTTGAGCAGAATAGCAGTAAGTAGTCTCCTTCATATATGAATGTGTCAAAGGATTAAATGCCTTAAGGACTTCTGATTTCAGTCAAAATCGATGGGTTGAGCTCTATGCAAAAGTACTTCTGATTGATGTCACCAAGCTGTTACTGTCTATACAGTGTACTGGTATTTCACAGTGGTCTCAAGTGTCAGTTTAGTGAAGATGTAGCTCATCCAGAGTAGGGATCACACTCTTTCTCAGCTTAAAACCACTGAGATTTGTACATATATCTGGCAGTTGTTTGTGGTCCCAAATTTGTGACATCCGTATGCTGGCATTTACCAGGGTGTTTTATGTGAGAAGTCTAGTTGATCTGGATCCCTTCTATAAGTTCAGGACAGTTATGAGGTTGGATTGTTTCTAAGATGCCAGTCTTTCTTCTTTGTTTATAGAAGAAGCCTTCAATAAATGAGTTGCTGGCTTTTGCAACAAGTTTTGGTTTTAGTGTGTTAAAACTGGGCAAGCCACTCCGTTGCGTTTAGAGGGTATAGCTGGAGTCCAGAGCTCAGCTCTTAAAAGGCAAAGTACTAAAGGTAGAACCTCAGGGGTAGGGGGAGGAAGATGCAAAGCTAGTTTTAAGCTACCTTTGCAACCTTTGGAATCTGTTCTACTTTACAAACGAAAATGTTTCCTAGTGGAAATCGGGTCATTTAAATTATGCTGTCAGTCATAGCAGACTTCCCAGACTCCTTATGTCTGCCAGAATGATTGTTGCAAGCTGAGCTCTATCACCACTTCTTCCTTTCACTGAAATGTCCATGACAGCGTGCCCTCGTCTGAGGTCTGCACAAGGGCCTGGAATGATCCAGCCTTCTCAATGCAGTTTTATCAAAGGCATCCTCTCACAGCCCTTTCTAGTATGTTTACACCATCCTCGCTGCAGTGCAGCAATTTTGCAGAGGGATTGAACCCCTGGAGAAAATCCCTGCCCAGCTTGTTAGCTCATGCTGGAAATTAGACAGAGACCTGCAGCTTTTCAGTGTGGTGAGTAAAAATCAGTTGTAGCTATCAGGAAATAGTTTGAAAATGTATGAGAAAAGGAGATAAAAGAAGTTTCTGCCCTGATATATCTTGTTTTTCCTGCTGTTGTACAGAGAACACCACTTCTGTCACTGAGTCTGTCTCGACTGTGAGCTATGGGATGAGTAGTAGAACCAAAACTGGTGAAAGGTACACTTTTTCTTGACATTTTGTTAGGCTGTTGTGGTCAGTATGGTCTCAAGGGACAGGTGTTCTAATGGCTTGGAGAACAGGTGAGTCCCAGATGCTGTGGTTTAAGCCCATTAAAGGTTGTGAGCTTTCCTCAGGGCTAAGTGGAACAGAGATGGGAAGGGATAAATATCTTTTGTAGAGCAGTTTAAAGCAGATCTAATTGTGGATTTCAGCGTGGTTACAGTGTTAGTCAGTAAAACTCTCAGTGCCAGCAGTGGATTTTTGTTAGGAGGAGCAAGTTGTCAGGCCCTTTGAAAACACTTGTAAAAATACTCAGCTGTGTGAAATTTGTAGTTTGGGCTTATTTTTGTAGGCCCAACATATGACTGCCATCAAATATCCTTTGTTTGTCTAGCCTAGAGTTTGGTTGGTAGATAAATGCCTTGCTGAGGACAGAAGACTGTTACACATTCTTGATTAACTCAAAGATGCAGTTGCTTAGTATAGGATTACATGGTATCACAATTATTACTGGCATATCCAGGCATCCTCAGCATGCAAAATATCCATCAAGAAAAATAGGAGGGCAGCCAATTTAAATCTCTTAACTTGGGCTTGCATCTGCCCTGAAAATTATCCCAAATTTGCCATTATGTTTCTTCTGATTTAGTTCCAACATCAGCATTTTGATATTTGAGTCATGATATACTGAGCACCTTAGAGAACTTGCTGTCAGATTTGACCTCCAGCTGTACCAGAAATTAATGTGTGACAGTGGTGTCATTGCTCTTTGCCTCAGTTTCCCCAGCTCTGTCATGGGGAACATTTCCAAATGCTATGTGTGCCTTACTTCATTAATGCTGATTAAGTGGTTTATGGCTCAAATAAACACAAATTAGAAGATAATTCTGTATTTCTGGATCAAATTACCAGTTTGCGGTCAGTGAAGCAACACTGACATGAGCTCAAAATTATGCATACTATAAGTAAAAATTTCAAAGGTACTTCATCGAATCATTGAATGGTTTGGGTTGGAAGGGACCTCAAAGATCATCTAGTTTCAACACCCCTGCCATGGCAGGGACACCTCCCACTAGACCAGGTTGCTCAAGGCTTCATCCAGCCTGGCCTTGAACACTTCCAGAGATGGAGCATGCACAGCTTCTTTAGGCAACCTGTTGCAGTGTCTCACCACTTCAGGGTGAAGAACTTCTTCCTTGTATATAGTCTAAACCTGCCTTCTCCCAGCTTCCAACCATTACCCCTCGTCCCGTCACTGCAGGCCCTGGCACAAAGTCCCTCCTCGGCCTTCTTGTAGGCCCCCTTCAGGTACTGGAAGGCCACTAAGAGGTCTTCCCAGAGCCTTCTCTTTTCCAGGCTGAACAAGCCCAACTGTCTCAGCCTGTCCTCATAGGAAAGGTGTTCCAACCCTCTGACCATCTCAGTAGCCCTCCTCTGGACTCGCTCCAACAGCTCCATATCTGTTTTGTGTTGGGGGCTCCAGAGCTGGATGCAGTATCCCATGGGGGTCTCACGAGGGCAATGCTGCCTGAATTACTCTTCAAGTTACATTTTTTAAAATGTGACTTACCCTCCAGGAACCCCACAGTTGTAAATTAAAGGGATTCAGAGCTCCTGTGTGGCCATGTCTTTTTTTTTTTTTTTAATTATTATTATTTTTCTTTTCTGTTTTTTTCTTAAAAGTGTTTAAGTGTTGTTCTACTTAGTGCTTTGTCACAAAGCATTTGTGACTTGGCCAGCTGTGTCTCATTTGTAAAAGTACCTTAGACTCTTCTATACTTAAGTGCTGTTGTTTGTCAATAAAACTCTGACTTTTACTTAAATTGCTTTTGACTCATTCAGGTACTCTTGAGGTTGTGGGAGGTTTCGAGTAGGCAACAGTTGGACTTTTATGCTGATTCCTGGCACTGCAGAGAGTTATTTTTTTTCTTTAACCACATACTTTTCATGTTTTGTTTCTCCAGTGCCACTGGCAGCTGCTGTGATGTGACCCCCAGCTCTCACTCGTCTCCTCCCACTGTACATCGCCGAGTTGAAAGGAGGAGAGAACTGGTGCGGTCTCAGACACTCCCACGGACTACAGGAACACAGGCCAGGAAAACGCTTTTTGAGAAATTTGAACAGGATGGTGGAAAGTATGTCACACACCTTGTCTCCAGAATGGGTTGGCTAATGGGAAACTAATTTGTCAATTATTACCAGCAGAGGACAGCTGGGTGGGAGGACTCTCTCAGTGTAGGATTTTGAGCTAAGAGACAATATGTGGTCATGTGTGGATAGCTTCACTGACTTCCCAGGAACTTCACCACTGACTTTCCCCTGGAAATTCACCGCTACAGATTCCTCTGGCTTTGGAGTTCTTCAGCTGAAGAAGCAGGTATGTTTTATCAGGAAAGAGTGCTGTGAAAGCTGCCTTCTCCGTTATTATAAAAGACTGGGAATATAGCGACTTTCTGTTGCCACTTATTAAGGAACAAAAGCATGGACTATTCCTTATGCACAGCGATGGGGGTATGATTTAAATAGAAGAGGGCTTGGAATACTGGCTTTAGTGAAATGAAAATGAGTTTTTCTTGGAGGACCAGCAAGTTGAAGTTTCAGCAACGTGTTTCTCAAAGATCACCTGGACAGGTGCTGACTTGGGCAAGGTTGCATAGATGTTGCTGACAAATAAGTTTAAGTTTTTCTAGAATTTAATTTAATCTCATCTCTGTTAATTTTCCAGAGGAAAAGGAGAATCCAGAGCTAAGCTGAAGAGGTCGCAGAGTTTTGGGGTTGCCAGCGCTAGCAGCATTAAACTAATTCTGTTAGATATATATATATATATATATATATATATATATATATATATATATATAGGATACAAGGTGAAGACGTGTTAGCATTTTCAGTGTGCTTTTTTTGGGAGAATTTTCCAAAAAAATATACTCAAAGTGAATGTAAAACATGCTAGGCAATGAGCTAACTTCCTCAAGATCATCAAGTTCTGTGTGGGTAACACAAACATCATGGTTTGTATGGGCAGCACTTCAAGACAGTCAGTGATTGCATGAATGAGATTCTGTATGTCTGTCAAAGCAATGCATTAGTGTTTGTCTGAAAGCCTACATTTTTGTGCTTATGGATGTAGACTTCAGTATAAGCTCACATTTTTTTTTCTTAGTTTCAGGCTATTATTTTTGCATTCTTATTATATAGGGCAAGATCTGAATAACATTTTGCCAGTACAAGGAGACTATGGCCCTTTTTCTACACAGCAGACCAAAATACTCTCTACTGGTATTAGACAAGGGAATTTGTAGTAAATGGTTGAGGTTGAATCCCATGGTGTTAATGACCTAATTTCTATGAGGTAACATCAGTGTAGCTAAAAGAATTCAGCAGTTGAGATTTTTGTGATTTTTACCTGGCCTTAAACTGCAGGTGCCAAAGCAATTTCCAGGAGAAAGAAAATAGTACAGGCTTTTTTTCTGTAATATGTTTCACAACATTATTTTAAAATGTGCATTATTATTGCTAAACTCTAAATTATAGTATTCACAAGCAGAACTAGTGAAAATTACTGTTAGTTGCTTACCAGAAAAGCTGGGGCTTGAATTTTATATGACGGAAAAGCAGCATGAGACAAAAGCCCGAGTATGTTTCTTTTGAATGTGGTGGTAGAAAGTAACAATAAGCGTTTGTTCTAAGAATCTGATTTTGCAGTAGGCGTTAGTTCTTCCTATATTTCTACTGATCTGTGTAAACAGGCATTGAATTGGGCCTTACTGAAAAGCAAAGCAAGCAAACGTAGTCCTTATCTAGTGTTATTCACAGCCACAAAATGAACCATTCTTCCATTATAAATACCTCACAGGGATAAGCGGTGTCCTTGGTTTCTGCAGATACTGGTGCTTTGGGCCTGCTCCAGAGCTCACTGACATCGACAAGATTCTTCCCAGTATTTTCTTCCTGGGCTTTAGATCAGGGTCCTGTATGTCTGCTTTGCATCTGGTCATTTCAGGCAAAAAGGCTTTAATTGCTGAGTGTGCTGTTTTGGTTTTTTTTTTTCTCAGAATACAAGTAATATAATGGATCTACAAAGAGGGGAAGAGAAACATAAAACCTATGCTCTGTTGCTTTGGTTAGTGGGATAGAAGGACAGAAAACTGCAGTGAGCAAAACCAGCTCTTCCCTGTTCCCCCATGCTGCATTAACATGCATATTTTTTTCATCATGACAGCACATTGATCTCCAAAACTTCTCCTCAAGCTGGAATGATGGGATGGCATTCTGTGCTCTTGTGCATTCTTTCTTTCCTGAAGCTTTTGATTATAATAAGCTTGACCCAGCCAATCGCAAGCAGAACTTTGAGCTGGCCTTCACCATGGCTGAGTGAGTATCACATTAGATCTCTGTGAAGTACTTCCAGTTCAAGTCTAATGTGGCTGGGCAGCAGTAAAAAGTTTAATCATTCTTCTTGTAGATCCTGTATCACCAGCTTACACGTGTCATGCCAAAAAAAAGATAATAAAGCTCTGCATAGAGAAGGCATAGAACAGGTGACTCGGCAGTCTAAAATCAGAGGTGGTTTTATGAGGCACAGGATAGTTCATGGAGTCCTGGGTTCAGGTCATTCATCGTCTTCAGGCAGTACTTGAATTCTGCTTTCTCACCTCTGTGATTCTCACTAGTCTTAGCACTGACACTTGAGAAATCGGCCTCATGAGTTATACTTGGACAGAAGAGGAAAAAATGCTACTTCTTTCTGGTTTTTGTTTTGTTTTTTTAATTATTTTATTCAAGTAATGAATGATTCTTAATGATTTTGCCAATATTAATTGTTAAAAAAGACGTTTGAGTTCATAGAGCACAAGGCATCCAATGTTTACTAACCAACAGTCCATAGAAACCGGATATACAACTGGTATTTTCTTAGCCAATCCCACCTGCTTGATACCAAATTTCAACTTGAGGCATGTTAATATATCCATCCAGTCTCTCTGGAAAAACTGTGACGCCCTGAACGGCAGGGAGCAAGTAGATTAACTTTTGGAATTGGGTTTTGTGGCAGGGTTCACATCTCTCTCTCCGTTTCTTTGGTTAAACAAGAATAAAGGTTGAATTCAGTGTAAGTAGAGTTAGATCAAGGCTGAGAGCTGCTCAACCTGGTAACTGCATTTTTGTAAAACAGAGCTAATACCCTCAGTCACACTGACCTGATCCTTTCTGATGCAGTATACCAGGCAATTAAATGGTAACTTGTTTATTAAATTCATCATGAGTGTGAACTTGTCAGCTAGAAATAGTAACTTTCTGAGCCCAGTATCAACATGATTCTTACTTACTGTTTTATTTGACTTGTGTAACAGTAAACACTCCATGTGGTATGCAGCTGGGTTTGGTACACTTTCCAAATACTAACAGGATGTGGGAATACATGGCTAGTTTCCTGCAGCTTCTCATACAGCTTCAAACATTGGTACCACCACACTGAAGCTCTGGGGTTCATTCAGAGTGGTTTTTTTCTTTTTTTCAAGTAATAACTTACAGAACTGGATTTGCCATTTGCCATTCCAAAGAAAAGCTTTGAAAATTCTTAGCGTAATGTTGGCTCTCCTTATTACAGCCCCTAGCAAAGGAATTCATTTGGGAATTACAAGGTGTTAATACACACATATCTATACGTATATATAAAAAAATTTTGTTGCTTGTCAGTGAGTTGAAAGAGATTCTATGACACTTTTAGGTGGTTGATCTCTAAAGTAAAACTATCCATAACTCTCAAAGGAAAGTTGCAGTGTTTTTCTATCTCAGTAAGTATAGGGGAGAACAAAAGACAGCATGCGCACAACAGTAAGAAACATTAGGTAAGAGTATCTACAGAAATTACTACTTCATAGGTGTGATTGCCTTTAAACTAACTGTTCTCTTCTAGTGCCAGAAAAGGCTTTTCTCTGTTATTGCTGTTCACCTCAGTGTGAGCTCTGCTGATCAAATTGCTTCCTGCTCTTGTGATTTTTCATCTTGGGCCTCAGCAGATCTGTTCCTTTCTGTTGGGCCAGATCTCAGTCAGGCTTCTGCTCTCCAACCTGATCATCTGAGACTGTTGTCCAAGTCACACACACCTTGAAGATATGGAGTGGTGGAGAAGAAACAGCCCACAGCCACGTGGGCCTTCATTGGCACATATCATCTCTTCTCATGTTTTGCCATTCTTTTGGAGCTTCCTGTGTAATAACCAGAAAAACTCGTGATTTGCGAACTCGCATGACCTTGCTTACTGAGACTTGGACAGGGGAATGTGAGATTGGGCTACATGCTACAGATATCAGGGATGTGAATGGGAGTCAGTAGATGAAAAAAACCCAATGACCTACAGGGCTTTGGATCAGATCCCAGTATAGAGGAAGGAGGAGAAAGAATAGGAATATTCCATGGTCACAAAAATAATCTCCAACCTGAGCCTGACCATTTCATTGTGAAATGAAATCTTGCTGCTAAACCTCAGGATTTCTCTAATGCCTCAGTGATGCTCAGCGTGATCAGAGCGGCAAATGAGTCTTGGAAGTAGTTACAGGCCTTAGATTTAACTCTTGATTCACTGTGTCTGTTTTATTATTGCTACAGGAAAATGGCTCACTGCGATCGTCTGATAGAAGTGGATGACATGATGGTGATGGGTCATAAGCCGGATCCCATGCGTGTCTTCACCTATGTCCAGTCTTTATACAATCATCTGCGACGCTTTGAATAAAATCATTGACACCTCTCCAGCCAGAAGGGTCAAGTACAGTGTGCTAGTGGGAAGAGTGACATTTTGCAAATGGAACGCAGTGTTATTTCTTGCTTTTTACTGTCCCTTTGCTTACATTCAACTGCATGGCTGGCTGACTGAAGTGTTGCTGAGCAGCGCCCAAAGTGTTGATCACATCAGCATGTCAGTAAGACAGAAATATGTTTGGAAAAAAAGACAAAAACATAGGGAAAGGTAAACGCTGTCATTTTGGTGCTAGTAGTAGGTTGGACTTTTAATATTACTGTGTTTAAAGATCCCAGGAACCTAATTTGCTGCTCGTATATCTGTTAGGCTGGGGACACAGTTTTATGCAGTGACAGGCAACTCTGCTATGAAGGTGTTCCCTCTTAAAATGCAGGTGAAACTCCAGAAGGTAGCACCTTCAATTCCACTTGTCCATTGAGCATAGCACAAAAGAAATGGCATATGGACAAGGAAATTTCCATTTCACAAATAATAACCTGAAGTACTCAACCACTAGGGCAATACTGCCTCTCCTCCAACCCTGCACCCCACTCCACCGTATATGCACACACACACATTCCTCAAGCAGGCATTGTTCTGTTCTTTTAAAGCAGAAAGAGAACACGAGCTCTTACTGTGCAGACTGGGGGGACAGATAACTACCATGTTACATAACATTGTTCATCTGTAATGATTAAATCTGAAGTGATTTGCTTAGAGGCTTGCTAAAGCCTCTACTGGCAGTACTGGATTAATTTCTTGATCACAAAGGATAGCAACAGGTGGGGCTGTTCTGTATATGACATTGTGTGTTTGCGCGATTGAAGATTACAGGAAAGGGGGGCAGCTAGCAAGGTACAAAATCGTTTTAACAGTTGCATAGAAGCAAGACTGTAGCATGCTTTCATCCAGACTCTGGGTGACAGCAACTCTCCAGTGTGGACAGGAATGAAGCCTTTATGATTTGCTGGGTCCTCATGCTGACACTGAGGCGGACAGGCAATATGCTAAAAAAAGTATGGAAGATGGGGTTTTGAAATGCTTTGGACTAGCTTCTGTTTTCAGTTAAATTAGCATTAAACCCACAGTACAGTGGGATTATTCCAGATTTACTGGACAAAAATGTCATGTGTCACCCTTTCTGGTTTTCTCTTGGATAAATCAACAGAGCTTTGTTTTCACATTGAAAGTTAAAAACAAAACCAATAAAAAAGCATACTTGGAAAAAAAAAAAAGCCTATTAAAATTATTTCTTTCCTAAGAACAGGCTCATAGAAAGTAAAAAAAAAAAAAAAAAAAAAGGCGCCACAAGCCCTCTGCTCACTCTAGAGAATGTTTTTTAACCTGCATTTGTGCTTTTTGTAGCTATTTATAAAGATTACTTTGGTTCTGTATTCATGACCATTTATAATAAAATATGTCAAATGCTCTTCAGATTTATTGCTTCTCCTTAAAGTGAAGTGACAAATAACAAAGTAAAATCAGTGAAAAGAACCCAGAGCTTTTCCTTAGAAGATTTTTGTTCTAGTCGTGATGCTGTGTGCTCTGAATTCAGTTTTAAAACCTATAGATGTTCAGTGGCATTTGGAATAGGATTTTAGTTCAGCCACCCTTTCTAGTGAAGTTTACTTAAGAAACCATGAATGAAGCAACCACTTTGTTAGCAGTCTCAGAAAAACAAATGAACGAACACCGAAAGTGTACAAAGGTGAAGTATAAGTTAACTGCTGAAGGTCTGGATCATGAAGTTCTGTTTGAAGTGTAGCTAGGCTGTTGCTATTGACACTATGGAAACAGTTTGAAAGACTTTTAAATATACATCTGAATATAAGTAGCCAAAAGATACTTGGTCAAACTAGCAGGATCCTTGATATTGCTAATCTCACAGCTTTAATGCAAGTGGACAGAGGTTGGGTGGATTGTTCATATTTGTCATATGACTGCCATTGTATTCAGTTTTTGACTTTGTCTTGGATGACCATAATTCTGAGTAGTAAATGCGTGCCTGTTGCTCTACCAAATGCTCTGTAAGGATAAACACACTGTACTTGTGTTTTGGAGAAGCGATTAGAGTAAGCATGATGAGAAATCTGTCCACAACCGGCACACACGATACACATATTTACATTCTCAGAGCAGAATACCTCTCATTGACTAGCAGAGCAAAGTTCCATCCTAACTACAAGAAAAGGGACAATATGGCTTTATATTCACATTCCTTCACAGTCCCAGGTCATGGATGTTATTCCTGTGTGATGTGAGTGCTAAAGACAGAGGTAAATGCTTGGCCAGTTTAGGCCTAGTAGCAAATAATTATGTAAAAGAAGTTGTAGACTGCAAGATTACTGCCAAGTCACCAGAGGGGGGTTTACGTCTTTTCTAATTTAGCTTGTTTTCATAGCTACCCAGAAGCTATTTGTACAGGTTTTCTAAAGTCTTCCCACTTCAGAGAGGTGAAGGTAAAGATAACTGGTACTTGCCAGCAAACTGATTGCAGAGGAATGGAAGACTGTAAGCTGATTTCAGCTTCTGGTGGTTTGCGTGTAAGTAGATGAGGGAGATGGTGCTATGACACAATTTTAGAAAAAAAAAAACTACAGCTTTGTGCATTAAGAGAATATGAATGACCTTGACTATTAGATTGTATGATTAAATTAAAGTATGTAATCTATGCCCCCTGCTGGTTTTTTTAGTATTTTTAATTTTAAAAAAAAGCAGAGTTTGTGTATATATGATAGAAAATGTGTTAGCATGAGTGAGAACAATATATTAAGTTGCCATAGTGTGTATTTTACACAGATGGACTGTTGCCAGCTTTTCCAATGTTTCTGCACTGTGTCTAAAATTCAGTACTGTCAAAGGTGGTTTACTGGCAACTTGATCCTACTTGTAAAGGCTGGATTAATTTGTTCTGTGCAAGATTTTCCAAATAATCTCAGCAGAGACATCACCTAGTTTTTAAAATTATGTTTGCATATAGCTTCCCACAGCAGGGAAGTCCTCCTCCTTGAAAGTACAGTAATTGGGTGGATGACTTTCATCGCTTCTCCCTTTGTGTGACATTTCCAATAAAGCGTTTATTCTAAACATATGCTCAAACCAGTGCAAACTCTTGGATACACGTCGTTAGGTATAAAATCAGCCTACATGGTTCAACATGTGTCACTAACTTAAACCTGGCCTGGCTTACACAGATAGTTTTAAAGTGTCCAGAACAAAAATTGGCATTGCTTTAGGTAAGGTGCGCCTAAAAGGCACTTTTGGTTATGCTAAAATAGCTCTATGTCTAGATAAAGCCTCAGTGGAGTTAGTAATGCGGAATCAGAAGAGTTTGGGCTGGAAGGGACCTTTAAAGACCATCTAGCCCAACAACCCCCACCAGGAGCAGGGACATCTTTAGCTGGATCAGGCTGCTCAGAGCCCCGTCTGCCTTGGCCTTGAATGTTCCCAGGACTGGGGCATCAACCACCTCTCCGGGCAGCCTGTGCCAGTGTCTCACCACCCTCACCCTAAATTTTCTTCCCACTATCTAGTCTAAACCTACCCTCTTTCAGTTTGCAACCCTTACCCCTTGTCCTATCACCACCCTCCCCGATCAAGAGTCCCTCCCCACCTTTCCTGCAGGCCCCCTTTAAGCACTGGGAGGCCGCTATAAGGTCTACCCCGGTGCCTTCTCCAGGCTGAACAACCCCAACCCTCTCAGCCTGTCCTCAGAGGGGAATATTCTGGGCACTAGTGGAACACCAGAATTCAGACCTCTTACGTTAGCCTGCTTTGCAATTTCAGCAACATTGAAAGCAAGCAGTTGATGCTGCAGCATCAGCTCAGCCTAGAGACTTTCCCCACTTCGATGCTGCCACAGCAGTTTGGGTGACAGTCTAATCCTCTGAAGACTGAGACTATCTGTGTTATTTTGAAGGCATCTAATAAGGAACACGGCAACATATTTAATTTAGATCTAGTCTCGTGAATGCTGGTTATTTAGACTTGTCCACAGAAAACCTATTTTTCCACACTGAAGACTTGGGCCACTTTATAAATAACGAACCCGGGTTCTATATCCAGACACAAATTGCCAAGGTGAAGACCTGCTCCTTTGCAAAAATCCTTTGTAAAAGCGCCAGTACGGGCTGTGGGAGGTTAGCCGTATTTCGGCAGCGCCGAGGCCGGCAGTCGCTCACCAGCACTTCCCGCCGAGGAGGGGTCGCTTTCCCGCCCCTGTGCCCGCTGCCCGCTCGCAGGTCGCAGCGCGAAGTGTCTCCCAGCGCCGCGCTCGGCCCTGCCCGCGGGCCCGCCCCCGCCGCGCGTGCCGGCCTGTGGCCGTTGGCGGGAAGCGTGGCTGCGGGGACAGCGGTTGGCTGCGAGCAGGTGGGGCCGGGGGCGGAGGAGGGAGCTGGGGGGGCGGGGGGAGGTGAGGGGGCAGGGGGCGGGAGCTGGGCGGGCTGTTGGAGGCGTTGTGCTGCCCGTGAGGGACCTGGGCCGGCGCGGCGCGCGGCGGAGCCCCGTCTGCCGCGGGGTCGTTTTCTCCCTTATAAACCGCTAGAGGTTCTCAGGAATTAACAAGCCTATTCGTTTTCATTCTTTTCCAACCTGTCCTCACTGCTAAGTTGGTTTTACCTGTGTTATTTGAAGAATAGCGCACTGTTGTCAGCCTCGGAAGTCTACAATGATTTAACCCCTGAAAACCATCTAAGGTAAAAATAAAAATTTCTTATGTCATATAGTTCATATTGAAGGATCAGTTGTAAGTTTCGTATTAACGGATTAAAAGGAAATAACCTTTTTATGGTAAGTTAACCATGAGGAACAGATTCAGGGTGGGTAACTACAAATTAAATACTTTATGATGGTGTTGCTCACAAGTTGGGTCAGGACAGCACCAGATACTGGGTTTTCAGAATGAAACTGCATGGAGTCCCATGGGTCTCACAACAATGTCTTGGAGGACCGTCATTCAGCGATTCCTCACCTTTCAAAGTGTCATGGATTAGGGTTGGGCTGGCCACAAACGAATGGCAGATGCTCTTTATTACGTGACTGAGCACATTTTCAGAAACCTAACACATTAATTGTTCTCAACCACCATTCAGCTATCTCAGCATTTCAGTTTATTAGAAACCATTTTGTCATCGCTCTTTAATTTGGTCAGATTTCTAAAAGCCTTGGAATGTTACTGAGAGTACAGATAATAAAATGTTGTGGAACATGACTAATATGCAGCCTGATAACTTATTCTGTGACTTGCACTGGTCAAAGTAAACAAAGTTCAAACTAGTTTTTGAGTTCAGATCTACCTAAGTCATTGGAAAACTTTCAGTTGTTATGGAAATGGCTCCAGTTCCTGCTCCAGCTGTTCATGTGACAAAAATTACTGCTTTCAACTAGCTCTTTTTAGCATGTTATGTTAAGAAGCTGTTAAAAAGTACTCATTAGAGGGGAAAAACAAAAAAAGTACATCTAGTCCAAAGGGGGCCAGAATGTAGAAATCAAGGGTCAGCCCACAGGAGCATTGCTCTCTTGTACAAATAGTTGCAGACTTCATGTGTGCAGTACCATATAAATGGATTTACAGGTCTGCCCCAGTAGTGGTCTATGTAATTGATACTAATCAGTGTTCAGCCTAGTCATAGTTTTGCTTTGCCTCATGAATTGGGAGCATGCTGAGTGTCTGTGATCACAGCTTTCCATCCTCCTGCGTCAGTTAGCATGAATCATTCACTTTCCTTGCTTGCCTTGCGCCCCATTCTTTGCTGCTTCTGGAGTCTCTAGGTCCTTCTCTGAGGCTAATGGCATCAGTAATGTCAACCCTGTTTTCTGAAGCTTGTATTTTTCTTTGTCTAACTCTGAAATAGCTGCATTTTTCTTTAAGACGGTGTTTCTTCATCTGCAACCCCTTTTTTGCTCCTCTGGAGTACATGCAGATTTGTTTTTGCACAGCAGCTGGCATGACAGGCACTGTAGTTACCAGTTTTAATGATCACTGACAGAATTTAGGTACCGTTTGAAATTAAAGATCATCATTAACAGCTTTCTAGCTTTCACCGTGCTGTATTTGCAGCAATTGCAGTTGCTTCCCACTTTTCTGTCTTGGATCAGCTGAAGATCTTTTGACCAATGCTACTTGCTGCTTTATCACGTTGATAGCTCTTTGAAGCTTGTTGGGAACTCTGAGCAACCCTGCTCTGATCTAAACTGGTAGGAGGGGGCACAACTGTACCATCTGGCGTGCTACTCTTTTTGTCTCCCTCGTTTCTTCTGCCTGGCTCCTAATCTCTTTTGTCCCAGGAAAGCTTATAGTTGCCACAAAGGTGGAGCATACTGCCAAGGATATTTTATGGCTGACATTTTGGATAGCTAGGTGTACTTAACACACCTTTCATTTGCTTTCGCTATCTTTACGCATTTCTGCAATAAATCGATCAAAAATTACTGCCCGAAGCTGTGGGAACTATCTCAATTAATGTACAAAGAATACGTTTTTCTTTCCAGGCAGATCTTAACCGGGAACGGCTGGAAGGAAGCACCGTGGCTGCGCAGGTGTGCTGCCCGCCGCCGGTGCCGCGGCAGGAGGCTGCCGGAGGCGGCGCTGCCCTTCCCGCCGCAGCCGGTCTGCGTTCCCGTGGCAGCTGGTCTGTTTGCCTTCCGCGCTGTCCTGGGCCCCTTCCGGAACACTTCGTCGCACATTTAGAAAGAAATGATGTGCTACTGCTGTGGAGATTGAAGCTGGGACACGGCTGGGAGCAACGCCCCTCCCTGAAGGGGAACAGAGGACGTGGCCATTAGCCAGAGTTAGGCCTTGGGAGCAGCATCAGCGAGAGGTGTGTGAGGGAGAAGGGGGATGGTTTTAAGGGTACCTGTGCTGGAGTGTGGACAGAGCTGTGTGTTGCTGAGGACCAGCTGTGTGCATTTGGGGTGAGGATTTGTCTCAGAAGACTGCATGAGCGTAGTGTGAGAATAGGAAAATTGACAACCAAACTGCTGTGACTTTGCACATATTTTGGGCATTGGTTTCACCCTACATTAAACCATTATCCCGAATGTGCTTTGTTCTTTGTTCTGCTTCAGTCCTTCCTAGGCTTTTCCATTTCCTCATTTACCTGCTGTATTTCCTCCTTCAGCTTTTCAGGTGCTGTTTTCTCTCTCTTTTTTATTTTTCTAATGACCATTACATTTCTTTTTTACAACCTAGAGTTCATCCACCTCTCCAGCCATATTTTTAAAAGGTGTTTACTTCTCCAACCTATGAGAGAATATTTATATTTCATATTTGTTCACTTCTCATTTTTCTGACTGTCCATTTACTAATTCCATCCTTCCTCACAGGTCTCCTTTTCTTTCTCATCTCCCTCCGATTGCAGACAGCCCATCTTTTCCTCTCAGTTCCACTTTCAAGCCTCTTACCCTCTCTCCTCCTAGCTTCCATTCCCAAATTCTTCTGTTTCTTCCTTCTCCCACTTCAAACTCTCTCCCTCGCACCTTAGCAAATTCTTGGGAAGCCTTGAACAAGAAGTCTTTTCATACTGTGTCATTTTGCAGGTAAAAGGGGCAAGAATTTTTCTCACCCTCATGGACCTGTCTTCTCCCCTTCTTGCTTCTGCAGCCAAATACAATACTATTCCCATTTTTAGGTTTCACATTCCAAGAACTGACCTGCATTATATCCAGAAACTTTCCAAAAAACAATGGCCAGACTGTTGCAAGCTGTAGAGACGTCGGAACATCTGTTGGGCTCTACATCGGGACGTCTCTTGGGCTCTACGTCTGGTTTTAGCTCACTTGCGGCTATACGTCAGGACATCTTCTGAGCTCTACAACGGGACGTGTGTTGGGCGCTACGTCGGAATGTATGTTGGTGTCTACGTCTGCCTTGAGGTTAATTTCGGCTCTACGTCGGGAGGTCTCTCGGGCTCTACGTTGGGACGTCTCTCGGGCTCTACGTCTGGCTGTAGCTCACTTTCGGCTCTGCGTCGGAACGCCTGTTGGGCTCTGCGTCGGGACGTCTGTTGAGCTCTAAGTCGGGACGTCTCTCGGGCTCTACGTCTGGCTTTAGCTCATTTGCGGATATACGTCAGGACGTCTTCTGAGCTCTACATCGGGACGTCTGTTGGTCTCTACGTCGGAACGTACGTTGGTTTCTACGTCTGGCTTGAGGTTAATTTCAGCTCTACATCGGAACGTCTCTCGGGCTATACGTCGGGACGTGTGTTGGGCTCTACGTCTGGCTGTAGCTCACTTTCTGCTCTACGTCGAAATATCTGTTGGTCTCTACGTCGGAAAGTCTGTTGGTCTCTACTTCGATATGTCTGGCTTGAGCTCGCTTTCGGCTCTACGTCGGGACTTCTGTTGGGCTCTACGTCGGGATGTCTGTTCGGCTCTAAATCAGGACGTCTTTAGAGCTCTAAGTTGGGACGTCTCTTGGGCTGTACGTCTAGCTTGAGTTCGCTTTTGGCTCTACGTCAGGACGTCTGTTGTGCCCTAGGTCGGGAGGTACATTGGTTTCTACGTCTGGCTTGAGGTTAATTTCGGCTCTACGTCGGGACGTGTGTTGGGCTCTAAGTCGGGACGTCTCTTGGGCTCTACGTCTGGCTTGAGCTCGCTTTCTGCTCTAAGTTGGGATGTCTGTTGGTCTCAACGTCGGGACGTCTGTTGGGCTCTACGTAGGGACGTGTCTTGGGCTCTAGTTTGGGAAGTGTGTTCTGAGCTCGCATTCGGATCTACGTCGGGACGTCTGTTGGCCTCTACGTCGGGATGTCTGTTGGGCTCTACGTCGGGACATCTGTAGGGCTCTAAGTCGGGACGTGTCTTGGGCTCTAGTTTGGGAAGTGTGTCTTGAGCTCGCTTTCGGATCTACGTCGGGACGACTGTTGGGCTCAACGTCGGGACATCTGTTGGGCTCTACGTCCGGGCGAATCTTGGGCTCTACGTCTGGCTGTAGCTCACTTTCGTCTCTACGTTGGAACGTCTGTTGGGCTCTACGTCGGGACGTATTTTGGGCTCTACAACGGGACATGTGTTGGGCTCTACGTCGGGACGTCTGTTGGACTCTACGTCGGGACGTATCTCGGGCTCTACATCAGGACGTCTTTTGGGCTCTATGTCTGGCTGTAGCTCACTTTCGGCTTTACGTCGGAACGTCTTTCGGGCTCTGCGTCGGGACGTCTGTTGAGCTCGACGTCCGGACGTCTCTTGGGCTCTACGTTTGGCTTTAGCTCATTTGCGGCTATACGTCAGGACGTCTTCTGAGCTCTACGTCGGGACGTCTGTTGGTCTATACGTCGGAACGTACGTTGGTTTCTACGTCTGGCTTGAGGTTAATTTCAGCTCTACGTCGGGACGTCTCTCGGGCTATACGTCGGGACGTGTGTTGGGTTCTACTTTAAGAAGTCTGGCTTGAGCTCGCTTTCGGCTCCACGTCGGGACGTCTGTTGGGCTCTACATCGGGACGTCTGCTGGTCTCTAAGTCAGGACGTGTTGTGGACTCTAGTTTGGGAAGTGTGTCTTTAGCTCGCTTTCGGATCTACGTTCGGATGTCTCTTGGGCTCTACGTTTGGCTTTTGCTCACTTTTGGCTCTAAGTCGGGACGTCTCTTGGGCTCTACGTCTGGCTTTAGCTCATTTGTGGCTATACGTCCGGACGTCTTCTGAGCTCTACAACGGGACGTGTGTTGGGCGCTACGTCAGAATGTACGTTGTTGTCTACGTCTGGCTTGAGGTTAATTTCGGCTCTACGTCAGAACTTCTGTTGGGCTCTACGTTGGGACGTCTCTCGGGCTCTACGTCGGGACGTCTTTTGGGCTCTACGTCTGGCTGTAGCTCACTTTCGGCTCTACGTCGGAACGTCTTTTGAGCTCTACGTCGGGACGTGTGTTGGGCGATATGTCGGCAATTACGTTGGTTTCTACGTCTGGCTTGAGGTTAATTTCAGCTCTACGTCGGAACGTCTCTCGGGCTATACGTCGGGACGTGTGTTGGGCTCTACGTCTGGCTGTAGCTCACTTTCTGCTCTACGTCGAAACATCTGTTACTCTCTACGTCGGGATGTCTGTTGGTCTCTACTTCAATATGTCTGGCTTGAGCTTGCTTCCGGCTCTATGTCGGAACGTCTGTTGGGCTCTACGTCGGCACGTCTGTTCGGCTCTAAGTCAGGACGTCTTTAGAGCTCTAAGTCGGGACGTCTCTTGGGCTGTACATCTGGTTTGAGCTTGCTTTCGGCTCTACGTCGGGACGTGTGTTGGGCTGTACGTCGGGACATATGTTGGGCTCTACGTTGGGACGTCTGTTGGGCTCTACATCGGGACGTCTGTTGGGCTCTAAGTCAGGACGTGTCTTGTGCTTCAGTTTGGGAAGTGTTTCTTGAGCTCGCTTTCGGATCTACGTTGGACGACTGTTGGGCTCTATGTCGGGACGTATGTTGGGCTCTACAACGAGACATGTGTTGGGCTCTACGTCGGGACGTCTGTTGGGCTCTACGTCCGGACGCCGCTTGGGCTCTACGTCTGGCTGTAGCTCACTTTCAGCTCCACGTCGGGATGTCTGTTGATCTCTATGTCGGAATGTACGTTGGTTTCTACGTCTGGCTTGAGGTTAATTTCAGCTCTACGTCGGACCGTCTGTTGGGCTCTACGTCGGGCCGTGTGTTGGGCTCTACGTCGGGACTTCTGTTGGGCTCTACGTCGGGACTTCTCTTGGGCTCTACGTCTGGCTGTAGCTCACTTTCGGCTCTACGTCGGAACGTCTTTTGAGCTCTACGTCGGGACGTGTGTTGGGCGCTATGTCGGCAATTACGTTGGTTTCTACGTCTGGCTTGAGGTTAATTTCAGCTCTACGTCGGAACGTCTCTCGGGCTATACGTCGGGACGTGTGTTGGGCTCTACGTCTGGCTGTAGCTCACTTTCTGCTCTACGTCGAAACATCTGTTACTCTCTACGTCGGGATGTCTGTTGGTCTCTACTTCAATATGTCTGGCTTGAGCTTGCTTCCGGCTCTATGTCGGAACGTCTGTTGGGCTCTACGTCGGGACGTCTGTTCGGCTCTAAGTCAGGACGTTTTTAGAGCTCTAAGTCGGGACGTCTCTTGGGCTGTACATCTGGTTTGAGCTTGCTTTCGGCTCTACGTCGGGACGTGTGTTGGGCTGTACATCGGGACATATGTTGGGCTCTACGTTGGGACGTCTGTTGGGCTCTACATCGGGACGTCTGTTGGGCTCTAAGTCAGGACGTGTCTTGTGCTTCAGTTTGGGAAGTGTTTCTTGAGCTCGCTTTCGGATCTACGTTGGACGACTGTTGGGCTCTATGTCGGGACGTATGTTGGGCTCTACAACGAGACATGTGTTGGGCTCTACGTCGGGACGTCTGTTGGGCTCTACGTCCGGACGCCGCTTGGGCTCTACGTCTGGCTGTAGCTCACTTTCAGCTCCACGTCGGGATGTCTGTTGATCTCTATGTCGGAATGTACGTTGGTTTCTACGTCTGGCTTGAGGTTAATTTCAGCTCTACGTCGGACCGTCTGTTGGGCTCTACGTCGGGCCGTGTGTTGGGCTCTACATCGGGACTTCTGTTGGGCTCTACGTCGGGACTTCTCTTGGGCTCTACGTCTGGCTTGAGCTTGCTTTCTGCTCTACGTTGGGATGTCTGTTGGTCTCAATGTCAGGACGTCTGTTGGGCTCTACGTAGGGACGTGTCTTGGGCTCTAGTTTAGGAAGTGTGTCTGGAGCTCGCTTTTGGATCTACGTCGCGATGACTGTTGGGCTCTACGTCGGGACTTCTCTTGGGCTCTACGTTTGACTTTTGCTCACTTTCGGCTCTACGTCGGAACATGTGTTGGGATTTACCTCGGGACTTGTGTTGAGCTCTACTTCGGGACATCTGTTGGGCTCTAATTTTGTTGTTAGCTAACTTTCGTCTCTACATCTGAACATCTGTTGGGCACTACGTCCGGACGTCTGTTGAGCTCTATGTCGGGATTTCTGGCTTGAGCTCACTTTCGGCTCTACGTCGGGACGTCTGTTGGGCTCTACGTTGGGACGTCTGTTGAGCTCTACGTCATGACGTCTGTTGGGATCTACGTCGGGATGTCTGGCTTGAGCTCGCTTTCGGCTCTACTTCGGAACATCTGTTGTGCTTTACTTCGGGACATCTGTTCGGCTCTATGTCGGCACGTCTGTTGGGCTCTACGTCTGTTGTTAGCACACATTCACCTCCACATCGGAACGTAGGTTGGGCTCTACATCGGGATGTCTGTTGGGCTCTACGTCGGGACGTGTGTTCGGCTCTACGTCGGGACGTGTGTTGGGCTCTGCGTCGGGACGTCTGTTCAGCTCTACGTCGGGACGTGTCTTGGGCTCTACGTCGGGAAGTCTGTTGGGCTCTACGTGGGGATGTCTGGCGTGAGCTCGCTTTTGGCTCTACGTCGGTACGTCTGTTGGACTTTATGTCGGGACATCTTTTGATCTCTACGTTGGGACGTGTGTTGGGCTCCATGTCTGTAGTTAGCTAACTTTCAGCTCTGCATCGGAACATCTGTTTGGCTCTACGTCGGGACGTCTCTTGGGCTCTACTTTGGGACGTCTGTTGGGCTCTACGTCGAGATGTCTGTTGCGCTCTACATCTGGATTTAGCTTACTTTCAGCTCTATGTCGGAACGTCTGTTGGGCTCTACGTCGGGACGTGTGTTGGGCTCTACGTCGGGACGTGTGTTCGGCTCTACGTCGGCACGTGTGTTGCGCTTTACATCAGGCTTTAGCTTACTATCAGCTCTACGTTGGGACGTCTGTTGGGCTCTACGTTGGAACGTCTGTTGAGCTCTACGTTGGGATTTCTGCCTTGAGCTCACTTTCGGCTCTACGTCGGGATGTCTGTTGGGCTCTACGTCGGGACGTCTGTTGGGCTCTACGTTGGGATGTCTGTTGAGATCTACGTGGGATTTCTGTCTTGATCTCGCTTTTGGCTCTACGTCGGGAAGTCTGTTGGGCTCTATGTCAGGACGTCTCTTGGGCTCTACATCGGAACATGTGTTGGACTGTACGTCGGGATGCCTGTTGGGCTCTACATCAGGATTTAGCTTACTTTCAGCTCTATGTCGAAACGTCTGTTCGGCTCTACATTGGGACATCTGTTGATCTCTACGTCGGGACGTCTGTTGGGCTCTAAGTCGGAACGTCTTTTGGGCTCTACGTCGGGACGTGAGTTGGGCTCTGCGTTGGGATGTCTGTTGGGCTCTACAGCTGGATTTAGCTTACTTTCAGCTCTACATCGAAACGTCTGTTGTACTCTACGATGGTACATCTGTTGAGCTCTACGTCGGGATTACTAGCTTTACCTCGCTTTTGGGTCTACGTCGGGACGTCTGTTGGGCTTTATCTTGGGTCATCTGTTGTGCTCTACTTTGGGACGTCTGTTGGGCTTTATGTCGGGACATCTGTTGATCTCTACGTCGGGACGTGTGTTGGGCTCTAAGTCAGTAGTTAGCTAACTTTCAGCTCTACATCTGAACATCTGTTGGGCTGTACGTCGGGACGTGTGTAGGGCTCTACGTCGGGCTGTCTGGCTTGAGCTCGCTTTTGGCTCTACGTCTGGACATCTGTTGGGCTTTATGTCGGGACATCTGTTGATCTCTACGTCGGACGTGTGTTGGGCTCTAAGGCTGCAGTGGGCTAATTTTCAGCTCTACGTCGAAACATCTGTTGGGATTTACCTCGGGACTTGTTTAGGGCTGTACGTCGGGACGTCTGTTGGGCTCTAATTTTGTTGTTAGCTTTCTTTCAGCTCTACATCTGAACATCTGTTGGGCACTACAACCGGACGTCTGTTGAGCTCTATGTCGGGACGTCTGGCTTGAGCGCGCTTTCGGCTCTACTTCGGGACGTCTGTTGGGTCTACGTCGGGACGTGTGTTGGGCTCTATGTCGGGATGTCTATTGGGCTCTACATCAGGATTTAGCTTACTTTCAGCTCTACGTCGGAACATCTGTTGGGCTCTACGTTGGGATGTCTGTTGAGCTCTTCGTGGGATTTCTGGCTTGATGTCGCTTTTGGCTCTATGTCGGGAAGTCTGTTGAGCTCTTTGTCGGGACGTCTCTTGGGCTCTACATCGGAACATCTGTTGTGCTGTACATCGGGACGTCTGTTGGGCTCTACTCCGCGATGCCTGTTGGGCTCTAGTTTTGTTGTTAACTAACTTTCATCTCTACGTCTGAACATCCGTTGGGCACTACGTCCGGACGTCTGTTGAATTCTATGTCGGGACGTCTGGCTTGAGTTCGCTTTCGGCTCTACTTCGGGAGGTCAAGTAGGCTTTAACTCGGGACATCTGTTGTGCTCTACTTCAGGACGTCTGTTGGGCTCTACGTCGGGATGTCTGGCTTGAGCTCGCTTTTGGCTCTACGTCGGGAAGTCTCTTTGGCTTTATGTCGGGACATCTGTTGGTCTCTACGTCGGACGTGTGTTGGGCTCTACGGCTGCAGTTGGCAAAATTTCAGCTCTACGTCGAAACATCTGTTGGGATTTACCTCGGGACTTGTTTAGGGCTGTACGTCGGGACGCCTATTGGGCTCTAATTTTGTTGTTAGCTTTCTTTCATCTCTACATCTGAACATCTGTTGGGCACTACATCCGGACATCTGTTGAGCTCTATGTCGGGACGTCTGGCTTGAGCTCGCTTTCGGCTCTACTTCGGGAGGTCTGTTAGGCTTTAACTCACAACATCTGTTGTCCTCTACGTCGGGATCTCTTATGGGCTCTACGTCGGAACGTCTTTTGGGCTCTACGTCGGGACGTGAGTTAGGCTCTACGTCGGGATGTCTGTTGGGCTCTACATCTGGATTTAGCTTACTTTCAGCTCTACGTCGAAACGTCTGTTGTACTCTACGTTGGTACATCTGTTGAGCTCTACGTCAGGATTACTGGCTTTAGCTTCTTTTGGCTCTACTTTGGGACGTCTGTTGGGCTTTATGTCGGGACATCTGTTGATCTCTACGTCGGGACGTGTGTTGGGCTCTAAGTCAGTAGTTAGCTAACTTTCAGCTCTACATCTGAACATCTGTTGGGCTGCACGTCGGGAAGTGTGTTGGGCTCTACGTCGGGCTGTCTGGCTTGAGCTCGCTTTTGGCTCTACGTCTGGACATCTGTTGGGCTTTATGTCGGGACATCTGTTGATCTCTACGTCGGACGTGTGTTGGGCTCTAAGGCTGCAGTGGGCTAATTTTCAGCTCTACGTCGAAACATCTGTTGGGATTTACCTCGGGACTTGTTTAGGGCTGTACGTCGGGATGTCTCTTGGGCTCTAATTTTGTTGTTAGCTTTCTTTCAGCTCTACATCTGAACATCTGTTGGGCACTACAACCGGACGTCTGTTGAGCTCTATGTCGGGACGTCTGGCTTGAGCGCGCTTTCGGCTCTACTTCGGGACGTCTGTTGGGTCTACGTCGGGACGTGTGTTGGGCTCTACGTCGGGATGTCTATTGGGCTCTACAACAGGATTTAGCTTACTTTCAGCTCTACGTCGGAACATCTGTTACGCTCTACGTTGGGATGTCTGTTGAGCTCTTCGTGGGATTTCTGGCTTGATGTCGCTTTTGGCTCTATGTCGGGAAGTCTGTTGAGCTCTTTGTCGGGACGTCTCTTGGGCTCTACATCGGAACATCTGTTGTGCTGTACGTCGGGACGTCTGTTGGGCTCTACTCCGCGATGCCTGTTGGGCTCTAGTTTTGTTGTTAACTAACTTTCATCTCTACGTCTGAACATCCGTTGGGCACTACGTCCGGACGTCTGTTGAATTCTATGTCGGGACGTCTGGCTTGAGTTCGCTTTCGGCTCTACTTCGGGAGGTCTGTTAGGCTTTAACTCGGGACATCTGTTGGTCTCTACGTCGGACGTGTGTTGGGCTCTACGGCTGCAGTTGGCTAACTTTCAGCTCTACGTCGAAACATCTGTTGGGATTTACCTCGGGACTTGTTTAGGGCTGTACGTCGGGACGTCTGTTTGGCTCTAATTTTGTTGTTAACTACGTTTCATCTCTACGTCTGAACATCTGTTGGGCACTACGTCCGGACGTCTGTTGAATTCTATGTCGGGACGTCTGGCTTGAGCTCGCTTTCGGCTCTACTTCGGGAGGTCTGTTAGGCTTTAACTCGGGACATCTGTTGTGCTCTACTTCAGGACGTCTGTTGGGCTCTACGTCGGGATGTCTGGGTTGAGCTCGCTTTTGGCTCTACGTCCGTGTCTTGGTTTGAAAAAGACAGGTGTCTGTGGAGGAAGGCAGGAGCCTCCCTTGAAATGGAGAGTGCAACCCCCTTCCCTCCAAACTATTATAATTTTGAAATTAACGGGCCTTCAGGCAAAGATATGGGGAATAGGAATAACAGTTCTTTACTAATATATATATATATATAAAACACAAGGCAGGGAAAAAACAAACAACCCACTGGTTTATACTGACAGAGTCAGGAATACAACCTGACACCCTGTTAGGGTGGCAGTAGCAGTCCGATAAGATGCTGGCTGCAGTCCTCCTGAAGCGATGGGTGTAGTTCTGTGGAAGCAGCAATCAGGTAAAAGAGTCTGGTCTTCCTCCGAAGGTCCAGTGGTCGGCAGGTAGCTCTCGTCCTCTGGAACTCCAGTGGGGGGAAAAGCTCCTCTGGGAATCCAGTGGAAGAAAGGCTGCTAGGGTGTTCAAAATCTCCGTTTTTATTTGGCATGGACTGCTTGGCTCCTTCCCCCCCCCTCCCCGGGCGGAGCATCTCACAATGGGATGGGGAGTCGTGAGGCAGTTCCTTGATGGGCCATGAACAGGAGATAGCCCAGGAGCGAGTTACCGATGGGTCAGGCGATAAGGCATTGTTGTGCCCAGTAACAGGAGATAGTCCAGAGGGGGGGAGGCAGGGAGCACCGCCCCACCTGGTCTCAACAGCTCCTGAAGATGGTAATAGAATATATTTTTTTTCTTTTGGCACATTTTACACTGTAACCCAGGACATAATCCACCCCTTATTCTATTACCATCTACACCGTACCCAACCCAATGCCCCCTTACAGATACATATATACATATATACACAATGAAACCTTACACAGAGTTCTCACTTAAAATTAGGTCTCCTTGTGGTACACAACGGGTTTCCCCATTTTTCTGCATTACCCACCAAGTGTAACCAGGTCCTTGAGCAAAAACAACCCCACGGAGGGGTGTGCCTTTGCCTGATGTGGGATTAATCCAAACAGTCTTTCCTAACATACCTCTCGTGTGTACCACAGGGACTTTATCTCCGTCCACTGTGTGCAAGGGTCCAGACTGGGCGGGACCAGCTCGATTGATGGACCCTCGGGTATTGACCATCCAGGTGGCCTTTGCTAAGTTCAGTTCCCAATTTTTGAAAGTCCCTCCTCCAAGTGCTTTTAGGGTAGTCTTAAGTAGCCCATTGCACCGTTCAACTTTCCCGGCAGCTGGTGCATGATAAGGGATATGATATATCCATTCGATTCCATGTTCTCTGGCCCAAGTGCTTATGAGGCTATTCTTGAAATGTGTCCCGTTGTCTGACTCGATTCTCTCAGGGGTGCCATGTCTCCAAAGAACTTGCTTTTCCAGGCCCAAGATGGTGTTCCGGGCGGTAGCATGAGGCACAGGGTAGGTCTCCAGCCACCCAGTGGTTGCTTCCACCATGGTCAGCACGTAGCGCTTGCCTTGACGGGTTTGGGGAAGAGTGATGTAGTCAATTTGCCAGGCTTCCCCATACCTGTACTTCGACCATCGTCCGCCGTACCACAGAGGCTTCACCCGCTTGGCCTGCTTGATCGCAGCACAGGTCTCACAGTCTTGGATAACCTGGGAGATACTGTTCATGGTTAGATCCACCCCTCGGTCCCGTGCCCATTTATAAGCGGCCTCTCTGCCTTGATGGCCTGAGGCATCATGGGCCCATCGAGCTAAGAACAACTCTCCTTTATGTTGCCAATCCAAGTCTATCTGGGACACCTCTATTTTTGCAGCCTGATCTACCTGTTCATTGTTACGATGTTCTTCATTAGCCCGACTCCTGGGGACATGAGCATCTACATGACGGACCCTCACAGGTAGCTTCTTTACCCGAGTGGCAATATCTTTCCACTCATCAGCAGCCCAAATTGGTTTTCCCCTACGCTGCCAGTTGGCCTTTTTCCACCTTTCCAGCCAGCCCCACAGAGCATTGGCTACCATCCACGAATCAGTATAAAGGTAGAGCTTTGGCCACTTCTCTCTTTCAGCAATGTCCAGGGCTAGTTGAACGGCTTTGAGTTCAGCAAGTTGACTTGATCCACCTTCTCCTTCAGTAGCTTGTGCGACCTGTCGTGTGGGGCTCCATACGGCTGCTTTCCACTTCCGGTTCATCCCTACGATGCGACAGGAACCGTCAGTGAAAAGAGCATATCGTGTTTCCTCTGCTGGTAGTTGGTTGTACGGTGGAGCTTCTTCAGCCCGCGTCACTTGTTCCTGCTCCTCTTCGTCAGTGAGGCCAAAGTCTTCACCTTCCGGCCAGTTCGTAATGATCTCCAAAATCCCAGGGCGATTTGGGTTTCCAATACGGGCGCGTTGTGTGATGAGGGCAATCCATTTGCTCCATGTGGCGTCAGTGGCGTGGTGGGTGGAGGGAACCTTTCCTTTAAACATCCACCCCAGCACCGGTAGTCGGGGTGCCAGGAGGAGTTGTGCTTCGGTGCCAATCACTTCCGAGGCAGCTTGGACTCCTTCATAGGCTGCTAGGATTTCCTTCTCTGTGGGAGTGTAGTTGGCCTCAGACCCTCTATAACTTCGACTCCAGAATCCCAGTGGTCGGCCACGAGTCTCTCCAGGCACCTTCTGCCAAAGGCTCCAGGACAAACCATTGTTCCCGGCCGCAGAGTAGAGCACGTTCCTCACCTCTGGTCCCGTCCTGACTGGGCCAAGGGCTAGCGCATGAGCGATCTCCCGCTTGATTTGGGCAAAAGCTTGTTGCTGTTCAGGGCCCCAGTGGAAATCGTTCTTCTTGCGGGTAACCAGGTACAGAGGGCTCACAATCTGGCTGTACTCAGGAATGTGCATTCTCCAAAAACCTATGGCGCCTAGGAAAGCCTGTGTTTCCTTCTTGCTGGTTGGTGGAGACATCGCAGCGATCTTATTGATGACCTCGGTGGGGATCTGACGCCGTCCGTCTTGCCACTTTACCCCCAGGAACTGGATCTCTCGGGCAGGTCCCTTGACTTTGCTCTTCTTGATGGCAAAACCAGCTTCCAGGAGAATCTGGATGATCTTCTCTCCTTTCCCAAATACTTCCTTTGCTGTGTTCCCCCCCACAATGATGTCATCGATGTACTGCAGATGTTCCGGAGCTTCACCCTTTTCCAGTGCAGCCTGGATCAGTCCATGGCAGATGGTGGGACTGTGCTTCCACCCCTGGGGCAGTCGGTTCCAGGTGTACTGTACGCCCCTCCAGGTGAAGGCAAACTGAGGCCTACATTCTGCTGCCAGAGGAATGGAGAAAAAAGCATTGGCAATGTCAATAGTGGCATACCACTTTGCTGCCTTGGACTCCAGCTCGTACTGGAGTTCCAGCATGTCCGGCACGGCAGCGCTCAACGGTGGAGTCACTTCATTCAAGCCACGATAGTCCACAGTCAATCTCCATTCTCCGTCAGACTTGCGCACAGGCCAAATGGGGCTGTTGAAGGGTGAGTGGGTCTTGCTGACCACCCCTTGACTCTCCAGCTCGCGGATCATTTTGTGGATGGGGATCACGGCATCTCGATTCGTCCGATACTGCCGGCGGTGCACTGTCGAGGTGGCAATTGGCACTTGTTGCTCTTCCACCTTCAAGAGTCCTACTGCAGATGGGTTTTCTGATAGTCCGGGCAAGGTGTTCAATTGCCTAATGCTCTC
The DNA here is from genome assembly GCF_034619465.1 of Leptosomus discolor. Classification (NCBI taxonomy): domain Eukaryota; kingdom Metazoa; phylum Chordata; class Aves; order Leptosomiformes; family Leptosomidae; genus Leptosomus; species Leptosomus discolor. The sequence continues at coordinate 9,533,966 of NC_141412.1, forward strand.
TGCCTCCACAGCAGCTATCCCAAATGCCCACCTGAGACCTTTTGGGTCCTTGTAATAGCCGTTCCGGAGGAAGTCTATGCCCAGAATGCACGGGGCCTCTGGGCCAGTCACAATCGGATGTTTCTGCCACTCCTTCCCAGTAAGGCTCACCTCGGCTTCCAACAGAGTCAATTGCTGCGATCCCCCCGTTACCCCGGCAATGGAAACAGGTTCTGCCCCCACATGTCCCGATGGCATTAGGGTACACTGCGCACCAGTATCAACTAACGCTTTGTATTTTTGTGGCTCTGACGTGCCAGGCCATCGGATCCACACCGTCCAAAATATCCGGTTTTCCCGTGCCTCTCCCTGGCTAGAGGCAGGGCCCCTCTAGCACTGGTTACCATTTCCTTCCTGGACATACATACTAGAGGTTCCTTCAAGGGGATCTGTCAGATCATCCTCCCTTCTGTAATATCTGGCAGCTCGGTCCTGGGAGGTTGAGGCTACCTTCACTTTAGTGTTACTCCCCCGGTTAGTGTTTCCCTCCTTGAGTTGACGCACCCGTGCTGCCAGGACAGAAGTGGGTTTCCCATCCCACCTTCCCATGTCTTCCCCATGGTCGCGCAGGAAGTACCATAGCTCAGCTCGTGGGGTGTACCCTCTCCCTCTAGCTGGGGGACGTTGGGCTCCGACTTTGGGGCCTGTGACTTGTACCGGTGCCAAATGGGAACTGCTCCTCCTCACCTCCTCCTTTATTTCCCTCATCTCCTCTTGTAGGCTCTTAATCACAGCAGAAACGTTAGCCTGCATTGGGCCATTGATCATGCTTTCAAAATTTCTAAGCTTGCTCGTGACAGAACCCACTGTCTCTCGGTCGTTATCTGCATTAATCATTGCAATGAAGGTGGAGTATTCGGATGGCCCTAGATTTGCCAGATTCCACAACATTTGCCCTGTGCACCTGACTTTGTCAGGGTCGTTACCATGCTGTCCATCCCTCCCAAAGAGTACCTCCAATACTGCCACTTCTCTCAGCTGCTGGATCCCTTCCTCAAGGGTCTTCCAGCGCATTCTATGATGGTGCTCCTGCATTCTCTCTCTGTGGACAAACCTCTCTCTCACACTCATTAAAAGCCGCTCCCAGAGGGAAAGGGTCCCCGGCTCCCTTACAAATACCAGATTGACACCTGAGTCCTGAGTCAAGGGTCCCAAATTCCTTGCCTCACTGCCATCCAGTTGCACACCCGTACCCATAAGATCCCAGACCCGAAGTAACCAGGTTGTAAAAGCCTCACGCCCCCGCCGTACGATGTCTTTGTGCAGATTACGGAGACTGTCATACGTCAGGGACTCGGTGAGTATCTCAACCACTGGCTCGCCTGCAGGTTCTGAGGGCCCTCCTTTCTTAACTGAGTGGTCTGATTTCATCTTAGATTTCCTCGTTTCCACAGGGGCGACTGCTGCTGGCTCTGACTGCCCTTGCGTTTCAGCTGGAACCTGGACGGTTGTAACGTCTGTGGGTTCTACTGCTGCACCATTAGACTCTCCCTCTTCAAGGCAGGAGGAGGGATTCCCAGCAGCTGAGAGAATGCACTCCTTCAGCATCTGGCCCATCTCACGTATCTCCTTCACCCAATCCGAGTGGTTCATTTCTGATGTGAGCTGTGAGGCAGGGTCAGATTCTGGAGCAGCATTCCTAGTCAGGGTAGTTATCCAAGCCAATCTCCCCTGATCTCTGAATACTGAATAAAACAGGATTATCAGCAACACCAGCCACTGTATGATATCATTAGCACTTAGGAAAGCTCTGAATCCTTCGAAAACTGGTGGAGTAGACCCAAAGAGCTGGGTTAGGGGTTGGGAGAAAGTTTCTCCCGGTGTCATTTCCTCACAGTAGGTACCATTAGTAAAGTAACCCCAAAAGCATACATTTAGTGTTTGATAGCTCCGAATCCATGTGCCCGCCTTCCAGAGGAAGTTAATAAGCCATGAATTCCTCACCTTATTAATCCATAAAACAAACTGGATAACAGTCACGGTAGCCTTAGTTATAGGACCCATGTTTAGCTAAGGGCCTGCAAATGGGAGAAATACAGCCACCACCACATGCCACAAGAACCGGGATAAGCTAGCCCACATGATGCCACTTAACAAGGAATCTATATCCAATGCACAAAAACCGTTATTCCTTTATCTCTCGATGCCCTCGAGCCCCACGTTGGGCGCCAAAATCTGTCTTGGTTTGAAAAAGACAGGTGTCTGTGGAGGAAGGCAGGAGCCTCCCTTGAAATGGAGAGTGCAACCCCCTTCCCTCCAAACTATTATAATTTTGAAATTAACGGGCCTTCAGGCAAAGATATGGGGAATAGGAATAACAGTTCTTTACTAATATATATATATATATAAAACACAAGGCAGGGAAAAAACAAACAACCCACTGGTTTATACTGACAGAGTCAGGAATACAACCTGACACCCTGTTAGGGTGGCAGTAGCAGTCCGATAAGATGCTGGCTGCAGTCCTCCTGAAGCGATGGGTGTAGTTCTGTGGAAGCAGCAATCAGGTAAAAGAGTCTGGTCTTCCTCCGAAGGTCCAGGGGTCGGCAGGTAGCTCTCGTCCTCTGGAACTCCAGTGGGGGGAAAAGCTCCTCTGGGAATCCAGTGGAAGAAAGGCTGCTAGGGTGTTCAAAATCTCCGTTTTTATTTGGCATGGACTGCTTGGCTCCTTCCCCCCCCCTCCCCGGGCGGAGCATCTCACAGTGGGATGGGGAGTTGTGAGGCAGTTCCTTGATGGGCCATGAACAGGAGATAGCCCAGGAGCGAGTTACCGATGGGTCAGGCGATAAGGCATTGTTGTGCCCAGTAACAGGAGATAGTCCAGAGGGGGGGAGGCAGGGAGCACCGCCCCACCTGGTCTCAACAGCTCCTGAAGATGGTAATAGAATATATTTTTTTTCTTTTGGCACATTTTACACTGTAACCCAGGACATAATCCACCCCTTATTCTATTACCATCTACACCGTACCCAACCCAATGCCCCCTTACAGATACATATATACATATATACACAATGAAACCTTACACAGAGTTCTCACTTAAAATTAGGTCTCCTTGTGGTACACAACGGGTTTCCCCATTTTTCTGCATTACCCACCAAGTGTAACCAGGTCCTTGAGCAAAAACAACCCCACGGAGGGGTGTGCCTTTGCCTGATGTGGGATTAATCCAAACAGTCTTTCCTAACATACCTCTCGTGTGTACCACAGGGACTTTATCTCCGTCCACTGTGTGCAAGGGTCCAGACTGGGCGGGACCAGCTCGATTGATGGACCCTCGGGTATTGACCATCCAGGTGGCCTTTGCTAAGTTCAGTTCCCAATTTTTGAAAGTCCCTCCTCCAAGTGCTTTTAGGGTAGTCTTAAGTAGCCCATTGCACCGTTCAACTTTCCCGGCAGCTGGTGCATGATAAGGGATATGATATAGCCATTCGATTCCATGTTCTCTGGCCCAAGTGCTTATGAGGCTATTCTTGAAATGTGTCCCGTTGTCTGACTCGATTCTCTCAGGGGTGCCATGTCTCCAAAGAACTTGCTTTTCCAGGCCCAAGATGGTGTTCCGGGCGGTAGCATGAGGCACAGGGTAGGTCTCCAGCCACCCAGTGGTTGCTTCCACCATGGTCAGCACGTAGCGCTTGCCTTGACGGGTTTGGGGAAGAGCGATGTAGTCAATTTGCCAGGCTTCCCCATACCTGTACTTCGACCATCGTCCGCCGTACCACAGAGGCTTCACCCGCTTGGCCTGCTTGATCGCAGCACAGGTCTCACAGTCTTGGATAACCTGGGAGATACTGTTCATGGTTAGATCCACCCCTCGGTCCCGTGCCCATTTATAAGCGGCCTCTCTGCCTTGATGGCCTGAGGCATCATGGGCCCATCGAGCTAAGAACAACTCTCCTTTATGTTGCCAATCCAAGTCTATCTGGGACACCTCTATTTTTGCAGCCTGATCTACCTGTTCATTGTTACGATGTTCTTCATTAGCCCGACTCCTGGAGACATGAGCATCTACATGACGGACCCTCACAGGTAGCTTCTTTACCCGAGTGGCAATATCTTTCCACTCATCAGCAGCCCAAATTGGTTTTCCCCTACGCTGCCAGTTGGCCTTTTTCCACCTTTCCAGCCAGCCCCACAGAGCATTGGCTACCATCCACGAATCAGTATAAAGGTAGAGCTTTGGCCACTTCTCTCTTTCAGCAATGTCCAGGGCTAGTTGAACGGCTTTGAGTTCAGCAAGTTGACTTGATCCACCTTCTCCTTCAGTAGCTTGTGCGACCTGTCGTGTGGGGCTCCATACGGCTGCTTTCCACTTCCGGTTCATCCCTACGATGCGACAGGAACCGTCAGTGAAAAGAGCATATCGTGTTTCCTCTGCTGGTAGTTGGTTGTACGGTGGAGCTTCTTCAGCCCGTGTCACTTGTTCCTGCTCCTCTTCGTCAGTGAGGCCAAAGTCTTCACCTTCCGGCCAGTTCGTAATGATCTCCAAAATCCCAGGGCGATTTGGGTTTCCAATACGGGCGCGTTGTGTGATGAGGGCAATCCATTTGCTCCATGTGGCGTCAGTGGCGTGGTGGGTGGAGGGAACCTTTCCTTTAAACATCCACCCCAGCACCGGTAGTCGGGGTGCCAGGAGGAGTTGTGCTTCGGTGCCAATCACTTCCGAGGCAGCTTGGACTCCTTCATAGGCTACTAGGATTTCCTTCTCTGTGGGAGTGTAGTTGGCCTCAGACCCTCTATAACTTCGACTCCAGAATCCCAGTGGTCGGCCACGAGTCTCTCCAGGCACCTTCTGCCAAAGGCTCCAGGACAAACCATTGTTCCCGGCCGCAGAGTAGAGCACGTTCCTCACCTCTGGTCCCGTCCTGACTGGGCCAAGGGCTAGCGCATGAGCGATCTCCCGCTTGATTTGGGCAAAAGCTTGTTGCTGTTCAGGGCCCCAGTGGAAATCGTTCTTCTTGCGGGTAACCAGGTACAGAGGGCTCACAATCTGGCTGTACTCAGGAATGTGCATTCTCCAAAAACCTATGGCGCCTAGGAAAGCCTGTGTTTCCTTCTCGCTGGTTGGTGGAGACATCGCAGCGATCTTATTGATGACCTCGGTGGGGATCTGACGCCGTCCGTCTTGCCACTTTACCCCCAGGAACTGGATCTCTCGGGCAGGTCCCTTGACTTTGCTCTTCTTGATGGCAAAACCAGCTTCCAGGAGAATCTGGATGATCTTCTCTCCTTTCCCAAATACTTCCTTTGCTGTGTTCCCCCCCACAATGATGTCATCGATGTACTGCAGATGTTCCGGAGCTTCACCCTTTTCCAGTGCAGCCTGGATCAGTCCATGGCAGATGGTGGGACTGTGCTTCCACCCCTGGGGCAGTCGGTTCCAGGTGTACTGTACGCCCCTCCAGGTGAAGGCAAACTGAGGCCTACATTCTGCTGCCAGAGGAATGGAGAAAAAAGCATTGGCAATGTCAATAGTGGCATACCACTTTGCTGCCTTGGACTCCAGCTCGTACTGGAGTTCCAGCATGTCCGGCACGGCAGCGCTCAACGGTGGAGTCACTTCATTCAAGCCACGATAGTCCACAGTCAATCTCCATTCTCCGTCAGACTTGCGCACAGGCCAAATGGGGCTGTTGAAGGGTGAGTGGGTCTTGCTGACCACCCCTTGACTCTCCAGCTCGCGGATCATTTTGTGGATGGGGATCACGGCATCTCGATTCGTCCGATACTGCCGGCGGTGCACTGTCGAGGTGGCAATTGGCACTTGTTGCTCTTCCACCTTCAAGAGTCCTACTGCAGATGGGTTTTCTGATAGTCCGGGCAAGGTGTTCAATTGCCTAATGCTCTCTGCCTCCACAGCAGCTATCCCAAATGCCCACCTGAGACCTTTTGGGTCCTTGTAATAGCCGTTCCGGAGGAAGTCTATGCCCAGAATGCACGGGGCCTCTGGGCCAGTCACAATCGGATGTTTCTGCCACTCCTTCCCAGTAAGGCTCACCTCGGCTTCCAACAGAGTCAATTGCTGCGATCCCCCCGTTACCCCGGCAATGGAAACAGGTTCTGCCCCCACATGTCCCGATGGCATTAGGGTACACTGCGCACCAGTATCAACTAACGCTTTGTATTTTTGTGGCTCTGACGTGCCAGGCCATCGGATCCACACCGTCCAAAATATCCGGTTTTCCCGTGCCTCTCCCTGGCTAGAGGCAGGGCCCCTCTAGCACTGGTTACCATTTCCTTCCTGGACATACATACTAGAGGTTCCTTCAAGGGGATCTGTCAGATCATCCTCCCTTCTGTAATATCTGGCAGCTCGGTCCTGGGAGGTTGAGGCTACCTTCACTTTAGTGTTACTCCCCCGGTTAGTGTTTCCCTCCTTGAGTTGACGCACCCGTGCTGCCAGGACAGAAGTGGGTTTCCCATCCCACCTTCCCATGTCTTCCCCATGGTCGCGCAGGAAGTACCATAGCTCAGCTCGTGGGGTGTACCCTCTCCCTCTAGCTGGGGGACGTTGGGCTCCGACTTTGGGGCCTGTGACTTGTACCGGTGCCAAATGGGAACTGCTCCTCCTCACCTCCTCCTTTATTTCCCTCATCTCCTCTTGTAGGCTCTTAATCACAGCAGAAACGTTAGCCTGCATTGGGCCATTGATCATGCTTTCAAAATTTCTAAGCTTGCTCGTGACAGAACCCACTGTCTCTCGGTCGTTATCTGCATTAATCATTGCAATGAAGGTGGAGTATTCGGATGGCCCTAGATTTGCCAGATTCCACAACATTTGCCCTGTGCACCTGACTTTGTCAGGGTCGTTACCATGCTGTCCATCCCTCCCAAAGAGTACCTCCAATACTGCCACTTCTCTCAGCTGCTGGATCCCTTCCTCAAGGGTCTTCCAGCGCATTCTATGATGGTGCTCCTGCATTCTCTCTCTGTGGACAAACCTCTCTCTCACACTCATTAAAAGCCGCTCCCAGAGGGAAAGGGTCCCCGGCTCCCTTACAAATACCAGATTGACACCTGAGTCCTGAGTCAAGGGTCCCAAATTCCTTGCCTCACTGCCATCCAGTTGCACACCCGTACCCATAAGATCCCAGACCCGAAGTAACCAGGTTGTAAAAGCCTCACGCCCCCGCCGTACGATGTCTTTGTGCAGATTACGGAGACTGTCATACGTCAGGGACTCGGTGAGTATCTCAACCACTGGCTCGCCTGCAGGTTCTGAGGGCCCTCCTTTCTTAACTGAGTGGTCTGATTTCATCTTAGATTTCCTCGTTTCCACAGGGGCGACTGCTGCTGGCTCTGACTGCCCTTGCGTTTCAGCTGGAACCTGGACGGTTGTAACGTCTGTGGGTTCTACTGCTGCACCATTAGACTCTCCCTCTTCAAGGCAGGAGGAGGGATTCCCAGCAGCTGAGAGAATGCACTCCTTCAGCATCTGGCCCATCTCACGTATCTCCTTCACCCAATCCGAGTGGTTCATTTCTGATGTGAGCTGTGAGGCAGGGTCAGATTCTGGAGCAGCATTCCTAGTCAGGGTAGTTATCCAAGCCAATCTCCCCTGATCTCTGAATACTGAATAAAACAGGATTATCAGCAACACCAGCCACTGTATGATATCATTAGCACTTAGGAAAGCTCTGAATCCTTCGAAAACTGGTGGAGTAGACCCAAAGAGCTGGGTTAGGGGTTGGGAGAAAGTTTCTCCCGGTGTCATTTCCTCACAGTAGGTACCATTAGTAAAGTAACCCCAAAAGCATACATTTAGTGTTTGATAGCTCCGAATCCATGTGCCCGCCTTCCAGAGGAAGTTAATAAGCCATGAATTCCTCACCTTATTAATCCATAAAACAAACTGGATAACAGTCACGGTAGCCTTAGTTATAGGACCCATGTTTAGCTAAGGGCCTGCAAATGGGAGAAATACAGCCACCACCACATGCCACAAGAACCGGGATAAGCTAGCCCACATGATGCCACTTAACAAGGAATCTATATCCAATGCACAAAAACCGTTATTCCTTTATCTCTCGATGCCCTCGAGCCCCACGTTGGGCGCCAAAATCTGTCTTGGTTTGAAAAAGACAGGTGTCTGTGGAGGAAGGCAGGAGCCTCCCTTGAAATGGAGAGTGCAACCCCCTTCCCTCCAAACTATTATAATTTTGAAATTAACGGGCCTTCAGGCAAAGATATGGGGAATAGGAATAACAGTTCTTTACTAATATATATATATATAAAACACAAGGCAGGGAAAAAAACAAACAACCCACTGGTTTATACTGACAGAGTCAGGAATACAACCTGACACCCTGTTAGGGTGGCAGTAGCAGTCCGATAAGATGCTGGCTGCAGTCCTCCTGAAGCGATGGGTGTAGTTCTGTGGAAGCAGCAATCAGGTAAAAGAGTCTGGTCTTCCTCCGAAGGTCCAGTGGTCGGCAGGTAGCTCTCGTCCTCTGGAACTCCAGTGGGGGGAAAAGCTCCTCTGGGAATCCAGTGGAAGAAAGGCTGCTAGGGTGTTCAAAATCTCCGTTTTTATTTGGCATGGACTGCTTGGCTCCTTCCCCCCCCCCTCCCCGGGCGGAGCATCTCTCAACGGGATGGGGAGTCGTGAGGCAGTTCCTTGATGGGCCATGAACAGGAGATAGCCCAGGAGCGAGTTACCGATGGGTCAGGCGATAAGGCATTGTTGTGCCCAGTAACAGGAGATAGTCCAGAGGGGGGGAGGCAGGGAGCACCGCCCCACCTGGTCTCAACAGCTCCTGAAGATGGTAATAGAATATATTTTTTTTCTTTTGGCACATTTTACACTGTAACCCAGGACATAATCCACCCCTTATTCTATTACCATCTACACCGTACCCAACCCAATGCCCCCTTACAGATACATATATACATATATACACAATGAAACCTTACACAGAGTTCTCACTTAAAATTAGGTCTCCTTGTGGTACACAACGGGTTTCCCCATTTTTCTGCATTACCCACCAAGTGTAACCAGGTCCTTGAGCAAAAACAACCCCACGGAGGGGTGTGCCTTTGCCTGATGTGGGATTAATCCAAACAGTCTTTCCTAACATACCTCTCGTGTGTACCACAGGGACTTTATCTCCGTCCACTGTGTGCAAGGGTCCAGACTGGGCGGGACCAGCTCGATTGATGGACCCTCGGGTATTGACCATCCAGGTGGCCTTTGCTAAGTTCAGTTCCCAATTTTTGAAAGTCCCTCCTCCAAGTGCTTTTAGGGTAGTCTTAAGTAGCCCATTGCACCGTTCAACTTTCCCGGCAGCTGGTGCATGATAAGGGATATGATATAGCCATTCGATTCCATGTTCTCTGGCCCAAGTGCTTATGAGGCTATTCTTGAAATGTGTCCCGTTGTCTGACTCGATTCTCTCAGGGGTGCCATGTCTCCAAAGAACTTGCTTTTCCAGGCCCAAGATGGTGTTCCGGGCGGTAGCATGAGGCACAGGGTAGGTCTCCAGCCACCCAGTGGTTGCTTCCACCATGGTCAGCACGTAGCGCTTGCCTTGACGGGTTTGGGGAAGAGTGATGTAGTCAATTTGCCAGGCTTCCCCATACCTGTACTTCGACCATCGTCCGCCGTACCACAGAGGCTTCACCCGCTTGGCCTGCTTGATCGCAGCACAGGTCTCACAGTCTTGGATAACCTGGGAGATACTGTTCATGGTTAGATCCACCCCTCGGTCCCGTGCCCATTTATAAGCGGCCTCTCTGCCTTGATGGCCTGAGGCATCATGGGCCCATCGAGCTAAGAACAACTCTCCTTTATGTTGCCAATCCAAGTCTATCTGGGACACCTCTATTTTTGCAGCCTGATCTACCTGTTCATTGTTACGATGTTCTTCATTAGCCCGACTCCTGGGGACATGAGCATCTACATGACGGACCCTCACAGGTAGCTTCTTTACCCGAGTGGCAATATCTTTCCACTCATCAGCAGCCCAAATTGGTTTTCCCCTACGCTGCCAGTTGGCCTTTTTCCACCTTTCCAGCCAGCCCCACAGAGCATTGGCTACCATCCACGAATCAGTATAAAGGTAGAGCTTTGGCCACTTCTCTCTTTCAGCAATGTCCAGGGCTAGTTGAACGGCTTTGAGTTCAGCAAGTTGACTTGATCCACCTTCTCCTTCAGTAGCTTGTGCGACCTGTCGTGTGGGGCTCCATACGGCTGCTTTCCACTTCCGGTTCATCCCTACGATGCGACAGGAACCGTCAGTGAAAAGAGCATATCGTGTTTCCTCTGCTGGTAGTTGGTTGTACGGTGGAGCTTCTTCAGCCCGTGTCACTTGTTCCTGCTCCTCTTCGTCAGTGAGGCCAAAGTCTTCACCTTCCGGCCAGTTCGTAATGATCTCCAAAATCCCAGGGCGATTTGGGTTTCCAATACGGGCGCGTTGTGTGATGAGGGCAATCCATTTGCTCCATGTGGCGTCAGTGGCGTGGTGGGTGGAGGGAACCTTTCCTTTAAACATCCACCCCAGCACCGGTAGTCGGGGTGCCAGGAGGAGTTGTGCTTCGGTGCCAATCACTTCCGAGGCAGCTTGGACTCCTTCATAGGCTGCTAGGATTTCCTTCTCTGTGGGAGTGTAGTTGGCCTCAGACCCTCTATAACTTCGACTCCAGAATCCCAGTGGTCGGCCACGAGTCTCTCCAGGCACCTTCTGCCAAAGGCTCCAGGACAAACCATTGTTCCCGGCCGCAGAGTAGAGCACGTTCCTCACCTCTGGTCCCGTCCTGACTGGGCCAAGGGCTAGCGCATGAGCGATCTCCCGCTTGATTTGGGCAAAAGCTTGTTGCTGTTCAGGGCCCCAGTGGAAATCGTTCTTCTTGCGGGTAACCAGGTACAGAGGGCTCACAATCTGGCTGTACTCAGGAATGTGCATTCTCCAAAAACCTATGGCGCCTAGGAAAGCCTGTGTTTCCTTCTCGCTGGTTGGTGGAGACATCGCAGCGATCTTATTGATGACCTCGGTGGGGATCTGACGCCGTCCGTCTTGCCACTTTACCCCCAGGAACTGGATCTCTCGGGCAGGTCCCTTGACTTTGCTCTTCTTGATGGCAAAACCAGCTTCCAGGAGAATCTGGATGATCTTCTCTCCTTTCCCAAATACTTCCTTTGCTGTGTTCCCCCCCACAATGATGTCATCGATGTACTGCAGATGTTCCGGAGCTTCACCCTTTTCCAGTGCAGCCTGGATCAGTCCATGGCAGATGGTGGGACTGTGCTTCCACCCCTGGGGCAGTCGGTTCCAGGTGTACTGTACGCCCCTCCAGGTGAAGGCAAACTGAGGCCTACATTCTGCTGCCAGAGGAATGGAGAAAAAAGCATTGGCAATGTCAATAGTGGCATACCACTTTGCTGCCTTGGACTCCAGCTCGTACTGGAGTTCCAGCATGTCCGGCACGGCAGCGCTCAACGGTGGAGTCACTTCATTCAAGCCACGATAGTCCACAGTCAATCTCCATTCTCCGTCAGACTTGCGCACAGGCCAAATGGGGCTGTTGAAGGGTGAGTGGGTCTTGCTGACCACCCCTTGACTCTCCAGCTCGCGGATCATTTTGTGGATGGGGATCACGGCATCTCGATTCGTCCGATACTGCCGGCGGTGCACTGTCGAGGTGGCAATTGGCACTTGTTGCTCTTCCACCTTCAAGAGTCCTACTGCAGATGGGTTTTCTGATAGTCCGGGCAAGGTGTTCAATTGCCTAATGCTCTCTGCCTCCACAGCAGCTATCCCAAATGCCCACCTGAGACCTTTTGGGTCCTTGTAATAGCCGTTCCGGAGGAAGTCTATGCCCAGAATGCACGGGGCCTCTGGGCCAGTCACAATCGGATGTTTCTGCCACTCCTTCCCAGTAAGGCTCACCTCGGCTTCCAACAGAGTCAATTGCTGCGATCCCCCCGTTACCCCGGCAATGGAAACAGGTTCTGCCCCCACATGTCCCGATGGCATTAGGGTACACTGCGCACCAGTATCAACTAACGCTTTGTATTTTTGTGGCTCTGACGTGCCAGGCCATCGGATCCACACCGTCCAAAATATCCGGTTTTCCCGTGCCTCTCCCTGGCTAGAGGCAGGGCCCCTCTAGCACTGGTTACCATTTCCTTCCTGGACATACATACTAGAGGTTCCTTCAAGGGGATCTGTCAGATCATCCTCCCTTCTGTAATATCTGGCAGCTCGGTCCTGGGAGGTTGAGGCTACCTTCACTTTAGTGTTACTCCCCCGGTTAGTGTTTCCCTCCTTGAGTTGACGCACCCGTGCTGCCAGGACAGAAGTGGGTTTCCCATCCCACCTTCCCATGTCTTCCCCATGGTCGCGCAGGAAGTACCATAGCTCAGCTCGTGGGGTGTACCCTCTCCCTCTAGCTGGGGGACGTTGGGCTCCGACTTTGGGGCCTGTGACTTGTACCGGTGCCAAATGGGAACTGCTCCTCCTCACCTCCTCCTTTATTTCCCTCATCTCCTCTTGTAGGCTCTTAATCACAGCAGAAACGTTAGCCTGCATTGGGCCATTGATCATGCTTTCAAAATTTCTAAGCTTGCTCGTGACAGAACCCACTGTCTCTCGGTCGTTATCTGCATTAATCATTGCAATGAAGGTGGAGTATTCGGATGGCCCTAGATTTGCCAGATTCCACAACATTTGCCCTGTGCACCTGACTTTGTCAGGGTCGTTACCATGCTGTCCATCCCTCCCAAAGAGTACCTCCAATACTGCCACTTCTCTCAGCTGCTGGATCCCTTCCTCAAGGGTCTTCCAGCGCATTCTATGATGGTGCTCCTGCATTCTCTCTCTGTGGACAAACCTCTCTCTCACACTCATTAAAAGCCGCTCCCAGAGGGAAAGGGTCCCCGGCTCCCTTACAAATACCAGATTGACACCTGAGTCCTGAGTCAAGGGTCCCAAATTCCTTGCCTCACTGCCATCCAGTTGCACACCCGTACCCATAAGATCCCAGACCCGAAGTAACCAGGTTGTAAAAGCCTCACGCCCCCGCCGTACGATGTCTTTGTGCAGATTACGGAGACTGTCATACGTCAGGGACTCGGTGAGTATCTCAACCACTGGCTCGCCTGCAGGTTCTGAGGGCCCTCCTTTCTTAACTGAGTGGTCTGATTTCATCTTAGATTTCCTCGTTTCCACAGGGGCGACTGCTGCTGGCTCTGACTGCCCTTGCGTTTCAGCTGGAACCTGGACGGTTGTAACGTCTGTGGGTTCTACTGCTGCACCATTAGACTCTCCCTCTTCAAGGCAGGAGGAGGGATTCCCAGCAGCTGAGAGAATGCACTCCTTCAGCATCTGGCCCATCTCACGTATCTCCTTCACCCAATCCGAGTGGTTCATTTCTGATGTGAGCTGTGAGGCAGGGTCAGATTCTGGAGCAGCATTCCTAGTCAGGGTAGTTATCCAAGCCAATCTCCCCTGATCTCTGAATACTGAATAAAACAGGATTATCAGCAACACTAGCCACTGTATGATATCATTAGCACTTAGGAAAGCTCTGAATCCTTCGAAAACTGGTGGAGTAGACCCAAAGAGCTGGGTTAGGGGTTGGGAGAAAGTTTCTCCCGGTGTCATTTCCTCACAGTAGGTACCATTAGTAAAGTAACCCCAAAAGCATACATTTAGTGTTTGATAGCTCCGAATCCATGTGCCCGCCTTCCAGAGGAAGTTAATAAGCCATGAATTCCTCACCTTATTAATGCATAAAACAAACTGGATAACAGTCACGGTAGCCTTAGTTATAGGACCCATGTTTAGCTAAGGGCCTGCAAATGGGAGAAATACAGCCACCACCACATGCCACAAGAACCGGGATAAGCTAGCCCACATGATGCCACTTAACAAGGAATCTATATCCAATGCACAAAAACCGTTATTCCTTTATCTCTCGATGCCCTCGAGCCCCACGTTGGGCGCCAAAATCTGTCTTGGTTTGAAAAAGACAGGTGTCTGTGGAGGAAGGCAGGAGCCTCCCTTGAAATGGAGAGTGCAACCCCCTTCCCTCCAAACTATTATAATTTTGAAATTAACGGGCCTTCAGGCAAAGATATGGGGAATAGGAATAACAGTTCTTTACTAATATATATATATAACACAAGGCAGGGAAAAAAACAAACAACCCACTGGTTTATACTGACAGAGTCAGGAATACAACCTGACACCCTGTTAGGGTGGCAGTAGCAGTCCGATAAGATGCTGGCTGCAGTCCTCCTGAAGCGATGGGTGTAGTTCTGTGGAAGCAGCAATCAGGTAAAAGAGTCTGGTCTTCCTCCGAAGGTCCAGTGGTCGGCAGGTAGCTCTCGTCCTCTGGAACTCCAGTGGGGGGAAAAGCTCCTCTGGGAATCCAGTGGAAGAAAGGCTGCTAGGGTGTTCAAAATCTCCGTTTTTATTTGGCATGGACTGCTTGGCTCCTTCCCCCCCCTCCCCGGGCGGAGCATCTCACAATGGGATGGGGAGTCGTGAGGCAGTTCCTTGATGGGCCATGAACAGGAGATAGCCCAGGAGCGAGTTACCGATGGGTCAGGCGATAAGGCATTGTTGTGCCCAGTAACAGGAGATAGTCCAGAGGGGGGGAGGCAGGGAGCACCGCCCCACCTGGTCTCAACAGCTCCTGAAGATGGTAATAGAATATATTTTTTTTCTTTTGGCACATTTTACACTGTAACCCAGGACATAATCCACCCCTTATTCTATTACCATCTACACCGTACCCAACCCAATGCCCCCTTACAGATACATATATACATATATACACAATGAAACCTTACACAGAGTTCTCACTTAAAATTAGGTCTCCTTGTGGTACACAACGGGTTTCCCCATTTTTCTGCATTACCCACCAAGTGTAACCAGGTCCTTGAGCAAAAACAACCCCACGGAGGGGTGTGCCTTTGCCTGATGTGGGATTAATCCAAACAGTCTTTCCTAACATACCTCTCGTGTGTACCACAGGGACTTTATCTCCGTCCACTGTGTGCAAGGGTCCAGACTGGGCAGGACCAGCTCGATTGATGGACCCTCGGGTATTGACCATCCAGGTGGCCTTTGCTAAGTTCAGTTCCCAATTTTTGAAAGTCCCTCCTCCAAGTGCTTTTAGGGTAGTCTTAAGTAGCCCATTGCACCGTTCAACTTTCCCGGCAGCTGGTGCATGATAAGGGATATGATATAGCCATTCGATTCCATGTTCTCTGGCCCAAGTGCTTATGAGGCTATTCTTGAAATGTGTCCCGTTGTCTGACTCGATTCTCTCAGGGGTGCCATGTCTCCAAAGAACTTGCTTTTCCAGGCCCAAGATGGTGTTCCGGGCGGTAGCATGAGGCACAGGGTAGGTCTCCAGCCACCCAGTGGTTGCTTCCACCATGGTCAGCACGTAGCGCTTGCCTTGACGGGTTTGGGGAAGAGTGATGTAGTCAATTTGCCAGGCTTCCCCATACCTGTACTTCGACCATCGTCCGCCGTAACACAGAGGCTTCACCCGCTTGGCCTGCTTGATCGCAGCACAGGTCTCACAGTCTTGGATAACCTGGGAGATACTGTTCATGGTTAGATCCACCCCTCGGTCCCGTGCCCATTTATAAGCGGCCTCTCTGCCTTGATGGCCTGAGGCATCATGGGCCCATCGAGCTAAGAACAACTCTCCTTTATGTTGCCAATCCAAGTCTATCTGGGACACCTCTATTTTTGCAGCCTGATCTACCTGTTCATTGTTACGATGTTCTTCATTAGCCCGACTCCTGGGGACATGAGCATCTACATGACGGACCCTCACAGGTAGCTTCTTTACCCGAGTGGCAATATCTTTCCACTCATCAGCAGCCCAAATTGGTTTTCCCCTACGCTGCCAGTTGGCCTTTTTCCACCTTTCCAGCCAGCCCCACAGAGCATTGGCTACCATCCACGAATCAGTATAAAGGTAGAGCTTTGGCCACTTCTCTCTTTCAGCAATGTCCAGGGCTAGTTGAACGGCTTTGAGTTCAGCAAGTTGACTTGATCCACCTTCTCCTTCAGTAGCTTGTGCGACCTGTCGTGTGGGGCTCCATACGGCTGCTTTCCACTTCCGGTTCATCCCTACGATGCGACAGGAACCGTCAGTGAAAAGAGCATATCATGTTTCCTCTGCTGGTAGTTGGTTGTACGGTGGAGCTTCTTCAGCCCGCGTCACTTGTTCCTGCTCCTCTTCGTCAGTGAGGCCAAAGTCTTCACCTTCCGGCCAGTTCGTAATGATCTCCAAAATCCCAGGGCGATTTGGGTTTCCAATACGGGCGCGTTGTGTGATGAGGGCAATCCATTTGCTCCATGTGGCGTCAGTGGCGTGGTGGGTGGAGGGAACCTTTCCTTTAAACATCCACCCCAGCACCGGTAGTCGGGGTGCCAGGAGGAGTTGTGCTTCGGTGCCAATCACTTCCGAGGCAGCTTGGACTCCTTCATAGGCTGCTAGGATTTCCTTCTCTGTGGGAGTGTAGTTGGCCTCAGACCCTCTATAACTTCGACTCCAGAATCCCAGTGGTCGGCCACGAGTCTCTCCAGGCACCTTCTGCCAAAGGCTCCAGGACAAACCATTGTTCCCGGCCGCAGAGTAGAGCACGTTCCTCACCTCTGGTCCCATCCTGACTGGGCCAAGGGCTAGCGCATGAGCGATCTCCCGCTTGATTTGGGCAAAAGCTTGTTGCTGTTCAGGGCCCCAGTGGAAATCGTTCTTCTTGCGGGTAACCAGGTACAGAGGGCTCACAATCTGGCTGTACTCAGGAATGGTTCCTTCAAGGGGATCTGTCAGATCATCCTCCCTTCTGTAATATCTGGCAGCTCGGTCCTGGGAGGTTGAGGCTACCTTCACTTTAGTGTTACTCCCCCGGTTAGTGTTTCCCTCCTTGAGTTGACGCACCCGTGCTGCCAGGACAGAAGTGGGTTTCCCATCCCACCTTCCCATGTCTTCCCCATGGTCGCGCAGGAAGTACCATAGCTCAGCTCGTGGGGTGTACCCTCTCCCTCTAGCTGGGGGACGTTGGGCTCCGACTTTGGGGCCTGTGACTTGTACCGGTGCCAAATGGGAACTGCTCCTCCTCACCTCCTCCTTTATTTCCCTCATCTCCTCTTGTAGGCTCTTAATCACAGCAGAAACGTTAGCCTGCATTGGGCCATTGATCATGCTTTCAAAATTTCTAAGCTTGCTCGTGACAGAACCCACTGTCTCTCGGTCGTTATCTGCATTAATCATTGCAATGAAGGTGGAGTATTCGGATGGCCCTAGATTTGCCAGATTCCACAACATTTGCCCTGTGCACCTGACTTTGTCAGGGTCGTTACCATGCTGTCCATCCCTCCCAAAGAGTACCTCCAATACTGCCACTTCTCTCAGCTGCTGGATCCCTTCCTCAAGGGTCTTCCAGCGCATTCTATGATGGTGCTCCTGCATTCTCTCTCTGTGGACAAACCTCTCTCTCACACTCATTAAAAGCCGCTCCCAGAGGGAAAGGGTCCCCGGCTCCCTTACAAATACCAGATTGACACCTGAGTCCTGAGTCAAGGGTCCCAAATTCCTTGCCTCACTGCCATCCAGTTGCACACCCGTACCCATAAGATCCCAGACCCGAAGTAACCAGGTTGTAAAAGCCTCACGCCCCCGCCGTACGATGTCTTTGTGCAGATTACGGAGACTGTCATACGTCAGGGACTCGGTGAGTATCTCAACCACTGGCTCGCCTGCAGGTTCTGAGGGCCCTCCTTTCTTAACTGAGTGGTCTGATTTCATCTTAGATTTCCTCGTTTCCACAGGGGCGACTGCTGCTGGCTCTGACTGCCCTTGCGTTTCAGCTGGAACCTGGACGGTTGTAACGTCTGTGGGTTCTACTGCTGCACCATTAGACTCTCCCTCTTCAAGGCAGGAGGAGGGATTCCCAGCAGCTGAGAGAATGCACTCCTTCAGCATCTGGCCCATCTCACGTATCTCCTTCACCCAATCCGAGTGGTTCATTTCTGATGTGAGCTGTGAGGCAGGGTCAGATTCTGGAGCAGCATTCCTAGTCAGGGTAGTTATCCAAGCCAATCTCCCCTGATCTCTGAATACTGAATAAAACAGGATTATCAGCAACACTAGCCACTGTATGATATCATTAGCACTTAGGAAAGCTCTGAATCCTTCGAAAACTGGTGGAGTAGACCCAAAGAGCTGGGTTAGGGGTTGGGAGAAAGTTTCTCCCGGTGTCATTTCCTCACAGTAGGTACCATTATTAAAGTAACCCCAAAAGCATACATTTAGTGTTTGATAGCTCCGAATCCATGTGCCCGCCTTCCAGAGGAAGTTAATAAGCCATGAATTCCTCACCTTATTAATCCATAAAACAAACTGGATAACAGTCACGGTAGCCTTAGTTATAGGACCCATGTTTAGATAAGGGCCTGCAAATGGGAGAAATACAGCCACCACCACATGCCACAAGAACCGGGATAAGCTAGCCCACATGATGCCACTTAACAAGGAATCTATATCCAATGCACAAAAACCGTTATTCCTTTATCTCTCGATGCCCTCGAGCCCCACGTTGGGCGCCAAAATCTGTCTTGGTTTGAAAAAGACAGGTGTCTGTGGAGGAAGGCAGGAGCCTCCCTTGAAATGGAGAGTGCAACCCCCTTCCCTCCAAACTATTATAATTTTGAAATTAACGGGCCTTCAGGCAAAGATATGGGGAATAGGAATAACAGTTCTTTACTAATATATATATATATATAAAACACAAGGCAGGGAAAAAACAAACAACCCACTGGTTTATACTGACAGAGTCAGGAATACAACCTGACACCCTGTTAGGGTGGCAGTAGCAGTCCGATAAGATGCTGGCTGCAGTCCTCCTGAAGCGATGGGTGTAGTTCTGTGGAAGCAGCAATCAGGTAAAAGAGTCTGGTCTTCCTCCGAAGGTCCAGTGGTCGGCAGGTAGCTCTCGTCCTCTGGAACTCCAGTGGGGGGAAAAGCTCCTCTGGGAATCCAGTGGAAGAAAGGCTGCTAGGGTGTTCAAAATCTCCGTTTTTATTTGGCATGGACTGCTTGGCTCCTTCCCCCCCCCTCCCCGGGCGGAGCATCTCACAGTGGGATGGGGAGTCGTGAGGCAGTTCCTTGATGGGCCATGAACAGGAGATAGCCCAGGAGCGAGTTACCGATGGGTCAGGCGATAAGGCATTGTTGTGCCCAGTAACAGGAGATAGTCCAGAGGGGGGGAGGCAGGGAGCACCGCCCCACCTGGTCTCAACAGCTCCTGAAGATGGTAATAGAATATATTTTTTTTCTTTTGGCACATTTTACACTGTAACCCAGGACATAATCCACCCCTTATTCTATTACCATCTACACCGTACCCAACCCAATGCCCCCTTACAGATACATATATACATATATACACAATGAAACCTTACACAGAGTTCTCACTTAAAATTAGGTCTCCTTGTGGTACACAACGGGTTTCCCCATTTTTCTGCATTACCCACCAAGTGTAACCAGGTCCTTGAGCAAAAACAACCCCACGGAGGGGTGTGCCTTTGCCTGATGTGGGATTAATCCAAACGGTCTTTCCTAACATACCTCTCGTGTGTACCACAGGGACTTTATCTCCGTCCACTGTGTGCAAGGGTCCAGACTGGGCAGGACCAGCTCGATTGATGGACCCTCGGGTATTGACCATCCAGGTGGCCTTTGCTAAGTTCAGTTCCCAATTTTTGAAAGTCCCTCCTCCAAGTGCTTTTAGGGTAGTCTTAAGTAGCCCATTGCACCGTTCAACTTTCCCGGCAGCTGGTGCATGATAAGGGATATGATATAGCCATTCGATTCCATGTTCTCTGGCCCAAGTGCTTATGAGGCTATTCTTGAAATGTGTCCCGTTGTCTGACTCGATTCTCTCAGGGGTGCCATGTCTCCAAAGAACTTGCTTTTCCAGGCCCAAGATGGTGTTCCGGGCGGTAGCATGAGGCACAGGGTAGGTCTCCAGCCACCCAGTGGTTGCTTCCACCATGGTCAGCACGTAGCGCTTGCCTTGACGGGTTTGGGGAAGAGTGATGTAGTCAATTTGCCAGGCTTCCCCATACCTGTACTTCGACCATCGTCCGCCGTACCACAGAGGCTTCACCCGCTTGGCCTGCTTGATCGCAGCACAGGTCTCACAGTCTTGGATAACCTGGGAGATACTGTTCATGGTTAGATCCACCCCTCGGTCCCGTGCCCATTTATAAGCGGCCTCTCTGCCTTGATGGCCTGAGGCATCATGGGCCCATCGAGCTAAGAACAACTCTCCTTTATGTTGCCAATCCAAGTCTATCTGGGACACCTCTATTTTTGCAGCCTGATCTACCTGTTCATTGTTACGATGTTCTTCATTAGCCCGACTCCTGGGGACATGAGCATCTACATGACGGACCCTCACAGGTAGCTTCTTTACCCGAGTGGCAATATCTTTCCACTCATCAGCAGCCCAAATTGGTTTTCCCCTACGCTGCCAGTTGGCCTTTTTCCACCTTTCCAGCCAGCCCCACAGAGCATTGGCTACCATCCACGAATCAGTATAAAGGTAGAGCTTTGGCCACTTCTCTCTTTCAGCAATGTCCAGGGCTAGTTGAACGGCTTTGAGTTCAGCAAGTTGACTTGATCCACCTTCTCCTTCAGTAGCTTGTGCGACCTGTCGTGTGGGGCTCCATACGGCTGCTTTCCACTTCCGGTTCATCCCTACGATGCGACAGGAACCGTCAGTGAAAAGAGCATATCGTGTTTCCTCTGCTGGTAGTTGGTTGTACGGTGGAGCTTCTTCAGCCCGCGTCACTTGTTCCTGCTCCTCTTCGTCAGTGAGGCCAAAGTCTTCACCTTCCGGCCAGTTCGTAATGATCTCCAAAATCCCAGGGCGATTTGGGTTTCCAATACGGGCGCGTTGTGTGATGAGGGCAATCCATTTGCTCCATGTGGCGTCAGTGGCGTGGTGGGTGGAGGGAACCTTTCCTTTAAACATCCACCCCAGCACCGGTAGTCGGGGTGCCAGGAGGAGTTGTGCTTCGGTGCCAATCACTTCCGAGGCAGCTTGGACTCCTTCATAGGCTGCTAGGATTTCCTTCTCTGTGGGAGTGTAGTTGGCCTCAGACCCTCTATAACTTCGACTCCAGAATCCCAGTGGTCGGCCACGAGTCTCTCCAGGCACCTTCTGCCAAAGGCTCCAGGACAAACCATTGTTCCCGGCCGCAGAGTAGAGCACGTTCCTCACCTCTGGTCCCGTCCTGACTGGGCCAAGGGCTAGCGCATGAGCGATCTCCCGCTTGATTTGGGCAAAAGCTTGTTGCTGTTCAGGGCCCCAGTGGAAATCGTTCTTCTTGCGGGTAACCAGGTACAGAGGGCTCACAATCTGGCTGTACTCAGGAATGGTTCCTTCAAGGGGATCTGTCAGATCATCCTCCCTTCTGTAATATCTGGCAGCTCGGTCCTGGGAGGTTGAGGCTACCTTCACTTTAGTGTTACTCCCCCGGTTAGTGTTTCCCTCCTTGAGTTGACGCACCCGTGCTGCCAGGACAGAAGTGGGTTTCCCATCCCACCTTCCCATGTCTTCCCCATGGTCGCGCAGGAAGTACCATAGCTCAGCTCGTGGGGTGTACCCTCTCCCTCTAGCTGGGGGACGTTGGGCTCCGACTTTGGGGCCTGTGACTTGTACCGGTGCCAAATGGGAACTGCTCCTCCTCACCTCCTCCTTTATTTCCCTCATCTCCTCTTGTAGGCTCTTAATCACAGCAGAAACGTTAGCCTGCATTGGGCCATTGATCATGCTTTCAAAATTTCTAAGCTTGCTCGTGACAGAACCCACTGTCTCTCGGTCGTTATCTGCATTAATCATTGCAATGAAGGTGGAGTATTCGGATGGCCCTAGATTTGCCAGATTCCACAACATTTGCCCTGTGCACCTGACTTTGTCAGGGTCGTTACCATGCTGTCCATCCCTCCCAAAGAGTACCTCCAATACTGCCACTTCTCTCAGCTGCTGGATCCCTTCCTCAAGGGTCTTCCAGCGCATTCTATGATGGTGCTCCTGCATTCTCTCTCTGTGGACAAACCTCTCTCTCACACTCATTAAAAGCCGCTCCCAGAGGGAAAGGGTCCCCGGCTCCCTTACAAATACCAGATTGACACCTGAGTCCTGAGTCAAGGGTCCCAAATTCCTTGCCTCACTGCCATCCAGTTGCACACCCGTACCCATAAGATCCCAGACCCGAAGTAACCAGGTTGTAAAAGCCTCACGCCCCCGCCGTACGATGTCTTTGTGCAGATTACGGAGACTGTCATACGTCAGGGACTCGGTGAGTATCTCAACCACTGGCTCGCCTGCAGGTTCTGAGGGCCCTCCTTTCTTAACTGAGTGGTCTGATTTCATCTTAGATTTCCTCGTTTCCACAGGGGCGACTGCTGCTGGCTCTGACTGCCCTTGCGTTTCAGCTGGAACCTGGACGGTTGTAACGTCTGTGGGTTCTACTGCTGCACCATTAGACTCTCCCTCTTCAAGGCAGGAGGAGGGATTCCCAGCAGCTGAGAGAATGCACTCCTTCAGCATCTGGCCCATCTCACGTATCTCCTTCACCCAATCCGAGTGGTTCATTTCTGATGTGAGCTGTGAGGCAGGGTCAGATTCTGGAGCAGCATTCCTAGTCAGGGTAGTTATCCAAGCCAATCTCCCCTGATCTCTGAATACTGAATAAAACAGGATTATCAGCAACACCAGCCACTGTATGATATCATTAGCACTTAGGAAAGCTCTGAATCCTTCGAAAACTGGTGGAGTAGACCCAAAGAGCTGGGTTAGGGGTTGGGAGAAAGTTTCTCCCGGTGTCATTTCCTCACAGTAGGTACCATTAGTAAAGTAACCCCAAAAGCATACATTTAGTGTTTGATAGCTCCGAATCCATGTGCCCGCCTTCCAGAGGAAGTTAATAAGCCATGAATTCCTCACCTTATTAATGCATAAAACAAACTGGATAACAGTCACGGTAGCCTTAGTTATAGGACCCATGTTTAGATAAGGGCCTGCAAATGGGAGAAATACAGCCACCACCACATGCCACAAGAACCGGGATAAGCTAGCCCACATGATGCCACTTAACAAGGAATCTATATCCAATGCACAAAAACCGTTATTCCTTTATCTCTCGATGCCCTCGAGCCCCACGTTGGGCGCCAAAATCTGTCTTGGTTTGAAAAAGACAGGTGTCTGTGGAGGAAGGCAGGAGCCTCCCTTGAAATGGAGAGTGCAACCCCCTTCCCTCCAAACTATTATAATTTTGAAATTAACGGGCCTTCAGGCAAAGATATGGGGAATAGGAATAACAGTTCTTTACTAATATATATATATATATATATAAAACACAAGGCAGGGAAAAAACAAACAACCCACTGGTTTATACTGACAGAGTCAGGAATACAACCTGACACCCTCTTAGGGTGGCAGTAGCAGTCCGATAAGATGCTGGCTGCAGTCCTCCTGAAGCGATGGGTGTAGTTCTGTGGAAGCAGCAATCAGGTAAAAGAGTCTGGTCTTCCTCCGAAGGTCCAGTGGTCGGCAGGTAGCTCTCGTCCTCTGGAACTCCAGTGGGGGGAAAAGCTCCTCTGGGAATCCAGTGGAAGAAAGGCTGCTAGGGTGTTCAAAATCTCCGTTTTTATTTGGCATGGACTGCTTGGCTCCTTCCCCCCCCCTCCCCGGGCGGAGCATCTCTCAACGGGATGGGGAGTCGTGAGGCAGTTCCTTGATGGGCCATGAACAGGAGATAGCCCAGGAGCGAGTTACCGATGGGTCAGGCGATAAGGCATTGTTGTGCCCAGTAACAGGAGATAGTCCAGAGGGGGGGAGGCAGGGAGCACCGCCCCACCTGGTCTCAACAGCTCCTGAAGATGGTAATAGAATATATTTTTTTTCTTTTGGCACATTTTACACTGTAACCCAGGACATAATCCACCCCTTATTCTATTACCATCTACACCGTACCCAACCCAATGCCCGCTTACAGATACATATATACATATATACACAATGAAACCTTACACAGAGTTCTCACTTAAAATTAGGTCTCCTTGTGGTACACAACGGGTTTCCCCATTTTTCTGCATTACCCACCAAGTGTAACCAGGTCCTTGAGCAAAAACAACCCCACGGAGGGGTGTGCCTTTGCCTGATGTGGGATTAATCCAAACAGTCTTTCCTAACATACCTCTCGTGTGTACCACAGGGACTTTATCTCCGTCCACTGTGTGCAAGGGTCCAGACTGGGCAGGACCAGCTCTATTGATGGACCCTCGGGTATTGACCATCCAGGTGGCCTTTGCTAAGTTCAGTTCCCAATTTTTGAAAGTCCCTCCTCCAAGTGCTTTTAGGGTAGTCTTAAGTAGCCCATTGCACCGTTCAACTTTCCCGGCAGCTGGTGCATGATAAGGGATATGATATATCCATTCGATTCCATGTTCTCTGGCCCAAGTGCTTATGAGGCTATTCTTGAAATGTGTCCCGTTGTCTGACTCGATTCTCTCAGGGGTGCCATGTCTCCAAAGAACTTGCTTTTCCAGGCCCAAGATGGTGTTCCGGGCGGTAGCATGAGGCACAGGGTAGGTCTCCAGCCACCCAGTGGTTGCTTCCACCATGGTCAGCACGTAGCGCTTGCCTTGACGGGTTTGGGGAAGAGTGATGTAGTCAATTTGCCAGGCTTCCCCATACCTGTACTTCGACCATCGTCCGCCGTACCACAGAGGCTTCACCCGCTTGGCCTGCTTGATCGCAGCACAGGTCTCACAGTCTTGGATAACCTGGGAGATACTGTTCATGGTTAGATCCACCCCTCGGTCCCGTGCCCATTTATAAGCGGCCTCTCTGCCTTGATGGCCTGAGGCATCATGGGCCCATCGAGCTAAGAACAACTCTCCTTTATGTTGCCAATCCAAGTCTATCTGGGACACCTCTATTTTTGCAGCCTGATCTACCTGTTCATTGTTACGATGTTCTTCATTAGCCCGACTCCTGGGGACATGAGCATCTACATGACGGACCCTCACAGGTAGCTTCTTTACCCGAGTGGCAATATCTTTCCACTCATCAGCAGCCCAAACTGGTTTTCCCCTACGCTGCCAGTTGGCCTTTTTCCACCTTTCCAGCCAGCCCCACAGAGCATTGGCTACCATCCACGAATCAGTATAAAGGTAGAGCTTTGGCCACTTCTCTCTTTCAGCAATGTCCAGGGCTAGTTGAACGGCTTTGAGTTCAGCAAGTTGACTTGATCCACCTTCTCCTTCAGTAGCTTGTGCGACCTGTCGTGTGGGGCTCCATACGGCTGCTTTCCACTTCCGGTTCATCCCTACGATGCGACAGGAACCGTCAGTGAAAAGAGCATATCGTGTTTCCTCTGCTGGTAGTTGGTTGTACGGTGGAGCTTCTTCAGCCCGCGTCACTTGTTCCTGCTCCTCTTCGTCAGTGAGGCCAAAGTCTTCACCTTCCGGCCAGTTCGTAATGATCTCCAAAATCCCAGGGCGATTTGGGTTTCCAATACGGGCGCGTTGTGTGATGAGGGCAATCCATTTGCTCCATGTGGCGTCAGTGGCGTGGTGGGTGGAGGGAACCTTTCCTTTAAACATCCACCCCAGCACCGGTAGTCGGGGTGCCAGGAGGAGTTGTGCTTCGGTGCCAATCACTTCCGAGGCAGCTTGGACTCCTTCATAGGCTGCTAGGATTTCCTTCTCTGTGGGAGTGTAGTTGGCCTCAGACCCTCTATAACTTCGACTCCAGAATCCCAGTGGTCGGCCACGAGTCTCTCCAGGCACCTTCTGCCAAAGGCTCCAGGACAAACCATTGTTCCCGGCCGCAGAGTAGAGCACGTTCCTCACCTCTGGTCCCGTCCTGACTGGGCCAAGGGCTAGCGCATGAGCGATCTCCCGCTTGATTTGGGCAAAAGCTTGTTGCTGTTCAGGGCCCCAGTGGAAATCGTTCTTCTTGCGGGTAACCAGGTACAGAGGGCTCACAATCTGGCTGTACTCAGGAATGGTTCCTTCAAGGGGATCTGTCAGATCATCCTCCCTTCTGTAATATCTGGCAGCTCGGTCCTGGGAGGTTGAGGCTACCTTCACTTTAGTGTTACTCCCCCGGTTAGTGTTTCCCTCCTTGAGTTGACGCACCCGTGCTGCCAGGACAGAAGTGGGTTTCCCATCCCACCTTCCCATGTCTTCCCCATGGTCGCGCAGGAAGTACCATAGCTCAGCTCGTGGGGTGTACCCTCTCCCTCTAGCTGGGGGACGTTGGGCTCCGACTTTGGGGCCTGTGACTTGTACCGGTGCCAAATGGGAACTGCTCCTGCTCCTTTATTTCCCTCATCTCCTCTTGTAGGCTCTTAATCACAGCAGAAACGTTAGCCTGCATTGGGCCATTGATCATGCTTTCAAAATTTCTAAGCTTGCTCGTGACAGAACCCACTGTCTCTCGGTCGTTATCTGCATTAATCATTGCAATGAAGGTGGAGTATTCGGATGGCCCTAGATTTGCCAGATTCCACAACATTTGCCCTGTGCACCTGACTTTGTCAGGGTCGTTACCATGCTGTCCATCCCTCCCAAAGAGTACCTCCAATACTGCCACTTCTCTCAGCTGCTGGATCCCTTCCTCAAGGGTCTTCCAGCGCATTCTATGATGGTGCTCCTGCATTCTCTCTCTGTGGACAAACCTCTCTCTCACACTCATTAAAAGCCGCTCCCAGAGGGAAAGGGTCCCCGGCTCCCTTACAAATACCAGATTGACACCTGAGTCCTGAGTCAAGGGTCCCAAATTCCTTGCCTCACTGCCATCCAGTTGCACACCCGTACCCATAAGATCCCAGACCCGAAGTAACCAGGTTGTAAAAGCCTCACGCCCCCGCCGTACGATGTCTTTGTGCAGATTACGGAGACTGTCATACGTCAGGGACTCGGTGAGTATCTCAACCACTGGCTCGCCTGCAGGTTCTGAGGGCCCTCCTTTCTTAACTGAGTGGTCTGATTTCATCTTAGATTTCCTCGTTTCCACAGGGGCGACTGCTGCTGGCTCTGACTGCCCTTGCGTTTCAGCTGGAACCTGGACGGTTGTAACGTCTGTGGGTTCTACTGCTGCACCATTAGACTCTCCCTCTTCAAGGCAGGAGGAGGGATTCCCAGCAGCTGAGAGAATGCACTCCTTCAGCATCTGGCCCATCTCACGTATCTCCTTCACCCAATCCGAGTGGTTCATTTCTGATGTGAGCTGTGAGGCAGGGTCAGATTCTGGAGCAGCATTCCTAGTCAGGGTAGTTATCCAAGCCAATCTCCCCTGATCTCTGAATACTGAATAAAACAGGATTATCAGCAACACCAGCCACTGTATGATATCATTAGCACTTAGGAAAGCTCTGAATCCTTCGAAAACTGGTGGAGTAGACCCAAAGAGCTGGGTTAGGGGTTGGGAGAAAGTTTCTCCCGGTGTCATTTCCTCACAGTAGGTACCATTATTAAAGTAACCCCAAAAGCATACATTTAGTGTTTGATAGCTCCGAATCCATGTGCCCGCCTTCCAGAGGAAGTTAATAAGCCATGAATTCCTCACCTTATTAATGCATAAAACAAACTGGATAACAGTCACGGTAGCCTTAGTTATAGGACCCATGTTTAGATAAGGGCCTGCAAATGGGAGAAATACAGCCACCACCACATGCCACAAGAACCGGGATAAGCTAGCCCACATGATGCCACTTAACAAGGAATCTATATCCAATGCACAAAAACCGTTATTCCTTTATCTCTCGATGCCCTCGAGCCCCACGTTGGGCGCCAAAATCTGTCTTGGTTTGAAAAAGACAGGTGTCTGTGGAGGAAGGCAGGAGCCTCCCTTGAAATGGAGAGTGCAACCCCCTTCCCTCCAAACTATTATAATTTTGAAATTAACGGGCCTTCAGGCAAAGATATGGGGAATAGGAATAACAGTTCTTTACTAATATATATATATATATATAAAACACAAGGCAGGGAAAAAACAAACAACCCACTGGTTTATACTGACAGAGTCAGGAATACAACCTGACACCCTGTTAGGGTGGCAGTAGCAGTCCGATAAGATGCTGGCTGCAGTCCTCCTGAAGCGATGGGTGTAGTTCTGTGGAAGCAGCAATCAGGTAAAAGAGTCTGGTCTTCCTCCGAAGGTCCAGTGGTCGGCAGGTAGCTCTCGTCCTCTGGAACTCCAGTGGGGGGAAAAGCTCCTCTGGGAATCCAGTGGAAGAAAGGCTGCTAGGGTGTTCAAAATCTCCGTTTTTATTTGGCATGGACTGCTTGGCTCCTTCCCCCCCCCTCCCCGGGCGGAGCATCTCACAGTGGGATGGGGAGTCGTGAGGCAGTTCCTTGATGGGCCATGAACAGGAGATAGCCCAGGAGCGAGTTACCGATGGGTCAGGCGATAAGGCATTGTTGTGCCCAGTAACAGGAGATAGTCCAGAGGGGGGGAGGCAGGGAGCACCGCCCCACCTGGTCTCAACAGCTCCTGAAGATGGTAATAGAATATATTTTTTTTCTTTTGGCACATTTTACACTGTAACCCAGGACATAATCCACCCCTTATTCTATTACCATCTACACCGTACCCAACCCAATGCCCCCTTACAGATACATATATACATATATACACAATGAAACCTTACACAGAGTTCTCACTTAAAATTAGGTCTCCTTGTGGTACACAACGGGTTTCCCCATTTTTCTGCATTACCCACCAAGTGTAACCAGGTCCTTGAGCAAAAACAACCCCACGGAGGGGTGTGCCTTTGCCTGATGTGGGATTAATCCAAACAGTCTTTCCTAACATACCTCTCGTGTGTACCACAGGGACTTTATCTCCGTCCACTGTGTGCAAGGGTCCAGACTGGGCAGGACCAGCTCGATTGATGGACCCTCGGGTATTGACCATCCAGGTGGCCTTTGCTAAGTTCAGTTCCCAATTTTTGAAAGTCCCTCCTCCAAGTGCTTTTAGGGTAGTCTTAAGTAGCCCATTGCACCGTTCAACTTTCCCGGCAGCTGGTGCATGATAAGGGATATGATATAGCCATTCGATTCCATGTTCTCTGGCCCAAGTGCTTATGAGGCTATTCTTGAAATGTGTCCCGTTGTCTGACTCGATTCTCTCAGGGGTGCCATGTCTCCAAAGAACTTGCTTTTCCAGGCCCAAGATGGTGTTCCGGGCGGTAGCATGAGGCACAGGGTAGGTCTCCAGCCACCCAGTGGTTGCTTCCACCATGGTCAGCACGTAGCGCTTGCCTTGACGGGTTTGGGGAAGAGTGATGTAGTCAATTTGCCAGGCTTCCCCATACCTGTACTTCGACCATCGTCCGCCGTACCACAGAGGCTTCACCCGCTTGGCCTGCTTGATCGCAGCACAGGTCTCACAGTCTTGGATAACCTGGGAGATACTGTTCATGGTTAGATCCACCCCTCGGTCCCGTGCCCATTTATAAGCGGCCTCTCTGCCTTGATGGCCTGAGGCATCATGGGCCCATCGAGCTAAGAACAACTCTCCTTTATGTTGCCAATCCAAGTCTATCTGGGACACCTCTATTTTTGCAGCCTGATCTACCTGTTCATTGTTACGATGTTCTTCATTAGCCCGACTCCTGGGGACATGAGCATCTACATGACGGACCCTCACAGGTAGCTTCTTTACCCGAGTGGCAATATCTTTCCACTCATCAGCAGCCCAAACTGGTTTTCCCCTACGCTGCCAGTTGGCCTTTTTCCACCTTTCCAGCCAGCCCCACAGAGCATTGGCTACCATCCACGAATCAGTATAAAGGTAGAGCTTTGGCCACTTCTCTCTTTCAGCAATGTCCAGGGCTAGTTGAACGGCTTTGAGTTCAGCAAGTTGACTTGATCCACCTTCTCCTTCAGTAGCTTGTGCGACCTGTCGTGTGGGGCTCCATACGGCTGCTTTCCACTTCCGGTTCATCCCTACGATGCGACAGGAACCGTCAGTGAAAAGAGCATATCGTGTTTCCTCTGCTGGTAGTTGGTTGTACGGTGGAGCTTCTTCAGCCCGCGTCACTTGTTCCTGCTCCTCTTCGTCAGTGAGGCCAAAGTCTTCACCTTCCGGCCAGTTCGTAATGATCTCCAAAATCCCAGGGCGATTTGGGTTTCCAATACGGGCGCGTTGTGTGATGAGGGCAATCCATTTGCTCCATGTGGCGTCAGTGGCGTGGTGGGTGGAGGGAACCTTTCCTTTAAACATCCACCCCAGCACCGGTAGTCGGGGTGCCAGGAGGAGTTGTGCTTCGGTGCCAATCACTTCCGAGGCAGCTTGGACTCCTTCATAGGCTGCTAGGATTTCCTTCTCTGTGGGAGTGTAGTTGGCCTCAGACCCTCTATAACTTCGACTCCAGAATCCCAGTGGTCGGCCACGAGTCTCTCCAGGCACCTTCTGCCAAAGGCTCCAGGACAAACCATTGTTCCCGGCCGCAGAGTAGAGCACGTTCCTCACCTCTGGTCCCGTCCTGACTGGGCCAAGGGCTAGCGCATGAGCGATCTCCCGCTTGATTTGGGCAAAAGCTTGTTGCTGTTCAGGGCCCCAGTGGAAATCGTTCTTCTTGCGGGTAACCAGGTACAGAGGGCTCACAATCTGGCTGTACTCAGGAATGGTTCCTTCAAGGGGATCTGTCAGATCATCCTCCCTTCTGTAATATCTGGCAGCTCGGTCCTGGGAGGTTGAGGCTACCTTCACTTTAGTGTTACTCCCCCGGTTAGTGTTTCCCTCCTTGAGTTGACGCACCCGTGCTGCCAGGACAGAAGTGGGTTTCCCATCCCACCTTCCCATGTCTTCCCCATGGTCGCGCAGGAAGTACCATAGCTCAGCTCGTGGGGTGTACCCTCTCCCTCTAGCTGGGGGACGTTGGGCTCCGACTTTGGGGCCTGTGACTTGTACCGGTGCCAAATGGGAACTGCTCCTCCTCACCTCCTCCTTTATTTCCCTCATCTCCTCTTGTAGGCTCTTAATCACAGCAGAAACGTTAGCCTGCATTGGGCCATTGATCATGCTTTCAAAATTTCTAAGCTTGCTCGTGACAGAACCCACTGTCTCTCGGTCGTTATCTGCATTAATCATTGCAATGAAGGTGGAGTATTCGGATGGCCCTAGATTTGCCAGATTCCACAACATTTGCCCTGTGCACCTGACTTTGTCAGGGTCGTTACCATGCTGTCCATCCCTCCCAAAGAGTACCTCCAATACTGCCACTTCTCTCAGCTGCTGGATCCCTTCCTCAAGGGTCTTCCAGCGCATTCTATGATGGTGCTCCTGCATTCTCTCTCTGTGGACAAACCTCTCTCTCACACTCATTAAAAGCCGCTCCCAGAGGGAAAGGGTCCCCGGCTCCCTTACAAATACCAGATTGACACCTGAGTCCTGAGTCAAGGGTCCCAAATTCCTTGCCTCACTGCCATCCAGTTGCACACCCGTACCCATAAGATCCCAGACCCGAAGTAACCAGGTTGTAAAAGCCTCACGCCCCCGCCGTACGATGTCTTTGTGCAGATTACGGAGACTGTCATACGTCAGGGACTCGGTGAGTATCTCAACCACTGGCTCGCCTGCAGGTTCTGAGGGCCCTCCTTTCTTAACTGAGTGGTCTGATTTCATCTTAGATTTCCTCGTTTCCACAGGGGCGACTGCTGCTGGCTCTGACTGCCCTTGCGTTTCAGCTGGAACCTGGACGGTTGTAACGTCTGTGGGTTCTACTGCTGCACCATTAGACTCTCCCTCTTCAAGGCAGGAGGAGGGATTCCCAGCAGCTGAGAGAATGCACTCCTTCAGCATCTGGCCCATCTCACGTATCTCCTTCACCCAATCCGAGTGGTTCATTTCTGATGTGAGCTGTGAGGCAGGGTCAGATTCTGGAGCAGCATTCCTAGTCAGGGTAGTTATCCAAGCCAATCTCCCCTGATCTCTGAATACTGAATAAAACAGGATTATCAGCAACACCAGCCACTGTATGATATCATTAGCACTTAGGAAAGCTCTGAATCCTTCGAAAACTGGTGGAGTAGACCCAAAGAGCTGGGTTAGGGGTTGGGAGAAAGTTTCTCCCGGTGTCATTTCCTCACAGTAGGTACCATTAGTAAAGTAACCCCAAAAGCATACATTTAGTGTTTGATAGCTCCGAATCCATGTGCCCGCCTTCCAGAGGAAGTTAATAAGCCATGAATTCCTCACCTTATTAATGCATAAAACAAACTGGATAACAGTCACGGTAGCCTTAGTTATAGGACCCATGTTTAGATAAGGGCCTGCAAATGGGAGAAATACAGCCACCACCACATGCCACAAGAACCGGGATAAGCTAGCCCACATGATGCCACTTAACAAGGAATCTATATCCAATGCACAAAAACCGTTATTCCTTTATCTCTCGATGCCCTCGAGCCCCACGTTGGGCGCCAAAATCTGTCTTGGTTTGAAAAAGACAGGTGTCTGTGGAGGAAGGCAGGAGCCTCCCTTGAAATGGAGAGTGCAACCCCCTTCCCTCCAAACTATTATAATTTTGAAATTAACGGGCCTTCAGGCAAAGATATGGGGAATAGGAATAACAGTTCTTTACTAATATATATATAAAACACAAGGCAGGGAAAAAACAAACAACCCACTGGTTTATACTGACAGAGTCAGGAATACAACCTGACACCCTGTTAGGGTGGCAGTAGCAGTCCGATAAGATGCTGGCTGCAGTCCTCCTGAAGCGATGGGTGTAGTTCTGTGGAAGCAGCAATCAGGTAAAAGAGTCTGGTCTTCCTCCGAAGGTCCAGTGGTCGGCAGGTAGCTCTCGTCCTCTGGAACTCCAGTGGGGGGAAAAGCTCCTCTGGGAATCCAGTGGAAGAAAGGCTGCTAGGGTGTTCAAAATCTCCGTTTTTATTTGGCATGGACTGCTTGGCTCCTTCCCCCCCCCTCCCCGGGCGGAGCATCTCTCAACGGGATGGGGAGTCGTGAGGCAGTTCCTTGATGGGCCATGAACAGGAGATAGCCCAGGAGCGAGTTACCGATGGGTCAGGCGATAAGGCATTGTTGTGCCCAGTAACAGGAGATAGTCCAGAGGGGGGGAGGCAGGGAGCACCGCCCCACCTGGTCTCAACAGCTCCTGAAGATGGTAATAGAATATATTTTTTTTCTTTTGGCACATTTTACACTGTAACCCAGGACATAATCCACCCCTTATTCTATTACCATCTACACCGTACCCAACCCAATGCCCCCTTACAGATACATATATACATATATACACAATGAAACCTTACACAGAGTTCTCACTTAAAATTAGGTCTCCTTGTGGTACACAACGGGTTTCCCCATTTTTCTGCATTACCCACCAAGTGTAACCAGGTCCTTGAGCAAAAACAACCCCACGGAGGGGTGTGCCTTTGCCTGATGTGGGATTAATCCAAACAGTCTTTCCTAACATACCTCTCGTGTGTACCACAGGGACTTTATCTCCGTCCACTGTGTGCAAGGGTCCAGACTGGGCAGGACCAGCTCGATTGATGGACCCTCGGGTATTGACCATCCAGGTGGCCTTTGCTAAGTTCAGTTCCCAATTTTTGAAAGTCCCTCCTCCAAGTGCTTTTAGGGTAGTCTTAAGTAGCCCATTGCACCGTTCAACTTTCCCGGCAGCTGGTGCATGATAAGGGATATGATATAGCCATTCGATTCCATGTTCTCTGGCCCAAGTGCTTATGAGGCTATTCTTGAAATGTGTCCCGTTGTCTGACTCGATTCTCTCAGGGGTGCCATGTCTCCAAAGAACTTGCTTTTCCAGGCCCAAGATGGTGTTCCGGGCGGTAGCATGAGGCACAGGGTAGGTCTCCAGCCACCCAGTGGTTGCTTCCACCATGGTCAGCACGTAGCGCTTGCCTTGACGGGTTTGGGGAAGAGTGATGTAGTCAATTTGCCAGGCTTCCCCATACCTGTACTTCGACCATCGTCCGCCGTACCACAGAGGCTTCACCCGCTTGGCCTGCTTGATCGCAGCACAGGTCTCACAGTCTTGGATAACCTGGGAGATACTGTTCATGGTTAGATCCACCCCTCGGTCCCGTGCCCATTTATAAGCGGCCTCTCTGCCTTGATGGCCTGAGGCATCATGGGCCCATCGAGCTAAGAACAACTCTCCTTTATGTTGCCAATCCAAGTCTATCTGGGACACCTCTATTTTTGCAGCCTGATCTACCTGTTCATTGTTACGATGTTCTTCATTAGCCCGACTCCTGGGGACATGAGCATCTACATGACGGACCCTCACAGGTAGCTTCTTTACCCGAGTGGCAATATCTTTCCACTCATCAGCAGCCCAAACTGGTTTTCCCCTACGCTGCCAGTTGGCCTTTTTCCACCTTTCCAGCCAGCCCCACAGAGCATTGGCTACCATCCACGAATCAGTATAAAGGTAGAGCTTTGGCCACTTCTCTCTTTCAGCAATGTCCAGGGCTAGTTGAACGGCTTTGAGTTCAGCAAGTTGACTTGATCCACCTTCTCCTTCAGTAGCTTGTGCGACCTGTCGTGTGGGGCTCCATACGGCTGCTTTCCACTTCCGGTTCATCCCTACGATGCGACAGGAACCGTCAGTGAAAAGAGCATATCGTGTTTCCTCTGCTGGTAGTTGGTTGTACGGTGGAGCTTCTTCAGCCCGCGTCACTTGTTCCTGCTCCTCTTCGTCAGTGAGGCCAAAGTCTTCACCTTCCGGCCAGTTCGTAATGATCTCCAAAATCCCAGGGCGATTTGGGTTTCCAATACGGGCGCGTTGTGTGATGAGGGCAATCCATTTGCTCCATGTGGCGTCAGTGGCGTGGTGGGTGGAGGGAACCTTTCCTTTAAACATCCACCCCAGCACCGGTAGTCGGGGTGCCAGGAGGAGTTGTGCTTCGGTGCCAATCACTTCCGAGGCAGCTTGGACTCCTTCATAGGCTGCTAGGATTTCCTTCTCTGTGGGAGTGTAGTTGGCCTCAGACCCTCTATAACTTCGACTCCAGAATCCCAGTGGTCGGCCACGAGTCTCTCCAGGCACCTTCTGCCAAAGGCTCCAGGACAAACCATTGTTCCCGGCCGCAGAGTAGAGCACGTTCCTCACCTCTGGTCCCGTCCTGACTGGGCCAAGGGCTAGCGCATGAGCGATCTCCCGCTTGATTTGGGCAAAAGCTTGTTGCTGTTCAGGGCCCCAGTGGAAATCGTTCTTCTTGCGGGTAACCAGGTACAGAGGGCTCACAATCTGGCTGTACTCAGGAATGGTTCCTTCAAGGGGATCTGTCAGATCATCCTCCCTTCTGTAATATCTGGCAGCTCGGTCCTGGGAGGTTGAGGCTACCTTCACTTTAGTGTTACTCCCCCGGTTAGTGTTTCCCTCCTTGAGTTGACGCACCCGTGCTGCCAGGACAGAAGTGGGTTTCCCATCCCACCTTCCCATGTCTTCCCCATGGTCGCGCAGGAAGTACCATAGCTCAGCTCGTGGGGTGTACCCTCTCCCTCTAGCTGGGGGACGTTGGGCTCCGACTTTGGGGCCTGTGACTTGTACCGGTGCCAAATGGGAACTGCTCCTGCTCCTTTATTTCCCTCATCTCCTCTTGTAGGCTCTTAATCACAGCAGAAACGTTAGCCTGCATTGGGCCATTGATCATGCTTTCAAAATTTCTAAGCTTGCTCGTGACAGAACCCACTGTCTCTCGGTCGTTATCTGCATTAATCATTGCAATGAAGGTGGAGTATTCGGATGGCCCTAGATTTGCCAGATTCCACAACATTTGCCCTGTGCACCTGACTTTGTCAGGGTCGTTACCATGCTGTCCATCCCTCCCAAAGAGTACCTCCAATACTGCCACTTCTCTCAGCTGCTGGATCCCTTCCTCAAGGGTCTTCCAGCGCATTCTATGATGGTGCTCCTGCATTCTCTCTCTGTGGACAAACCTCTCTCTCACACTCATTAAAAGCCGCTCCCAGAGGGAAAGGGTCCCCGGCTCCCTTACAAATACCAGATTGACACCTGAGTCCTGAGTCAAGGGTCCCAAATTCCTTGCCTCACTGCCATCCAGTTGCACACCCGTACCCATAAGATCCCAGACCCGAAGTAACCAGGTTGTAAAAGCCTCACGCCCCCGCCGTACGATGTCTTTGTGCAGATTACGGAGACTGTCATACGTCAGGGACTCGGTGAGTATCTCAACCACTGGCTCGCCTGCAGGTTCTGAGGGCCCTCCTTTCTTAACTGAGTGGTCTGATTTCATCTTAGATTTCCTCGTTTCCACAGGGGCGACTGCTGCTGGCTCTGACTGCCCTTGCGTTTCAGCTGGAACCTGGACGGTTGTAACGTCTGTGGGTTCTACTGCTGCACCATTAGACTCTCCCTCTTCAAGGCAGGAGGAGGGATTCCCAGCAGCTGAGAGAATGCACTCCTTCAGCATCTGGCCCATCTCACGTATCTCCTTCACCCAATCCGAGTGGTTCATTTCTGATGTGAGCTGTGAGGCAGGGTCAGATTCTGGAGCAGCATTCCTAGTCAGGGTAGTTATCCAAGCCAATCTCCCCTGATCTCTGAATACTGAATAAAACAGGATTATCAGCAACACTAGCCACTGTATGATATCATTAGCACTTAGGAAAGCTCTGAATCCTTCGAAAACTGGTGGAGTAGACCCAAAGAGCTGGGTTAGGGGTTGGGAGAAAGTTTCTCCCGGTGTCATTTCCTCACAGTAGGTACCATTAGTAAAGTAACCCCAAAAGCATACATTTAGTGTTTGATAGCTCCGAATCCATGTGCCCGCCTTCCAGAGGAAGTTAATAAGCCATGAATTCCTCACCTTATTAATGCATAAAACAAACTGGATAACAGTCACGGTAGCCTTAGTTATAGGACCCATGTTTAGATAAGGGCCTGCAAATGGGAGAAATACAGCCACCACCACATGCCACAAGAACCGGGATAAGCTAGCCCACATGATGCCACTTAACAAGGAATCTATATCCAATGCACAAAAACCGTTATTCCTTTATCTCTCGATGCCCTCGAGCCCCACGTTGGGCGCCAAAATCTGTCTTGGTTTGAAAAAGACAGGTGTCTGTGGAGGAAGGCAGGAGCCTCCCTTGAAATGGAGAGTGCAACCCCCTTCCCTCCAAACTATTATAATTTTGAAATTAACGGGCCTTCAGGCAAAGATATGGGGAATAGGAATAACAGTTCTTTACTAATATATATATATAACACAAGGCAGGGAAAAAAACAAACAACCCACTGGTTTATACTGACAGAGTCAGGAATACAACCTGACACCCTGTTAGGGTGGCAGTAGCAGTCCGATAAGATGCTGGCTGCAGTCCTCCTGAAGCGATGGGTGTAGTTCTGTGGAAGCAGCAATCAGGTAAAAGAGTCTGGTCTTCCTCCGAAGGTCCAGTGGTCGGCAGGTAGCTCTCGTCCTCTGGAACTCCAGTGGGGGGAAAAGCTCCTCTGGGAATCCAGTGGAAGAAAGGCTGCTAGGGTGTTCAAAATCTCCGTTTTTATTTGGCATGGACTGCTTGGCTCCTTCCCCCCCCTCCCCGGGCGGAGCATCTCACAATGGGATGGGGAGTCGTGAGGCAGTTCCTTGATGGGCCATGAACAGGAGATAGCCCAGGAGCGAGTTACCGATGGGTCAGGCGATAAGGCATTGTTGTGCCCAGTAACAGGAGATAGTCCAGAGGGGGGGAGGCAGGGAGCACCGCCCCACCTGGTCTCAACAGCTCCTGAAGATGGTAATAGAATATATTTTTTTTCTTTTGGCACATTTTACACTGTAACCCAGGACATAATCCACCCCTTATTCTATTACCATCTACACCGTACCCAACCCAATGCCCCCTTACAGATACATATATACATATATACACAATGAAACCTTACACAGAGTTCTCACTTAAAATTAGGTCTCCTTGTGGTACACAACGGGTTTCCCCATTTTTCTGCATTACCCACCAAGTGTAACCAGGTCCTTGAGCAAAAACAACCCCACGGAGGGGTGTGCCTTTGCCTGATGTGGGATTAATCCAAACAGTCTTTCCTAACATACCTCTCGTGTGTACCACAGGGACTTTATCTCCGTCCACTGTGTGCAAGGGTCCAGACTGGGCAGGACCAGCTCGATTGATGGACCCTCGGGTATTGACCATCCAGGTGGCCTTTGCTAAGTTCAGTTCCCAATTTTTGAAAGTCCCTCCTCCAAGTGCTTTTAGGGTAGTCTTAAGTAGCCCATTGCACCGTTCAACTTTCCCGGCAGCTGGTGCATGATAAGGGATATGATATAGCCATTCGATTCCATGTTCTCTGGCCCAAGTGCTTATGAGGCTATTCTTGAAATGTGTCCCGTTGTCTGACTCGATTCTCTCAGGGGTGCCATGTCTCCAAAGAACTTGCTTTTCCAGGCCCAAGATGGTGTTCCGGGCGGTAGCATGAGGCACAGGGTAGGTCTCCAGCCACCCAGTGGTTGCTTCCACCATGGTCAGCACGTAGCGCTTGCCTTGACGGGTTTGGGGAAGAGTGATGTAGTCAATTTGCCAGGCTTCCCCATACCTGTACTTCGACCATCGTCCGCCGTACCACAGAGGCTTCACCCGCTTGGCCTGCTTGATCGCAGCACAGGTCTCACAGTCTTGGATAACCTGGGAGATACTGTTCATGGTTAGATCCACCCCTCGGTCCCGTGCCCATTTATAAGCGGCCTCTCTGCCTTGATGGCCTGAGGCATCATGGGCCCATCGAGCTAAGAACAACTCTCCTTTATGTTGCCAATCCAAGTCTATCTGGGACACCTCTATTTTTGCAGCCTGATCTACCTGTTCATTGTTACGATGTTCTTCATTAGCCCGACTCCTGGGGACATGAGCATCTACATGACGGACCCTCACAGGTAGCTTCTTTACCCGAGTGGCAATATCTTTCCACTCATCAGCAGCCCAAACTGGTTTTCCCCTACGCTGCCAGTTGGCCTTTTTCCACCTTTCCAGCCAGCCCCACAGAGCATTGGCTACCATCCACGAATCAGTATAAAGGTAGAGCTTTGGCCACTTCTCTCTTTCAGCAATGTCCAGGGCTAGTTGAACGGCTTTGAGTTCAGCAAGTTGACTTGATCCACCTTCTCCTTCAGTAGCTTGTGCGACCTGTCGTGTGGGGCTCCATACGGCTGCTTTCCACTTCCGGTTCATCCCTACGATGCGACAGGAACCGTCAGTGAAAAGAGCATATCGTGTTTCCTCTGCTGGTAGTTGGTTGTACGGTGGAGCTTCTTCAGCCCGCGTCACTTGTTCCTGCTCCTCTTCGTCAGTGAGGCCAAAGTCTTCACCTTCCGGCCAGTTCGTAATGATCTCCAAAATCCCAGGGCGATTTGGGTTTCCAATACGGGCGCGTTGTGTGATGAGGGCAATCCATTTGCTCCATGTGGCGTCAGTGGCGTGGTGGGTGGAGGGAACCTTTCCTTTAAACATCCACCCCAGCACCGGTAGTCGGGGTGCCAGGAGGAGTTGTGCTTCGGTGCCAATCACTTCCGAGGCAGCTTGGACTCCTTCATAGGCTGCTAGGATTTCCTTCTCTGTGGGAGTGTAGTTGGCCTCAGACCCTCTATAACTTCGACTCCAGAATCCCAGTGGTCGGCCACGAGTCTCTCCAGGCACCTTCTGCCAAAGGCTCCAGGACAAACCATTGTTCCCGGCCGCAGAGTAGAGCACGTTCCTCACCTCTGGTCCCGTCCTGACTGGGCCAAGGGCTAGCGCATGAGCGATCTCCCGCTTGATTTGGGCAAAAGCTTGTTGCTGTTCAGGGCCCCAGTGGAAATCGTTCTTCTTGCGGGTAACCAGGTACAGAGGGCTCACAATCTGGCTGTACTCAGGAATGGTTCCTTCAAGGGGATCTGTCAGATCATCCTCCCTTCTGTAATATCTGGCAGCTCGGTCCTGGGAGGTTGAGGCTACCTTCACTTTAGTGTTACTCCCCCGGTTAGTGTTTCCCTCCTTGAGTTGACGCACCCGTGCTGCCAGGACAGAAGTGGGTTTCCCATCCCACCTTCCCATGTCTTCCCCATGGTCGCGCAGGAAGTACCATAGCTCAGCTCGTGGGGTGTACCCTCTCCCTCTAGCTGGGGGACGTTGGGCTCCGACTTTGGGGCCTGTGACTTGTACCGGTGCCAAATGGGAACTGCTCCTCCTCACCTCCTCCTTTATTTCCCTCATCTCCTCTTGTAGGCTCTTAATCACAGCAGAAACGTTAGCCTGCATTGGGCCATTGATCATGCTTTCAAAATTTCTAAGCTTGCTCGTGACAGAACCCACTGTCTCTCGGTCGTTATCTGCATTAATCATTGCAATGAAGGTGGAGTATTCGGATGGCCCTAGATTTGCCAGATTCCACAACATTTGCCCTGTGCACCTGACTTTGTCAGGGTCGTTACCATGCTGTCCATCCCTCCCAAAGAGTACCTCCAATACTGCCACTTCTCTCAGCTGCTGGATCCCTTCCTCAAGGGTCTTCCAGCGCATTCTATGATGGTGCTCCTGCATTCTCTCTCTGTGGACAAACCTCTCTCTCACACTCATTAAAAGCCGCTCCCAGAGGGAAAGGGTCCCCGGCTCCCTTACAAATACCAGATTGACACCTGAGTCCTGAGTCAAGGGTCCCAAATTCCTTGCCTCACTGCCATCCAGTTGCACACCCGTACCCATAAGATCCCAGACCCGAAGTAACCAGGTTGTAAAAGCCTCACGCCCCCGCCGTACGATGTCTTTGTGCAGATTACGGAGACTGTCATACGTCAGGGACTCGGTGAGTATCTCAACCACTGGCTCGCCTGCAGGTTCTGAGGGCCCTCCTTTCTTAACTGAGTGGTCTGATTTCATCTTAGATTTCCTCGTTTCCACAGGGGCGACTGCTGCTGGCTCTGACTGCCCTTGCGTTTCAGCTGGAACCTGGACGGTTGTAACGTCTGTGGGTTCTACTGCTGCACCATTAGACTCTCCCTCTTCAAGGCAGGAGGAGGGATTCCCAGCAGCTGAGAGAATGCACTCCTTCAGCATCTGGCCCATCTCACGTATCTCCTTCACCCAATCCGAGTGGTTCATTTCTGATGTGAGCTGTGAGGCAGGGTCAGATTCTGGAGCAGCATTCCTAGTCAGGGTAGTTATCCAAGCCAATCTCCCCTGATCTCTGAATACTGAATAAAACAGGATTATCAGCAACACCAGCCACTGTATGATATCATTAGCACTTAGGAAAGCTCTGAATCCTTCGAAAACTGGTGGAGTAGACCCAAAGAGCTGGGTTAGGGGTTGGGAGAAAGTTTCTCCCGGTGTCATTTCCTCACAGTAGGTACCATTATTAAAGTAACCCCAAAAGCATACATTTAGTGTTTGATAGCTCCGAATCCATGTGCCCGCCTTCCAGAGGAAGTTAATAAGCCATGAATTCCTCACCTTATTAATGCATAAAACAAACTGGATAACAGTCACGGTAGCCTTAGTTATAGGACCCATGTTTAGATAAGGGCCTGCAAATGGGAGAAATACAGCCACCACCACATGCCACAAGAACCGGGATAAGCTAGCCCACATGATGCCACTTAACAAGGAATCTATATCCAATGCACAAAAACCGTTATTCCTTTATCTCTCGATGCCCTCGAGCCCCACGTTGGGCGCCAAAATCTGTCTTGGTTTGAAAAAGACAGGTGTCTGTGGAGGAAGGCAGGAGCCTCCCTTGAAATGGAGAGTGCAACCCCCTTCCCTCCAAACTATTATAATTTTGAAATTAACGGGCCTTCAGGCAAAGATATGGGGAATAGGAATAACAGTTCTTTACTAATATATATATAAAACACAAGGCAGGGAAAAAACAAACAACCCACTGGTTTATACTGACAGAGTCAGGAATACAACCTGACACCCTGTTAGGGTGGCAGTAGCAGTCCGATAAGATGCTGGCTGCAGTCCTCCTGAAGCGATGGGTGTAGTTCTGTGGAAGCAGCAATCAGGTAAAAGAGTCTGGTCTTCCTCCGAAGGTCCAGTGGTCGGCAGGTAGCTCTCGTCCTCTGGAACTCCAGTGGGGGGAAAAGCTCCTCTGGGAATCCAGTGGAAGAAAGGCTGCTAGGGTGTTCAAAATCTCCGTTTTTATTTGGCATGGACTGCTTGGCTCCTTCCCCCCCCCTCCCCGGGCGGAGCATCTCACAGTGGGATGGGGAGTCGTGAGGCAGTTCCTTGATGGGCCATGAACAGGAGATAGCCCAGGAGCGAGTTACCGATGGGTCAGGCGATAAGGCATTGTTGTGCCCAGTAACAGGAGATAGTCCAGAGGGGGGGAGGCAGGGAGCACCGCCCCACCTGGTCTCAACAGCTCCTGAAGATGGTAATAGAATATATTTTTTTTCTTTTGGCACATTTTACACTGTAACCCAGGACATAATCCACCCCTTATTCTATTACCATCTACACCGTACCCAACCCAATGCCCCCTTACAGATACATATATACATATATACACAATGAAACCTTACACAGAGTTCTCACTTAAAATTAGGTCTCCTTGTGGTACACAACGGGTTTCCCCATTTTTCTGCATTACCCACCAAGTGTAACCAGGTCCTTGAGCAAAAACAACCCCACGGAGGGGTGTGCCTTTGCCTGATGTGGGATTAATCCAAACAGTCTTTCCTAACATACCTCTCGTGTGTACCACAGGGACTTTATCTCCGTCCACTGTGTGCAAGGGTCCAGACTGGGCAGGACCAGCTCGATTGATGGACCCTCGGGTATTGACCATCCAGGTGGCCTTTGCTAAGTTCAGTTCCCAATTTTTGAAAGTCCCTCCTCCAAGTGCTTTTAGGGTAGTCTTAAGTAGCCCATTGCACCGTTCAACTTTCCCGGCAGCTGGTGCATGATAAGGGATATGATATAGCCATTCGATTCCATGTTCTCTGGCCCAAGTGCTTATGAGGCTATTCTTGAAATGTGTCCCGTTGTCTGACTCGATTCTCTCAGGGGTGCCATGTCTCCAAAGAACTTGCTTTTCCAGGCCCAAGATGGTGTTCCGGGCGGTAGCATGAGGCACAGGGTAGGTCTCCAGCCACCCAGTGGTTGCTTCCACCATGGTCAGCACGTAGCGCTTGCCTTGACGGGTTTGGGGAAGAGTGATGTAGTCAATTTGCCAGGCTTCCCCATACCTGTACTTCGACCATCGTCCGCCGTACCACAGAGGCTTCACCCGCTTGGCCTGCTTGATCGCAGCACAGGTCTCACAGTCTTGGATAACCTGGGAGATACTGTTCATGGTTAGATCCACCCCTCGGTCCCGTGCCCATTTATAAGCGGCCTCTCTGCCTTGATGGCCTGAGGCATCATGGGCCCATCGAGCTAAGAACAACTCTCCTTTATGTTGCCAATCCAAGTCTATCTGGGACACCTCTATTTTTGCAGCCTGATCTACCTGTTCATTGTTACGATGTTCTTCATTAGCCCGACTCCTGGGGACATGAGCATCTACATGACGGACCCTCACAGGTAGCTTCTTTACCCGAGTGGCAATATCTTTCCACTCATCAGCAGCCCAAACTGGTTTTCCCCTACGCTGCCAGTTGGCCTTTTTCCACCTTTCCAGCCAGCCCCACAGAGCATTGGCTACCATCCACGAATCAGTATAAAGGTAGAGCTTTGGCCACTTCTCTCTTTCAGCAATGTCCAGGGCTAGTTGAACGGCTTTGAGTTCAGCAAGTTGACTTGATCCACCTTCTCCTTCAGTAGCTTGTGCGACCTGTCGTGTGGGGCTCCATACGGCTGCTTTCCACTTCCGGTTCATCCCTACGATGCGACAGGAACCGTCAGTGAAAAGAGCATATCGTGTTTCCTCTGCTGGTAGTTGGTTGTACGGTGGAGCTTCTTCAGCCCGCGTCACTTGTTCCTGCTCCTCTTCGTCAGTGAGGCCAAAGTCTTCACCTTCCGGCCAGTTCGTAATGATCTCCAAAATCCCAGGGCGATTTGGGTTTCCAATACGGGCGCGTTGTGTGATGAGGGCAATCCATTTGCTCCATGTGGCGTCAGTGGCGTGGTGGGTGGAGGGAACCTTTCCTTTAAACATCCACCCCAGCACCGGTAGTCGGGGTGCCAGGAGGAGTTGTGCTTCGGTGCCAATCACTTCCGAGGCAGCTTGGACTCCTTCATAGGCTGCTAGGATTTCCTTCTCTGTGGGAGTGTAGTTGGCCTCAGACCCTCTATAACTTCGACTCCAGAATCCCAGTGGTCGGCCACGAGTCTCTCCAGGCACCTTCTGCCAAAGGCTCCAGGACAAACCATTGTTCCCGGCCGCAGAGTAGAGCACGTTCCTCACCTCTGGTCCCGTCCTGACTGGGCCAAGGGCTAGCGCATGAGCGATCTCCCGCTTGATTTGGGCAAAAGCTTGTTGCTGTTCAGGGCCCCAGTGGAAATCGTTCTTCTTGCGGGTAACCAGGTACAGAGGGCTCACAATCTGGCTGTACTCAGGAATGGTTCCTTCAAGGGGATCTGTCAGATCATCCTCCCTTCTGTAATATCTGGCAGCTCGGTCCTGGGAGGTTGAGGCTACCTTCACTTTAGTGTTACTCCCCCGGTTAGTGTTTCCCTCCTT
Source organism: Leptosomus discolor (assembly GCF_034619465.1). Classification (NCBI taxonomy): domain Eukaryota; kingdom Metazoa; phylum Chordata; class Aves; order Leptosomiformes; family Leptosomidae; genus Leptosomus; species Leptosomus discolor. Next base: position 9,578,689 of record NC_141412.1, read on the forward strand.
GAGTTGACGCACCCGTGCTGCCAGGACAGAAGTGGGTTTCCCATCCCACCTTCCCATGTCTTCCCCATGGTCGCGCAGGAAGTACCATAGCTCAGCTCGTGGGGTGTACCCTCTCCCTCTAGCTGGGGGACGTTGGGCTCCGACTTTGGGGCCTGTGACTTGTACCGGTGCCAAATGGGAACTGCTCCTCCTCACCTCCTCCTTTATTTCCCTCATCTCCTCTTGTAGGCTCTTAATCACAGCAGAAACGTTAGCCTGCATTGGGCCATTGATCATGCTTTCAAAATTTCTAACCTTGCTCGTGACAGAACCCACTGTCTCTCGGTCGTTATCTGCATTAATCATTGCAATGAAGGTGGAGTATTCGGATGGCCCTAGATTTGCCAGATTCCACAACATTTGCCCTGTGCACCTGACTTTGTCAGGGTCGTTACCATGCTGTCCATCCCTCCCAAAGAGTACCTCCAATACTGCCACTTCTCTCAGCTGCTGGATCCCTTCCTCAAGGGTCTTCCAGCGCATTCTATGATGGTGCTCCTGCATTCTCTCTCTGTGGACAAACCTCTCTCTCACACTCATTAAAAGCCGCTCCCAGAGGGAAAGGGTCCCCGGCTCCCTTACAAATACCAGATTGACACCTGAGTCCTGAGTCAAGGGTCCCAAATTCCTTGCCTCACTGCCATCCAGTTGCACACCCGTACCCATAAGATCCCAGACCCGAAGTAACCAGGTTGTAAAAGCCTCACGCCCCCGCCGTACGATGTCTTTGTGCAGATTACGGAGACTGTCATACGTCAGGGACTCGGTGAGTATCTCAACCACTGGCTCGCCTGCAGGTTCTGAGGGCCCTCCTTTCTTAACTGAGTGGTCTGATTTCATCTTAGATTTCCTCGTTTCCACAGGGGCGACTGCTGCTGGCTCTGACTGCCCTTGCGTTTCAGCTGGAACCTGGACGGTTGTAACGTCTGTGGGTTCTACTGCTGCACCATTAGACTCTCCCTCTTCAAGGCAGGAGGAGGGATTCCCAGCAGCTGAGAGAATGCACTCCTTCAGCATCTGGCCCATCTCACGTATCTCCTTCACCCAATCCGAGTGGTTCATTTCTGATGTGAGCTGTGAGGCAGGGTCAGATTCTGGAGCAGCATTCCTAGTCAGGGTAGTTATCCAAGCCAATCTCCCCTGATCTCTGAATACTGAATAAAACAGGATTATCAGCAACACTAGCCACTGTATGATATCATTAGCACTTAGGAAAGCTCTGAATCCTTCGAAAACTGGTGGAGTAGACCCAAAGAGCTGGGTTAGGGGTTGGGAGAAAGTTTCTCCCGGTGTCATTTCCTCACAGTAGGTACCATTAGTAAAGTAACCCCAAAAGCATACATTTAGTGTTTGATAGCTCCGAATCCATGTGCCCGCCTTCCAGAGGAAGTTAATAAGCCATGAATTCCTCACCTTATTAATGCATAAAACAAACTGGATAACAGTCACGGTAGCCTTAGTTATAGGACCCATGTTTAGATAAGGGCCTGCAAATGGGAGAAATACAGCCACCACCACATGCCACAAGAACCGGGATAAGCTAGCCCACATGATGCCACTTAACAAGGAATCTATATCCAATGCACAAAAACCGTTATTCCTTTATCTCTCGATGCCCTCGAGCCCCACGTTGGGCGCCAAAATCTGTCTTGGTTTGAAAAAGACAGGTGTCTGTGGAGGAAGGCAGGAGCCTCCCTTGAAATGGAGAGTGCAACCCCCTTCCCTCCAAACTATTATAATTTTGAAATTAACGGGCCTTCAGGCAAAGATATGGGGAATAGGAATAACAGTTCTTTACTAATATATATATATATATAAAACACAAGGCAGGGAAAAAACAAACAACCCACTGGTTTATACTGACAGAGTCAGGAATACAACCTGACACCCTGTTAGGGTGGCAGTAGCAGTCCGATAAGATGCTGGCTGCAGTCCTCCTGAAGCGATGGGTGTAGTTCTGTGGAAGCAGCAATCAGGTAAAAGAGTCTGGTCTTCCTCCGAAGGTCCAGTGGTCGGCAGGTAGCTCTCGTCCTCTGGAACTCCAGTGGGGGGAAAAGCTCCTCTGGGAATCCAGTGGAAGAAAGGCTGCTAGGGTGTTCAAAATCTCCGTTTTTATTTGGCATGGACTGCTTGGCTCCTTCCCCCCCCCTCCCCGGGCGGAGCATCTCACAGTGGGATGGGGAGTCGTGAGGCAGTTCCTTGATGGGCCATGAACAGGAGATAGCCCAGGAGCGAGTTACCGATGGGTCAGGCGATAAGGCATTGTTGTGCCCAGTAACAGGAGATAGTCCAGAGGGGGGGAGGCAGGGAGCACCGCCCCACCTGGTCTCAACAGCTCCTGAAGATGGTAATAGAATATATTTTTTTTCTTTTGGCACATTTTACACTGTAACCCAGGACATAATCCACCCCTTATTCTATTACCATCTACACCGTACCCAACCCAATGCCCCCTTACAGATACATATATACATATATACACAATGAAACCTTACACAGAGTTCTCACTTAAAATTAGGTCTCCTTGTGGTACACAACGGGTTTCCCCATTTTTCTGCATTACCCACCAAGTGTAACCAGGTCCTTGAGCAAAAACAACCCCACGGAGGGGTGTGCCTTTGCCTGATGTGGGATTAATCCAAACAGTCTTTCCTAACATACCTCTCGTGTGTACCACAGGGACTTTATCTCCGTCCACTGTGTGCAAGGGTCCAGACTGGGCAGGACCAGCTCGATTGATGGACCCTCGGGTATTGACCATCCAGGTGGCCTTTGCTAAGTTCAGTTCCCAATTTTTGAAAGTCCCTCCTCCAAGTGCTTTTAGGGTAGTCTTAAGTAGCCCATTGCACCGTTCAACTTTCCCGGCAGCTGGTGCATGATAAGGGATATGATATAGCCATTCGATTCCATGTTCTCTGGCCCAAGTGCTTATGAGGCTATTCTTGAAATGTGTCCCGTTGTCTGACTCGATTCTCTCAGGGGTGCCATGTCTCCAAAGAACTTGCTTTTCCAGGCCCAAGATGGTGTTCCGGGCGGTAGCATGAGGCACAGGGTAGGTCTCCAGCCACCCAGTGGTTGCTTCCACCATGGTCAGCACGTAGCGCTTGCCTTGACGGGTTTGGGGAAGAGTGATGTAGTCAATTTGCCAGGCTTCCCCATACCTGTACTTCGACCATCGTCCGCCGTACCACAGAGGCTTCACCCGCTTGGCCTGCTTGATCGCAGCACAGGTCTCACAGTCTTGGATAACCTGGGAGATACTGTTCATGGTTAGATCCACCCCTCGGTCCCGTGCCCATTTATAAGCGGCCTCTCTGCCTTGATGGCCTGAGGCATCATGGGCCCATCGAGCTAAGAACAACTCTCCTTTATGTTGCCAATCCAAGTCTATCTGGGACACCTCTATTTTTGCAGCCTGATCTACCTGTTCATTGTTACGATGTTCTTCATTAGCCCGACTCCTGGGGACATGAGCATCTACATGACGGACCCTCACAGGTAGCTTCTTTACCCGAGTGGCAATATCTTTCCACTCATCAGCAGCCCAAATTGGTTTTCCCCTACGCTGCCAGTTGGCCTTTTTCCACCTTTCCAGCCAGCCCCACAGAGCATTGGCTACCATCCACGAATCAGTATAAAGGTAGAGCTTTGGCCACGTCTCTCTTTCAGCAATGTCCAGGGCTAGTTGAACGGCTTTGAGTTCAGCAAGTTGACTTGATCCACCTTCTCCTTCAGTAGCTTGTGCGACCTGTCGTGTGGGGCTCCATACGGCTGCTTTCCACTTCCGGTTCATCCCTACGATGCGACAGGAACCGTCAGTGAAAAGAGCATATCGTGTTTCCTCTGCTGGTAGTTGGTTGTACGGTGGAGCTTCTTCAGCCCGCGTCACTTGTTCCTGCTCCTCTTCGTCAGTGAGGCCAAAGTCTTCACCTTCCGGCCAGTTCGTAATGATCTCCAAAATCCCAGGGCGATTTGGGTTTCCAATACGGGCGCGTTGTGTGATGAGGGCAATCCATTTGCTCCATGTGGCGTCAGTGGCGTGGTGGGTGGAGGGAACCTTTCCTTTAAACATCCACCCCAGCACCGGTAGTCGGGGTGCCAGGAGGAGTTGTGCTTCGGTGCCAATCACTTCCGAGGCAGCTTGGACTCCTTCATAGGCTGCTAGGATTTCCTTCTCTGTGGGAGTGTAGTTGGCCTCAGACCCTCTATAACTTCGACTCCAGAATCCCAGTGGTCGGCCACGAGTCTCTCCAGGCACCTTCTGCCAAAGGCTCCAGGACAAACCATTGTTCCCGGCCGCAGAGTAGAGCACGTTCCTCACCTCTGGTCCCGTCCTGACTGGGCCAAGGGCTAGCGCATGAGCGATCTCCCGCTTGATTTGGGCAAAAGCTTGTTGCTGTTCAGGGCCCCAGTGGAAATCGTTCTTCTTGCGGGTAACCAGGTACAGAGGGCTCACAATCTGGCTGTACTCAGGAATGGTTCCTTCAAGGGGATCTGTCAGATCATCCTCCCTTCTGTAATATCTGGCAGCTCGGTCCTGGGAGGTTGAGGCTACCTTCACTTTAGTGTTACTCCCCCGGTTAGTGTTTCCCTCCTTGAGTTGACGCACCCGTGCTGCCAGGACAGAAGTGGGTTTCCCATCCCACCTTCCCATGTCTTCCCCATGGTCGCGCAGGAAGTACCATAGCTCAGCTCGTGGGGTGTACCCTCTCCCTCTAGCTGGGGGACGTTGGGCTCCGACTTTGGGGCCTGTGACTTGTACCGGTGCCAAATGGGAACTGCTCCTCCTCACCTCCTCCTTTATTTCCCTCATCTCCTCTTGTAGGCTCTTAATCACAGCAGAAACGTTAGCCTGCATTGGGCCATTGATCATGCTTTCAAAATTTCTAAGCTTGCTCGTGACAGAACCCACTGTCTCTCGGTCGTTATCTGCATTAATCATTGCAATGAAGGTGGAGTATTCGGATGGCCCTAGATTTGCCAGATTCCACAACATTTGCCCTGTGCACCTGACTTTGTCAGGGTCGTTACCATGCTGTCCATCCCTCCCAAAGAGTACCTCCAATACTGCCACTTCTCTCAGCTGCTGGATCCCTTCCTCAAGGGTCTTCCAGCGCATTCTATGATGGTGCTCCTGCATTCTCTCTCTGTGGACAAACCTCTCTCTCACACTCATTAAAAGCCGCTCCCAGAGGGAAAGGGTCCCCGGCTCCCTTACAAATACCAGATTGACACCTGAGTCCTGAGTCAAGGGTCCCAAATTCCTTGCCTCACTGCCATCCAGTTGCACACCCGTACCCATAAGATCCCAGACCCGAAGTAACCAGGTTGTAAAAGCCTCACGCCCCCGCCGTACGATGTCTTTGTGCAGATTACGGAGACTGTCATACGTCAGGGACTCGGTGAGTATCTCAACCACTGGCTCGCCTGCAGGTTCTGAGGGCCCTCCTTTCTTAACTGAGTGGTCTGATTTCATCTTAGATTTCCTCGTTTCCACAGGGGCGACTGCTGCTGGCTCTGACTGCCCTTGCGTTTCAGCTGGAACCTGGACGGTTGTAACGTCTGTGGGTTCTACTGCTGCACCATTAGACTCTCCCTCTTCAAGGCAGGAGGAGGGATTCCCAGCAGCTGAGAGAATGCACTCCTTCAGCATCTGGCCCATCTCACGTATCTCCTTCACCCAATCCGAGTGGTTCATTTCTGATGTGAGCTGTGAGGCAGGGTCAGATTCTGGAGCAGCATTCCTAGTCAGGGTAGTTATCCAAGCCAATCTCCCCTGATCTCTGAATACTGAATAAAACAGGATTATCAGCAACACCAGCCACTGTATGATATCATTAGCACTTAGGAAAGCTCTGAATCCTTCGAAAACTGGTGGAGTAGACCCAAAGAGCTGGGTTAGGGGTTGGGAGAAAGTTTCTCCCGGTGTCATTTCCTCACAGTAGGTACCATTAGTAAAGTAACCCCAAAAGCATACATTTAGTGTTTGATAGCTCCGAATCCATGTGCCCGCCTTCCAGAGGAAGTTAATAAGCCATGAATTCCTCACCTTATTAATGCATAAAACAAACTGGATAACAGTCACGGTAGCCTTAGTTATAGGACCCATGTTTAGATAAGGGCCTGCAAATGGGAGAAATACAGCCACCACCACATGCCACAAGAACCGGGATAAGCTAGCCCACATGATGCCACTTAACAAGGAATCTATATCCAATGCACAAAAACCGTTATTCCTTTATCTCTCGATGCCCTCGAGCCCCACGTTGGGCGCCAAAATCTGTCTTGGTTTGAAAAAGACAGGTGTCTGTGGAGGAAGGCAGGAGCCTCCCTTGAAATGGAGAGTGCAACCCCCTTCCCTCCAAACTATTATAATTTTGAAATTAACGGGCCTTCAGGCAAAGATATGGGGAATAGGAATAACAGTTCTTTACTAATATATATATATATATATAAAACACAAGGCAGGGAAAAAACAAACAACCCACTGGTTTATACTGACAGAGTCAGGAATACAACCTGACACCCTGTTAGGGTGGCAGTAGCAGTCCGATAAGATGCTGGCTGCAGTCCTCCTGAAGCGATGGGTGTAGTTCTGTGGAAGCAGCAATCAGGTAAAAGAGTCTGGTCTTCCTCCGAAGGTCCAGGGGTCGGCAGGTAGCTCTCGTCCTCTGGAACTCCAGTGGGGGGAAAAGCTCCTCTGGGAATCCAGTGGAAGAAAGGCTGCTAGGGTGTTCAAAATCTCCGTTTTTATTTGGCATGGACTGCTTGGCTCCTTCCCCCCCCCTCCCCGGGCGGAGCATCTCACAGTGGGATGGGGAGTCGTGAGGCAGTTCCTTGATGGGCCATGAACAGGAGATAGCCCAGGAGCGAGTTACCGATGGGTCAGGCGATAAGGCATTGTTGTGCCCAGTAACAGGAGATAGTCCAGAGGGGCGGAGGCAGGGAGCACCGCCCCACCTGGTCTCAACAGCTCCTGAAGATGGTAATAGAATATATTTTTTTTCTTTTGGCACATTTTACACTGTAACCCAGGACATAATCCACCCCTTATTCTATTACCATCTACACCGTACCCAACCCAATGCCCCCTTACAGATACATATATACATATATACACAATGAAACCTTACACAGAGTTCTCACTTAAAATTAGGTCTCCTTGTGGTACACAACGGGTTTCCCCATTTTTCTGCATTACCCACCAAGTGTAACCAGGTCCTTGAGCAAAAACAACCCCACGGAGGGGTGTGCCTTTGCCTGATGTGGGATTAATCCAAACAGTCTTTCCTAACATACCTCTCGTGTGTACCACAGGGACTTTATCTCCGTCCACTGTGTGCAAGGGTCCAGACTGGGCAGGACCAGCTCGATTGATGGACCCTCGGGTATTGACCATCCAGGTGGCCTTTGCTAAGTTCAGTTCCCAATTTTTGAAAGTCCCTCCTCCAAGTGCTTTTAGGGTAGTCTTAAGTAGCCCATTGCACCGTTCAACTTTCCCGGCAGCTGGTGCATGATAAGGGATATGATATAGCCATTCGATTCCATGTTCTCTGGCCCAAGTGCTTATGAGGCTATTCTTGAAATGTGTCCCGTTGTCTGACTCGATTCTCTCAGGGGTGCCATGTCTCCAAAGAACTTGCTTTTCCAGGCCCAAGATGGTGTTCCGGGCGGTAGCATGAGGCACAGGGTAGGTCTCCAGCCACCCAGTGGTTGCTTCCACCATGGTCAGCACGTAGCGCTTGCCTTGACGGGTTTGGGGAAGAGTGATGTAGTCAATTTGCCAGGCTTCCCCATACCTGTACTTCGACCATCGTCCGCCGTACCACAGAGGCTTCACCCGCTTGGCCTGCTTGATCGCAGCACAGGTCTCACAGTCTTGGATAACCTGGGAGATACTGTTCATGGTTAGATCCACCCCTCGGTCCCGTGCCCATTTATAAGCGGCCTCTCTGCCTTGATGGCCTGAGGCATCATGGGCCCATCGAGCTAAGAACAACTCTCCTTTATGTTGCCAATCCAAGTCTATCTGGGACACCTCTATTTTTGCAGCCTGATCTACCTGTTCATTGTTACGATGTTCTTCATTAGCCCGACTCCTGGGGACATGAGCATCTACATGACGGACCCTCACAGGTAGCTTCTTTACCCGAGTGGCAATATCTTTCCACTCATCAGCAGCCCAAATTGGTTTTCCCCTACGCTGCCAGTTGGCCTTTTTCCACCTTTCCAGCCAGCCCCACAGAGCATTGGCTACCATCCACGAATCAGTATAAAGGTAGAGCTTTGGCCACGTCTCTCTTTCAGCAATGTCCAGGGCTAGTTGAACGGCTTTGAGTTCAGCAAGTTGACTTGATCCACCTTCTCCTTCAGTAGCTTGTGCGACCTGTCGTGTGGGGCTCCATACGGCTGCTTTCCACTTCCGGTTCATCCCTACGATGCGACAGGAACCGTCAGTGAAAAGAGCATATCGTGTTTCCTCTGCTGGTAGTTGGTTGTACGGTGGAGCTTCTTCAGCCCGCGTCACTTGTTCCTGCTCCTCTTCGTCAGTGAGGCCAAAGTCTTCACCTTCCGGCCAGTTCGTAATGATCTCCAAAATCCCAGGGCGATTTGGGTTTCCAATACGGGCGCGTTGTGTGATGAGGGCAATCCATTTGCTCCATGTGGCGTCAGTGGCGTGGTGGGTGGAGGGAACCTTTCCTTTAAACATCCACCCCAGCACCGGTAGTCGGGGTGCCAGGAGGAGTTGTGCTTCGGTGCCAATCACTTCCGAGGCAGCTTGGACTCCTTCATAGGCTGCTAGGATTTCCTTCTCTGTGGGAGTGTAGTTGGCCTCAGACCCTCTATAACTTCGACTCCAGAATCCCAGTGGTCGGCCACGAGTCTCTCCAGGCACCTTCTGCCAAAGGCTCCAGGACAAACCATTGTTCCCGGCCGCAGAGTAGAGCACGTTCCTCACCTCTGGTCCCGTCCTGACTGGGCCAAGGGCTAGCGCATGAGCGATCTCCCGCTTGATTTGGGCAAAAGCTTGTTGCTGTTCAGGGCCCCAGTGGAAATCGTTCTTCTTGCGGGTAACCAGGTACAGAGGGCTCACAATCTGGCTGTACTCAGGAATGTGCATTCTCCAAAAACCTATGGCGCCTAGGAAAGCCTGTGTTTCCTTCTCGCTGGTTGGTGGAGACATCGCAGCGATCTTATTGATGACCTCGGTGGGGATCTGACGCCGTCCGTCTTGCCACTTTACCCCCAGGAACTGGATCTCTCGGGCAGGTCCCTTGACTTTGCTCTTCTTGATGGCAAAACCAGCTTCCAGGAGAATCTGGATGATCTTCTCTCCTTTCCCAAATACTTCCTTTGCTGTGTTCCCCCCCACAATGATGTCATCGATGTACTGCAGATGTTCCGGAGCTTCACCCTTTTCCAGTGCAGCCTGGATCAGTCCATGGCAGATGGTGGGACTGTGCTTCCACCCCTGGGGCAGTCGGTTCCAGGTGTACTGTACGCCCCTCCAGGTGAAGGCAAACTGAGGCCTACATTCTGCTGCCAGAGGAATGGAGAAAAAAGCATTGGCAATGTCAATAGTGGCATACCACTTTGCTGCCTTGGACTCCAGCTCGTACTGGAGTTCCAGCATGTCCGGCACGGCAGCGCTCAACGGTGGAGTCACTTCATTCAAGCCACGATAGTCCACAGTCAATCTCCATTCTCCGTCAGACTTGCGCACAGGCCAAATGGGGCTGTTGAAGGGTGAGTGGGTCTTGCTGACCACCCCTTGACTCTCCAGCTCGCGGATCATTTTGTGGATGGGGATCACGGCATCTCGATTCGTCCGATACTGCCGGCGGTGCACTGTCGAGGTGGCAATTGGCACTTGTTGCTCTTCCACCTTCAAGAGCCCTACTGCAGATGGGTTTTCTGATAGTCCGGGCAAGGTGTTCAATTGCCTAATGCTCTCTGCCTCCACAGCAGCTATCCCAAATGCCCACCTGAGACCTTTTGGGTCCTTGTAATAGCCGTTCCGGAGGAAGTCTATGCCCAGAATGCACGGGGCCTCTGGGCCAGTCACAATCGGATGTTTCTGCCACTCCTTCCCAGTAAGGCTCACCTCGGCTTCCAACAGAGTCAATTGCTGCGATCCCCCCGTTACCCCGGCAATGGAAACAGGTTCTGCCCCCACATGTCCCGATGGCATTAGGGTACACTGCGCACCAGTATCAACTAACGCTTTGTATTTTTGTGGCTCTGACGTGCCAGGCCATCGGATCCACACCGTCCAAAATATCCGGTTTTCCCGTGCCTCTCCCTGGCTAGAGGCAGGGCCCCTCTAGCACTGGTTACCATTCCCTTCCTGGACATACATACTAGAGGTTCCTTCAAGGGGATCTGTCAGATCATCCTCCCTTCTGTAATATCTGGCAGCTCGGTCCTGGGAGGTTGAGGCTACCTTCACTTTAGTGTTACTCCCCCGGTTAGTGTTTCCCTCCTTGAGTTGACGCACCCGTGCTGCCAGGACAGAAGTGGGTTTCCCATCCCACCTTCCCATGTCTTCCCCATGGTCGCGCAGGAAGTACCATAGCTCAGCTCGTGGGGTGTACCCTCTCCCTCTAGCTGGGGGACGTTGGGCTCCGACTTTGGGGCCTGTGACTTGTACCGGTGCCAAATGGGAACTTCTCCTGCTCCTTTATTTCCCTCATCTCCTCTTGTAGGCTCTTAATCACAGCAGAAACGTTAGCCTGCATTGGGCCATTGATCATGCTTTCAAAATTTCTAAGCTTGCTCGTGACAGAACCCACTGTCTCTCGGTCGTTATCTGCATTAATCATTGCAATGAAGGTGGAGTATTCGGATGGCCCTAGATTTGCCAGATTCCACAACATTTGCCCTGTGCACCTGACTTTGTCAGGGTCGTTACCATGCTGTCCATCCCTCCCAAAGAGTACCTCCAATACTGCCACTTCTCTCAGCTGCTGGATCCCTTCCTCAAGGGTCTTCCAGCGCATTCTATGATGGTGCTCCTGCATTCTCTCTCTGTGGACAAACCTCTCTCTCACACTCATTAAAAGCCGCTCCCAGAGGGAAAGGGTCCCCGGCTCCCTTACAAATACCAGATTGACACCTGAGTCCTGAGTCAAGGGTCCCAAATTCCTTGCCTCACTGCCATCCAGTTGCACACCCGTACCCATAAGATCCCAGACCCGAAGTAACCAGGTTGTAAAAGCCTCACGCCCCCGCCGTACGATGTCTTTGTGCAGATTACGGAGACTGTCATACGTCAGGGACTCGGTGAGTATCTCAACCACTGGCTCGCCTGCAGGTTCTGAGGGCCCTCCTTTCTTAACTGAGTGGTCTGATTTCATCTTAGATTTCCTCGTTTCCACAGGGGCGACTGCTGCTGGCTCTGACTGCCCTTGCGTTTCAGCTGGAACCTGGACGGTTGTAACGTCTGTGGGTTCTACTGCTGCACCATTAGACTCTCCCTCTTCAAGGCAGGAGGAGGGATTCCCAGCAGCTGAGAGAATGCACTCCTTCAGCATCTGGCCCATCTCACGTATCTCCTTCACCCAATCCGAGTGGTTCATTTCTGATGTGAGCTGTGAGGCAGGGTCAGATTCTGGAGCAGCATTCCTAGTCAGGGTAGTTATCCAAGCCAATCTCCCCTGATCTCTGAATACTGAATAAAACAGGATTATCAGCAACACCAGCCACTGTATGATATCATTAGCACTTAGGAAAGCTCTGAATCCTTCGAAAACTGGTGGAGTAGACCCAAAGAGCTGGGTTAGGGGTTGGGAGAAAGTTTCTCCCGGTGTCATTTCCTCACAGTAGGTACCATTATTAAAGTAACCCCAAAAGCATACATTTAGTGTTTGATAGCTCCGAATCCATGTGCCCGCCTTCCAGAGGAAGTTAATAAGCCATGAATTCCTCACCTTATTAATGCATAAAACAAACTGGATAACAGTCACGGTAGCCTTAGTTATAGGACCCATGTTTAGATAAGGGCCTGCAAATGGGAGAAATACAGCCACCACCACATGCCACAAGAACCGGGATAAGCTAGCCCACATGATGCCACTTAACAAGGAATCTATATCCAATGCACAAAAACCGTTATTCCTTTATCTCTCGATGCCCTCGAGCCCCACGTTGGGCGCCAAAATCTGTCTTGGTTTGAAAAAGACAGGTGTCTGTGGAGGAAGGCAGGAGCCTCCCTTGAAATGGAGAGTGCAACCCCCTTCCCTCCAAACTATTATAATTTTGAAATTAACGGGCCTTCAGGCAAAGATATGGGGAATAGGAATAACAGTTCTTTACTAATATATATATATATAAAACACAAGGCAGGGAAAAAACAAACAACCCACTGGTTTATACTGACAGAGTCAGGAATACAACCTGACACCCTGTTAGGGTGGCAGTAGCAGTCCGATAAGATGCTGGCTGCAGTCCTCCTGAAGCGATGGGTGTAGTTCTGTGGAAGCAGCAATCAGGTAAAAGAGTCTGGTCTTCCTCCGAAGGTCCAGGGGTCGGCAGGTAGCTCTCGTCCTCTGGAACTCCAGTGGGGGGAAAAGCTCCTCTGGGAATCCAGTGGAAGAAAGGCTGCTAGGGTGTTCAAAATCTCCGTTTTTATTTGGCATGGACTGCTTGGCTCCTTCCCCCCCCCTCCCCGGGCGGAGCATCTCACAGTGGGATGGGGAGTCGTGAGGCAGTTCCTTGATGGGCCATGAACAGGAGATAGCCCAGGAGCGAGTTACCGATGGGTCAGGCGATAAGGCATTGTTGTGCCCAGTAACAGGAGATAGTCCAGAGGGGGGGAGGCAGGGAGCACCGCCCCACCTGGTCTCAACAGCTCCTGAAGATGGTAATAGAATATATTTTTTTTCTTTTGGCACATTTTACACTGTAACCCAGGACATAATCCACCCCTTATTCTATTACCATCTACACCGTACCCAACCCAATGCCCCCTTACAGATACATATATACATATATACACAATGAAACCTTACACAGAGTTCTCACTTAAAATTAGGTCTCCTTGTGGTACACAACGGGTTTCCCCATTTTTCTGCATTACCCACCAAGTGTAACCAGGTCCTTGAGCAAAAACAACCCCACGGAGGGGTGTGCCTTTGCCTGATGTGGGATTAATCCAAACAGTCTTTCCTAACATACCTCTCGTGTGTACCACAGGGACTTTATCTCCGTCCACTGTGTGCAAGGGTCCAGACTGGGCAGGACCAGCTCGATTGATGGACCCTCGGGTATTGACCATCCAGGTGGCCTTTGCTAAGTTCAGTTCCCAATTTTTGAAAGTCCCTCCTCCAAGTGCTTTTAGGGTAGTCTTAAGTAGCCCATTGCACCGTTCAACTTTCCCGGCAGCTGGTGCATGATAAGGGATATGATATAGCCATTCGATTCCATGTTCTCTGGCCCAAGTGCTTATGAGGCTATTCTTGAAATGTGTCCCGTTGTCTGACTCGATTCTCTCAGGGGTGCCATGTCTCCAAAGAACTTGCTTTTCCACGCCCAAGATGGTGTTCCGGGCGGTAGCATGAGGCACAGGGTAGGTCTCCAGCCACCCAGTGGTTGCTTCCACCATGGTCAGCACGTAGCGCTTGCCTTGACGGGTTTGGGGAAGAGTGATGTAGTCAATTTGCCAGGCTTCCCCATACCTGTACTTCGACCATCGTCCGCCGTACCACAGAGGCTTCACCCGCTTGGCCTGCTTGATCGCAGCACAGGTCTCACAGTCTTGGATAACCTGGGAGATACTGTTCATGGTTAGATCCACCCCTCGGTCCCGTGCCCATTTATAAGCGGCCTCTCTGCCTTGATGGCCTGAGGCATCATGGGCCCATCGAGCTAAGAACAACTCTCCTTTATGTTGCCAATCCAAGTCTATCTGGGACACCTCTATTTTTGCAGCCTGATCTACCTGTTCATTGTTACGATGTTCTTCATTAGCCCGACTCCTGGGGACATGAGCATCTACATGACGGACCCTCACAGGTAGCTTCTTTACCCGAGTGGCAATATCTTTCCACTCATCAGCAGCCCAAATTGGTTTTCCCCTACGCTGCCAGTTGGCCTTTTTCCACCTTTCCAGCCAGCCCCACAGAGCATTGGCTACCATCCACGAATCAGTATAAAGGTAGAGCTTTGGCCACGTCTCTCTTTCAGCAATGTCCAGGGCTAGTTGAACGGCTTTGAGTTCAGCAAGTTGACTTGATCCACCTTCTCCTTCAGTAGCTTGTGCGACCTGTCGTGTGGGGCTCCATACGGCTGCTTTCCACTTCCGGTTCATCCCTACGATGCGACAGGAACCGTCAGTGAAAAGAGCATATCGTGTTTCCTCTGCTGGTAGTTGGTTGTACGGTGGAGCTTCTTCAGCCCGCGTCACTTGTTCCTGCTCCTCTTCGTCAGTGAGGCCAAAGTCTTCACCTTCCGGCCAGTTCGTAATGATCTCCAAAATCCCAGGGCGATTTGGGTTTCCAATACGGGCGCGTTGTGTGATGAGGGCAATCCATTTGCTCCATGTGGCGTCAGTGGCGTGGTGGGTGGAGGGAACCTTTCCTTTAAACATCCACCCCAGCACCGGTAGTCGGGGTGCCAGGAGGAGTTGTGCTTCGGTGCCAATCACTTCCGAGGCAGCTTGGACTCCTTCATAGGCTGCTAGGATTTCCTTCTCTGTGGGAGTGTAGTTGGCCTCAGACCCTCTATAACTTCGACTCCAGAATCCCAGTGGTCGGCCACGAGTCTCTCCAGGCACCTTCTGCCAAAGGCTCCAGGACAAACCATTGTTCCCGGCCGCAGAGTAGAGCACGTTCCTCACCTCTGGTCCCGTCCTGACTGGGCCAAGGGCTAGCGCATGAGCGATCTCCCGCTTGATTTGGGCAAAAGCTTGTTGCTGTTCAGGGCCCCAGTGGAAATCGTTCTTCTTGCGGGTAACCAGGTACAGAGGGCTCACAATCTGGCTGTACTCAGGAATGTGCATTCTCCAAAAACCTATGGCGCCTAGGAAAGCCTGTGTTTCCTTCTCGCTGGTTGGTGGAGACATCGCAGCGATCTTATTGATGACCTCGGTGGGGATCTGACGCCGTCCGTCTTGCCACTTTACCCCCAGGAACTGGATCTCTCGGGCAGGTCCCTTGACTTTGCTCTTCTTGATGGCAAAACCAGCTTCCAGGAGAATCTGGATGATCTTCTCTCCTTTCCCAAATACTTCCTTTGCTGTGTTCCCCCCCACAATGATGTCATCGATGTACTGCAGATGTTCCGGAGCTTCACCCTTTTCCAGTGCAGCCTGGATCAGTCCATGGCAGATGGTGGGACTGTGCTTCCACCCCTGGGGCAGTCGGTTCCAGGTGTACTGTACGCCCCTCCAGGTGAAGGCAAACTGAGGCCTACATTCTGCTGCCAGAGGAATGGAGAAAAAAGCATTGGCAATGTCAATAGTGGCATACCACTTTGCTGCCTTGGACTCCAGCTCGTACTGGAGTTCCAGCATGTCCGGCACGGCAGCGCTCAACGGTGGAGTCACTTCATTCAAGCCACGATAGTCCACAGTCAATCTCCATTCTCCGTCAGACTTGCGCACAGGCCAAATGGGGCTGTTGAAGGGTGAGTGGGTCTTGCTGACCACCCCTTGACTCTCCAGCTCGCGGATCATTTTGTGGATGGGGATCACGGCATCTCGATTCGTCCGATACTGCCGGCGGTGCACTGTCGAGGTGGCAATTGGCACTTGTTGCTCTTCCACCTTCAAGAGCCCTACTGCAGATGGGTTTTCTGATAGTCCGGGCAAGGTGTTCAATTGCCTAATGCTCTCTGCCTCCACAGCAGCTATCCCAAATGCCCACCTGAGACCTTTTGGGTCCTTGTAATAGCCGTTCCGGAGGAAGTCTATGCCCAGAATGCACGGGGCCTCTGGGCCAGTCACAATCGGATGTTTCTGCCACTCCTTCCCAGTAAGGCTCACCTCGGCTTCCAACAGAGTCAATTGCTGCGATCCCCCCGTTACCCCGGCAATGGAAACAGGTTCTGCCCCCACATGTCCCGATGGCATTAGGGTACACTGCGCACCAGTATCAACTAACGCTTTGTATTTTTGTGGCTCTGACGTGCCAGGCCATCGGATCCACACCGTCCAAAATATCCGGTTTTCCCGTGCCTCTCCCTGGCTAGAGGCAGGGCCCCTCTAGCACTGGTTACCATTCCCTTCCTGGACATACATACTAGAGGTTCCTTCAAGGGGATCTGTCAGATCATCCTCCCTTCTGTAATATCTGGCAGCTCGGTCCTGGGAGGTTGAGGCTACCTTCACTTTAGTGTTACTCCCCCGGTTAGTGTTTCCCTCCTTGAGTTGACGCACCCGTGCTGCCAGGACAGAAGTGGGTTTCCCATCCCACCTTCCCATGTCTTCCCCATGGTCGCGCAGGAAGTACCATAGCTCAGCTCGTGGGGTGTACCCTCTCCCTCTAGCTGGGGGACGTTGGGCTCCGACTTTGGGGCCTGTGACTTGTACCGGTGCCAAATGGGAACTGCTCCTCCTCACCTCCTCCTTTATTTCCCTCATCTCCTCTTGTAGGCTCTTAATCACAGCAGAAACGTTAGCCTGCATTGGGCCATTGATCATGCTTTCAAAATTTCTAAGCTTGCTCGTGACAGAACCCACTGTCTCTCGGTCGTTATCTGCATTAATCATTGCAATGAAGGTGGAGTATTCGGATGGCCCTAGATTTGCCAGATTCCACAACATTTGCCCTGTGCACCTGACTTTGTCAGGGTCGTTACCATGCTGTCCATCCCTCCCAAAGAGTACCTCCAATACTGCCACTTCTCTCAGCTGCTGGATCCCTTCCTCAAGGGTCTTCCAGCGCATTCTATGATGGTGCTCCTGCATTCTCTCTCTGTGGACAAACCTCTCTCTCACACTCATTAAAAGCCGCTCCCAGAGGGAAAGGGTCCCCGGCTCCCTTACAAATACCAGATTGACACCTGAGTCCTGAGTCAAGGGTCCCAAATTCCTTGCCTCACTGCCATCCAGTTGCACACCCGTACCCATAAGATCCCAGACCCGAAGTAACCAGGTTGTAAAAGCCTCACGCCCCCGCCGTACGATGTCTTTGTGCAGATTACGGAGACTGTCATACGTCAGGGACTCGGTGAGTATCTCAACCACTGGCTCGCCTGCAGGTTCTGAGGGCCCTCCTTTCTTAACTGAGTGGTCTGATTTCATCTTAGATTTCCTCGTTTCCACAGGGGCGACTGCTGCTGGCTCTGACTGCCCTTGCGTTTCAGCTGGAACCTGGACGGTTGTAACGTCTGTGGGTTCTACTGCTGCACCATTAGACTCTCCCTCTTCAAGGCAGGAGGAGGGATTCCCAGCAGCTGAGAGAATGCACTCCTTCAGCATCTGGCCCATCTCACGTATCTCCTTCACCCAATCCGAGTGGTTCATTTCTGATGTGAGCTGTGAGGCAGGGTCAGATTCTGGAGCAGCATTCCTAGTCAGGGTAGTTATCCAAGCCAATCTCCCCTGATCTCTGAATACTGAATAAAACAGGATTATCAGCAACACTAGCCACTGTATGATATCATTAGCACTTAGGAAAGCTCTGAATCCTTCGAAAACTGGTGGAGTAGACCCAAAGAGCTGGGTTAGGGGTTGGGAGAAAGTTTCTCCCGGTGTCATTTCCTCACAGTAGGTACCATTAGTAAAGTAACCCCAAAAGCATACATTTAGTGTTTGATAGCTCCGAATCCATGTGCCCGCCTTCCAGAGGAAGTTAATAAGCCATGAATTCCTCACCTTATTAATCCATAAAACAAACTGGATAACAGTCACGGTAGCCTTAGTTATAGGACCCATGTTTAGATAAGGGCCTGCAAATGGGAGAAATACAGCCACCACCACATGCCACAAGAACCGGGATAAGCTAGCCCACATGATGCCACTTAACAAGGAATCTATATCCAATGCACAAAAACCGTTATTCCTTTATCTCTCGATGCCCTCGAGCCCCACGTTGGGCGCCAAAATCTGTCTTGGTTTGAAAAAGACAGGTGTCTGTGGAGGAAGGCAGGAGCCTCCCTTGAAATGGAGAGTGCAACCCCCTTCCCTCCAAACTATTATAATTTTGAAATTAACGGGCCTTCAGGCAAAGATATGGGGAATAGGAATAACAGTTCTTTACTAATATATATATATATATAAAACACAAGGCAGGGAAAAAACAAACAACCCACTGGTTTATACTGACAGAGTCAGGAATACAACCTGACACCCTGTTAGGGTGGCAGTAGCAGTCCGATAAGATGCTGGCTGCAGTCCTCCTGAAGCGATGGGTGTAGTTCTGTGGAAGCAGCAATCAGGTAAAAGAGTCTGGTCTTCCTCCGAAGGTCCAGGGGTCGGCAGGTAGCTCTCGTCCTCTGGAACTCCAGTGGGGGGAAAAGCTCCTCTGGGAATCCAGTGGAAGAAAGGCTGCTAGGGTGTTCAAAATCTCCGTTTTTATTTGGCATGGACTGCTTGGCTCCTTCCCCCCCCTCCCCGGGCGGAGCATCTCACAGTGGGATGGGGAGTCGTGAGGCAGTTCCTTGATGGGCCATGAACAGGAGATAGCCCAGGAGCGAGTTACCGATGGGTCAGGCGATAAGGCATTGTTGTGCCCAGTAACAGGAGATAGTCCAGAGGGGGGGAGGCAGGGAGCACCGCCCCACCTGGTCTCAACAGCTCCTGAAGATGGTAATAGAATATATTTTTTTTCTTTTGGCACATTTTACACTGTAACCCAGGACATAATCCACCCCTTATTCTATTACCATCTACACCGTACCCAACCCAATGCCCCCTTACAGATACATATATACATATATACACAATGAAACCTTACACAGAGTTCTCACTTAAAATTAGGTCTCCTTGTGGTACACAACGGGTTTCCCCATTTTTCTGCATTACCCACCAAGTGTAACCAGGTCCTTGAGCAAAAACAACCCCACGGAGGGGTGTGCCTTTGCCTGATGTGGGATTAATCCAAACAGTCTTTCCTAACATACCTCTCGTGTGTACCACAGGGACTTTATCTCCGTCCACTGTGTGCAAGGGTCCAGACTGGGCAGGACCAGCTCGATTGATGGACCCTCGGGTATTGACCATCCAGGTGGCCTTTGCTAAGTTCAGTTCCCAATTTTTGAAAGTCCCTCCTCCAAGTGCTTTTAGGGTAGTCTTAAGTAGCCCATTGCACCGTTCAACTTTCCCGGCAGCTGGTGCATGATAAGGGATATGATATAGCCATTCGATTCCATGTTCTCTGGCCCAAGTGCTTATGAGGCTATTCTTGAAATGTGTCCCGTTGTCTGACTCGATTCTCTCAGGGGTGCCATGTCTCCAAAGAACTTGCTTTTCCACGCCCAAGATGGTGTTCCGGGCGGTAGCATGAGGCACAGGGTAGGTCTCCAGCCACCCAGTGGTTGCTTCCACCATGGTCAGCACGTAGCGCTTGCCTTGACGGGTTTGGGGAAGAGTGATGTAGTCAATTTGCCAGGCTTCCCCATACCTGTACTTCGACCATCGTCCGCCGTACCACAGAGGCTTCACCCGCTTGGCCTGCTTGATCGCAGCACAGGTCTCACAGTCTTGGATAACCTGGGAGATACTGTTCATGGTTAGATCCACCCCTCGGTCCCGTGCCCATTTATAAGCGGCCTCTCTGCCTTGATGGCCTGAGGCATCATGGGCCCATCGAGCTAAGAACAACTCTCCTTTATGTTGCCAATCCAAGTCTATCTGGGACACCTCTATTTTTGCAGCCTGATCTACCTGTTCATTGTTACGATGTTCTTCATTAGCCCGACTCCTGGGGACATGAGCATCTACATGACGGACCCTCACAGGTAGCTTCTTTACCCGAGTGGCAATATCTTTCCACTCATCAGCAGCCCAAATTGGTTTTCCCCTACGCTGCCAGTTGGCCTTTTTCCACCTTTCCAGCCAGCCCCACAGAGCATTGGCTACCATCCACGAATCAGTATAAAGGTAGAGCTTTGGCCACGTCTCTCTTTCAGCAATGTCCAGGGCTAGTTGAACGGCTTTGAGTTCAGCAAGTTGACTTGATCCACCTTCTCCTTCAGTAGCTTGTGCGACCTGTCGTGTGGGGCTCCATACGGCTGCTTTCCACTTCCGGTTCATCCCTACGATGCGACAGGAACCGTCAGTGAAAAGAGCATATCGTGTTTCCTCTGCTGGTAGTTGGTTGTACGGTGGAGCTTCTTCAGCCCGCGTCACTTGTTCCTGCTCCTCTTCGTCAGTGAGGCCAAAGTCTTCACCTTCCGCCAGTTCGTAATGATCTCCAAAATCCCAGGGCGATTTGGGTTTCCAATACGGGCGCGTTGTGTGATGAGGGCAATCCATTTGCTCCATGTGGCGTCAGTGGCGTGGTGGGTGGAGGGAACCTTTCCTTTAAACATCCACCCCAGCACCGGTAGTCGGGGTGCCAGGAGGAGTTGTGCTTCGGTGCCAATCACTTCCGAGGCAGCTTGGACTCCTTCATAGGCTGCTAGGATTTCCTTCTCTGTGGGAGTGTAGTTGGCCTCAGACCCTCTATAACTTCGACTCCAGAATCCCAGTGGTCGGCCACGAGTCTCTCCAGGCACCTTCTGCCAAAGGCTCCAGGACAAACCATTGTTCCGGCCGCAGAGTAGAGCACGTTCCTCACCTCTGGTCCCGTCCTGACTGGGCCAAGGGCTAGCGCATGAGCGATCTCCCGCTTGATTTGGGCAAAAGCTTGTTGCTGTTCAGGGCCCAGTGGAAATCGTTCTTCTTGCGGGTAACCAGGTACAGAGGGCTCACAATCTGGCTGTACTCAGGAATGTGCATTCTCCAAAAACCTATGGCGCCTAGGAAAGCCTGTGTTTCCTTCTCGCTGGTTGGTGGAGACATCGCAGCGATCTTATTGATGACCTCGGTGGGGATCTGACGCCGTCCGTCTTGCCACTTTACCCCCAGGAACTGGATCTCTCGGGCAGGTCCCTTGACTTTGCTCTTCTTGATGGCAAAACCAGCTTCCAGGAGAATCTGGATGATCTTCTCTCCTTTCCCAAATACTTCCTTTGCTGTGTTCCCCCCCACAATGATGTCATCGATGTACTGCAGATGTTCCGGAGCTTCACCCTTTTCCAGTGCAGCCTGGATCAGTCCATGGCAGATGGTGGGACTGTGCTTCCACCCCTGGGCAGTCGGTTCCAGGTGTACTGTACGCCCCTCCAGGTGAAGGCAAACTGAGGCCTACATTCTGCTGCCAGAGGAATGGAGAAAAAAGCATTGGCAATGTCAATAGTGGCATACCACTTTGCTGCCTTGGACTCCAGCTCGTACTGGAGTTCCAGCATGTCCGGCACGGCAGCGCTCAACGGTGGAGTCACTTCATTCAAGCCACGATAGTCCACAGTCAATCTCCATTCTCCGTCAGACTTGCGCACAGGCCAAATGGGGCTGTTGAAGGGTGAGTGGGTCTTGCTGACCACCCCTTGACTCTCCAGCTCGCGGATCATTTTGTGGATGGGGATCACGGCATCTCGATTCGTCCGATACTGCCGGCGGTGCACTGTCGAGGTGGCAATTGGCACTTGTTGCTCTTCCACCTTCAAGAGCCCTACTGCAGATGGGTTTTCTGATAGTCCGGGCAAGGTGTTCAATTGCCTAATGCTCTCTGCCTCCACAGCAGCTATCCCAAATGCCCACCTGAGACCTTTTGGGTCCTTGTAATAGCCGTTCCGGAGGAAGTCTATGCCCAGAATGCACGGGGCCTCTGGGCCAGTCACAATCGGATGTTTCTGCCACTCTTCCCAGTAAGGCTCACCTCGGCTTCCAACAGAGTCAATTGCTGCGATCCCCCGTTACCCCGGCAATGGAAACAGGTTCTGCCCCCACATGTCCCGATGGCATTAGGGTACACTGCGCACCAGTATCAACTAACGCTTTGTATTTTTGTGGCTCTGACGTGCCAGGCCATCGGATCCACACCGTCCAAAATATCCGGTTTTCCCGTGCCTCTCCCTGGCTAGAGGCAGGGCCCCTCTAGCACTGGTTACCATTCCCTTCCTGGACATACATACTAGAGGTTCCTTCAAGGGGATCTGTCAGATCATCCTCCCTTCTGTAATATCTGGCAGCTCGGTCCTGGGAGGTTGAGGCTACCTTCACTTAGTGTTACTCCCCCGGTTAGTGTTTCCCTCCTTGAGTTGACGCACCCGTGCTGCCAGGACAGAAGTGGGTTTCCCATCCCACCTTCCCATGTCTTCCCCATGGTCGCGCAGGAAGTACCATAGCTCAGCTCGTGGGGTGTACCCTCTCCCTCTAGCTGGGGGACGTTGGGCTCCGACTTTGGGGCCTGTGACTTGTACCGGTGCCAAATGGGAACTGCTCCTCCTCACCTCCTCCTTTATTTCCCTCATCTCCTCTTGTAGGCTCTTAATCACAGCAGAAACGTTAGCCTGCATTGGGCCATTGATCATGCTTTCAAAATTTCTAAGCTTGCTCGTGACAGAACCCACTGTCTCTCGGTCGTTATCTGCATTAATCATTGCAATGAAGGTGGAGTATTCGGATGGCCCTAGATTTGCCAGATTCCACAACATTTGCCCTGTGCACCTGACTTTGTCAGGGTCGTTACCATGCTGTCCATCCCTCCCAAAGAGTACCTCCAATACTGCCACTTCTCTCAGCTGCTGGATCCCTTCCTCAAGGGTCTTCCAGCGCATTCTATGATGGTGCTCCTGCATTCTCTCTCTGTGGACAAACCTCTCTCTCACACTCATTAAAAGCCGCTCCCAGAGGGAAAGGGTCCCCGGCTCCCTTACAAATACCAGATTGACACCTGAGTCCTGAGTCAAGGGTCCCAAATTCCTTGCCTCACTGCCATCCAGTTGCACACCCGTACCCATAAGATCCCAGACCCGAAGTAACCAGGTTGTAAAAGCCTCACGCCCCCGCCGTACGATGTCTTTGTGCAGATTACGGAGACTGTCATACGTCAGGGACTCGGTGAGTATCTCAACCACTGGCTCGCCTGCAGGTTCTGAGGGCCCTCCTTTCTTAACTGAGTGGTCTGATTTCATCTTAGATTTCCTCGTTTCCACAGGGGCGACTGCTGCTGGCTCTGACTGCCCTTGCGTTTCAGCTGGAACCTGGACGGTTGTAACGTCTGTGGGTTCTACTGCTGCACCATTAGACTCTCCCTCTTCAAGGCAGGAGGAACGATTCCCAGCAGCTGAGAGAATGCACTCCTTCAGCATCTGGCCCATCTCACGTATCTCCTTCACCCAATCCGAGTGGTTCATTTCTGATGTGAGCTGTGAGG
Source organism: Leptosomus discolor (assembly GCF_034619465.1). Taxonomy (NCBI): domain Eukaryota; kingdom Metazoa; phylum Chordata; class Aves; order Leptosomiformes; family Leptosomidae; genus Leptosomus; species Leptosomus discolor. The sequence continues at coordinate 9,602,091 of NC_141412.1, forward strand.
CAGGGTCAGATTCTGGAGCAGCATTCCTAGTCAGGGTAGTTATCCAAGCCAATCTCCCCTGATCTCTGAATACTGAATAAAACAGGATTATCAGCAACACTAGCCACTGTATGATATCATTAGCACTTAGGAAAGCTCTGAATCCTTCGAAAACTGGTGGAGTAGACCCAAAGAGCTGGGTTAGGGGTTGGGAGAAAGTTTCTCCCGGTGTCATTTCCTCACAGTAGGTACCATTAGTAAAGTAACCCCAAAAGCATACATTTAGTGTTTGATAGCTCCGAATCCATGTGCCCGCCTTCCAGAGGAAGTTAATAAGCCATGAATTCCTCACCTTATTAATCCATAAAACAAACTGGATAACAGTCACGGTAGCCTTAGTTATAGGACCCATGTTTA